>NC_053038.3:90778454-91403454 GCF_002575655.3 Aegilops tauschii subsp. strangulata
CTCCTCCATGGCCTCCCCCCTAGATGGGGAAAGGTTCTCCCTCTGGTCCTTGGCCTTCATGGCGATGATGGCCTCTCCGGGATACTCCTCCATGGCCACCGGTGATGATGGCCCCCTCCGACAGGGTGCTGGAGAGGGCCTAGATTGATTTCTCGTGGCTACAGAGGCTTGCGGCGGCGGAACTTCCGATCTAGGTTAATTTTCCGAGGTTTCTATATTTATCGGAATTTTTGGCGTTGGTCTCGCGTCAAGGAGGTGCCCGAGGCGTCCACGAGGCAGGCCCACGCGCCTGGGGGGGGGGGTGGGCACGCCCCCACCCTCGTGGATGCCCCGGGACACTCCTGGCCCAACTCTTTTACTCCGGGGTCTTCTTTTGGTCCATAAAAAATCATCAAAAATTGGCACGTCAATTGGACTCCGTTTGATATTCCTTTTCTGTAAAACTCAAAAACAAGGAAAAAAACAGAAACTGGCACTAGGTACTAGGTCAATAGGTTAGTCCCAAAAATCATATAAAATAGCATATAAATGCATATAAAACATCCAAGGTTGATAATATAATAGCATGAATACTTCATAAATTATAGATACGTTGGAGACGTATCAATACCTACTTCGGGCCGGCGTTTGGGCATGCTCGCCTAGCTAGAGTGCGGGTCACTTCAGAGCCGTTGAGGGTGATGCGCTGGCGTTGGCTGGCCGTGCACGGATGCTGATCTTGAGTGGCAGTGGAGCGCTACGATGCGGTGGACGAGACCGTTGGTGAAGCCCTAGCGGCCTCGGGGGGCGGAGGCGCGACGATGTGCTCGGTGAAGTAGCCCCGGTGAGCTGGGAGACGGCGTCGATGAAGCGCACCTGATACGGTGGAAGTCAGTGTCTGTGAGGCACGTCGGTTGTGGCGGCCGACGTTGTCGGTGGACCACCCGGTGCGGTGGACGAGGGCGTAGATGAGGTAGCCCCGGTGCGGTGGTGAAGCGCGACCGTCGTCTTCGTCGTCGTCATCCGGCACAGAGGTGGGGAAAGAGACGAGACGAGGGGCAATTCGAACTTTGCTTGGGTTGGCGGCGAATTAGGGATTTGAGCAATCTGGGCGCGGAAGGGGACGGTGGAGAAGGGAGATTTTGCAGGGCTAGAATTGGGGCCGCCAGATATTTCAATCCGAAACATGGAAGCGCGAACTTATTTTGTCGTCGTCCTTTTTTTGGGGGGGAGGGAGGGGGTGGGTAGCTGGGTGCTAAGCGTCCGTCCGACACACGCGACCACCACGACACGACCCTGGTCTGCCCGGTGCGCCTACATTTGAGAATGCAAACGGATCTTCTTTCATTTGCAAACGAATCTGTATGTATTACCATGCCCGTGTTTTCCTTGCAATAAATAGTCATTTGAAACGAGATACTATAAATTAATCAATGAGGAGTTATTTGAAAAAAAATCAAAACGGTATCCACGCTAACGTGGATTAGAGTGTGTGTCACATAATTAGTTATTTGAATTAGAGTGTGTGTCACATAGCGATCTCCAATTCTAACATGGATTTCGCATTTCACTGTATCCATGCTACTTTTTTAATACAAATTCATATGTATATGATGAACACCATGGTAGTGAGAAAACTTTTGGATGGATTCAAACATATGACCTACAAAATAGCACAACAAATTGAGTCAATGTCAACTTTTCGAAACCTAGTATGGCACGAATTCGAAATAATTACCCATATGCATGGTCCTCAGTTCAAATCTTACAATGTACACCGAATTGAAACATCGATATTATGTCTCGTACTATCTACATTCAAATGTTGTTTTTAGCCCCCCCCCCCCCCCCCGCACACACGCTACATACTTCCTGTATCGGTCAATCTTCCTCTCCTAACCACCTTAGGAAGCTATCAATTTCCAACACACATCCATTCTTTCTCTCCATGTTTCGATCTATAACTCTCTCAACTACACAACCCCCTTTTTCCACTCTGCTACGAAATGTATTTACCTCACACACTCGCCATTGAACCCCATGTCGAGCTCTCTCTCTCTCCCTCTCCCTCTCACCCTCTCGCGCTAAATACATGCATTGCCTATCTAGCCCCCCAACCTCTCGTGCGCACGCACGCACGTTGTCTATCTAGGTCACTCCCTCGAGACTGTCTCACTCTTTCTTCTGCACGGCGGGCCACACTCGCTCAATCTCGCTCTCTTTATCTGAGTCTCGTTTAACCTCGTTTTCTTTCACACACAAATGATATATCTCCCTGTTCGGGCCTCGATCGACACACTCTATACTCTCTCAGACAGATTGTCTATCTAGGTCAGTCCATTGAAGCCGCCCCCACTCTTTCGACCTCATGGCGGGCCACGCTCGCTCTCTCTCTCTCTCTCCCTCTCTCTCTCCCTCTCTCCCTCCCTCCCTCTCTCTCTCTCTTTGTATGTCTCGATTGACCTCGCTCTTTCTCGGACAAAAACGATATATCACCATGTTTGAGCCCAATTTGACTTATTCACATTGTATACTCTCTCACGCACATTGTCTATCTAGGTCACTCTCTCCAACCCGTCTCACTCTTTCGATCGCACGACGACCCTATGTGATCGATCGACCTTGCTTCCTCCCACGCACAAAATATATGTACACGTCTGTGACTGGATCATCTCTCAAGCTCTATTTTACAGCCCTCACCCTTGCCAAAAGCTCAATCGGACAATATCTCTCCAGAGCATATATATTTGTTCCATGAATGTCGGACCACACTCACTTTGTCTCTCTATCTATATGTCTTTCGATTGACCTCGCTTTCTCACACCGTATCTTCCACACATTGAAGCTACCTCTCCATCCCTCGCAAAGCCGGAGCTATTTACATTGCGAGGGGCACTCCAACCTTGGATTAATTTGTGTAGGCATTTATTCCGGTTGGTTTAGATTATATTTTCGTAGCATTCGGGCCACAACTACTCGAAACACCGTTGCAACCCCCGCAACTCCCCTAGTTGATTTCCCTCTGGCTCGGTCATCGCTCTCTCGCACGTCCTTTCTCGCCTTCAACGTCGCACCATGGTATTATTGCAAAAAACTCTGTTGTTCTCTTTAATTATTATAAATAAGCTACAAAACTACACACCGATAGTCCACTTGGAATGGAACAAATTTGGACCCACAAATTAAAGTGCTACAAACTACACACCGAGGGGCCCACATGTCATGAAACAAATTTGGACCCATATACAAATTAAAAAATAAAGGACGAGGATCGAACATGCGACCAGGGCCTTCAAGCCGCACGTCAATAGGCAACATACGTAGAACAGCAATGTTTGTTGTACCTCCCTTTGTTCACATAATGTTTTTATATTACCACAACCTATTTAATTGATAACATGTTATATTATTTTTAGTACTATTCGCCTTCACTTACTGGTGGGTTCCATGTGTGCCCTCTCTCTCTCCTCCCCTTCTACGTTTAGACGCACGGGCAAACACGAAGAACTCGCGGGCGATGTTGCCGTTGACCATATCTGAATGCATTCATAAGTTACGACACCATTTTCACGTGCTAGCAGCACTAGTCAGTGTGTACATGCAATGCACGTTAATTTGGAAGTATATTAAGTGCATGCGGATATTAAGTTGGATATTATTTGCGTCTTATTGTGTGATTAGCACTATTTTTGGCATGAAATTAACTGCACGCTAAATGTGTTGAGCGCTCAACATTGAAGCAGTCTAGGTCGTTGGATGACAAGGAATACATGTGGCTTGATGACGTTTTATATTTAATTTGATACGGCTCTAGCAGAACATTCAACCGATCAAACCATAGATTTCGTTCAGTCTGACTCCAACTTTAAATTATACGACGATCGATCTAAAATAAACAGAAATGATAAACGTTCGGATTTTAAGCATGGCAATCCGAACGTTTTTCATGGCAAATTTAGATTACACGTTGGCAGCGGGGGCGTCTTGCGGTGGGAAGCGGCTCCTCTGCCGTGCTCTGTGTGTCGTCGGGCCACTGACCGACGGCGACGGCAGCGTCTTGCGCCGTTGTTGGCGTACTCCTGGACGTTGGCCCTAGCTTCAAGGAAGGCCACAATGTTCTGGACTTCGGTCTCCAGGAGTGAGTCAACTGGCGGGAGGAGGCGACTGGCGTTGGTGCAAGGAAGCGGTCGACGGCGGCCATCCATGCCGCTGAGGGGGGCACTGGCACCCGCGCGGGGACAGGCGCTGTCAACGGTGCGGCGGAGACATTCGTGTGCACGAGCACCGGCATGGGAACGCACGTCAGTGCACGCGCAGGCGCATGCGCTGGCAGGTGCACGGGCACTGGCACGGGCGTGCGTGGTAGTGCACGCGCAGGCGCATGCGCTGGCAGGTGCACGGGCGCATGAAAGTCGGCGGGGACCTCGTGGAACCCCGTGGCATCAAGCTCGGCGACAATGTGCGGCTCCCAGCCCATCAATGCCACGGGGATGGGCGCTGGCGCAGTCGGGGCGACGGGAGCTGGAACGGGAGCGGGGACAGGCGCGACGTCTTCCCGCAAGGCCAGTTCAAGCTCGTCCCAAAGCGCCTTATGTTCTTGAGACTCCGGCTGGGTGTCTTCCTCAAGAAACTGGAAGACTAAGGGCAGACCATCGTGATGCAGCATGGCGTATGTTTAGGTCAGGCTGGTTGGAGGTAGCCGACAGGAGAATCGGAGAGGAAGAGAGAAGATTGTAGCGATACCGGGTAGTGCGGGGTTGATTTTAAACTACGGCGCCGGCGACATTAACAGTGGGAGCAGTTGGAACGAAGGTGGGCGGCGGAGCCTGGTCAAAGGGCTCGCCTCCCGGTGAGCCTGCACAGCGGTCTGCTCGCACGCCTCCTTGTCAGCCGGCGCAGCGATCTGCTCGCATGCCTCCCGTCGACTCACACGCTTGCTCAGACGGCACATGCCGATGAGAAGCGGGACTCGTGGCGGCACGTAAACGCCCACGGTTTCAATAGTGAAAGCGTTCGCCTTAACGTGACAGGTCTTTGTTCCAAAATACCTTGGCTCTTCATTTGTGCAACTTGTCATAAGCAGCTTGTCTCAAATTGAAGAAATAAATTACGAAGTAATATTTGCGCCATATCACGTGACCATGCTCAGTTTCAAGAATTTATGGTCACTTTTGGATTTTCTGAAATTTAAGATCCAGGATTCGAAACAATATCATAACCTGCATCATGCAATAAATTTTTAAGCCATACATATGTGCTGTTGTATTTCTTAAGAAAGGATTTGGTCAAACATTTTGCTTAGTTAGACTTCAGACAAGTTATATATGCAGAGCAAAAGGATAATCCCTCCGTACCAGTGCATTGCCTGATATATTAACTCAAGTACTAGGCACGAACAAACGGGCTCAATTCTGTGCTCATCCTGGTGTAGTAGTAGTAGTAGTAGTGCTAGGCAATGCAGTTGACGGGTGACCTTGGCGAGCGGCGACCGAGGGAATTGAACCGTGCTCGGCACGGTAGTAACGTTGTCTAGTTACTTTTTTTAACACAATGTTGTCTAGTTACTAAAGCATCCCTCCGTTGTTCATCGGTAGTCATTATGGACTGGGGACATGAGGGGAATTTCCTAGGGCTGGAATTCTGGCCGCCAGATATTTCGACTCGAAACGTGGAGGCTCGACTGGTTGGGGTTGCCTAATGTGCGTACCACGCACACCACCAGAAGGACACGAGCCCGGTTTTTTATTCTTTTATTTTTTTAGGATCAACACGAGCCAAGGTCTGGCTGGTACGCCGTTGGGTCCTACCATTTGAGAATATGAAAGGAACCTTTTAAGTGCCGAACGAATCTATGTGTATTACAATGCCCGTATTTTCCTTGCAAATACTAATCTCAACGTGTAATTGATTTATGACGAGTTGTTGAATTAGAGTGAGTTTGTGATATAGTGATCTCAACGTGGATTTCACATTTCATGGTATCCCTGCTAAGTTTTTCAATGCAAATTCAAATTTAAAAGATGAACAATATGGAGGTGAAAAAACTTTGTATGTATCAAGCATATGACCCCCCCCCCCCACACACACAGAGACACTCACACATGAACACAACAACAATCCAATAAGTATAGTGCATCTATTTTTCCAAACCATGCATGTATGACATGAATTCAAAAATACTCCTTCTGTTCCTAAATATTAGTATTTTAGAGATTTCAACAAGCGACTACATACGGAGCAAAATGAGTGAATCTACACTCTAAAATATGTCTATATACATCCGTATGTGCCAGTCCACTTGAAATCTCTAAAAAGACTAATATTTAGGAACGAAGGGAGTAAAATGTAAGACATGCATGGTCCTCAATTCAATATTTAAAACGAACATGAAACTGAAACATGAATACTAAGTCTAGTACTACAGTACATGCAAATGTTGTGTTTAATTAGGTGGAGCTATGATTGTCGGGGGTCACCCCCTCGACCTTACATAAAATGAAGCTCTGTTTAGGGTTGTTTAGATTATATTTGTCCCCACCCTCCCAACCACCGATTGGTTGTGCAGCCCCCCACCCCTCCTCCCCGGGAGAATATCATGTGCCCCCATACCTTAGATGCTATATGCTGATACGAGTTGCTTGGAGCTTGTAGATCTGAGATATAGCAGCTCACATGATGTCTTAATATTTTTACAGGAAACCTTGATGAGTTTGAGAATTGCACACAATTTGTACAAAAACTACTCAGATGCCCTTGGATCCCATATCCAACGACCTTGAAGCTCGTATCACCGTAGCATCTAAGATGAAGGAGGACATCATATTCTCCTGTATGTAAGAATATCATGTGCTACCACACCTTAGATGCTTTGGTGATACAAGCTCTTCGGAGCCGTTGGATTTGTGACCCAACGCCTCCTCGGTGGTTCGAATGGTTTTTTGCAGAAAAGCCCGCAAAGAGTTCGGCCACTACTTACAAGCACAAAGACTGCTCAGATGCCATTGGATCTCAGATCAAACGACCTCGAAGCTCATATCACCGTAGCATCCAAGCTGCGAGAGCACCTTATGTTTTCTCGCACGGGAGAATATGAGGTGCTCCCGTACCGTAGATTCTATGGTGATACGAGTTCACGGAGATCTAATGGCCCACAGTAGGAGGTTTGAATGTTTTTACAATATACAGCTAAGAGAGTTTGGGAACTGCGTAGAAAGTACAAGTACTACGCATGTGCCATCTGATCACTGATCATACGACCTAGATGCTCATATCACCGTAGCGGGTAATTAAGCTACGGGGAGCACCTAATATGAGCAACGGGGAGCCGTTGGATCTAAGATGCAGCGGCACACACGAGGCCTGAATGTTTTATTTGCAAAAAAACCTTTGGAGAGTTTGGAAATTGCGCATAATTACAAAGACTACTCCCAAGCCATTGGATCTCACTTCCAACGGTGTAAAAACTCGTATCACCATAGCATCTAAGCTGTGGGTGGATGTGATATTCTATGCCGTTGTCATTTTTGTTCGTAAACTTGCAAAATACGTGTAACTTGTGTCATTACTTGTCTAACCGCGCAAAGTGTTTGTTCAAAAAAACATCCTACATTGAAATATCGGAACAACACACGGGGGTCTCACTTGTCATTAATCAAATTTGGACCTAAAACTAACAAATCTGAAAGACGAGATTCGAACTGGCAACCTGGACTACAAAGTGTAAGTCGATAGCCTGAAATAACAATGGTTGTTGGCTTTGTCCCATAACTTGATTTTATACAGTATTACGTTGAGTAGAGTAGAGGGAGTGCCTCGTCTACACGTGCATGACCGTTGACTCACTTACTGGTGGGTCCTAGGTTTGCGATCTCTCTCTTCTCTCCATCATCTAACCTTTGCACGGGCACACACGAAGAGCGGCGCTAGCTTGCCGTGGTGTTATTACAACTAAAAAAAGCTTGGAAAATAGAAGAATCGCCTAGAACAAGAGACGTTGTGGCTGGTCGAGACGGAGCTAACCACACCTATCCTCCATGCCATGTTAGCATGATGAAGCTGTGTGGCTAGTGGGGTGTTTTCGACCGACTGGCTGGGTCCCGAGGTCGAACCATAGGTAGTACGTCTGATACAGTAAACTTTTACACGCACATTTTTCCTCCATGCCGAGACATGGCACACCCTACCGCGCGGTTTCGGGGTCCTCCCGGGTGGTGCGCGCATATATTCTTCCTGACGTGGGATGCCCTACCGCGCGTTTTCGCCGAAGCAAGTAAATAAATGAGTCGTCAAATCACGAAAGACCACTTTTCCCGCCGAGTACATCAGTGAAGCACGGTGGCTAGCTAGTTGGGCTAGTTCGACCGATTAGCTAGGCCGCCGCCTCATTTGTTTTTTCACCCCTTTTTTATCTACTTGCCGGCAGGTAAATTTAAACATCCACCGCGGCGTTGCTCTGGTGTTTGAGTGCGGCAGGATTTTTAATTTTTTGATTGACGGGAGCAGGCGCGGCAGGATTTTTAATTTTTTGATTGACGGGAGCAGGCGCGGTAGCAATTAGTCACGATGACTCCGCCTGTAAAACCCACTGCTCCCTGATGTGAGAAGTCGTCGACTGGTGTTTTACCATGGTGAAAACCAAAACATTCCCCGCTCCTCGGCTGGCTCCCTCCGCCTTCCCGTATATTGCATTGCCTTTCAGCCGTTTCGCCCCCTGCATCACCAACGCCGTGCGCCTCGAGAAGCAGAGGGACTTCGGTGGTGTTTAGGCGCCCTCTGCATGGGCATATCCATGTCTCGGCACAACATGACCGTTGGATCAAACTCAAACGATGCAGATCAGTCACTGTAGCACAAAGCGTGTGGTTGTGTTTGGTTGCATTCTCATCTCAATATAGTGTGTAAGTCACCTTGCGAAAACCAAATAATCCCAAAACACTTAGGCACGGTGCATTAACTCCCTCCCCGTTTCTTGTTTTGTGACATATCAACCAATAAGAGACGTCGGCCATGCATTCTTTCAATGACTTGAGACTAATAAACATGACATGCAGTGGTTAGTTCATTGCATGCAATGCTATTAATTAGCAAAAAGGCATTAAGTTTTCTCGTTTTCCTCTCCGCCTTGGTCGCAGTGCACAACGTAAGATGACTTACACACCTAGACGGAGTAGTTGTTTCCTCTTCGCGTATTTGTGTTAACCTACTAGTGTGGACTCATGCACCCTTCATGCACTCTGCCAAACACCCAAAAGTGGGTCGAGAAGGGAACTTTTGCTCCCATCCCATGCACCCTTCATACACCCTGCCTAACACTATTCGTGCTTCATATGGTTCATGTTTCGTGGAGTACTGTAGCACCATACTCTCCGTGCGCTGTAGACCTAGTTCTGTTAACATTGATCTCACCGTTCATTCTCGACCGGACAGTCGAGAAAGCGGTACTATGTTACTACATTGCTGTTCATATAGTTGACATGCGCACAACATCATTTGTTGTCGTCATATCTTACTACACTAGCAACAAGATTACGTAGTACTGACGTATGAACCACTGCACATGCCTAGTAGTAGGAGCACTGTGTATGTTCAAGTGGTTGTCGTGTTTCGCACTCCTCCGTCGTAAGAGTGGAAACACTTGCTGCAATCATTTTTTCTTCAGAAAAACAGTGGACACGCTCTACCGTGCGGATCCTCCTCCAGCTATGCACTAAATTACTCACTTTCGCCGACGTGTGGGACATGTTGGGGAACGTAGCAGAAATTCAAAATTTTCTACGCATCACCAAGATCAATCTATGGAGTAACCTAGCAATGAGGGAAAGGGGAGTGCATCTACATACCCTTGTAGATCGCGATGCGGAAGCGTTGCAAGAACGCGGATGAGGGAGTCGTACTCGTAGCGATTCAGATCGCGGTTGATTCCGATCTAAGCGCCGAACCACGGCGCCTCCGCGTTCAACACACGTGCAGCCCGGTGACGTCTCCCACGCCTTGATCCAGCAAGGAGAGAGGGAGAGGTTGGGGAAGACTCCATCCAGCAGCAGCACGACGGCGTGGTGGTGATGGAGGAGCGTGGCAATCCCGCAGGGCTTCGCCAAGCACCGCGGGAGAGGAGGAGGAGGGAGAGGGGTAGGGCTGCGCCGAAAGAGAGACGTTCTCATGTCTTGGGCAGCCCCAAAACCCCAATATATATAGGGGAGGGGAAGGGATGCGCCCCCATCTAGGGTTTTCTCCCCCAAGGGGTGCGGCCAACCCTAGATGGGGTTTGGGGGGCGGCCAAAGGGGGGAGAGAGGGGGCGCCCCACTAGATGGGCCTTAGGCCCATCTGAGCCTAGGGTTTCCCCCTTCCCCCCTTTCTTGCGCCCTGGGCCCCTTGTGGGGGGCGCACCAGCCCACCTGGGGCTGGTCCCCTCCCACACTTGGCCCATGCAGCCCTCTGGGGCCGGTGGCCCCACTTGGTGGACCCCCGGGACCCTCCCGGTGGTCCGGGTACATTACCGATATCACCCGAAACTTTTCCGGTGACCAAAACAGGACTTCCCATATATAAATCTTTACCTCCGGACCATTCCGGAACTCCTCGTGACGTCCGGGATGTCATCCGGGACTCCGAACAACATTCGGTAACCACGTACATACTTTCCCTATAACCCTAGCGTCATCGAACCTTAAGTGTGTAGACCCTACGGGTTCGGGAACCATGCAGACATGACCGAGACGTTCTCCGGTCAATAACCAACAGCGGGATCTGGATACCCATGTTGGCTCCCACATGTTCCACGATGATCTCATCGGATGAACCACGATGTCGGGGATTCAATCAATCCCGCATACAATTCCCTTTGTCTATCGATATGTTACTTGCCCGAGATTCGATCGTCGGTATCCCTATACCTTGTTCAATCTCGTTACCGGCAAGTCTCTTTACTCGTTCCGTAACTCACATCATCCCGTGATCAACTCCTTGGTCACATTGTGCACATTATGATGATGTCCTACCGAGTGGGCCTAGAGATACCTCTCCGTTTACACGGAGTGACAAATCCCAGTCTCGATTCGTGCCAACCCAACAGACACTTTCGGAGATACCTGTAGTGCACCTTTATAGTCACCCAGTTACGTTGTGACGTTTGGTACACCCAAAGCATTCCTACGGTATCCGGGAGTTGCACAATCTCATGGTCTAAGGAAGTGATACTTGACATTATAAAAGCTCTGAGCAAACGAACTACACGATCTTGTGCTAGGCTTAGGATTGGGTCTTGTCCATCACATCATTCTCCTAATGATGTGATCCCGTTATCAACGACATCCAATGTCCATGGTCAGGAAACCGTAACCATCTATTGATCAACGAGCTAGTCAACTAGAGGCTTACTAGGGACATGGTGTTGTCTATGTATCCACACATGTATCTGAGTTTCCTATCAATACAATTCTAGCATGGATAATAAACGTTTATCACGAACAAGGAAATATAATAATAACCTATTTATTATTGCCTCTAGGGCATATTTCCAACAGTCTCCCACTTGCACTAGAGTCAATAATCTAGTTCACATCACCATGTGATTAACACTGACAGGTCACATCACCATGTGACCAACATCCAAAGAGTTTACTAGTCAACAATCTAGTTCACATCACTATGTGATTAACACTCAATGAGTTCTGGTTTGATCATGTTATGCTTGTGAGAGAGGTTATTAGTCAACGGGTCTGAACCTTTCAGATCCGTGTGTGCTTTACGAATATCTATGTCATCTTGTGGATGCTACCACGCGCTATTTGGAGCCATTTCAAATAATTGCTCTACTATACGAATCCGGTTTACTACTCAGAGTCATCCGGATTAGTGTCAAAGTTCGCATCGACGTAACTCTTTACGACGAACTCCTTTTCACCTCCATAATCGAGAAAATTTCTTAGTCCACTAGATACTAAGGATAAGTTCGACCGCTGTCACGTGATCCATTCCCGGATCACTATTGTACCCCTTGACCAACTCATGGCAAGGCACACAACATGTGCGGCACACAGCATAGCATACTATAGAGCCTACGTCTAAAGCATAGGGGACGACCTTCGTCCTTTCTCTCTCTTCTGCTGTGGTCAGGTCTTGAGTCTTACTCAATACTCACACCTTGTAACACAGCCAAGAACTCCTTCTTTGCTGATCTATTTTGAACTCTTTCAAAATCATGTCAAGGTGTGCGTTCTTTGAAAGTATCATCGGGCGTCTTGATCTATCTCTATAGATCTTGATGCCCAATACATAAGCAGCTTTATCCAGGTCTTCCTTTGAAAAACTCCTTTCAAACAACCCTTTATGCTTTCCAGAAATTTTACATCATTTCGGATCAACAATATGTCAATCACATATACTTATCAGAAATGTTGTAGCGCTCCCACTCACTTCTTTGGAAATACAAGTTTCTCATAAACTTTGTATAAACCCAAAATCTTTGATCATCTCATCAAAGCGTACATTCCAACTCCGAGATGCTTACTCCAGTCCTTAGAAGGATTGCTGGAGCTAGCATACCTTTTAGCATCCTTAGGATCGACAAAACCTTTCTGATTGCATCACATACAACCTTTCCTTACGAAAACTGGTAAGGAAACTTGTTTTGACATCCATCTGCCAGATTTCATAAATGTAGCTAATGCTAACATGATTACGACGGACTTAAGCATCGCTACGGATGAGAAAATCTCATCGTAGTCAACTCCTTGAACTTGTGAAAATACTCTTTGCCACAAGTCGAGCTTCATAGACGGTAACATTACCGTCCACGTCCGTCTTCTTCTCAAAGTTCCATTTATCTCGGATTTCATGGCTTCTAACCATTTGTCGGAATATGGGCCCACCCTCGCTTCTCCATAGCTCATAGGTTCATCGTTGTCCAACAACATGACTTCCAAGACAGGATCACGTACTACTCTGAAGTATTACGCATCCTCGTCGTCCTACGAGGTTTGGTAGTGAATTGATCCGAAGTTTCATGATCACTATCATAAGCTTCCACTTCAATTAGTGTAGGTGCCACAAGAACAACTTCCTGTGCCCTGCTACACACTAGTTGAAGTGACGTTCAATAACCTTATCAAGTCTCCACCATCCTCCCACTCAATTCTTTCGAGAGAAACTTTTCCTCGAGAAAGGACTCGTTTCTAGAAGCAATTACTTTTGCTTCCAGATCTGAAATAGGAGGTATACCCAACTGTTTTGGGTATTCTATGAGGATGCATTTATCCGCTTTGGGTTCGAGCTTATCAGCCTGAAACTTTTTCACATAAGCATCGCAGCCCCAAACTTTTAAGAAACGACAACTTAGGTTTCTCTAAACGGTGTCATCTCAACGGAATTGCGTGGTGCCCTATTTAAAGTGAATGCGGTTGTCTCTAATGCCTAACCCATAAACGATAGTGGTAATTCAATAAGAAACATCATGGTATGCACCATATCCAATAGGGTGCAGTTATGATGTTCGGACACACCATCACACTATGGTGTTCCAGGCGGTATTAATTGTGAAACACTTTCCACAATGTCTTAATTGTGTGCCAAACTCGTAACTCAGATACTCATCTCTATGATCATATCACAGACATTTTATCCTCTTGTCACGACGATCTTCAACTTCACTCTGAAATTACTTGAACCTTTCAATAATTCAGACTTGTGTTTTATCAAGTAAATACACTCAGCATCTACTCAAATCATCTGTGAAGTAAGAACATAACGATATCCACTGCATGCCTCAGCACTCATTGGACTGCATACATCAAAATGTATTACTTCCAATAAGTTGCTCTCTTGTTCCATCTTACTGAAAACGAGGACTTTCAGTCATCTTGCCCATGTGGAGTGATTTGCATGTCTCAAGTGATTCGAAATCAAGTGAGTCCAAACGATCCATCTGCATGGAGTTTCTTCATGCATATATACCAATAGACATGGTTCGCATGTCTCAATCTTTTCAAAAACGACTGAGTCCAAAGATCCATCTACATGGAGCTTCTTCATGCGTTCTATACCAATATGACTCAAATTGCAGTGCCACAAATATGTGGTACTATCATTACTATTTTATATCTTTTGGCACGAACATGTGTATCACTACGATCGAGATTCATTTTAGGTGCAAAACCATTGAAGGTATTATTCAAATAAACAGAGTAACCATTATTCTCCTTAAATGAATAACCGTATTGCGATAAACATAATCCAATCATGCTCAACGCAAACACCAAATCTCGATGGTAGAGGGAGCATGCGATGCTTGATCACATCAACCTTGGAAACACTTCCAACACATATCGTCATCTCACCTTTAGCTAGTCTCCGTTTATTCCGCAGCTTTTATTTTGAGTTACTAACACTTAGCAACCGAACCGGTATCTAATACCCTGGTGCTGCTAGGAGAACTAGTAAAGTACACATTCATATAATGTATATCCAATATACTTTTGTCGACCTTGCCTGCCTTCTCATCTACCAAGTATCTAGGGTAGTACTGCTTCAGTGACCGTTCCTCTCATTACAGAAGCACTTAGTCTCAGGTTTGGGTTCAACCTTGGGATTCTTCACTAGAGCAGCAAATGACTTGCTGTTTCATGAAGTATCCCTTTTGCCCTTGCCCTTCTTAAACTAGTGGTTTTACTAATCATCAACAATTGATGCTCCTTCTTGATTTCTACTTTCGCGGTGTCAAACATCGCGAATAGCTCAAGGATCATCATAACTATCCCTGATATGTTATAGTTCATCACGAAGCTCTACTAGCTTGGTGGCAGTGACTATGGAGAACCATCACTATCTCATCTGGGAGATAAAATCCCACTCGATATAAGCGATTGTGGTACTCAGACAATCTGAGCACATGCTCAACGATTGAGCTTTTCTCCCTTAGTTTGCAGGCTTAAGAAACTTGTCAGAGGTCTCATACCTCTTGACGTGGGCACTAGTCTGAAATCCCAATTTCAATATTCGGAACATCTCATATGTTCTGCGACGTTTCAAAAACGTCTTTGGTGCCACAATTCTAAACCGTTAGCATTACGC
Organism: Aegilops tauschii subsp. strangulata; assembly: GCF_002575655.3. Classification (NCBI taxonomy): domain Eukaryota; kingdom Viridiplantae; phylum Streptophyta; class Magnoliopsida; order Poales; family Poaceae; genus Aegilops; species Aegilops tauschii. The sequence goes on from NC_053038.3 coordinate 90,793,501, forward strand.
ACTGAACTATCACGTAGTCATCAAAACGTGTATGTCAGATGTTTCGCAACATCTACAGACGACGCTGAGGTTCAGCACACCGAGCGGTGCATTAAGGACATAAGCCTTCTGTGCAGCAATGAGGACAATCCTCAGTTTACGGACCCAGTCCGCATAATTGCTACTATCAACTTTCAACTAAATTTTCTCTAGGAACATATCTTAAACAGTAGAACTAAAGCGCAAGATATGATATAATTTGCAAAGACTTTTTGACTATGTTCATGATAATGAAGTTCATCTGATTATTGAACTCCCACTCAGATAGACATCCCTCTAGTCATCTAAGTGATACATGATCCGAATCAAACTAGGCCGTGTCCGATCATCACGTGAGACGGACTAGTCATCATCGGTGAACATCTCCATGTTGATTGTATCTTCTATACGACTCATGCTCGACCTTTCGGTCTCTTGTGTTCCGAGGCCATGTCTGTACATGCTAGGCTCGTCAAGTCAACCTAAGTGTTTTGCATGTGTTCCGAGGCCATGTCTGCACATGCTAGGCTCGTCAACACCCGTTGTATTCGAATGTTAGAATCTATCACACCCGATCATCACGTGGTGCTTCGAAACAACAAACCTTCGCAACGGTGCACAGTTAGGGGGAACACGTCTCTTGAAATTTTAGTGAGGGATCATCTTACTTACTACCGTCGTTCTAAGCAAATAAGATGCATAACATGATAAACATCACATGCAATCAAATAGTGACATGATATGGCCAATATCATTTTGCTCCTTTGATCTCCATCTTCGGGGCACCTATGATCATCTTTGTCACCGGCATGACACCATGATCTCCATCATTGTGTCTTCATGAAGTTGTCACGCCAACGATTACTTCTACTTCTATGGCTAACACGCTTAGCAATAAAGTAAAGTAATTTACATGGCGTTATTCAATGACACGCAGGTCATACAAAAAATAAAGACAACTCCTATGGCTCCTGCCGGTTGTCATACTCATCGACATGCAAGGCGTGATTCCTATTACAAGAATATGATCAATCTCATACATCACATATATCATTCATCACATCTTCTGGCCATATCACATCACATAGCACATGCTGCAAAAACAAGTTAGACGTCCTCTAATTGTTGTTGCAAGTTTTTTACGTGGCTTGTATAGGTTTCTAGCAAGAACGTTTCTTACCTACGTAAAACCACAACGTGATATGCCAATTTCTATTTACCCTTCATAAGGACCCTTTTCATCGAATCCGTTTCGACTAAAGTGGGAGAGACAGACACCCGCTAGCCACCTTATGCAACTAGTGCATGTCAGTCAGTGGAACCTGTCTCACGTAAGCGTACGTGTAAGGTCGGTCCGGGCCGCTTCATCCCACAATGCCGCCGAAACAAGATAAGACTAGTGGCGGCAAGAAGAATTGGCAACATCTATGCCCACAACTACTTTGTGTTCTACTCGTGCATAGAAACTACGCATAGACCTAGCTCATGATGCCACTGTTGGGGAACGTAGCAGAAATTCAAAATTTTCTACGCATCACCAAGATCAATCTATGGAGTAACCTAGCAACGAGGGAAAGGGGAGTGCATCTACATACCCTTGTAGATCGCGATGCGGAAGCGTTGCAAGAACGCGGATGAGGGAGTCGTACTCGTAGCGATTCAGATCGCGGTTGATTCCGATCTAAGCGCCGAACCACGGCGCCTCCGCGTTCAACACACGTGCAGCCCGGTGACGTCTCCCACGCCTTGATCCAGCAAGGAGAGAGGGAGAGGTTGGGGAAGACTCCATCCAGCAGCAGCACGACGGCGTGGTGGTGATGGAGGAGCGTGGCAATCCCGCAGGGCTTCGCCAAGCACCGCGGGAGAGGAGGAGGAGGGAGAGGGGTAGGGCTGCGCCGAAAGAGAGACGTTCTCATGTCTTGGGCAGCCCCAAAACCCCAATATATATAGGGGAGGGGGAGGGCTGCGCCCCCATCTAGGGTTTCCCCCCCCAAGGGGTGCGGCCAACCCTAGATGGGGTTTGGGGGGCGGCCAAAGGGGGGGAGAGAGGGGGCACCCCACTAGATGGGCCTTAGGCCCATCTGAGCCTAGGGTTTCCCCCTTCCCCCCTTTCCCGCGCCCTGGGCCTCTTGTGGGGGGGCGCACCAGCCCACCTGGGGCTGCTCCCCTCCCACACTTGGCCCATGCAGCCCTCTGGGGCCGGTGGCCCCACTTGGTGGACCCCCGGGACCCTCCCGGTGGTCCCGGTACATTACCGATATCACCCGAAACTTTTCCGGTGACCAAAACAGGACTTCCCATATATAAATCTTTACCTCCGGACCATTCCGGAACTCCTCGTGACGTCCGGGATCTCATCCGGGACTCCGAACAACATTCGGTAACCACATACATACTTTCCCTATAACCCTAGCGTCATCGAACCTTAAGTGTGTAGACCCTACGGGTTCGGGAACCATGCAGACATGACCGAGACGTTCTCCGGTCAATAACCAACAGCGGGATCTGGATACCCATGTTGGCTCCCACATGTTCCACGATGATCTCATCGGATGAACCACGATGTCGGGGATTCAATCAATCCCGCATACAATTCCCTTTGTCTATCGATATGTTACTTGCCCGAGATTCGATCGTCGGTATCCCTATACCTTGTTCAATCTCGTTACCGGCAAGTCTCTTTACTCGTTCCGTAACTCACATCATCCCGTGATCAACTCCTTGGTCACATTGTGCACATTATGATGATGTCCTACCGAGTGGGCCTAGAGATACCTCTCCGTTTACACGGAGTGACAAATCCCAGTCTCGATTCTTGCCAACCCAACAGACACTTTCAGAGATACCTGTAGTGCACCTTTATAGTCACCCAGTTACGTTGTGACGTTTGGTACACCCAAAGCATTCCTACGGTATCTGGGAGTTGCACAATCTCATGGTCTAAGGAAATGATACTTGACATTATAAAAGCTCTGAGCAAACGAACTACACGATCTTGTGCTAGGCTTAGGATTGGGTCTTGTCCATCACATCATTCTCCTAATGATGTGATCCCGTTATCAACGACATCCAATGTCCATGGTCAGGAAACCGTAACCATCTATTGATCAACGAGCTAGTGAACTAGAGGCTTACTAGGGACATGGTGTTGTCTATGTATCCACACATGTATCTGAGTTTCCTATCAATACAATTCTAGCATGGATAATAAACGTTTATCACGAACAAGGAAATATAATAATAACCTATTTATTATTGCCTCTAGGGCATATTTCCAACAGGACAGCCAGCATCGGGGTCCACCAGCCATGCACTAAATTACTCCGTAGTAGAGTGACGGTAGACTACCCCGATCGAAGCACCGCAGTAATGCCCAATGAGCCGTCAAATCACAAAACCCCCTCCTTTCCAGCAGTAAGTTGGACGGACGAAGCAACCATCATTTCACTCTTCTCTCTCAGCTTCCTCTCTACCCAACCCTCGCTTCTCCCTCATCTTGTTCCTCATTTCTTCAAGAAAACCCCGACCTGCTTCTGCCATTGTTCTTCTCTCCCAAAGAAGGAAAGGTGAGAGCATCAATGGTGTTGACTCTGGCCAAGGCCCGGTCTTGCAACCCCGAGACTGATCCTATAACTCCCTCTGTTTTCTTCTTTTGGGTTTGTGATTATGGTTTATTTTCTTTTATTTCTATTTGACAGTTTCTTGATGGACGCTGGAGCACCGGCCGAAGTGATGTCTATGGCTCTGGCCAAAACCGTCGAGGCTCATGGTACGAAGAAGCGCAAGCACCCTGCCGAGACTACCGCAGACAAGCTCAAAGCCATCGCCCTGTCCAAGGCCCCCTCTCCGGGATCCCTCATTATGCAAGTCCAGGTAATATCTCTTCTTGACGATCTTTTTCTCGATCTTGATCGTGTTTTTTTATCTAACACGCAATACTAGTACTAGTAGTACAACTTTCTGGGTGATCTTGCATGTGATTTTTGTGTGCCAAATGACGGTTCTAAATTCCTCTTTTGACCAAAACATGCGAGAGGTTGACACTGATTTCTTATAGATTACTTTCAACTACTCCCTCTGTCCCAAATTTCTTGTCTTAGATTTGTCTAGATACGGATGTATCTAATACTAAAATGTGACTTGATACATCCGTATCTAGACAAATCTAAGACAAGAATTTTGGGACGGAGGGAGTACTTTATGAACATCAATGCTACCTTTGAAGAGGGTATATTTGCCTCACTAACTTGTGTTATGGATATTGCAAGTAATCCCTCTGCTCTCATGCCTTTGAAGCCATGTTCTAGTGCCTTTGTTCACTCATTTTTGTGCGTATATGTAGTCATATATGGAGTATAATATCGAAAATCATCTTATATTTCTGAACGGAGGTAGTAATAAAATATGGTTTCTGTTTGAATTAGAACTAGGTCCGCGGTGGAGATGAAGTTCTCAAAGTCATGCCGTGTGAACTGGAAAACCTGAGGATGAGTTCTACTGCTAAACTATCCAGCTGTTGTGTCCTTGTCGCCACGTGTCCTGAACTAGTGTTTTCCTGTAGCATTGTTGTCAGGCGTGTTCTCGAGGCTGTACTTGACCACAACAATTTCCTGGTTGTGCCTTCGATTACGAAGGGTGTGGTTCTTGTAAAGCTTCCCAACAAATCTGATGCGGCCTGTCTTCATGATCATGTTTATGAGTGGAAAGACCACTCTGTTAGGTTCTCCAAGGTTGACAAGATGGTGATGGTGCATGTAGACATCTCTCACGAAGTCCATGGCCTAGTCAGTTATGCGGGGTTCATCCCGTAGGTCGGTGGCAAGAAATAGTCTGTAGAGTTTAATTAGTGCAACTTTGCTTGTCTGTAGTAAGTACTATTGTTCAGTACTTGATTTGTGTTTGTGAACCCTGTATTGTTTATTAGTACTGCCGCCTTTGGTGTGTGGTCAGTCCTGAGAACGGTCTATGTTAATGTCTGTCCACTCAATTCAGTCTGTATATTTTGAAGTATCCAGATCATCTTTTTTGTGAGGACGGCTTATCAATTATGGTTACACTCCAATATCTGTATGCATTGCAGGGTTTATCGCACCCACCAGGATTTCTAGTCCCATGGATGTTCGGTCCATACAATTTTTCACGACCTTTGGACTGTCTTGCTTGTGGGAGTAGGTGGGGCCCCTGCATGCCACCCGTAGTTGGACGATCAATCTTTTGTTTAGTACTTCAACATAGTGATTTCCTGGTAAGGATTCACTCGTGTCACATCAAGTAAATATTATTGATTTACTGTCTAAATCTTATTGATTTAATGTCATGTTTTCTTTCTTTTCCTGCAATTTTACGATGGACGTTTTGCCATGTGACATTCATCACAGAATAAACCGTTTGGTTTGCTCTATGATGGCTATTTTTGCAGGTTTCACTTCTTATGTCGTGTCAGTAACAAAGGCATTGTCCATCACTTATATTACTGGAAAAAATTGGATCAGTCTGTTGTCTGAGTACAAGCTGAATCCCTATGATGAACTGCAGTTTGGTTTAACAAAAACGCCACAATTAGTCCTTCTTGCGTTTAAAAGAAATGAAGAAAAAAACTGGATCACGGTCATGAAGCCTAGTCAAGTTAGAAAGCTGATCATAGCAGACCAGACACGATCGCCGCTGTCTCGCACATCGGTACCACCTTCAGCAATGGATCGAGCACCGGCAGTTGCTCTAGCACTGACAGCGGCAGTAGCTCAGTCTGATCCAGCTGAGGATTGGGCACCGACCGCGTCAGCGGATCACGCTGATCTACCAGAGGATCGGGCATTGACACCGGCACCTGCTCCGACACCAGCACCAGCTCTACAAGGAGCACCATCTCCGGCAGCAGCAGCGGCTTCGGCACCTGCACCAACACTTGCACTTGCATCTGCTCCGGCCCGTGCAGCGGCAACCGAACGAGCAGTTGCACCAGCAACAGACTGGGCTGCAGTTCGCACTTCATATACCAAAGTCCTTACAAAACCCGACATGTCCACCTTCTTGGTAAGCATTGGCCGCCCAAGTGTTTCATTCTTTTTTATTTCCATGTTGTTTCGCATGATTCACTGTGTTGATCTAACTGTTTGGGTATGTCTTCTTGTTTGCAAACAGAGAATTCCTAGAGCAACGAGGGAGTCGTTCAACAATCCGGGCGACAGCGGCCATGTTTCTCTTACCATGCGCAGCCTTGGTGTGAATGAACCTGCTCAATATACCGTAAGTACAAAGGATGGTCGCATGATGATTGATGCTAAAGGATGGTCAAGGTTCAAATCTAAATCATATCTTGCGGTAGGGGATGATGTCAAAATCGAACTTTCTCGGCAAGGAGAGCTAGTCCAAATCAACTTTGAAATTCTTCAGTACTGCCGAACTAATCTATCTGTTGAGAGATTTTGATGTAATACTCTGGCATGGTGAAACAGGTGTCCTGTGTGTATAAGTAGTACGACAGTATCATTGATAGAATTGCAACTCTGATTGCTGGTTAGGAACTGTCGTTTGATTTCATTCCAACAGCTATTGTGCTTTATTCAATTTTGTGTATTTGCCTTGCGACAGCATCTAAAACCAGCGCCGTACCGACCGCTTGCAATATGAAAAGTGCTGAGGTAGAACACATGGGCCCCCAAACAAGGAGGCCCACCGGCCTATGGCCCAAAGTCCAGAACCGTGAGCCTGTCTGAGTATTTCTCAGCTGAACCCCCATAATGCCTGTGCGTTGCACGTAACATCAAGATGCATTTGTATGAGTATTTTATCTTGTGAGAGAAAAGGATGAATGAGGGAAGGCCTTATTTGCAAATGCGGAGAGGTGTGTGGGTACCTTTTTGCAAAATTGCCATAGTTTCCTTCCTATCCCTCAGATATAAATCGGACGGCCTATATTGCAGGATGACACGCACACCATCATCACCAACTCATCTATACCGTGTTAAAAAAACTCTGTTTTTTATAATTATATATGTTATATATATTTCCCTTGATTTTTCTTATGGATAAAGTTGTGATATAAAAGATCTTTATATTTCTTTATAGAGGGAATATCTCTCTGTCAAAAATATATTTATGTGTAATAACTAGTTACTCCTGTCTTTCTACTTCCTTGTGCTGATATGTGGGGCATCCGGCAATGGGGTCCACATGCCATATGCACCAAATTAGAGTGCACAACTGCACGGTAGACACACCCCGGTCGTAGCACCGCATTAATGCCCAACGAGCCATCAAATCACAAAAAAAACCCACCTTTCCAGCTTTAGCAGTAAGCTGGACTGACGAAGCGGCAATATTTCACTCGGTCTGAATCCCTTCTCCCTTGTCTGCTTGTTCAGAGAAAACCCCCGCTCGGCGATTGCATAGGGTTTTCTCATGGAGAACCTGGTACGAATTCTTCATCCATCCCCCATAAATCCAAGTCCCTTGGTCACGGGTACTCCTAGTGTGACGCCCGGATAATTAAGCTACAGTGAACCTCTGCTAATGATGCCACGTCACCTCGATTATAGTTGCTAATCTCGAGTTAGTTCGAAACCGATTCAAATTCAAATTCAAAATCAGGCAAACAATAAAAGTTTTCAAATATTAAAACTAAAATGAGCGGAGTAAACCAAATACTGCATAGGTAATTGTGGTGAAGAAGCAACATTTTTATAAAGTGTTTAAATGCTCTAATATAAATAAAATAGTAGCAAACATAATTATTTAAATGCCTTTACTAATTAATAAAATATCAAACTAAAATATTTGGGGACTAGACTTCTAGTGGCAGTGCAGCTTATTGCATAGTATTTATGTGTTAAGGCTCCACTTTTTACAAAATTCATTTGGATCAAGTTTTAAATGGAAAACAACAGCTAATTAAAATAAAACAGAAAAGGAAAGGTAAATAAAAAAAGCAAGAAAAGAAAACAGACCCCCCCCCCCCGCGCGCGCGCGCTGGGCCAAGTGGCCCAGCTGGCCTGAGCCGCCTGAACGGGCCGGCCCACCTTCCTCCCTTAACCCCCCTCACCCCACAAACCCTAACCCCCACGACCCCACTTTCCCCTGATCCCCCCTCTCTCGCTCGGTTCCCTTCCGCCCCGATCTGGATCGGCGGCAACGACCCCGCCGCCTCACCCCTACGCACCGCCGCCGGCTAGCGCCGCCCGTCTCCGCCGGCGCCTCCTCGTCGCCTCCCCACACCGCCTCCTCTACCCTCCTCCCCGACCGGCCTCCTGGCGCCTCTGCTTCCTACCAGCGCCGCCCCGCCCATGCCGCCGCCCGACGCCGCAGGACACCTCCACCACCCGAGGACCACTCCGCCGCCTCGACCACGCCTCCTCGCCGGACTACCTCCCCGGCGTCACGTCGTCCTCGTCCCCCACCTCAAGCCCCGCTGCCATTGCCCTACACTACCCGGTCAGGGCCACGCCCTCTCCTCTCTCCCCTGTCCCCATACGCACGCTCCGCGCTACCGCTTGCCTCCCCGCACCGCCCCGCCTTTGCTCCGCGCCTCTGCCTCCCTCCCCATGCGCCACCTACTGCCGCCGCATGACGAGCGCGCCCGCGCGTCACACCCCCTGCTCCTGACTGCGCCAACACGCGCAGAAGGGCTCGCCCCCGCGCGCCCCGCCGGCTTGCCCGGTGCCGCTTGGCCCCAGGCCGCGCCCCGCCGGCACCCCCGCGGTGCCCCACCGTCGGCGCCCGGGTCTGCCCCGTCAGGCGCCCGTAACCGCCCGCACGCTCATGGGGCTCCGCCCGAGCAACCACGCCCGTTAGCCCGCTAAGCCCCTATGGGCCAATGACAAGGGGGTCCCAGCACCCTGAATGTTTAAAAAAAGATAGATAAAAAAATTATTAATAATTAAATTAATTAACTAACTAATTAACTTAATTAATCTTGCTTAGTTAAACTAATTAAACTTAATTAACCTAAATATCTAATTAAACTAACTAATCTGTTAGTTAGGGCAATGTGTCAATGACAGATGGGACCCACACGTCAGCCTGATCCAGTCAACACCTCTGTTGACTGATGACGTCATGCTGACATCATGCTGATGCAGTAATGCCATTTTCGGATTAAATTAATAATAATAATTTATAAATTGATTTAAATCTTTAAAAATGAATATAAAATAATCCGTTACTCGGATGGAAAAACTTTGTACATGAAAGTTGCTCAGAACGACGAGACGAATCCGAATACGTAGCCCGTTCGTCCACCACACATCCCTAGCATAGCGAACATGCAACTTCCCCCTCCGGTTCATCTGTTCGAAAACGCGAAATGCCGGGGATACTTTCCCGGATGTTTCCCCCCTTCGTCGGTATCACCTACTACCGCGTTAGGGCACACCTAGCACCGCGTATTGCCATGTTACGCTTTGTGATGCTTTGATTTCTTTGTTATTTATTGTGTTCCCCCTCCGTTACTTCTTTCCGATAGACCCCGAGACTGCCAGTGACCCCAGTTCGACTACGGAGTTGACGACCCTTCCTTGCCAAAGCAACCAGGCAAGCCCCCCCTTGATCACCAGATATCGCCTATTCTTCTCTCTACTGCTTGCATTAGAGTAGTGTAGCATGTTACTGCTTTCGATAATCCTATTCTGCTGCATAGTCTATCATTGTTGCTACAGTTGTTACCCTTACCTACCATCATACTGCTTAGTATAGGATGCTAGTGTTCCATCAGTGGCCCTACACTCTTGTCCGTCTGCCATGCTATACTACTGGGCCGTGATCACTTCGGGAGGTGATCACGGGTATATACTATATACTTTGTATACATGACACATGTGGTGACTAAAGTCGGGTCGGCTCGTTGAGTACCCACAAGTGATTCTGATGAGGGGGCTGAAAGGACAGGTGGCTCCATCCCGGTAGAGGTGGGCCTGGGTTCCTGACGGCCCCCGACTGTTGCTTTGTGGCGGAGCGACAGGGCAGGTTGAGACCACCTAGGAGAGAGGTGGGCCTGGCCCTGGTCGGCGTTCGCGGATATTTAACACGCTTAACGAGATCTTGGTATTTGATCTGAGTCTGGCCATTTGGTCTATACGCACTAACCAACTACGCGGGAACAGTTATGGGCACTCAACGTCGTGGTATCAGCCGAAGCTCTTCTTGACGTCAGCGACGGAGCAGCGCGCGCCGGATTGGACTGGAACACCTGCTGGGCTAGGTCTGCTTCCGGCCGCGTACGCAACATGCAGGTGTGCAATGGGCGATGGGCCCAGACCCCTGCGCGCATAGGATTTAGACCGGTGTGTTGACCTCTCTGTTGAGCCTAGGTGGGGCTGCGACGTGTTGCTCTTCCGCGGCCGGGCATGACCCAGAAAAGTGTGTCCGGCCAAATGGGATCTAGCGTGTTGGGTTATGCGGTGCACCCCTGCAGGGAAGTTTATCTATTCGAATAGCCGTGTCCCTCGGTAAAAGGACGACCCGGAGTTGTACCTTGACCTTATGACAACTAGAACTGGATACTTAATAAAACACACCCTTCCAAGTGCCAGATACAACCCGGTGATTGCTCTCTAACAGGGCGACGAGGAGGGGATCGCCGGGTAGGATTATGCTATACGATGCTACTTGGTGAACTTACCATCTACTCTCTCCTACATGCTGCAAGATGGAGGTGGCCAGAAGCGTAGTCTTCGACAGGATTAGCTATCCCCCTCTTATTCTGGCATTCTGCAGTTCAGTCCACCGATATGGCCCTTTACACATATACCCATGCATATGTAGTGTAGCTCCTTGCTTGCGAGTACTTTGGATGAGTACTCACGGTTGCTTTTCTCCCTCTTTTCCCCCTTTCCATTCTACCTGGTTGTCGCAACCAGATGCTGGAGTCCAGGAGCTAGAGATCCCGAGGATGATTCTACATGGAGTTCGGCTTTGAGGAGTAGTTAGGAGGTCCCAGGCAGGAGGCCTTGCCTTTTCGATCGTTTCTACTTTTGTGCTAGCCTTCTTAAGGCAAACTTGTTTAACTTATGTCTATACTCAGATATTGTTGCTTCCGCTGACTCGTCTATGATCGAGCACTTGTATTCGAGCCCTTGAGGCCCCTGGCTTGTAATTATGATGCTTGTATGACTTATTTATGTTGTAAAGTTGTGTTGTGATATCTTCCCGTGAGACCCTGATCTTGATCGCACACATTTGCGTGCATGATTAGTGTACGGTCAAATCGGGGGCGTCACACCTAGGATGGCAGCCGCCGCCGTTGATGCATTTTTCTTCCTACTGAATCTAGTGTGTTTCATTTGCAGTGCCCAAAGTGCGAGGACCCTACAGGTTTCTGCGCCCTCGGCGAGACGCCACACTTGTTCCTTCTCATCCTAACACAGGATTTTAAAATGCGCACAGCATGTTCCTAGAATCCTCTTTTCTATCCGGGAGGGTGGGTTTTTTTGAACATGATGTCGACTAATTTGGAAATTTGGATTGCTATATTTGGATAAAAGGTACTAGTACCATGGTCAACACTGACGTGAAGGAGGAAAGTATTTCTAGATTTGGATATAGGGAATACATTGTGTTCTCATATTATTTTTCCTGCAGTGCATTCCTTGCTCTGCCAGAACACATGTACTCAAGATGCTCGGCCTTGCCATAACTGAATACACCAGTTTAATGGTAACATGAAGACAAGCCATGGATATAAGTTTTGAGTTGGGTTCATGAACCAAGAAGATCGCTGCTTTTTTTATGGCCGAACTTGGATAAAATTTCTCAAGTGTTACGGACTGAAAAGTTGGCGCACGAATGTTGATGGAAATAGCAGAACCTGGTCTCATCTTCACTGCGATCTTCCACCCCGACGTCGTTCCAATTGTTCATCCATGTTAGTTTTGTATCTGGTTCTTGCTTGTTGCCTCGATTACTTCTTAATCCACCTATTATGTCTAACTAATCACAATTTAACTTTAGAAGTAGCAACGCATCTCTACTTCTAACTAATATTTTCTTATAATTGGTGGCACGTGTAGCTTTTTTCAGAGTTAAGCAGGCTGCTCGTTTGTTATTCTGTAACAACTCGGCTATTACTGATGGCACTGAAGTTGACTGGGACGACATCCACAAGTTCCTACACTTTATTAATCGTCTTGAGGTCCTTGTGGGGCGTTTCAATGGTGGAAGGCCATGTGGGATATGTGTGCCACTGCTGCACTCGTTGAACAGGTCCATCTGTGTCAAGAAACTTATGGTACGAGCTATTTTCTGTTATATATGTTGTTCATAAACTATTGCTTACACACAGTTTTACAGCTGTGATCTTCTTGAAACAGAAACTGCCCAGTTCTATTGTTCCTATACAGATGCCTGACCATGGTCGGGTCAGACTTGCGCTTGGTCACAACATGATGTTTATGTCGACCTACTCCATTCCCCTTGGAGGTGAAAAGATACTTATTCATGGGTGATCTCAAATAATGAAGGCCCGTCCATCTTGGAGAATAGGACAGAAGATTATGTTCCTGCTTTTCCATGGATCTAAAGCGAATATCCTATTTATTGACCACATTGCGAGATGAAGCCGCTTTCAGAAGGTTGTGGACGCGCGGGGTGGCGCCTGGGCCTTGTCCTGGGGCTTGGCGGCCTCACCCTTGGTTAACTGTAGCACTGTTCGAGGCGTGCTTTGTACGGTTGAACCTGTATAAGTACTCATACTGCTTTCAGCTATGGTTGTTAAGTGCCCCTGCTGGTTCCAGTTAAGGTTGTTAAGTACTCTTGCTGCTTTTACAGTCTGTCGTGTTTCTTCAGTCCTGTCTTCCTCCAGCCGCCAAAATCAAACCACCGCCAGCGGGGCCGCCTGCTTCCGCCTCCCACGGCTGGCTGCGCCTCAGCGCACGCATCGCCACCCCACCGTCTCCTAAATCGTTAACGCCGACGTCCGAGGCCTTGCCGTCGTCCTCCGCGCGCTTTGGTGCGCTCGCCGCGGCGCCGCCCTCTCGCGTTGTCAACATGGTCAACAAACAACAGGAATCGGCAGAAGTACGTGGAGAGGATGACATTAGGACCCACCATGTCAGCGTATGGAAAAATAAAATGCTTCCTCTAGTGTTTTCCTGACATCTGGGACCTACGACATTGTGAGCGTATATAGTCAATAGACAAGAGAACAACACAAGATCGGCTGACACCTGGGACGTAGCAGCTCGAGCAGTATTTTCTTTTTGTTATTGTTGTGATGGAGCAGGGTTTGAACTGGGCTGTGGCCCGTCTAGCCCAGGTTTATATTTTATGTTCACCATGTGACCAGCCCAGCTATTTTTTCTTTGTGAAAATGAGCCCAGTTTATTTTTTCTGAAGAATACCCAATCCGGGCCTACTTATTTTTCTACGCCCTGATGGGCTGCAACTCTTTCAAGACGCCTGCAAATCTTGAAAGTAATATGAAATGGGTTGTAAATATAAAAATAGATGACAAATTGGCAATTACTTTATAATTTCTGAATTTTTTCACATTTTCAGATTCCTATTTCACTGGGCATTAACCTAATTTAAATATATCTTCAAAGTACTTTAAATCTGGCTCGACATTTCGGTATTAAAAATAGTTTAGAACCCACAGAAATATGCGAAATTGGCCCTGGCCAACCACAAAAATAGACTGCAATAAATTGCATAAGAAGTCGCAATGAGCTATATATAAATTATTAAAAAAGAGGGAATGGTCTGACTTATGGGCCTATTAAGTTGATGCGTATGCAAGATTTTTTTAGTTATGATATACGTCAACAAACGATTCTAGCAGACGTAACCGTTGGATGTCAATCCAACGGCCGTCGTGTTTCTTCAATCTCTGATCTTCTTGCTCCAGCTGCCAAATCCAGCGCCGGCGGGGCCGCCTGCTCCCGCCTCCTGTGCAGGCCTCACCGCCCCCTACTACTCCCACCGCTGGCCAGGGCATCCCTCTACTCACCCACAACCCCTGTTATTCTTCGGCGACGTCAGCTTCACACCGCAGCCGAACCAGTGAACCCTTGTACTCCTCTCCGCGTGGGCATCCACTGCCGCGTCTTTGATGTCTACTACGCAACCTTCTTCTTGTAGACGTTGTTGGGCCTCCAAGTGCAGAGGTTTGTAGGACAGTAGCAAATTTCCCTCAAGTGGATGACATAAGGTTTATCAATCCGTGGGAGGTGTAGGATGAAGATGGTCTCTCTCAAGCAACCCTGCAACCAAATAACAAAGAGTCTCTTGTGTCCCCAACACACCCAATACAATGGTAAATTGTATAGGTGCACTAGTTCGGCGAAGAGATAGTGATACAAGTGCAATACGGATGGTACATATAGGTTTTTGTAATCTGAAAATATAAAAACAGCAAGGTAACTAATGATAAAAGTGAGCACAAACGGTATTGCAATGCTAGGAAACAAGGCCTAGGGTTCATACTTTCACTAGTGCAAGTTCTCTCAACAATAATAACATAATTGGATCATATAACTATCCCTCAACATGCAACAAAGAGTCACTCCAAAGTCACTAATAGCGGAGAACAAACGAAGAGGTTATGGTAGGGTACGAAACCACCTCAAAGTTATCCTTTCTGATCGATCTATTCAAGAGTCCGTAGTAAAATAACACGAAGCTATTCTTTCCGTTCAATCTATCATAGAGTTCGTACTAGAATAACACCTTAAGACACAAATCAACCAAAACCCTAATGTCACCTAGATACTCCAATGTCGCCTCAAGTATCCGTGGGTATGATTATACGATATGCATCACACAATCTCAGATTCATCTATTCAACCAACACAAAAGTACTTGAAAGAGTGCCCCAAAGTTTCTACCAGAGAGTCAAGACGAAAATGTGTGCCAACCCCTATGCATAGGTTCATGGGCGAAACCCGCAAGTTGATCACCAAAACATACATCAAGTGGATCATGTGATATCCCATTGCCACCACAGATAAGCACGGCAAGACATACATCAAGTGTTCTCAAATCCTTAAAGACTCAATCCGATAAAATAACTTCAACGGGAAAACTCAATCCATTACAAGAGAGTAGAGGGGGAGAAACATCATAAGATCCAACTATAATAGCAAAGCTCGCGATACATCAAGATCGTATCATCTCAAGAACACGAGAGAGAGAGAGAGAGAGAGAGATCAAACACATAGCTACTAGTACATACCCTCAGCCCCGAGGGTGAACTACTCCCTCCTCGTCATTGAGAGCGTCGGGATGATGAAGATGGCCACCGATGAGGGTTCCCCCCTCCGGCAGGGTGCCGGAACAGGGTCCCGATTGGTTTTTGGTGGCTACAGAGGCTTGCGGCGGTGGAACTCCCGATCTATTCTGCTCCCCGATGTTTTTAGGGTATATGGACATATATAGGCGAAAGAAGTCGGTCAGGGGAGCCACGAGGGGCCCACGAGGGTGGGGGGCGCCCAGGGGGCAGGCGCGCATCCCTGCCTCGTGGCCACCTCGAAGCTTCCTTGACTTCAACTCGAAGTCTCCTGGATCATGTTCGTTCCAAAAATCACGCTCCCGAAGGTTTCATTCCGTTTGGACTCCGTTTGATATTCCTTTTCTCCGAAACACTGAAACAAGGGAAAAAACAGAAACTGGCACTGGGCTCTGGGTTAATAGGTTAGTCCCAAAAATAATATAAAAGTGCATAGTAAAGCCCATTAAACATCCAAGATGGATAATATGATAGCATGAATACTTCATAAATTATAGATACGTTGGAGACGTATCAGCATCCCCAAGCTTAATTCCTGCTCGTCCTCGAGTAGGTAAATGATAAAAAGAAATAATTTGTGAAGTGTGAATGCTAGCAGGTGCACAAGTTTGATCAATGATAATTTCAATCACCTTTTTTGGCATCATTATATATCATAACAGTAGCTCAACTCATAAAACTTTGCATGATCAAGTAACAAACTATTCACATGTTAAAGTATAGATCATAAACTTTCTTGAAAACTAACAAACCGTGTTATTAGTCATCAAACAATTACAATTCATCTTATTTTCAGGAAGAGTCTATGTCAGAGCTTTGATTCAGCAAACTTCACATACTCAAGTATCATATAGTCTTCCATGATTGCTACCACTCAAAGCATATTTTTAGAACAAAGAGCATCCATCGAACACAGAGAAAGATAGGGGCTTAATGTTTCGCCTCCCAACCTTTTACCTCAAGGGTAATGTCAACAATAATAATTCATGCTCAAATATATTTGAATGGCCATATATGCTTAGATATTTCCATCACATGATGCTTGCCAACTAAAGAGTAGGTTGGAATGGGAAGGAATACTACTGACTCTTGCATAGAAGTAAAAGATAGGCCCTTCGTAGAGGGAAGCAGGGATTTGCAGAGGTGCCAGAGCTCGAAGCTAAAACAGAGATGAAAATAATTTTGAGAGGTATGCTTTCATTGTCAACATAATGACCAAGAGTTCCCAATATCTTCCATACTAGATACATTATAGGCGGTTCCCACGCAGAAAGGTAAAGTTTTTACTCCCCCTCCACCAACATTCACACTCCACGGCTTGTCCGAAACAACGGGTGCCGTCCAACTATCAACTTTCCTGGGGGAGTTTTGTTTAAATTATTTGCGAATTTGTTTTTGATCTTTTGATCATAGGACTGGGCATCCCAGTTACCAGCCATTTTCTCGTGAATGATGAGCGGAGTCCACTCATCGTGAGAATAACCCACCTAGCATGGAAGATACTGACAGCCCCTAGTCACTACATGAGCGATTCGGGCATACAAAACAGATTATTATATGAAGGTTTAGAGTTTGGCACATGCAAATTTACTTGGAACGGCAAGTAAATACCGCATATAGGTAGATATGGTGGACACTCATGGAATAAACTTGGTTCAAGGAATTTGGATGCACAAGCAGTATTCTCGCTTAGTACAGATATTTTGGCTAGCAAAGGATTCTAAATAGCAAGCACCACATGTTAGAGGATCCATAACAATATAACTTCTATACAAATATACCCAAGCATAACTCATTAAGTTGTCTTCCTTGTCCAACTTCAACTAATTTGCTCAGGTTTGAAAATAATTAATGGGGCTCACAATCATAGAAGATGTCCAAGATAGTATATTTATATGTGAAATCTCTCTTCCTTCAATATTCTTTCATGAATTGTTCAAGTGATCAATACAATGTTTGCTAACCTTCAATAAATTTACCACCTCTACTTATTATATGTAAAGTCATTACTCCCCATGGGATAAGCATATGCAACATATATAATTTCAGATTTATGACATTCAAATCATTCAACCATTTACTCATAGGATATAAGTGAGGCACACGAGTGAATGACAAACTACTCCAAAAAGATACAAGTGAAGATCAATGAGTAGTTAAATAATTATGTAGCTATGTGAAGACTCTCTCTCATTTAAGAATTTCAGATCTTGGTATTTCATTCAAACAGCAAGCAAAGCTAAAGAAAATAAAATGACGCTCCAAGCAAAACACATATCATGTGGTGAATAAAAATATAGCTCCAAGTAAAGTTACCGATGAACGAAGACGAAAATAGGGATGCCATCCGGGGCATCCCCAAGCTTAGGATCTTGGTTGTCCTTGAATATTAACTTGGGGTGCCTTGGGAATCCCCAAGATTAGGCTCTTGCCACTCCTTATTCCATACTCCATCGAATCTTTACCCAAAACTTGAAAACTTCACAACACAAAACTTAACAGAAAATCTCGTGAGCTCCATTAGCGAAAGAAAACAAAATACCACTTCAAGGTACTGTAATGAACTCATTCTTTATTTTTATTGGTGTTAAGGCTACTGTATTCCAACTTCTCTATGGTTTATAAACTATTTTACTAGCCATAGATTCATCAAAATAAGCAAACAACACACGAAAAACAGAATCTGTCAAAAACAGAACAGCCTGTAGTAATCTCTAACTAATGCAAACTTCTGGAACTCAAAACATTCTACCAAAATAGGAAGACATAGATAATTTGATTATTGATCTGCTGCAATTGGAATCGGTATTTTATCACGTTCTGGTGATTTTAAACAATTGTTTTCGTGAACAGAAAGTTTCTGGAATTTTCAGCAAGATCAAATAACTATCATCCTAGAAGATCCTATAGGTCTTACTTGGCACAAACACTAATTAAAACATAAAACCACATCTAAACAGAAGCTAGATGGATTATTTATTAATAAACAGAACCAAAAAGCAAGAAACTAAAATAAAATTGGGTTGCCTCACAACAAGCGCTAACGTTTAACGCCCCTAGCTAGGCATGATGATTTCAATGATGCTCACATAAAAGATAAGAATTGAAACATAAAGAGAGAATCATGAAGAATATGACTAGCACATTTAAGTCTAGCCCACTTCCTATGTATAGGGATTTTGTGAGCAAACAACTTATGGGGAACAATAATCAACTAGCATAGGAAGGCAAAACAAGCATAACTTCAAAACTTTAAGCACATAGAGAGGAAACTTGATATTATTGCAATTCCTACAAGCATATGTTCCTCCCTCATAATAATTTTGAGTGGCATCATGAATGAATTCAACAATATAACCATCACCTAAAGCATTCTTTTCATGATCTACTTGCATAGAAATTTTATTACTCTCCACATAAGCAAAATTCTTCTCTTCAATAGTAGTGGGAGCAAACTCAACGAAATAACTATCATGTGATCGAAAATTGAAATCAAGATGACAAGTTTAATGCTTATCATTATTCTTTATAGAATATGTGTCATCACAATAATCATCATAGATAGGAGGCTTGCTTTCATCATAATAAATTTGATCATCAAACTTGGGGGACTAAACATATCATCTTCATCAAACATAGCATCCCCAAGCTTGTGGCTTTGCATATCATTAGCATCATGGGTATTCAAAGAATTCATAGTAACAACATTGCAATCATGCTCACAATTAAAAGATTTAGTGCCAAACATTTTAATGCATTCTTCCTCTAGCACTTTGGCACAATTTTCCTTTCCATCATACTCACGAAAGATATTAAAAAGATGAAGCGTATGAGGCAAACTCAATTCCATTTTTTTGTAGTTTTCTTTTATAGACTAAACTAGTGATACAACAAGAAACAAAAAGATTCGATTGCAAGATCTAAATATATACCTTCAAGCACTCACCTCCCCGGCAACGGCGCCAGAAAAGAGCTTGATGTCTACTACGCAACCTTCTTCTTGTAGACGTTGTCGGGCCTCCAAGTGCAGAGGTTTGTAGGACAGTAGCAAATTTCCCTCAAGTGGATGACATAAGGTTTATCAATCCATGGGAGGTGTAGGATGAAGATGGTCTCTCTCAAGCAACCTTGCAACTAAATAACAAAGAGTCTCTTGTGTCCCCAACACACCCAATACAATGGTAAATTGTATAGGTTCACTAGTTCGGCGAAGAGATAGTGATACAAGTGCAATATGGATGGTAGATATAGGTTTTTGTAATCTGAAAATATAAAAACAGCAAGGTAACTAATGATAAAAGTGAGCACAAACGGTATTGCAATGCTAGGAAACAAGGCCTAGGGTTCATACTTTCACTAGTGCAAGTTCCTCAACAATAATAACATAATTGGATCATATAACTATCCCTCAACATGCAACAAATAGTCACTCCAAAGTCACTAATAGCGGAGAACAAACGAAGAGATTATGGTAGGGTACGAAACCACCTCAAAGTTATCCTTTTTGATCGATCTATTCAAGAGTCCGTAGTAAAATAACACGAAGCTATTCTTTCCGTTCAATCTATCATAGAGTTCGTACTAGAATAACACCTTAAGACACAAATCAACCAAAACCCTAATGTCACCTAGATACTCCAATGTCGCCTCAAGTATCCGTGGGTATGATTATACGATATGCATCACACAATCTCAGATTCATCTATTCAACCAACACAAAAGTACTTCAAAGAGTGCCCCAAAGTTTCTACCGGAGAGTCAAGACGAAAACGTGTGCCAACCCCTATGCATAGGTTCATGGGCGGAACCCGCAAGTTGATCGCCAAAACATATATCAAGTGGATCACGTGATATCCCGTTGTCACCACAGATAAGCACGGCAAGACATACATCAAGTGTTCTCAAATCCTTAAAGACTCAATCCGATAAGATAACTTCAAATGGAAAACTCAATCCATTACAAGAGAGTAGAGGGGGAGAAACATCATAAGATCCAAAGCAAAGCTCGCGATACATCAAGATCGTATCATCTCAAGAACACGAGAGAGAGAGAGAGATCAAACACATAGCTACTGGTACATACCCTCAGCCCCGAGGGTGAACTAATCCCTCCTCGTCATGGAGAGCGTCGGGATGATGAAGATGGCCACCGGTGAGGGTTCCCCCCTCCGGCAGGGTGCCGGAACAGGGTCCCGATTGGTTTTTGGTGGCTACAGAGGCTTGCGGCGGCGGAACTCCCGATCTATTCTGCTCCCGATGTTTTTAGGGTATATGGACATATATAGGCGAAAGAAGTCGGTCGGGGGAGCCACGAGGGTGGGGGCGCGCCCAGGGGGCAGGCGCGCCTCCCTGCCTCGTGGCCACCTCGAAGCTTCCTTGACTTCAACTCCAAGTCTCCTGGATCACGTTCGTTCCAAAAATCACGCTCCCGAAGGTTTCATTCTATTTGGACTCCGTTTGATATTCCTTTTCTGCGAAACACTGAAACAAGGGGAAAAACAGAAACTGGCACTAGGCTCTGGGTTAATAGGTTAGTCCGAAAAATAATATAAAAGTGCATAGTAAATCCCATTAAACATCCAAGATGGATAATATGATTGCATGAATACTTCATAAATTATAGATACGTTGGAGACGTATCAGTCTTCCCCGGCTCCGCGTCGTCCCCTTCCTAGGCCTCGCCATCGTCCACCGCCCTGGTGCTCTCGACGCGGCGTGGTCAACATGGTCAAGGAACGACTTCCATCGGAAGAGTACTGTCGTGGAGAGGCTGACAGCTGGGTCCACGGCAGCCGCAAGGAAGTGCCTCCTTATTACGCGGAAAATAATTATTCCTCCACCTGACGGCAGGGACCCACCGGACGGGCCATCGTATTTGGCGAAAAAAACGTTTCCCCCCTGACTGCTGGGACCCACCGGACGGGCCACCGTATTTCGTGAAAAAAACGTTCCCCCCGCTGTCAGCTCGGACCCACCGAAAGTGCCTCCTTATTACGCACAAAAAAATGAATACTCCCCCTACTAGTTGGGACCCACCTAGGTGGGAGGCTGACTTGTGGGCCTACCAAGTTGACGGGGACGGAGTGCTTTGTCAACTTAGTCAATATGAACGATTCTAGCTCCAGTGACCGTACGATGTAAATCCAATGGCCGTAGTGCTTCTTCAACCTCTGGTCTTCTTGCTCCAGCCGCCCAAAGCAGCGTCGGTCGTGCCGCATGCTCCTGCCTCCCGTGGCCGGCTGTGCTGCCGCGGAGGCCTCACCGCCCCCTACTATTCCCACCGCTGGCCAGGCCCTGCGGCGATGGCAGCCTCACACCGCAGCCGAACCAGTGAACCCTCGTACTCCTCTCCGCGCGGGCTTCCACTGTCGCGTCTTCCCCGGCTCCGCGTCGTCCCCTTCCTAGGCCTCGCCGTCGTCCACAGCCCTGGTGCTCTCGGCGCGGCGTGGTCAACGTGGTCAAGGAACGACTTCCATCGGAAGAGTACTGTACGTGGAGAGGCTGACAGCTGGGTCCACGGTCGCAGCAAGGAAGTGCCTCCTTATTACGCGCAAAATAATTATTCCTCCACCTGACAGTGGGGACCCACCAGACGGGCCACCGTATTTTGCGAGAAAAACGTTTCCCCCTGACTGCTGGGACCCGCCAGCTACATCTTCGCACGCAAGGAAGTGTGTCTGGGCAAAAAAAGATGATTCGCCCCCCTGACTGTTGGGACCCACTAGCTACATCTTCGCATGCAAGGAAGTGCCTGACAGTCGGGACCCACCTGGTCGAAGCATACGTAGCGTTGTCATTCTGGTCGCGAACGTGTACGTACATACTGTTCGATGTAGAGGCGCGCACGTGTCGTAGTAGAGGCGCGCACGTAGCATGTACACGTACGTATAGCGGCCAGGGTGCAAGAAAGTAAATACGGCCACGTACATACATACGGGCGGGGTCTCGAACGCCTACTCGCGCGTACGCACGGCCAGGGCTCGTGTACATGGCTGGGTCAGAACAGAGAAACAATGCGTCGTGTTCATGGGGAGCCAACCGGCTGAGTCGGAACGGAATGCGTCGTCGTGTTCATCGGGAGGGCTTGGACGGAACAGCCGATGGAAACGAGGCCTGGCGTACCACAGAACGGAGGAAACGGCCTTGTGTTCGACCGGCCACGTTCAAAATGGGATCCTGTTCATCGGGAGGGGTCTGGCGTACCGCAAAACGGAGGAAACGGACCTCCTACGGTCGAAACGGGGGACCTATTGATCGGGAGGGGCGTGGCGTACCGCAAAACGGAGGAAACGGACTTGTGTTGGAGCGCTACGGTTGAAACGGGGGTCCTGTTCATCGGGAGGGGTGTGGCGTACCGCAAAATGGGACTCCACGGGATACTGTTCATCTCCACCGTCGACCTCCTCCAGCCTCCACGGGCTACTGTTCATCCACCGTCGACCTCCTCCAGCCTCCACCTGCGACTGTTCATCCACGGGTTCCTGTTCATCCAGCCTCCACCGCGCGCTACTCCACCGGCTACTGTTCAACCAGCCCTCTCCACGGGCTCCTGTTCAACCACCCCTCCACGGGCTATTGTTCATCCAGCCCTCCACCGTCTACTATTCATCCTGCCCTCCACGGGGTGGTCCTGTTCATCCTGCCCTCCACGGGGTCCTGTTCATCCAGCCCCAATCGGCTCAATCGATCGGGGTCCTGTTCATCCAGAGGCAACACCACGGGGTCCTGTTCATCCACCCCCACCGGGAATTGTTCATCCAAACTCCCCCAGCACGCTCACTTTTCATCCAGAGGCGGCATCGATCGGCTTCAGTTAGCAGCAGTAGCGAAGGAAAAGCTTGATCGGGTTCAGTTAACAGCCATCGATCGATCGCTCGGGTTCAGTAACGCGTAGCCTGCAGTGCAATCACTCGGGTTCAGTTAGAGCCCAACGCCTCGCTCGGGTTCAGTTAGAGCCCAACACCTTGCACCCACGCGCGTGCGTGTACGAGAGAAACGCGCATCGCTCGGCCTCGACCACCCACCGTCACCGGGAACACCCCGATATTTTCCTCGCCCTCGCTTCTACCATGGTTTTTTCCGTCATGGACGGCCCAAAGAATGTCATGCAGCTGCGTCTCCGGCCCGCCCAGGACGAAAAGCCCATTTTCTGTCATGATTTTTTGTCATAGAAGTAGGACCCCACCACATCTATGATGATACCGTGTTTTGTCATAATTATTGTCATAGAAGTGTCATAAGTATGACAGGAAAAAAATTCGTTCGGCCCAAAATGTCACGGATGTGTCTTCTTTTTTGTAGTGTTAGGACACGCCATTATGCTGTGGTGTTCCAGGTGGCGTGAGTTGTGAAACTATTCCACATTGTTTCAAATGAAGACCAAACTTGTAACTCAAATATTCACCTCCACGATTAGATCGTAGAAACTTTATTTTCTTGTTACGATGATTTTCCACTTCACTCTGAAATTCTTTGAACTTTTCAAATGTTTCAGACTTATGCTTCATTAAGTAGATATAACCATATATGCTCAAATCATCTGTGAAGGTAAGAAAATAACGATACCTGCCACAAGCCTCAATACTTATTTGGACCACATACATCGGTATGTATTATTTCCAATAAGTCAGTAGCTCGTTCCATTGTTCCGGATAATGGAGTTTTAGTCATCTTGCCCATGAGGCACGGTTCGCAAGCACCAAGTGATTCATAATCAAGTGATTCGAAAATCCCATCAGCATGGAGCTTCTTCATGCGCTTTATACCGATATGACCTAAACGGTAGTGCCAAAAATAAGTTGCACTATCATTATTAACTTTGCATCTTTTGGCTTCAATATTATGAATATGTGTATCACTACGATCGAGATCCAACAAACTTTTTCATTGGGTGTATGACCATCGAAGGTTTTATTCATGTAAACAGAACAACAATTATTCTCTGACTTTAAATGAATAACAGTATCACAATAAACATGATCAAATCATATTCATGCTCAACGCAAACACCAAACAACATTTATTTAGGTTTCAACACTAATCCCGAAAGTATAGGGAGTGTGCGATGATGATCATATCAATCTTGGAGCCATTTCCAACACACATCGTCACTTTACCCTTAACTAGTCTCAGTTCATTCTGCAACTCCCGTTTTGAGTTACTAATCTTAGCAACTGAACCGGTATCAAATACCCAGGGGTTGCTATGAACACTAGTAAAGTACACATCAATAATCTGTATATCAAATATACCTTTGTTCACTTTGCCATCCTTCTTATCCGCCAAATATTTGGGGTAGTTCCGCTTCTAGTGACTATTCCCTTTGAAGTAGAAGCACTCAGTTTCAGGCTTAGGTCTAGCTTTGAGCTTCTTCATGGGAGTGGCAACTTGCTTGCCATTCTTCTTGAAGTTCCCTTCTATCCCTTTGCCCTTTTACTTCAAACTAGTGGTCTTGTCAACCATCAACACTTGATGCTTTTTCTTGATTTCTACCTTCGCCGATTTCAGCATCGCGAAGAGCTCGGGAATCGTTTTCGTCATCCCTTGCATATTATAGTTCATCACGAAGTTCTATTAGCTTGGTGATAGTGATTAGAGAACACTATCAATCACTATATTATCTGGAAGATTAACTCCCACTTGATTCAAGCGATTGTAGTACCCAGACAATCTGAGTACATGCTCACTGGCTGAGCTATTCTCCTCCATCTTGTAGGCAAAGTACTGTCAGAGGTCTCATACCTCTCGACACGGGCATGAGTCTGAAATACTAATTTCAACTCTTGGAACATCTTATATGCTCCATGACGTTCAAAACATTTTGAAATCCCGGTTTTAAGCCGTAAAGCATGGTGCACTAAACTATCAAGTAGTCATCATATCGAGCTTGCCAAATGTTCATAACGTTTGCATATACTCCTGCAATAGGTCTGTCACCTAGCGGTGCATCAAGGACATAATTCTTCTATGCAGCAATAAGGATAATCCTCAGATCACGGATCTAGTCCGCATCATTGCTACTATCATCTTTCAACTTAGTATTCTCTAGGAACATATCAAAAATAAGACAGGGGAGCTATACGCGAGCTATTGATCTACACCATAGATATGCAAATACTATCAAGACTAAGTTCATGATAAATTGAAGTTCAATTAATCATATTACTTAAGAACTCCCACTTAGATAGACATCCCTCTAGTCATCTAAATGATCACGTGATCCAAATCAACTAAACCATGTCCGATCATCACGTGAGATGGAGTAGCCTTAAATGGTGAACATCACTATGTTGATCATATCTACTACATGATTCACGCTCGACCTTTCGGTCTAAGTGTTCCGAGGCCATATCTGTATATGCTAGGCTCATCAAGTTTAACCTGAGTATTATGCGTGTGCAAAACTGGCTTGCACCCATTGTATGTGAACGTAGAGCTTATCACACTTGATCATCACGTGGTGTCTCGGCACGACGAACTGTCGCAATGGTGCATACTCAGGGCGAACACTTGTACCTTGAAATTTAGTAAGGGATCATCTTATAATGCTACCGCCGTACTAAACAAAATAAGATGCATAAAGGATAAACATCGCATGCAATCAATATAAGTGATATGATATGGCCATCATCTTCTTGTGCCTTTGATCTGGAGGAAATATGCCCTAGAGGCAATAATAAAGTTATTATTTATTTCCTTATTCTCATGATAAATGTTTATTATTCATGCTAGAATTGTATTAACCGGAAACATAATACATGTGTGAATACATAGACAAACAGAGTGTCACTAGTATGCCTCTACTTGACTAGCTCGTTAATTAAAGATGGTTATGTTTCCTAACCATAGACATGAGTTGTCATTTGGTTAACGGGATCACATCATTAGGAGAATGATGTGATTGACTTGACCCATTCCGTTAGCTTAGCACTCGATCGTTTAGCATGTTGCTATTGCTTTCTTCATGACTTATACATGTTCCTATGACTATGAGATTATGCAACTCCCGTTTACCGGAGGAACACTTTGTGTGCTACCAAACGTCACAACGTAACTGGGTGATTATAAAGGTGCTCTACAGGTGTCTCCGAAGGGGCTTGTTGGGTTGGCGTATTTCGAGATTAGGATTTGTCACTCCGATTGTCGGAGAGGTATCTCTGGGCCCACTCGGTAATGCACATCACTTAAGCCTTGCAAGCATTGCAACTAATGAGTTAGTTGCGGGATGATGTATTACGGAACGAGTAAAGAGACTTGCCGGTAACGAGATTGAACTAGGTATTGAGATACCGACGATGGAATCTCGGGCAAGTAACATACCGATGACAAAGGGAACAACGTATGTTGTTATGCGGTCTGACCGATAAAGATCTTCGTAGAATATGTGGGAGCCAATATGAGCATCCAGGTTCCGCTATTGGTTATTGACCGGAGACGTGTCTCGGTCATGTCTACATAGTTCTCGAACCCGTAGGGTCCGCACGCTTAACGTTTCGATGACACTTATATTATGAGTTTATATTTTTTTGATGTACCGAAGGTTGTTCGGAGTCCCGGATGTGATGACGGACATGACGAGGAGTCTCGAAATGGTCGAGACATGAAGATTGATATATTGGAAGCCTATGTTTGGATATCGGAAGTGTTCCGGGTGAAATCGGGATTTTACCGGAGTACCGGGAGGTTACCGGAACCCCCTGGCAACATAATGGGCCTTAGTGGGCCTAGGTGGAAGAGAGGAGAGGCGGCTAGGGCTGGGCCGCGCGCCCCTCCCCCTAGTCCGAATAGGACAAGGAGAGGGGGGCGGCGCCCCCCCTTCCTTCTTCTCCTCCACTCCTTCCCCCTCCCAAGTCCTAATCCAACTAGGAAAGGGGGGGAGTCCTACTCCCGGTGGGAGTAGAACTCCTCCCGGCGCGCCCTCTCCCTTGGCCGGCCGCACCCCCCTTGCTCCTTTATATACGGGGGCAGGGGGGCACCCTAGAGACACAACAATTGATCATTGATCTCTTAGCCGTGTGCGGTGCCCCCCTCCACCATAATCCACCTCGATAATATCATAGCGGTGCTTAGGCGAAGCCCTGCGTCGGTAGAACATCAACATCATCACCACACCGTCGTGCTGACGAAACTCTCCCTCAACACTCGGCTGGATCGGAGTTCGAGGGACGTCATCGGGCTGAACGTGTGCTGAACTCGGAGGTGCCGTGCGTTCGGTACTTGATCGGTCGGATCGTGAAGACGTACGACTACATCAACCGCGTTGTGCTAACGCTTCCGCTTTCGGTCTACGAGGCTACGTGGACAACACTCTCCCCTCTCGTTGCTATGCATCACCATGATCTTGCGTGTGCGTAGGATTTTTTTTGAAATTACTACGTTCCCCAACAGTGGCATCCGAGCCTGGTTTTATGCGTAGATGTTATATGCACGAGTAGAACACAAGTGAGTTGTGGGCGATACAAGTCATACTTCTTACCAGCATGTCATACTTTGGTTCGGCGGTATTGTTGGATGAAGCGGCCCGGACCGACATTACACGTACGCTTACGCGAGACTGGTTCTACCGACGTGCTTTGCACATAGGTGGCTCGCGGGTGTCAGTTTCTCCAACTTTAGTTGAATCGAGTGTGGCTACGCCCGGTCCTTGCGAAGGTTAAAACCGCACCAACTTGACAAACTATCATTGTGGTTTTGATGCGTAGGTAAGAACGGTTCTTGCTAAGCCCGTAGCAGCCACGTAAAGCTTGCAACAACAAAGTAGAGGACGTCTAACTTGTTTTTGCAGGGTATGTTGTGATGTGATATGGTCAAGACGTGTTGAGATATAAGTTGTTGTATAAGATGATCATGTTTTGTTGAAGTTATCGTCAACTGGCAGAAACCTTATGGTTGTCTCTTTATAGCATAAGATGCAAGCGCCAAATAATTGCTTTACTTTATCGCTATGCGATAGCAATAGTTGCAAGAGCAATAGTTGGCGAGACGACCATGTGACGACACATTGATATAGATCAAGATGATGGAGATCATGGTGTCATGCCGGTGACGATGGAAATCATGACGATGCTTTGGAGATGGAGATCAAAGGCACAAGATGATGATGGCCGTATCATGTCACATATTTTGATTGCATGTGATGTTTATCTTTTATACATCTTATTTTGCTTAGTTCGACGGTAGCTTTATAAGATGATCTCTCACTAATTATCAAGATACAAGTGTTCTCCCTGAGTATGCACCGTTGTGAAAGTTCTTCGTGCTGAGACACCACGTGATGATCGGGTGTGATAGGCTCTACGTTCAAATACAACGGGTGCAAAACAGTTGCACACGCGGAATACTCAGGTTAAACTTGACGAGCCTAGCATATAACAGATATGGCCTCAGAACACTGAGACCGAAAGGTCGAGCGTGAATCATATAGTAGATATGATCAACATACTGATGTTCACCATTGAAACTACTCCATCTCACGTGATGATCGGACATGGTTTAGTTGATATGGATCACGTGATCACTTAGAGGATTAGAGGGATGTCTATCTAAGTGGGAGTTCTTAAGTAATATGATTAATTGAACTTAAATTTATCATGAACTTAGTCCTGGTAGTATTAGCATATCTATGTTGTAGATCAATAGCTCGCGTTTAGCTCCCCTGTTTTTTTTTCATATGTTCCTAGAGAAAACTAAGTTGAAAGATGTTAGTATCAATGATGCGGACTTGGTCCGTGATCTGAGGATTAACCTCATTGCTGCACAGAAGTATTATGTCCTTGATGCACCGCTAGGTGACAGAACTATTGCAGGAGCAGATGCAGACGTTATGAACGTTTTGACAAAAGCTCGGTATGATGACTACTTGATAGTTTAGTGCACCATGCTTAACGGCTAAGAATCGGGACTTCAAAGACGTTTTGAACGTCATGGACCATATGAGATGTTCCAGGAGTTGAAGTTAATATTTCAAGCAAATACCCGAGTTGAGAGATATGAAGTCTCCAACAAGTTCTATAGCTAAAAGATGGAAGAGAATAGCTCAAGCAGTGAGCATGTGCTCAGATTGTCTGGGTACTACAATCACTTGAATCAAGTGGGGGTTAATCCTCCAGATAAGACAGTGATTGGCAGAGTTCTCTAGTCACTATCACCAAGTTACTAGAACTTCGTGATGAACTATAATATGCAAGGGATAACGGAAACGATTCCCAAGCTCTTCGTGATGCTGAAATCGACGAAGGTAGAAATCAAGAAAAACATCAAGTGTTGATGGTTGACAAGACCACTAGTTTCAAGAAAAGGGCAAAGGGAAGAAGGGGAACTTCAAGTAGAACGGCAAGCGAGTTGCTGCTCAAGTGAAGAAGCCCAAGTCTGGACCTAAGCCTGAGACTAAGTGCTTCTACTGCAAAGGGACTGGTCACTGGAAGCGGAACTGCCCCAAGTATTTGGTGGATAAGAAGGATGGCAAAGTGAACAAAACTATATTTGATATACATGTTATTGATGTGTACTTTACTAGTGTTTATAGCAACCCCTCGGTATTTGATACTGGTTCAGTTGCTAAGAGTAGTAACTCGAAACGGGAGTTGCAGATTGAACAGAGACTAGTTAAGGGTGAAGTGATGATGTGTATTGGAAGTGGTTCCAAGATTGATATGATCATCATCGCACACTCCCTATACTTTCGGGATTAGTGTTGAACCTAAAATAAATGTTATTTAGTGTTTGCATTGAGCATGAATATGATTGGATCATGTTTATTGCAATACGGTTATTCATGTAAGTTAGAGAATAATTGTTGTTCTGTTTACATGAATAAAACCTTCTATGGTCATACACCCAATGAAGATGGTTTGTTGGATCTCGATCGTGGCGATACACATTTTCATAATATTGAAGCCAAAAGATGCAAAGTTAATAATGATAGTGCAACTTATTTGAGGCACTGCCGTTTAGGTCATATTGGTGTAAAGCGCATGAAGAAACTCCATACGGATGGACTTTTGGAATCACTTGATTATGAATCACTTGATGCTTGCGAACCATGCCTCATGGGAAAGATGACTAAGACTCCGTTCTCCGGAACAATGGAGCGAGCAACTGACTTATTGGAAATAATACATACTGATGTATGCGGTCCGATGAGTGTTAAGGCTCGCGACAAGTATCGTTATTTTCTGACCTTCACAGATGATTTGAGCAGATATGGGTATATCTACTTGATGAAACACAAGTCTGAAACATTTGAAAAGTTCAAAGGATTTCAGAGTGAAGTGGAGAATCATCGTAACAAGAAAATAAAAGTTTCTACGATAAGATCGCAGAGATGAAATATTTGAGTTACGAGTTTGGCCTTCAGGTAAAACAATGTGAAATAGTTTCACTACTCACGCCACCTGGAACACCACAGTGTAATGGTGTGTCCGAACGTCATAACCGTACTTTATTAGATATGGTACGATCTATGATGTCTCTTACCGATCTACCACTATCGTTTGGGGTTATGCATTAGAGACAGCTGCATTCACGTTAAATAGGGCACCATCTAAATCCGTTGAGACGACACCTTATGAACTTTGGTTTGGCAAGAAACCAAAAGTTGTCATTTCTTAAAATTTGGGGTTGCGATGCTTATGTGAAAAAGTTTCATCCTGATAAGCTCAAACCCAAATCGAAGAAATGTGTCTTCATAGGATACCCAAAGGAGACAGTTGGGTACACCTTCTATCACAGATCCAAAGGCAAGATATTCGTTGCTTATAATGGATCCTTTCTAGAGAAAGAGTTTCTCGCGAAAGAAGTGAGTGGGAGGAAAGTAGAACTTGATGAGGTAACTGTACCTGCTCCCTTATTGGAAAGTAGTTCATCACAGAAATTTGTTCCTGTGACTCCTACACCAATTAGTGAGGAAGCTAATGATGATGATCATGTAACTGCAGATCAAGTTACTACCAAACCTTGTAGGTCAACCAGAGTGAGATCCGCACCAGAGTGGTATGGTAATCCTGTTCTGGAGGTCATGTTACTTGACCATGACGAACCTACGAACTATGAGGAAGCGATGATGAGCCCAGATTCCGCGAAATGGCTTGAGGCCATGAAATCTGAGATGAGATCCATGTATGAGAACAAAGTATGGACTTTGATTGACTTGCCCAATGATCGGCGAGCCATTGAGATTAAATGGATCTTCAAGAGGAAGATGGACGCTGATAGTAGTGTTACTATCTACAAAGCTAGAATTGTCGCAAAAGGTTTATAAAGTAAACAAATAACAAGCATGCCACAGTCGGGCGTCTGAGAGACACCACATAAAGGGCTTATAAAGTAAACAAATAACAAGCATGCCACAGTCAGGCGTCTGAGCGACACCACATAAAGGGCTTATAAAGTAAACAAATACCAAGCATGCCACAGTCGGGCGTCTGAGCGACACCACATAAAGGGCTTATAAAGTAAACAAATAACAAGCATGCCACAGTCAGGCGTCTGAGCGACACCACATAAAGGGCTTATAAGAAAATAATCACAATGAATATCCAGGAGGTAGAACCATCCCAGAGATACTCAATAATTCAAGTAATAAAAAGGGTTAGTCCAATATAATAATAATCATAATCATCATAAGTCACAAGTCATGATCCATGTTCCGGTTTAGTAGTTTTTCCTCCGAAGACCGACACTAAGACCGACACTTGACCCATCTCAGACTGTAGTCCTTACCCATGGACACGGCTATTCGAATAGATTTAACCTCTGCAGAGGGTGTACTCTTTACCCACGAGTAACGGATTCCTTTAGTCCATCGGGACTAATTCCGTCCACGGTCTTTCAATTGAAAACACACCTGACCGCACACACCAGCCTAACTTACCGGTGTCTGGAATCACCCACGACACCTGTTAAGCAAAACTCTGAGTGGGGAGGCTACAACCTCGCGTAGCATGGGATCAAATTTATATCGCGCGCTCTATGGGGTGCCCCCCTCTCGGTCCCAACCGGAAACACCCATGCCCCCAGACCAGGTGGCATGCCTACCGGATGCAGCCGGTATCTTCCACCATGGCCTCTCTGTACGGTGTGTGCTAGGAAAGGGGTTGACAACTTACTGAGCCGTACCCTACTTATGGCAGGGACAAGTGGTAGTACGAAACAAGTATGGGGGTTACTGGAACAAGACTTGATCTATGGTCGACTCAGGAGGTTTACGTATCCCCTGCATGATTAGCATAGCAAATATATTTCAACCAACAGACAGAATCACCACTCATCATACCTCATCATGCCATACCGGACACAACCGTCTTGACGAGGAACTAGAGACAAGCTCGTGTCTACCCAAGACAGAGACTTTCCCGGCTTCCTTCCGGTAGGCATGAAAGGCATACGAAGATGATTACTATCACAAGCATATCCATTTCTAACAGCAAAGAATCTTCATTATGCACTCATGCGTATGATTCTATTGTTACATAAAATAATGAATGCTCCATGTCAAGGTGGTGTTGTAACCGTATCAAACAACACACAAAAATATTATGCCAGGGTTCAGAATGCTTGCCTTCAAGTTGTGGAGAGGCAGGGTGCATTCCAGAACTTTTGAAAGTTTTCTCCTCTCTCCAAAAATCCTATTTTTGAAAATATTCAAATTAACACATAGTTTCAAAACAGTACAAAAAGTTGTCTGAATTTCTTTTCAAATAAATATGAAAATAAACTAGATGAAATTTGAGAGAGGTAGGAAAAAGAATCAACTCATTTGGAGTTTTATTTAAAAAGTTATAGACAGTCAAATTTTAGTCAACTTTTTGTTAAAATAAATAAATAAAAGAAACAGAAAAGAAAAACGGTTCGAGGGGAAAACGTACTCTGCGCTTTACGTGTCCACTTAGCCAGCGTGGACTGGCTCGGGGTCGCTGACAGTGGGTCCAGGGGGCCCACTGGTCAGGTTTGACCGGTCGCCCCCGCCTCCTTCCCCCTCTGGCCGAACAGAGGCGGGGCTCCGGCGATCAACGCCGGCGAACGGCGGCTCCTCGCGGGGTTCTGAGGGCGGGGATGGATCCGCCAGGCCAGGGCGGTCCTCCCGGTGGTCGAGGAGGTGGTGGGGATGGAGGAGTCGCCGGCGGCGAGCTCTGCGGCGGACGGCAGCTTCGGGTGAGTTTGGGGGTTCGTGCTACGACGGTTCCCGAGCGAATTTGAGGTGTTGGGTGGCTCCGCGAGATCGAGGGGAAGGGGATGGTGGCACTGGTAGGACGGGGGAGGCTCTGGTTGCGACGAGCGGAGTCGGGGAGTGGCGGCGGCCGAACCTACCGGAGATGGGGAAGACGGCCTTCCTCCGTCGATTGCGGGCTAGGGGGGCTCCAGAGGGTTGGCTTGAGTTTGCCTGAGGGCCTAGGCGAGCTCGGGGGTCCTATTTATAGCGCGAGTAGGTCGGTTCCGCGGCGGCCGGGGATAAGCTCGACGGCGAACCGCCGTTCTGTAGCCAGGGGGCACGTGGCGATGGCTGGCGGGGTCTGGCAGGGTGAGGGGATGAGCTCGAGCTGTTCAGAGCGAGCTGGCGCGCGGCTGTGGCTCGGGCGGCGCCGTCCAGGGCAGGGGCCTGCTGTGGCCGGCCGCTAGCGGCCACGGCCGACCTGACGGCGGCGCTGTGGAGCTCCAGGAGCGGCTCTGCGGCGAGGGAGGAGTCGGGGCGTGTCGACTGCGAGTGGGGAAGGGCCAGAACGAGCGCTGGGCGACGGCAGTGGGACGCGGCGACTCGGTGCGCACGCGTGCAAAACGTGCGCTCTGGGCACGCCCAGCACACGCACGCGAGTTGTTCGGCAAAATGCCATGGCATGCCAGAGGGCTCCACCTCATGTGAGGTTTGGCAGGTCTAGGTTATTGTTTGCAAGGAGTTTAGTGGACATGGTGGTTAGGCAAAGTAAGCAGGTCCAGTGTGCAAACTAAAAATTATGTCAAATCTGACCATGCACACAAGGTGCTTGACAGAATGCTAAGGGCATCTAGGCAACTCTTGGGGTGGCCAAAATCTCCAGATCCTAGTCTCTTTAGATGAAAAGGAGGAT
Source organism: Aegilops tauschii subsp. strangulata (assembly GCF_002575655.3). Lineage (NCBI taxonomy): Eukaryota > Viridiplantae > Streptophyta > Magnoliopsida > Poales > Poaceae > Aegilops > Aegilops tauschii. The sequence goes on from NC_053038.3 coordinate 90,827,797, forward strand.
GGCAAGGTTAGTTTGGCAAAAACAGAAACTTGCTAGTGGAAGTTTTTGAGAGAACCATTTCTGGACAGAAAGAAAAGGCATAGTTTCATGGACCAAAAATACTCTCATGGGTGCATTCTCCTGAACTTAAGGGTTTTGTAGGGTGGACTATAAGCAAAAAGAAGAATCATGGGCAACAGAGCAATAAAAATTGGAGTTGCAGTAGAAAAGGCCAATCTAGTCCAGAGAGCAAAAGAGGATGTTTTGCTCGAATTTTCCATAGAACACCAGCGGGTTTTTGCATAAAGTTGTATAATATACTCCTACTAACATCCCCAAATTTTGGTGTAAGTTTTAAAGAAATATTTAAATAGGTTGTAGTGCAAAAGTGCAAACTGGACCAGATTTGAAAACTTGGGGAAAAGCTCAAAATCTCCAAATGACTAAAGGGTATTTTTGCACAAAAGTGATCTAGGAACATCACATGTCATCCCCAAATTTTGGTGGGATTTTTAAATAAATCTATCAAAGGGTTGTAGTGCAAAAGAGGCTCTAAAGCTTAAGAAAAATCATTTTTAAAGATATAGCGCTCAAGGAAAATAATCATAGAGAAAATTTCACTGATAAAAGAAATGTTCAAGAGAGGGTATACAAGTCCAAATAATATCTTTGAAAAGTTTTTTTTACTTGGGGCAAAAACTCCACAATATCAAAGAAAAGAAAGGTTCTGAAATCAAAGAAAAATCCAGAAAAATAAAAAAATTCTCCTGGCAAAACTTAAATCAATAAATCATGGTTAAATTTTTGGGGTGTTACAACACTACCCCCCTTAAGAAAAATCTCGTTCTCGAGATTTGCTAAGGCCGGTTTGAAAATATTACTGTGGGTGTCGCCGGGGTTGGTTTTTGGTAGCTACGCCCGGAATTAAAAATGCAATCATACACCAACATACTTATGAATGGCTACTATTTAAAATAGGGGCGCACAAGCAAATAACATTAAATTACGGCGATACAGGATCACACAATTACAGGGCGTGGACATACTAAGACTCGGTACTACTCGAGCGACTTAGTCTACTTCGTTCATATCTAGGCGGGCATGCCTTGTGGACGTCGAGGCTTCTCCACGGGTTTCACCGTCGGGATTAGCTGGAGGGGATTGAGGGGCTGCAGAGTCGGGGTAGCGATGATGACCCTCGCGGGGGTTGTTGGCCACAATCCCGTTGGAGCGTGTTCCCAAAAGGCGACGAAGCACTTCTGGGGACATCAAAGTATTTTGGTCGATGGCTGGGGCTGTCCTCAGGGACTCGATTGGTTGTCCGAACAGCACGACTGGGTTGTCGGCGTCGGGCTCATCTTCTCTTCTCACCGGGGCTCGGCGAATCAGTTCTCCACGAGCTGCGATCAGATCAAGGGTGATTTGATCGAACAGTCCCTCTAGTGCACTTACATAGCGCACCAGATGCAACAATGCAGGATCCGTCTCGTGATCTCCGTTGGCAACCTGGGGTGGCCTACCATACCCGTCACGGCTGGGGTAGTAGTAGAACAAGCGACAGTTAACTCTGGGCGACAAGTGCAGGAGTTGAACTATAGCCTCTCGGGCAGCTAGTTGGATGGCTTGTGGCTCAAAGGAAGTTGTCCTTCCGGTGAACCTGTAGGGGCGTTCTGGAGATAGACCCCTACCATAGATGTGCACTGTGGCCCAGAATTGACGGCTCTCACCGCTCATGGGTCCTTGATACACAACATACTCCGGGGGCTCTTCTAATGCAAAGGCACGGCGGGTGAGGTTTGCTAGCACGGTCACAAAACCTCCAAGGTTGTTTGCCGTGGTTTCATTGTGCACGACGGGGCCAGGCATTATAGCTTGGTTTGGGAAAGAGGGTGTGCTGTGCTGTGTTGAGGTTAGCGTGCCCTTTTTATAGAAAAAGGGGGATGGAGTCTTCCTTTGCATGCTTGCGAATGAGACAATTTAGGCGTCGGTCACTAGCGCGTGATCGACAGGCTAGGCTGATAGGTTGGGCACCGACTGCCAAAGGTGTCAGGTCACTGTGGGGCTATCTTACGCGAGAAGCTTGGCCGGGGCTAGGTTATGGTCTGGTGGGCTGGTTAACCTAGGTTTATTGACCTGGCTAAGATAGGATTAGCCAATGGTCAGCCTGGCTCTGATACCAAGTTTGTCAGGACCGGATTTTCGGGATATCAATTTCCCAGAAAATGGCCCTTGCGCTCACCAGCCCCAGGATTACTGTTAGCTGATGAGGCACCAACTTGATACAGAAACTCCAAGCAAAATACATAATATGTAGTACAAGACCATTCTGGCCTATGAGTACAACAACTGGTTTCTAGTGGTTGGTGGCGGAAGCGGTTTGTGGTTCATTAGTGGCCATGGGACTCCATTTCCCACAGGAACAGCTGACCAGGTTAACTCCTATCTTCGCGAGGCTGTTGTCACCATTGCGTGGGTTCCGGGGCTGACATCACAACGCTCCTCTCCAAGCAAGAAATCTGGCCAAGACAATAGCCAGGGACAAGCCAGTGAGTACTTTGAATGTACTCGCAAACATTATGAACACGGGTATAATATAACAAACGATAATCATGCTCTGAAATATTCTATGATCACAACGTCAGTCATGAAATCAAAACCCATGTTGCACGCAAGAAGGTTGTTCATATAAAACATGAATATGCAATCCGAGAATAGAAATAAAAATGCACCGATCGAGTGTCTCAAGCGACGCCTCGAAAGGACGACAACAGGAAGCATGCCTCAGTCGGGCGTCTGAGCGACACCACATAAAGGGCTTATAAAGTAAAATAAGTAACAAGCATGCCACAGTCGGGCGTCTGTGCGACACCACATAAAGGGCTTATAAGGTAAACAAATAACAAGCATGCCATAAAGTAAACAAATAACAAGCATGCCACAGTCGGGCGTCTGAGCGACACCACATAAAGGGCTTATAAAGTAAACAAATAACAAGCATGCCACAGTCGGGCGTCTGAGCGACACCACATAAAGGGCTTATAAAGTAAACAAATAACAAGCATGCCACAGTCGGGCATCTGAGCGACACCACATAAAGGGCTTATAAAGTAAACAAATAACAAGCATGCCACAGTCGGGCGTCTGAGCGACACCACATAAAGGGCTTATAAAGTAAACAAATAACAAGCATGCCACAGTCAGGCGTCTGAGCGACACCACATAAAGGGCTTATAAGAAAATAATCACAATGAATATCCAGGAGGTAGAACCGTCCCAGGGATACTCAATAATTCAAGTAATAAAAAGGGTTAGTCCAATATAATAATAATCATAATCATCATAAGTCACAAGTCATGATCCATGTTCCGGTTTAGTAGTTTGTCCTCCGAAGACCGACACTAAGACCGACACTTGACCCATCTCAGACTGTAGTCCTTACCCATGGACACGGCTATTCGAATAGATTTAACCTCTGCAGAGGGTGTACTCTTTACCCACGAGTAACGGATTCCTTTAGTCCATCGGGACTAATTCCGTCCACGGTCTTTCAATTGAAAACACACCTGACCGCACACACCAGCCTAACTTACTGGTGTCTGGAATCACCCACGACACCTGTTAAGCAAAACTCTGAGTGGGGAGGCTACAACCTCGCGTAGCATGGGATCAAATTTATATCGCGCGCTCTAAGATGTGCCCCCCTCTCGGGTCCCAACCAGAAACACCCATGCCCCCGGACCAGGTGGCATGCCTACCGGATGCAGCCGGTATCTTCCACCATGGCCTCTCTGTACGGTGTGTGCTAGGAAAGGGGTTGACAACTTACTGAGCCGTACCCTACCTATGGCAAGGACAAGTGGTAGTACGAAACAAGTATGGGGGTTACTGGAACAAGACTTGATCTATGGTCGACTCAGGAGGTTTACGTATCCCCTGCATGATTAGCATAGCAAATATATTTCAACCAACACACAGAATCACCACTCATCATACCTCATCATGCCATACCGGACACAACCGTCTTGACGAGGAACTAGAGACAAGCTCGTGTCTCCCAAGACAGAGACTTTCCCGGCTTCCTTCCGGTAGGCATGAAAGGCATACGAAGATGATTACTATCACAAGCATATCCATTTCTAACAGCAAAGAATCTTCATTATGCACTCATGCGTATGATTGTATCATCACATAAAATAGCAAATGCTCCATGTCAAGGTGGTGTTGTAACCGTATCAAACAACACACAAAAATATTATGCCAGGGTTCAGAATGCTTGCCTTCAAGTTGTGGAGAGGCAGGGTGCATTCCAGAACTTTTGAAAGTTTTCTCCTCTCTCCAAAAATCCTATTTTTGAAAATATTCAAATTAACACATAGTTTCAAAACAGTACAAAAAGTTGTCTGAATTTTTTTCAAATAAATATGAAAATAAACTAGATGAAATTAGAGGTAGGAAAAAGAATCAACTCATTTGGAGTTTTATTTAAAAAGTTATAGCCAGTCAAATTTTAGTCAACTTTCTGTTAAAATAAATAAATAAAAGAAACAGAAAAGAAAAACGGTTCGAGGGGAAAACGTACTCTGCGCTTTACGTGTCCACTTAGCCAGCGTGGACCGGCTCGGGGTCGCTGACAGTGGGTCCAGGGGGCCCACTGGTCAGGTTTGACCGGTCGCCCCCGCCTCCTTCCCCCTCTGGCCGAACAGAGGCGGGGCTTCGGCGATCAACGCCGGTGAACGGCGGCTCCTCGCGGGGTTCTGAGGGCGGGGATGGATCCGCCAGGCTAGGGCGGTCCTCCCGGTGGTCGAGGAGGTGGCGGGGATGGAGGGAGTCGCCGGCGGCGAGCTCCGCGGCGGACGGCAGCTTCGGGTGAGTTTGGGGGTTCGTGCTACGACGGTTCCCGAGCGAATTTGAGGTGTTGGGTGGCTCCGCGAGATCGAGGGGAAGGGGATGGTGGCACTGGTAGGAAGGGGGAGGCTCTGGTTGCGACGAGCGGAGCCGGGGAGTGGCGGCGGCCGAACCTGCCGGAGATGGGGAAGACGGCCTTCCTCCGTCGATTGCGGTCTAGGGGGGGCTCCAAAGAGTTGGCTTGAGGTTGCCTGAGGGCCTAGGCGAGCTCGGGGGTCCTATTTATAGCGCGAGTAGGTCGGTTCCGCGGCGGCCGGGGATAAGCTCGACGGTGAACCGCCGTTCTGTAGCCAGGGGGCGCGTGACGATGGCTGGCGGGGTCTGGCAGGGTGAGGGGATGAGCTCGAGCTGTTCAGAGCGAGCTGGCGCGCGGCTGTGGCTCGGGCGGTGCCGTCCAGGGCAGGGGCCTGCTGTGGCCGGCCGCTAGCGGCCACGGCCGACCTGACGGCGGTGCTGTGGAGCTCCAGGAGCGGCTCTGCGGCGAGGGAGGAGTCGGGGCGTGTCGGCTGCGAGTGGGGAAGGGCCAGAACGAGCGCGGGGCGACGGCAGTGGGACGCGGCGACTCGGTGCGCACGCGTGCAAAACGTGCGCTCTGGGCGCGCCCAGCACACGCACGCGAGTTGTTCGGCAAAATGCCATGGCATGCCAGAGGGATCCACCTCATGTGAGGTTTGGCAGGTCTAGGTTATTGTTTGCAAGGAGTTTAGTGGACATGGTGGTTAGGCAAAGTAAGCAGGTCCAGTGCGCAAACTAAAAATTGTGTCAAATCTGACCATGCACACAAGGTGCTTGACAGAATGCTAAGGGCATCTAGGCAACTCTTGGGGTGGCCAAAATCTCTAGATCCTAGTCTCTTTAGATGAAAAGGAGGATGGCAAGGTTAGTTTGGCAAAAACAGAAACTTGCTAGTGGAAGTTTTTGAGAGAACCATTTCTGGACAGAAAGAAAAGGCATAGTTTCATGGACCAAAAATACTCTCATGGGTGCATTCTCCCAAACTTAAGGGTTTTGTAGGGTGGACTATAAGCAAGAAGAAGAATCATGGGCAACAGAGCAATAAAAATTGGAGTTGTAGTAGCAAAGGCCAATCTAGTCCAGAGAGCAAAAGAGGATGTTTTGCTCAAATTTTCCATAGAACACCAGTGGGTTTTTGCATAAAGTTGAATAATATACTCCTACTAACATCCCCAAATTTTGGTGTAAGTTTTAAAGAAATATTTAAATAGGTTGTAGTGCAAAAGTGCAAACTGGACCAGATTTGAAAACTTGGGGAAAAGCTCAAAATCTCCAAATAACTAAAGGGTATTTTTGCACAAAAGTGATCTAGGAACATTACATGTCATCCCCAAATTTTGGTGGGATTTTTAAATAAATCTATCAAAGGGTTGTAGTGCAAAAGAGGCTCTAAAGCTTAAGAAAAATCTAAAGATATAGCGCTCAAGGAAAATAATCATATAGAAAATTTCACTGATAAAAGAAATGTTCAAGAGAGGGTATACAAGTCCAAATAATATCTTTGAAAAGTTTTTTTTTACTTGTGGCAAAAACTCCACAATATCAAAGAAAAGAAAGGTTCTGAAATCAAAGATAAATCCAGAAAAATAAAAAAAATCTCCTGGCAAAACTTAAATCAATAAATCATGGTTAAATTTTTGGGGTGTTACATTAGGATAATGATGCGATGGACAAGACCCAATCCTAAGCATAGCACAAGATCGTGTAGTTCGTCTGCTAAAGCTTTTCTAATGTCAAGTATCTTTTCCTTAGACCATGAGCAGGGGCGGAGCCAGGATTTGAACATAGGGGGGCCGAGGCGAAAAATATATAACTTCAAAAATATTATCATAGGTGCTGTCACTTTGAGCTTGCGGTTGAATTTCTACTAACAGTGACACTATATTTTAATCTGAAGTTTGTTTACCAAGTGAAATAAGAACGGGGCTAGCTCCATCTCCTCAGATTTGCATTTTCAAAAGTAAGGCATTACTTTATTGTTCGTCTTCATTCTTCAAATATAAGGAACTTCCAAACTAAATAAACTAGAATTCCAAATCAATCATTTGAATTTTGCCTCGTGTAACTGTAAACTAGTGCACAAGACAGGCTAAAGATTCCTAGCTAACACTTTTGGATCAATCTAACTAGTAGTATGTAATTTTGTAGTAGATCTAAGAAAAACACTAACCAATAACCTGTAAGGTCTATGAGTAACATGAATTCGTAATGATATACCTTAAGTTTAGGGTTGAATCGCCTGAGCTGAGATGCACCACCAGGTTCAAAGACTGATGATCAACGCGTCATGGACGATGGGGCGCGGCAAACGCACTGTTGTGAAGATTATGCGGCGACACTCCAACAAATGCGCTTCTGCTACGCTCTAGGATGGCGACGACATCTAAACGGAAGTTCCTATATACGGACGGCGGCAGCGGCAAAACCCTAGCGGGAGTGTAGAACATGCACATACGCCGGTTACAATCTGATCGATTCCTGGATCACAGTTTTTTTAGCAAATCATGGATCGCAGTTAGCCAGCCACCGCCGTACATGGGCTGTTGCCTGCTGGGCTTTGAGATTCTCTAATTCGGTGCTGGTTTCATCAACATATGGGCTAATGAGCAAGTAGCTGCGGCCAGCCCGACCATTAGCGTGTACATACGGTATACTAACTGCTAAATATTTTTGAGGGGGGCGAGCGATTGGCAGGGGTCTAGCCCCTGCTCGCCCCTCCCTGTCTCCGCCCCTGACCATGAGATTGTGCAAATCCCGGATACCGTAAGGGTACTTTGGGTGTGCCAAACGTCACAACGTAACTGGGTGGCTATAAAGGTACACTACGGGTATCCCCGAAAGTATCTGTTGGGTTGGCACGAATCGAGACTGGGATTTGTCACTCTGTATGACGGAGAGGTATCTCTGGGCCCACTCGGTAAGACATCATCGTAATGAGCTCAGTGTGATCAAGGAGTTGTTCACGGGATGATATGTTACGGGAACGAGTAAAGAGACTTGCCGTAACGAGATTGAACAAGGTATCGGTATACCGACGATCGAATCTCGGGCAAGTATCGTACCGATAGACAAAGGAAATTGTATACGGGATTGATTGAATCCTTGACATCGTGGTTCATCCGATGAGATTATCATGGAGCATGTGGGAGCCAACATGGGTATCCGGATCCCGCTGTTGGTTATTGACCGGAGAGTTGTCTCGGTCATGTCTACGTGTCTCCCGAACCCGTAGGGTCTACACATTTAAGGTTCGGTGACGCTAGAGTTGTAGAGATATTAGTATGCGGTTAACCAAAAGTTGTTCGGAGTCCCGGATGAGATCCCGGACGTCACGAGGAGTTCCGGAATGGTCTGGAGGTGAAGATTTATATATAGGAAGTCCAGTTTCGGCCACCGAGAGAGTTTCGGGGGTCACCGGTAGTGTACCGGGACCACCGGAAGGGTCCCGGGGGTCCACCGGGTGGGGCCACCTATCCCGGAGGGCCCCATGGGCTGAAGTGGCGTGGGAACCAGCCCCTGGTGGGCTGGTGTGCCCCACCCAAGGGCCCAAGGCGCCTAGGGTTGGAAACCCTAGGGGGCCGTTGCCCCCCGAGGGGGCATGCGCCCCCCTGGTTGAAAACCCTAAGGGGGCCGTTGCCCCCCGAGGGGCCGCCGCCCCCTCCTCTAGATGGGATCTCCAAGGGGGCATGCGCCCCCCTAACCCCTATATATAGTGGAGGGGAGGGAGGGCAGCCGCACCCTAAGCCCTGGCGCCTCCCTCTCCCTCCCGTGACACCTCTTCCTCCTCGAGTAGCGCTTGGCGAAGCCCTGCTGGAATCCCGCTGCTTCCACCACCACGCCGTCGTGCTGCTGGATCTCCATCAACTTCTCCTCCCCCCTTGCTGGATCAAGAAGGAGGAGACGTCTCCGCTCCGTACGTGTGTTGAACGCGGAGGTGCCGTCCGTTCGACGCTAGGATCATCGGTGATTTGGATCACGACGAGTACGACTCCATCAACCCCGTTCTCTTGAACGCTTCTGCTCGCGATCTACAAGGGTATGTAGATGCACTCCTCTCTCTCTCGTTGCTAGATGACTCCATAGATTGATCTTGGTGATGCGTAGAAAATTTTAAATTTCTGCTACGATCCCCAACAGTGGCATCATGAGCTAGGTCTATGCGTAGTTTCTATGCACGAGTAGAACACAAGTTGTTGTGGGCGTCGATTTTGTCAATTTACCTGCCGTTACTAGTCTTATCTTGATCCGGCGGCATCGTGGGATGAAGCGTCCCGGACCGACCTTACACGTACACTTACGTGAGACAGGTTCCACCGACTGACATGCACTAGTTGCATAAGGTGGCTAGCGGGTGTCTGTCTCTCCTACTTTAGTCGGATCGGATTCGATGAAAAGGGTCCTTATGAAGGGTAAATAGAAATTGGCATATCACGTTGTGGTTTTGGCGTAGGTAAGAAACGTTCTTGCTAAGAAACCTATAGCAGCCACGTAAAAATTTGCAACAACAACTAGAGGACGTCTAACTTGTTTTTGCAGCATATGCCGTGTGATGTGATATGGCCAAAAGGATGTGATGAATGATATATGTGATGTATGAGATTGATCATGTTCTTGTAATAGGAATCACGACTTGCATGTCGATGAGTATGACAACCGGCAGGAGCCATAGGAGTTGTCTTAATTTATTTATGACCTGCGTGTCAACATAAACGTCATGTAATTACTTTACTTTATTGCTAAACTGTTAGCCATAGTAGTAGAAGTAATAGTTGACAAGACAACTTCATGAAGACATGATGATAAGGATCATGATGATGGAGATCATGGTGTCAAGCCGGTGACGATGATGATCATGGCGCCCCGAAGATGGAGATCAAAAGGAGCAAAATGATATTGGCCATATCATGTCACTTTTTGATTGCATGTGATGTTTATCATGTTTTTACATCTTATTTGCTTAGAACGACGGTAGCATAAATAAGATGATCCCTCATTAAAATATCAAGAATTGTGTTCCCCCTAACTGTGCACCGTTGCTAAGGTCCGTTGTTTCGAAGCACCACGTGATGATCGGGTGTGATAGGTTCTAACGTTCGCATACAACGGGTGTAAGCCAGATTTACACACGCAATACACTTAGGTTGACTTGACGAGCCTAGCACGTACAGACATGGCCTCGGAACACGGAAGACCGAAAGGTCGAACATGAGTCGTATAGAAGATACGATCAACATGAAGATGTTCACCGATGATGACTAGTCCGTCTCACGTGATGATCGGACACGGCCTAGTTAACTCGGATCATGTATCACTTAGATGACTAGAGGGATGTCTATCTGAGTGGGAGTTCATTAAATAATTTGATTAGATGAACTTAATTATCATGAACATAGTCTAAAACTTTGCAATATGTCTTGTAGATCAAATGGCCCATGCTAATGTTGCCCTCAACTTCAACGCGTTCCTAGAGAAAACCAAGCTGAAAGACGATGGCAGCAACTACACGGACTGGGTCCGTAACCTGAGGATTATCCTCATAGCTGCCAAGAAACCATATGTCCTTGATGCACCGCTAGGTGAAGCACCTGTTTTCCCAGCAACTCAAGACGTTATGAACGCCTGGCAGTCGCGTAGTGATGATTACTCCCTGGTTCAGTGCGGCATGCTTTACAGCTTAGAACCGGGGCTCCAAAAGCGTTTTGAGCAGCACGGAGCATATGAGATGTTCCAAGAGCTGAAAATGGTTTTCCAAGCTCATGCCCGGGTCGAGAGATATGAAGTCTCCGACAAGTTCTACAGTTGTAAGATGGAGGAGAATAGTTCTGTCAGCGAGCACATACTCAAAATGTCTAGGTTGCACAACCGCTTATCTCAGCTGGGAGTTAATCTCCCGGATGATGCGGTCATTGACAGAATCCTTCAGTCGCTCCCACCTAGCTACAAGAGCTTTGTGATGAACTTCAATATGCAGGGGATGGAAAAGACCATTCCTGAGGTATATTCAATGCTGAAATCAGCGGAGGTGGAGATCAGAAAGGAACATCAAGTGTTGACGGTGAATAAACCACTAAGTTCAATAAAGGCAAGGGTAAGAAGAACTTTAAGAAGGACGGCAAGGGAGTTGTCGCGCCCGGTAAGCCAGTTGCGGGGAAGAAGCCAAAGCATGGACCCAAGCCTGAGACTGAGTGCTTTTATTTCAAGGGAAAGGGTCACTGGAAGCGGAACTGCCCCAAGTACTTAGCGGATAAGAAGGCCGGCAATACCAAAGGTATATGTGATATACATGTTATTGATGTGTACCTAACAAGCGCTCGTAGTAGCTCCTGGGTATTTGATACCGGTGCAGTTGCTCATATTTGTAACTCAAAACAGGAGCTGCGGAACAAGCGGAGACTGGCGAAGGACGAGGTGACGATGCGCGTCGGGAATGGTTCCAAGGTCGATGTGATCGCCGTCGGCACGCTACCTCTACATTTACCTACGGGATTAGTTTTAAACCTCAATAATTGTTATTTAGTACCAGCTTTGAGCATGAACATTGTATCTGGATCTCGTTTAATGCGAGATGGCTACTCATTTAAATCTGAGAATAATGGTTGTTCTATTTATATGAGAGACATGTTTTATGGTCATGCCCCGCTGGTCAATGGTTTATTCTTATTGGATCTCGAACGTGATGTTACACATATTCATAGTGTGAATGCCAAAAGATGTAAGGTTGATAATGATAGTCCCACATACTTGTGCCACTGCCGCCTTGGTCACATTCGTGTCAAACGCATGAAGAAACTACATGCAGATGGACTTTTGGAGTCTCTTGATTATGAATCATTTGACACGTGCGAACCATGCCTCATGGGAAAAATGACCAAGACTCCGTTCTCCGGAACAATGGAGCGAGCAACCAACTTATTGGAAATCATACATACTGATGTGTGCGGTCCAATGAGCGTTGAGGCTCGCGGTGGTTATCGTTATGTTCTCACCCTCACTGATGACTTAAGTAGATATGGGTATTTCTACTTAATGAAACACAAGTCTGAGACCTTTGAAAAGTTCAAGGAATTTCAGAGTGAGGTTGAGAATCAACGTGATAGGAAAATCAAGTTCTTACGATCAGATCATGGGGGAGAATATTTGAGTCACGAATTTGGCACGCACTTAAGGAAATGTGGAATTGTTTCACAACTCATGCCGCCTGGAACACCTCAGCGTAATGGTGTGTCCGAACGTCGTAATCGCACTCTATTGGATATGGTGCGATCTATGATGTCTCTTACCGATCTACCGCTATCATTTTGGGGTTATGCTATAGAGACTGCCGCATTCACTTTAAATAGGCTCCGTCGAAATTCGTTGAGACGACACCGTATGAATTGTGGTTTGGGAAGAAACCTAAGTTGTCGTTTCTGAAAGTTAGGGGATGCGATGCTTATGTCAAGAAACTTCAACCTGAAAAGCTCGAACCCAAATCTGAAAAATGCGTCTTCATAGGATACCATAAGGAAACTATTGGGTATACCTTCTACCTCAGATCCGAAGGCAAGATCTTTGTCGCCAAGAATGGATCCTTTCTAGAGAAAGAGTTTCTCTCGAAAGAAGTAAGTGGGAGGAAAGTAGAAGTTGATGAAGTATTGCCTCTTGAACCGGAGAGTAGCGCAGCTCAAGAAAATGTTTCTGTGGTGCCTGCACCGACTAGAGAGGAAGTTAATGATGATGATCATGAAACTTCAGATCAAGTTGCTACTGAACTTCATAGGTCCACAAGGACACGTTCCGCACCAGAGTGGTACGGCAACCCTGTCCTGGAAATCATGTTGCTAGACAATGGTGAACCTTCGAACTATGAAGAAGCGATGGCGGGCCCGGATTCCGACAAATGGCTTGAAGCCATGAAATCCGAGATAGGATCCATGTATGAAAACGAAGTATGGACTTTGACAGACTTGCCCGATGATCGGCGAGCCATAGAAAATAAATGGATCTTTAAGAAGAAGACAGACGCGGATGGTAATGTAACCATCTATAAGGCTCGGCTTGTCGCTAAGGGTTATCGACAAGTTCAAGGGGTTGACTACGATGAGACCTTCTCACCCGTAGCGAAGCTGAAGTTTGTCCTAATCATGTTAGCAATTGCCGCATTCTATGATTATGAGATATGGCAAATGGACGTCAAAACGGCATTCCTTAATGGTTTCCTTAAGGAAGAACTGTATATGATGCAGCCGGAAGGTTTTGTCGATCCTAAGAATGCTGACAAGGTATGCAAGCTCCAACGCTCGATCTATGGGCTGGTGCAAGCATCTCGGAGTTGGAACATTCGTTTTGATGAGATGATCAAAGCGTTTGGGTTTACGCAGATTTATGGAGAAGCCTGTGTTTACAAGAAAGTGAGTGGGAGCTCTGTAGCATTTCTCATATTATATGTGGATGACATAGTATTGATGGGAAATGATATAGAACTCTTGGAAAGCATAAAGGCCTACTTGAATAAGTGTTTTTCAATGAAGGACCTTGGAGAAGCTGCTTACATATTAGGCATCAAGATCTATAGAGCTAGATCGAGACGCCTCATTAGTCTTTCACAAAGCACGTACCTTGACAAGATATTGAAGAAGTTCAATATGGATCAGTCCAAGAAGGGGTTCTTTCCTGTATTGCAAGGTGTGAGATTGAGCACGGCTCAATGCCCGACCACGGCAGAAGATAGAGAAAAGATGAGTGTCATCCCCTATGCCTCGGCCATAGGGTCTATTATGTATGCCATGCTGTGTACCAGACCTGATGTAAACCTTGTCGTAAGTTTGGTAGGAAGGTACCAAAGTAATCCCGGCATGAACACTGGACAGCGGTCAAGAATATCCTGAAGTACCTGAAAAGGACTAAGGATATGTTTCTCGTTTATGGAGGTGACGAAGAGCTCTTCGTAAAGGGTTACGTCGATGCTAGTTTCGACACAGATCTGGATGACTCCAAGTCACAAACCGGATACGTGTATATTTTGAATGGTGGGGCAGTCAGCTGGTGCAGTTGCAAGCAAAGCGTCGTGGCGGGATCTACATGTGAAGCGGAGTACATGGCAGCCTCGGAGGCAGCACATGAAGCAATCTGGATGAAGGAGTTCATTACCGACCTAGGAGTTATTCCCAATGCGTCGGGCCCGATGACTCTCTTCTATGACAACACTGGAGCTATTGCCCTTGCCAAGGAGCCCAGGTTTCACAAGAAGACCAGGCATATCAAGCGTCGCTTCAACTCCATTCGTGAAAATGTTCAAGATGGAGACATAGAGATTTGTAAAGTGCATACGGACCTGAATGTCGCAGATCCGTTGACTAAACCTCTTCCACGTGCAAAGCATGATCAACACCAGAACTCTATGGGTGTTTGATTCATCACAATGTAACTAGGTTATTGACTCTAGTGCAAGTGGGAGACTGTTGGAAATATGCCCTAGAGGCAATAATAAAATGGTTATTATTATATTTCCTTGTTCATGATAATTGTCTATTGTTCATGCTATAATTGTGTTATCCGGAAATCGTAATACATGTGTGAATACATAGACCACAACATGTCCCTAGTGAGCCTCTAGTTGACTAGCTCGTTGATCAATAGATGGTTACGGTTTCCTAACCATGGACATAGGATGTCATTGATAACGGGATCACATCATTAGGATAATGATGTGATGGACAAGACCCAATCCTAAGCATAGCACAAGATCGTGTAGTTCGTCTGCTAAAGCTTTTCTAATGTCAAGTATCTTTTCCTTAGACCATGAGATTGTGCAACTCCCGGATACCGTAAGGGTACTTTGGGTGTGCCAAACGTCACAACGTAACTGGGTGGCTATAAAGGTACACTACGGCTATCCCCGAAAGTATCTGTTGGGTTGGCACGAATCGAGACTGGGATTTGTCACTCCGTATGACGGAGAGGTATCTCTGGGCCCACTCGGTAAGACATCATCGTAATGAGCTCAATGTGATCAAGGAGTTGTTCACGGGATGATGTGTTACGGGAACGAGTAAAGAGACCTGCCGTAACGAGATTGAATAAGGTATCGGTATACCGACGATCGAATCTCGGGCAAGTATCGTACTGATAGACAAAGGGAATTGTATACGGGATTGATTGAATCCTCGACTTCGTGGTTCATCCGATGAGATTATCGTGGAGCATGTGGGAGCCAACATGGGTATCCAGATCCCGTTGTTGGTTATTGACCGGAGAGTTGTCTCGGTCATGTCTACGTGTCTCCCGAACTCGTAGGGTCTACACACTTAAGGTTCGGTGACGCTAGAGTTGTAGAGATATTAGTATGCGGTTAACCGAAAGTTGTTCGGAGTCCCGGATGAGATCCCGGACGTCACGAGGAGTTCCGGAATGGTCCGGAGGTAAAGATTTATATATATGAAGTCTAGTTTCGGCCACCGGGAGAGTTTCGGGGGTCACTGGTAGTGTACCGGGACCACCGGAAGGGTCCCGGGGGTCCACCGGGTGGGGCCACCTATCCCGGAGGGCCCCATGGGCTGAAGTGGCGTGGGAACCAGCCCCTGGTGGGCTGGTGCGCCCCACCCAAGGGCCCAAGGCGCCTAGGGTTGGAAACCCTAGGGGGTCGTTGCCCCCCGAGGGGGCATGCGCCCCCGTGGTTGGAAACCCTAAGGGGGTCGTTGCCCCCTGAGGGGCCGCCGCCCCCCTCTAGATGGGATCTCCAAGGGGGCATGCGCCCCCCTAACCCCTATATATAGTGGAGGGGAGGGAGGGCAGCCGCACCCTAAGCCCTGGCGCCTCTCTCTCCCTCCCGTGACACCTCTTCCTCCTCCAGTAGCGCTTGGCGAAGCCCTGCTGGAATCCCACTGCTTCCACCACCATGCCGTCGTGCTGCTAGATCTCCATCAACTTCTCTTCCCCCCTTGCTGGATCAAGAAGGAGGAGACGTCTCCGCTCCGTACGTGTGTTGAACGCGGAGGTGCCGTCCGTTCGGCGCTAGGATTATCGGTGATTTGGATCATGACGAGTACGACTCCATCAACCCCGTTCTCTTGAACGCTTCCGCTCGCGATCTACAAGGGTATGTAGATGCACTCCACTCTCTCTCGTTGCTAGATGACTCCATAGATTGATCTTGGTGATGCGTAGAAAATTTTAAATTTCTGCTACGATCCCCAACACTCTTTGTGTTCTACTCGTGCATATAACATCTACGCATAAACCTGGCTCGGATGCCACTGTTGGGGAACGCGGTAATTTAAAAAAAATTCCTACGATCACGCAAGATCTATCTAGGAGATGCATAGCAACGAGCAGGGAGAGTGTGTCCACATACCCTCGTAGACCGAAAGCGGAAGCGTTTTATCAATGCGGTTGATGTAGTCGTACATCTTCACAATTCGACCGATCCTAGCACCGAACGTACGGCACCTCCGTGTTCAGCACACGTTCAGCTCGATGACGTCCCTCGTACTCTTGATCCAGTGGAGGCCGAGGGAGAGTTTCGTCAGCACGACGGTGTGGCGACGGTGATGATGAAGTTACCGGCGCAGGGCTTCGTCTAAGCACTACGACGATATGACCGAGGTGTTAACTGTGGAGGGGGGCGCCGCACACGGCTAGGAATAATTGATGTGTGTTCTAGGGGTGCCCTCCCCACGTATATAAAGGAGGGAGAGGGAGGGAGGCACCCTAGGGCGTGCCCAAGTAGGAGGAATCCTACTTGGGCCCCTAGTCCAATTCGCACCCCCCCTTTACCATATTTGGACAAAGGGGAAAGGAAGGAGGGGGAGGAGAAGGAAGTAGGAGTCCTACTTCATACTTTCCTTTTCCTCCTCTCCTTTCCCTTTCTCCCCATGTGGCTGGCCCTATAGAGGGCGCACCAGCCCCTTGTGGGCTGGTGTGTTCCATTACTTGGCCCATTAAGCCCATATCTTTGTCGGGGGTTGCCCGGAACCACTTCCGGTGACCCGGTATCACCCGGAACACTTCCGGTGTCCGAATATAGCCTTCCAATATATGAATCTTTACCTCTCGACCATTTCTAGACTCCTCTTCATGTCCGTGATCTCATCCGGGGCTCCGAACAAACTTCGGTCATCAAATCACATAACTCATAATACAAATCGTCATCGAACATTAAGCGTGCGGACCCTACGGGTTCGAGAACTATGTAGACATGACCGAGACACATCTCCGGTCAATAACCAATAGCGGAACCTGGATGCTCATATTGGCTCCTACATATTCTACGAAGATCTTTATCGGTCAAACCGCATAACAACATACGTTGTTCCCTTTGTCATCAGTATGTTACTTGCCTGAGATTCGATCGTCGGTATCCTCATACCTAATTCAATCTCGTTACCGGCAAGTCCCTTTACTCGTTCCGTAATGCATCATCCAGTAACTAACTCATTAGTCACATTGCTTGCAAGGCTTATAGTGATGTGCATTACCGAGAGGGCCCAGAGATACCTCTCCGATACACGGAGTGACAAATCCTAATCTCGATCTATGCCAACCCAACAAACACCTTCGGAGACACCTGTAGAGCATCTTTATAATCATCCAGTTACGTTGTCACGTTTGATAGCACACAAGGTGTTCCTCTGGTATTCGGGAGTTACATAATCTCATAGTCAGAGGAACATGTATAAGTCATGAAGAAAGCAATAGCAATAAAACTTAACGATCATAATGCTAAGCTAATGGATGAGTCTTGTCCATCACATCATTCTCCTAATGATGTGACCCCGTTCATCAAATGACAACACATGTCTATGGTTAGGAAACATAACCATCTTTGGTAAACGAGCTAGTCAAGTAGAGGCATACTAGGGAAACTTATGTTTTGTCTATGTATTCACACATGTACTAAGTTTCCATTTAATACAATTCTAGCATGAATAATAAACATTTATCATGAAATAAGGAAATAAATAATAACTTTATTATTGCCTCTAGGGCATATTTCCTTCAGCCGCGACCTGCGATCCATGGTCGGCATGATGTGCCTCCCCTCCTGCCGGCGGGGTGGACTCTATGCCTGGAGATGGGTGGTGGTAGGCCGCGAATCTGGGGTCCCGTCTAGATATGTCGCGGCGTGGCCGTGTCCAACCGGCGGCGCGTGAAGGGACCGATGAGGGGCGGCTGGAGGCTCTCTGACGGCGTTCTGTCGATAACGTTCGTCTTCACGGCGAGGCTCCGCGCACATCCTGCCAGCTACGAGATCAGGGTGATGCGGCTTCCGGTGAAAATCGCGCCGACTGCGGTCATGGCAGACGATGGCGGCGTCTGTGACGCCATTTCCTTCTCAAGGCATCGTCGTTGCAGGTTGCGGCACCACACTCGGGATGTTTCATGGGAAACCCTAGATCTGGGTCTCCCGCATCAGACGATGACAGCGTCGTCGATACCGTTCTCCCTCCCGGGGGCATCATTTTGGAGTAAGAGCTGGCTGGAGGAGACAAGAGGAGGAGCGGTGTTACATCTACCGCAAGGCCGACGGCGGGTCTCGGCTGCGTGGCGCAGTGGAGTTTTTGGCGACGGGCACGCGGGGATGGACACAGTGCAGGAGGATGACACTGTCTGGTGTCGTGGTGGCATGGCCGTGCAGGGTGCATGCATTGATCGCTTCTGGAGATGGGACGACGGAAGATGGCGGCCGCGAGTCCAGAGCGTGCGCATGCGATGCGTGTTGCGGGTCGGCCAGACTGGGTTGTGCTCTCAGCCCAATGCGGGGCAGCCGCGTGTGACCACCAGATTAGATAGTGCACGTTCATGCGGTTCGGGCACATTATCACGAGTGTAGGCATTACGACTTGTTCGTCAGATAAATGGCTTCGGGTTTATCCATGTATACATCTTGTCGGACTCTGTTAAATAATAATAAAGATGGTTACATCTATATCGATATGTAGAGGCCGGGGGTAATCTCCTTTCCGGAAAAAGAAAACTAACTTGATTGTGGCAACACAATAATTAACTTAATCTATCATAGGCGTAAATCAACCTACATAGGTTGACCAAAATGACATCCATTTGTGAGTGAGCTGGAGGTATATATAGTATATATCCAGTTTTATCTCCATTGCCTCACACTTTACATCAGGGAGACACAAACTGGAAAGGAGAAAAAAGTAGATCACACGGGGGCTTGTGGCACGCATGGGTGAGGCACCGACCCATTTTCTTTTGGCTCTTGATTTTTAATCTTTTATTGTATACCTTTTGAATCAAAACTTTAAACTAAGTTTTATTTGCGTATTTGTTTTTTTGCGACGAGGGTTTTCAAATAAGACCCACTTTAAATTCACTTTGATGTATTTAAAAAAATAAGTTTCAACTGCCGAAACTTGGTATGAACTAACGACAAAATTGCATGTTTCAGAAACTAAGACTTAAAACTTAATGTGCCCTCGTACGGAATCCAACGACCTCCAAAATTGCGAGACAATCGGAAGGCTGACACGGCTGAACAGCTGCGTGCGTCCGCACATGCGTGCCCCTGTGAGTTTCCGCCGACATAAAGCGAACAGAAGCCCAATACATATCATCCTTTTTAGAAGAAAGACAAACCAATAGTGGGTATGAATAGGTGAGCCCTCAATTTTCAGCTGCGTAATCACATCCCGAAGTTTCATGGAACTGCCTCCACATTCTCTCCTATCCTTTTCCGAAAAGGTTTGGTGTCGCCATTTGGAGGGTCCCCAGTTAATCCTCCGAGAAATGATGGGAGATGAGAAATGGGGTGCGGCGTCTTCTTCTCATGGGTTGGGGTTGCATGCAATGCAAGTGAAGCCTCTTTCAATATGAGCTTTTTATTATGCGTGTGGTCTTGTCTCCTTTTGGCTTAATTCCCTTGGGTGGGTTCGTGTCATGCATAACTGCTCAACCAGCGTGGAATCTCATGATTGATGGATTCTTTTGTTTATCTGTTGCAACCGGTGTGATTCGCTACGTACCGTAGCTTCAAAGGCAAATTTTCAACCGGATTGCTGTGATCATATACACCGTTTCATTTTCATAGTGTAGCTAGACAAAGTTGGTAACAAAGCGGCGACATATAGCTAATTATCCACATTTCCAATGGAGGTAGACTATCTGCTCGCGAGCTCAAATGCTTCCCTATGAACAATATTTTTTTAAAACAACTATGAATTATTTTGACAACAAACATTGATGAATATTTTCATGAAGAGAAAACATTTCTAAATGCTCTATCCGAAAACAACCGATGCTCCAAAAAGACTATTTTGGAAACATGTTGGAGCTTTGTTCTTTTTAGAGCACTGGGAATGTTTTTTCTTCATGAAAATTGCACGTATGTAAAACATTCAACAATGTTTACTGTCAAGAAAATCAGAAATTTTATATTTTAACTTAATTTTTATTTTTTTACTGTTCATGACAAGTGCATTTGAGCTCGGGAGAAGAATGGTACTTTCAGATACCGACTATTTCCTTATGTTTACGTCAATCCGAAATACGATAATTTAGCTTTGGTTCAAAGACGGAATTATTTTCCTTTATTATGAGGTACTCTCCGACGGCCACCATGCATCAATGACCTATTTTAGTTTTATTGTTTGCAGAAGGCCTCAAATCTATTGATCAAACCAATAAGTATAGACATCCTAGGAAAATACATTATGGTCCCTTGGGGGTCGATTGTCTTCTTCGTCCTAAATGCGTCGACTGCGCCCGCGCCACTGCCACTCCATCGTCAAAGCCATCCGGTCATTGTTGATCGTGGACGAGAAGCCATCAAGGCCAAGGTATTGTTGGACCAGTGCCCTGAAGAAGAAACCGTCGAATTCGTCATTGTTGAAAGATCCACTGATCCAAGACCCCAACCTCCAAAAAAGAAAAAAAAACTCACAAACCTCACGTCGGCACCGGAGGGTGGTGGCTGCACCAACGTGACGGAGTGGAGGTTGGAGGACCAAACATCAAAGCAAATTTTTCACCGCCTCCACAAATCTTGCAAACCTTCTAACATCACCGACCAGATAGCCTAGCAAGAGTCTACACTAACGATCCACTAACGTCGGCTCAGCCAACACATCAAATTGGAAAAGCTCGAGGAAGTTTTATTTGTTAGATCGACGTTGCCGCCACTATCAACGAAGCGACGGTGTACAATCCTACTAAAAGCCCTAAAGTGGTAAAATTAGAGCTTCATCAAGTACATCAGGGCCTTCTTGCACTTCCACACAAATATAGCGAGTGGATTAGGAGGGGACAACGACCTACCGACAGAGGAGGGATGCACCTAGTAAATCTTCTCTCTGGTTGGAGAGGATAGAGGTATATGCCGAGTGGAATACATGATGAGGACATCAATGACCTAACTGATGGGGACATCAATGATCATAGTGTGGCGAGGCTTTTATTTTTTTCCTTTCCTTTTTTCCTTTTGGGGCTGTGTGCATTGTGAATGTTTTTGAGACATCTTATTTGTGCAAAGGTCGAGTGTAATTGGTATCTTAGCGATTAATATATTTCCCTTTTCAAAGAAAAAAAAACCGGACTGAATGAAAGAAAGAAAAAGCTTTGACTTCCTCGTGGAATTTCACATATTGTCATGTTTGGACCTTCTGTACACTCCCCAGACGACAACAGTTTTCTTCTTCTTTTTGCAACCATGTGTACTGCTTACTTTTCATTGGCTATAAAAAATACTAGGTACTATCAAATTTTCAAGGAATCACCTAATGTTGGTTGCTTTCGGTTAGACATCAAATTACCAACCGTAAATGTGTTACTAAGGACAAATCACCTACTCTTCCTTTTCTTGCCTTTTGTGCAGTATTAATTAAGCCGACGTGGAAATGTACAGTGGAGTATTAAGTTAGTTTGATCTCTCTAGAGTAGTATGAGTTGCTTCTTTTTCTTTCTTTTTTCTTTTGGGAAAGAGTACGAGTTGCTCTTGTGACAGAAGGTTGAGTAAACCCCAAGCCTCCAAGCATGGCATGGGGGCATGCGTTAACTGTTACGCATGTGGTCGTGGGGTGTGTCTGGTACGGCCACGGCCGTCACGTGTTATGTTTAGTGAGACATGGTTGGGCCATCACTCTGGGCAGTACTGTTCTTGAGTTTTGAACATGAGCTGTATGTTTTTTCTTGCTATTACTATCTAATCAAGTCTTAGAAACGGCCTCTTACAGAAATATAGAAAAAGTCTGCGTATAATAGACCCAAAGTGGTCAGATCCTTCCTCGAATCTTGCGCAAACAGGAGCTACATGCATCGGGCTGCCGCTTTTATGGTTACTATGTAAGCTCATTGTGTGTAGTAGTACATGCTCCACGGTGTACCTCATACAAATACAAGGGGCACCCTAGGTCCCGGGAGCTGGATCCTCTAACATTCGAAGGGAAGTCAGGTAAGCTACAATAACCTGACTTCCCTTCAGGCTTAGTCCATGAACAGTGCTCATTTCAATTTTCAAAAGACAGGTTTCCATTTCTAATAGATCAATTTCAATTCGTGACATACCAAGTTCAATTTTAGAAGACTCATTTGAAATTTTGAACTACTCATTTCACTCTTTTCAAAAGAACTATTTCAATTTCATAAGCTCCCTGACTTTCCCTGCCTTTTTTACACAAGAAAAACACTGTAGCTTTGTGACATCCCTTGAACATGTTAGAGAATCCGGCTCCTAGGTCCCGATGCAGCACTGCACCGCACGAAGCGGAACCCTCCCGTGTGGGGGCCACCCTATTGGAAGAGACAAAAACAAAAATAATCAAACCTAAACCCTCCGGTGCACGAAGCTCAACAAGTTAAAAAAAGAAGAGAAAGAAAAATAATTCATGTACAAGCAGCACATCACAGCACTCCAACAAGGTTACAAAGTCTACAATGCTACAGTAACAGTGTCTGGTCAAACGGCATTTGCAGCGGTACAAACAGCAGTACAGGTGTACAGGTACTACCAGTAGGAGCAGAAGCAATCTTTTTTACATCCATTTCTGCACCCGAGCTCATCTGCACCTGCGCCGACGAAAAAAATCAAAACAATACTAGAAAAATTCAAAAAATTCAAAATAAATTTTGTGTGGTAGACAATTTAATGCGTGAAGCCCGCTCCAAATTTCAAGTCATTTGGACATATGAGTAGCTCTCAGCAAAAAAGACAAATTGGGGTCTGTAAAAATGTTTACTGTTCATACGCTGTTTTGGCCTGATTTGTCTTTTTTGCTGAGAGCTACTCGTATGTCCAAATGACTTAAAATTTGGAGCGGGCCTCACACATCAAATAGTCTACCACACAAATTTTATTTAGAATTTTTTCATTTTATTTTGAATTTTTTATAAAAAAAATTCTAACCGGGTGCAGATGAGCCTGGGCACTAAAACGCCCTACTCTCTTTTTTACCCGTTCAAACCGGGAAAAAGAAGAAGCATTTCTGCACAGTGTCAAGTAGTAGTAGGATAACAATAAGTTGATAGAAGAAGAGAAAGAGGAAGAGTTGGAATACTCAGTCTCGAGCCTTGAAGTCTATCACTCTATCATGCAGGCATAGGGAAGAGACAAGAGAGCCAGAGAGGAGAGGATAGGCAAGCAAGGAGAGGAGAGACTTGAGCTGCCTGGGCGGGAAAGGAAACTGGAGACGAGGACGAGGGACCGACGGTGGGGGAGCGAGCTCACAGTTCACACGGTTCATGTGAGTGAGTGATGGTTTGCCCTTCTCCGCCACGCCGAGGGCTTAATTGCGCCCGCAGGCAGGCGTTAATGCTGCCCCGATTTCGTCTCCGTCCCGTCCCCTTCCCTCCCCCCCTTTCTTCTTCCAATGGCGTCTTGCTCTTCTTGATTGAGTTCTTCTCTTTCTTCCCTTCATTTCCCGCGTGGGCCTGCCTGGGAAAGGGGAGAGATGTTCTCCTGCTCCTTCCTCCTGGCCCTCTTCGGCGGGGTTCTGCAGATTCTGCTCTGCGTCTTGCCGCCGGTGTGGGATTTCGAGCAGATTCTCTATGGGATTTAGGTGCTGTGTAGGGCGAGGGAGGGTTTTCTCCGTGCTGCAGTCGAGTTCTCCTGGATTTGGTTTCCTGGTTGGATTTTGAGGTAAAATCTTGGCCGTCTCCGGGTTTTCGGTTCATGTGAGGTGGTAGGATTGTGGGGTTTTACAGCGGATTTCTGGACAAGTTTCGACTGAAAAAGCCGCAAAAAAGTAGTGTTCTACTTATTATAGGATTTGGATTTCTATGCAGAGAGGCCGGGGGTGATCCTCCTTTTCTAAAAAAAAGATTTGGATAGTGGCAATGTAGTTCTCTGCAGTGAACATATTTGCCTGTGACATCTCTCAGTTTCTGGGATCCTATTCATTGCTTGGTTTGATTTCGTATCTTGTTAGCAATTTGTTGCTAAGAATTTTGTATTTGCAGTTGAAAGTCGGATCTTATTTTGGTATAAGCGGGTTGCTTTAAAGATTTTGGTGATTCCATCCTTCAAAAAATTACCCAAGAGTGATTATTTTTACTTTTGTAGTGCCTGGTATGCTGGTAATCTGCAAGGAGGTGTGTACTAAAGGCATTTCTCTCCGTTCCTTTTTGTTTCAGTGTTGGTACCTGAAGCCTGCCTTTGGTGGTCTCCAATAAACCAAAGGAACAATTGTGGATGCTTTGATGGTGTGGTGGGTGTGAGATGGATTGCCGGAGTCCGCTCTGGAGCCGCAAATCGTCGGAGAGGAGCCCTGGGGAGAGTGGGAGCTTCAGTTTGGCGTCGTCACATTCTGACCGTTAATCCTGTGGCCAGGTTCTGCTCCATATGTCAATTTTGTTGTTTCAAAGGGATTGCATATCTTATATTCTTGTTTGCTAGAGTTTTCTCGACTTCAAATACAGCAAAGCATGTGTAGTAGAGAGAAACATCATGGTGATAGTTCAGGTGTTACTTTCAGATTATGGAAAGCAACTTTGGAACTTCTAGTGAAAACTAAGCAACAGGTTACTATTGGCATCTCCAAGCAAGATCTCATTCTGCTGTCTTGGACAGGTTTATGGAACATTCAGCTTACTTTGACCTGTTTCTGGTGGGACATAATCAGATGTTACTATACTGTTTGATGGAAACATTCTTACAAACCGGACTTGTAAGTAGCATGCTAAATTGCTAATAAGTAATAACAATGTCTTGTTGGATGTTACATAGCAAGATACTGCAGTAGCCGGACTGTGTTTGAGTGCTCCTGTTTATATGGTTTTAGAAGGTTGCAATGTATTTACTATCTGCTTCCTCTATCTCATTTCTAATAGTAGAGGGAAATGGCCACCATAGCCATGCTGTTATTATCTTGAGATTATAAGACAGATTAGTTACCATGTATGTTTAGCCATAAATGATGAAGAGATATAAATGTGCGCAAAAGAGAAAAAGGGTTATCAATTCTACATGCACGTGTCATATTCTTTTAGAAGATTGCAAAAACTATAGGCCTTCTATTTTTAAATGGGGAAGGGCTGGAGTATCTTTAAGCTATTATGCAATATCTGATTTTGATCACTGTGTCAGGCAGTGATACTTTTTATGAAAGTTTATCATATAACTGACAGAAATTAATATAACCAATTATATAATTTTAATTTTCGAAGTTTTTGTTTCCTATCTTTTGGTCCTAGATAGTTAGAATCCTCAGTACATTTTTAGGAAAAAGGAAAACATCTCCAATATATACCGGACCAAAGTTGTGTTACGCTTGAATACTGAGGTCGCAATAAACTGTTACTTGTCAAAACTGTATGGTTTAGTCAAACGTTTGCATGACTATATCAATGACTTATGCCGTGCTGAATGAATTCCATACTGATTTTTTCATGATGGAACTGAATGTGTAGAATTTGCTTCAGATTCATTTTTATTATCTCAGTTTTAAGATAATTGCTGGTTATGTAACAGGTCTCAAGCTTGATTTCCACTACGTTGGTTTAGAAGATTACTGTTGCCTAGCTCAACTTCTCAAAAAGAGGAGCTGTGAGCTGGGAGGAATGACTCATCTGGTACAGTGATTAGATGATGCCTTCAGGCTTTTGTAGACTATTCGTAAATTCAAATTTCTTTGGCAAATGCTTTGCAGAAAACATACTCACTTTGTTCACCTTTGGCAATTACAGGATACCAAACCCCTATCTCCATTGGTAGTTCCCCAAATCATAGCCAATCACCTGAAGCTCACTCAAGAATGAGAGACGATGAAACCCAAGAAACCGAAGCAGGAAAATCATTGAACAAGAAGCTAACATGCGCAAATGGGTCAAATGATTCTTCCCCACAGCATGGTGAACTACCACTGCCAGAGGTCTTTACAAGTGTAGGAGATGCTGATATGCAGGATTCTGTGAAGAGTTTAAGTGAGAAGCTCTCTGCTGCTCTTTTGACTATCAGTGCTAAAGAGGACTTGGTGAAGCAGCATGCAAAAGTTGCAGAAGATGCTGTTGCAGGTAAAAAAAAATCATGTTAGATTGCATGCATTCATGTTAGCCAGTAGTTTCCTCTCTTTATTCAGAATCTCTGGGGAAATTAAGAGTAAACTCATAGATGATTTTTATTTTTGCATGCTCTTTGAGCAAATTTAGAATGGCATGGAACAAGAAATTTATTTATTATATTGTAGTAGTTAACTCATATTTGTTAATTATTTGTAGGTTGGGAGCATGCTGAAGGTGAAGTTAGTAACCTGAAGCGGCTACTTGATGCTTCATCTCTGAAGAACGCCTCTCTGGAGGATCAAGTCAGCCACTTGGATGGCGCCCTCAAGGAATGCGTCAGGCAGCTTCGCCAGGCACGAGAAGAACATGAGGAGAAAATCCGTGATGCAGTTGCTAAGAAGTCCCATGAATTGGAGTCTGAGATGTCTGAGCTCCAGAACAATCTGGCTGACCTGCAACAGCAGCTTGAAGCCTCCGATCTGCGGGAAAAACTTCAGGTAGCAGAGAAAGAATGCAAGGATCTCAAGATCGAGCTGCTCACGCTATCCAAGGAATTGAAGATGCTTGCACTGGAAAGAGACTTGAGCAGCCAAGAAGCAGAGACAGCGAGCAAACAACACTTGGAAAGTGTGAAGAAAATTACAAGAGTTGAGGCAGAATGCCGTAGGTTGCGCCATGTGACACGTAGAACCTCCCTAGCCAATGATTCTTCTAGGCCTGTCCCAAACAATGCTTGCATGGAATCTCTGACTGACAGCCAGTCTGATAGTGGGGAGCATATGCTAGCTATTGACAGTGAAGTAAAAAATTCTGATCTGTGGGCCTCAGCTCTTATAGCAGAACTCGATCAGTTCAAAAACGGCAACGAGGGCGCAAGAGATCTTGTAAACAATCCTGTTGAAATTGACCTAATGGATGATTTTCTTGAGATGGAAAAGCTGGCCGCATTGCCTGAAGTAGATCGCACGAGCTCTAGCTTTGGAACAGAAACTGATTCTGACCGGGCTGTGACCAGAGATATCTCAAGAGGCGAAACTGAAGCCCTACAGCACCAGGTTATGGATTTGCAAGCAAAGGTTGAAAAGATCGAACATGAGAAAAAAGAGCTTGAAATGGCCCTTGCGGAGGCTAGAAATCAGCTTGACACGTCATGTGACACTCATGGTAGCTGACAGCAAGCTTGTTGACCTGCAGATGCAGTTAAACTTGGCAAACGAGTCCAAAGATGCTGCTTTAGGACAAGCTGAGCTGTTAGATGGTGAGAGGAAGTCATTGGCATTTCAGTTGGAATCAAAGTCAGCAGAAGTTGAGAAGCTTCAGGGTGTGGTGACTAAATTGGAAGAATCTGGGAATAGCAAGGAGTTGGAGTTGCAGTTGCAGTTAGAATCGACTACTGCAGAGGTAGCAAATCTTTGCAAGATGGTAACATCCTTGGAAGAGAAGATTGATGCAGAGAAAACCCTCTTGGTGCAGCACAAAGCAGACTCAGACATGGCAAAGGCAGCTAAAGACACATTAGAGGCACAGCTGCGATCCGCAAACACAGAAATTGGGCAGCTAAGAGGAATTATTAAAACACTGGAGAGTGAGGTGCAAAAGGGGAAGGTGTGTCACAAAGAGCTTGAGGCACAAATAGAGGCTATGAAGACTGAATCAGAGAGAACATTTTCGGTGGAGTCTGCCAAAGAATCACTAGAAGCTCAGCTCCTGGTAGCAAACTCAGAAACCGCAAAGCTGCACGTAACGGTGAATGCACTGGAGTCTGATGCGGCAAAGGAGAGGGAATATTCTTCGGAGGTCAAGATACAATTGGAGGCAGTTGAGGGCATCAGAAAGGTTTTGGGGTCTGAGCTTGAGTCTGCACATCAGGAGACCATGAAGCTCCAGGAGAAGGTGTTGTCACTGGAAGTGAGACTTAAAGAGCAGAGTGTGTTGCTGGTAGAATTCACTGCCAAGGCAGAGGATGCAATGTCTGCGAGGAAGGCAATGGGGAGTCAACTTGAAGAGGCAAATCAGGAACTCGCGAAACTGACAAACAAGGTGAGCTTGCTACAAGGGAAGATTGAGCAGGAGAAGCTGCTCTCCGAAGAGTATGAAGCAAAATGCCGGAGATTGGAAGCTCAGCTGTCAAGGGACAGTCGCGAGGCAAAGCTTTGGCGACTCGCCAACACAAATGGAGACCTGAAGTTCAAGCAGGTAAACTTTTTAGAAGTTGACAACATTGGGCCAAAATAACATGGGTGGTACTTGCTACTAGCCTAGGTTCTAAGCACCCCACTCAAGGCATATGGTTTAATCACTCCTGAAACTTGAGAAGTCCCTGTATAACAATCATCATCATCTTCATGGCAGGAGGAGGAGGTCGCCAGTGCTGCAGGGAAGCTCGCTGAGTGCCAGAGGACGATCGCAAACCTCGGGCTTCAGCTGAAATCGCTGACGAACCTTGACAGTGTGATGACCGAGCCTGGCAAGCTGGAATCCAAGGACACGCTGCTGGACTTCAGAGAAGATGGCACTGAGCCGCCCGCCGATGAATCGTACGGTCTGCATCTCCCAGTGAGCAACGGGGGCTGCGCCTCGCCTGTTCCTCGGGCGCAGTCCCCGTCATCACGGCGCTCGGTGTTCTCGGGTTATCGTCGATTGGTAGCTACAGGAGCAGAGCAAGGAAGTGAGATGTGATGGAAGAGATTGTGTGCATAGGTTATCTAACTGTTCCTGGATGTTGTTGTCAACTCATTGTCACCTGGGGGTAGATGATCGGTGTGCATTTACAGAAAGTTGATCGTTCGCTTGGATTTGTGCTCTCTGTCATTTTCGGTCCAGTCTCCCATTAGATGATCGTTGTTTCGCTAGATGCAGATGATTAGTAGTGTACTTGCACTAAAATGTTACCCAGGACAATCTCAAAACAAAGACCAAGCAGCAAAACTGCAATTACGGTGTCCTTTTTTAAATATACTTCTTTGCTTTTCACTAATTTGCCACGTGTAAAGTAGCACGCTGGTCATTTATTAACATTTATATTATTAGAGAGAACTACTCCTTTCAAAATAACATAAAACTGCAGATCACTTTGAGAGCTACATGATGGATTCATGGCCCTTATTTCAATGTGTGGAAGCGCATGAACATATGATATCGATGGGAAACGGTAGCATGAGATACATTCCACAAATTTGGATGGTGATCTAGTAATTTTGTGTAGTTATATAATCCTATTCATATATCGGTTTGTGATTTTCATCTCCTCGTGTTCTCAACCTCGTTTTCTAAGAAGAAACTTATGATTCCTCTGAATGCAGCTGAAAGTTTACACACTGATTAATTTCTTTTCCAAAAGTTCTACTCCGCTCGCTCCGCCTACGCGGCACAGTTCCAGGCGCCAATGGCACCCTTCCCCTCCAAGAGCGTCTGGCGTATCTGGGCACCTGGGAAGCTCAAGATGTTTCTCTGGATGCTACACCTCGACAGGCTATGGTGCAACGATCGCATGCAGCGGCGTGGCTGGGAGAACATCTACTTCTGCCAGCTCTGCCTGCGAAGCTTGGAGTCCTCCTCCCACCTTTTCTGGGAATGCCCGGTCGCTATTCAGGCCTGGACAACGGCGGCATCATGGCGGGGCTGTCACTCCCTAGCACACGCTACCTGGAGCTCCGGAACGACGACGACGGAAAGAGTGAGGCTGATTACAGAGGCGGCAAGCCCAACCGACAGGGAGGGCACCAGATCAATTCTTGCACTCATCGCCTGTCACATATGGTTTGAGCGTAATGCATGCACCTTCCGCGGTAAGATGCCGTGCTCTCGCACCATCATCGAAGCGTGCCGTCGAGACATGGAGCAATGGAGGATCGCAGGAGCAGCCTGCATAGAGCACCCCTTCGGGGACGTGCCGTGAGAGATAGCCCGATACTATCAGCGCCAGCATAGCCACTAGGCTGGCCACCTGTACCATTTCTATTTCACCCCATTGATCACTTGATCAACACTTGCTTCCCGCCTTCTCTCTGCTAATGAAATCAATGCCAACTGGGGCTGGATCTTCCAAAAAAAATCTTTGGAAGTGAGCAGGGATGAGACAACGAGGTTACTCGTCGCCAAATCCTCACAACTTCTAAGATGATCAACCACTGTTTGTTTTTCTTTGAAAATTAGAGTGACATCCAGCCTCTATCATTGTGGCGCACTTCACTGTTTTCATCCGGTTCTTCGAAAAGGCGATGACCTCTGCGCCATTGTGACGCACACCGACTAGGATGCATATTGTGAGGATTATCATTTTCATTGAACTTCATTAGAGAATTTACCTCTACCACCTTAGACAGTGGTGGTGTATTAAGCCCATGTATTTCTTCAATAGGAGGTAAAATTTTAACATCCTCAACTTTAATACCTTTTTCCTTCATAGATTTCTTTGCCTCTTGCATATTTTCAGGACTGAGATATAATATACCCCTCTTCTTTGGAGTGGGTTTAGCCGGTGGTTTAGGAAGAGTCCAATCATCATAAATTTTCAATATATTATTCAATAATTCTTCAGCTAGCCAAATAGTTCGTTCCCTGAAAACACAACCAGCACAACTATCTAGGAAGTCCCTAGAAGCATCGGTTAGTCCATTATAGAAGATATCAAGTATTTCATTTTTCTTAAGAGGATGATCAGACAAAGCATTAAGTAACTGGTAAAGCCTCCCCCAAGCTTGTGGGAGACTCTCTTCTTTAGTTTGCACAAAGTTAAATATTTCCTGTAAGACAGCTTGTTTCTTATGAGCAGGAAAATATTTTCCAGAGAAGTAATAAATCATATCCTGGGGACTACGCGCACAACCAGGAGCAAGAGTATTGTACCAAGCTTTAGCATCACCCTTTAATGAGAAAGGAAATAATTTGAGAATAAAGTAATAGTGAGTTTTCTCATCATGAGTAAAAGGGGTGGCTATGTCATTCAACTTAGTAAGATGTGCCACAACAGTTTCAGTTTCATAACCATGGAAAGGATCAGATTCAACCAAAGTAATTAACTCTGGGTCGATAGAGAATTCATAATCCTTATCAGCAATAAAGATAGGTGAAGTAGCAAACTTAGGACCATATTCATTTTAGCATTCAGAGATTTTTCTTTATACTTGCACAGTAATTTCTCTAGATCATCTATATCCTTACAAGCAAGAATATCTCTAGTTGTCTCCTCATTCATAACATAACCTTCCGTTACCTTAGGCAATTCATATCTAGGAAGGCTAGTTCTAGTAGGTGTTTCAGGAGTTTCAGTTTCAAGCTCATCATCAGATTCAACAACATCATGTTGTATTACTCTAGCAATTTGTTCATCAAGAAATTCACCAAGTGGCACATCATCATTATCAAGCAAGGTACTGGCATCATCATAACCATTATTCATAGTAGAAGTAGAATTACCAATAACTTGCGACATATTAGAATTAATAGCATGTGGTGGTGTTGCAAGTTTACTCATAACAGAAGGTGAATCTAAAACAGAACTGGATGGCAGTTCCTTACCTCCCCTCGTCTTTGAGGGATAAATCTTAGTCTTTGGATCCTTCAGATTCTTCATAGTGGTAATATGATAATAATCCCAAGTGACTCAACAAATATTGCTATGCTCCCTGGCAACGGCGCCAGAAAAAAGTCTTGATAACCCACAAGTATAGGGGACCACAACAGTTTTTGAGGGTAGAGTATTCAACCCAAACTTATAGATTCGACACAAGGGGAGCCAAAGAATATTTGAAGGTATTAGCAGCTGAGTTGTCAATTCAACCACACCCGAAGATTAATTATCTGCAGTAAAATGATCAGTAGCACAGTAGTTTGGTAGTTTTGATAGTAGTGACAGCAGCAATAGTAACGGTAACAGTGATAGTAGTATTTTGTAGCAAGTGTAACAGTGATGATAGCAGTAGTAACTTATCAAGAACAATATAAGATAAATTTGTAGGCACTGGATCGGTGACTTGTTGGATGATATTCATCATGAGACAATTATAACCTAGGGCGATACGGCACTAGCTCTAGTTCATCAATATAATGTAGGCATGTATTTCGTAAATAGTCATATGTGCTTATGGAAAGAACTTGCATGACATCTTTTGTCCTACCCTCCCGTGGCAGCGGGGCCCATATTGGAAACTAAGGGATATTAAGGCCTCCTTTTAATAGAGAACCGGAACAAAGCATTAACACATAGTGAATACATGAACTCCTCAAACTACGGTCATCACCGGGAGCGAGCCCGACTATTGTCACTCCGGGGTTGCCGGATCATAACACGTAGTAGGTGACTATAACTTGCAAGATCGGATCTAAAACATGGATATAATGATGAATTCATAAACGGTTCAGATCTGAGCTCATGGCACCCGGGCCCAAAGTGACAAACATTAAGCATAGCAAAGTCATAGCAACATCAATCTTAGAACATAGTGGATACTAGGGATCAAGTCCTAACAAAACTATCTCGATTACATGATGAATCTCACCAACTCCTCGCCGACTAGCGAGCCTACAAAGGAATTACTCACTCCCGGTGGGGAGCATCATGGAATTGGCGATGGAGAAGGGTTGGTGATGATGAAGAACGAAGATTCCCCTCTCCGGAGCCCCAAATGGACTCTAGATCTGGCCTCGCGATGAAGAACAGGAGGTAACGGCGGCTCTGTCACGCGGAACGCGATAATTCTTTCTCCCTGATTTTTTTCTGGAAAAATAGGATTTTATAGCGTCGGTTTCAGGGTCTGCGGGGCTACCAGGTGGGGACAACCCACCTGGGCGCGCCAGGAGAGGGGGGCGCGCCCTGGTGGGTTGTGCCCACCCAGGTGCCCCTCTCTGGCAGGTCTTGGCTCCCTAAATTCTCTTCTATTCCATAAAAATTCCCCGCGAAGTTTCGTTCCATTCCGAGAACTTTTATTTTTGCACAAAAACAACACCGGTGGAGCACGTGGTGACCGCGGAGGCAGAGAACAACGGCGGCGGCCAAGCTTGAGGGTCACAACCGCGGTTGCTCCGGCGACAAAAGAAGAGAGGGGAGAGGCTCGCCGAGGTGGAGGGGTTCTATTGGTGGTGCTCGGGTGGAGGGAGGAGGCACGGCTCGCCAGAATTTAGGCGGAGCCGATCGGCGGCCGTGGAGGAAGAGACGCGCGAGGAGAGATCCTGGATCTCCGGCGAGAGGCTAGGGAGGGTGTGGGAGAGCGAGGAGGCCGCCGGTGATGCAAGGAGGGGCTCAGGACGGCCTATATATAGGCGGGGCGAGGTGCCCGAGCCGGTCACCGCCGCACAAGCTCGGCCAAGGCTCTGGCGAGCACAGAGATCACGGGGAGGGCGCAAGAACATGATGGAGCAGCGCTGCAGTGATCACGGAGCAGAGGAGGCCAAGGGGACACGCGGAGGAAGCGGAGAGAGGAGGAAGACGACGGCCGGCTACAACGCGTTCGTGGGCGCTGATACGTCCATTTTGCACCATGTTTTCCTACTGTTATTTATGATGTTTTTATCCATAATAACGCTTTTTGGAGTAATTCTAATGCCTTTTCTCTCATAATATGCAAGGTACACGCAAAGAGGGAGAATTCCGGCAGCTGGAAATATGGACCTGAAAAAGCTACGTCAGGCTACCTATTCTGCACAACTCCAAACAAGCTGAAACTTCATGAAGAATTTTTATAGAATATATGATGAATATTGGAGCAAATAAGTACTAGAGGGGCCCACCAGGTGGGCACAACCCACCTGGGCGCGCCAGGGAGCCCTGGCGCGCCCTGGTGGGTTGTGCTCACCCAGGCCCACCTCTGGTGCCCATCTTCTGGTATATAAGTCATTTTGACCTAGAAAAAATAAGGAGAGGACTTTCGGGATGGAGCGCCGCCGCTCGAGGCGGAACTTGGGCAGGAGCACTTTTGCCCTCCGGCGGAGCGATTCCACCGGGAGAACTTCCCTCCCGGAGGGGGAAATCATTGTCATCATCATCACCAACAACTCTCCCATCTTGGGGAGGGCAACATCCATAAACATCTTCAACAACGCCATCTCATCTCAAACCCTAGTTCATCTCTTGTGTTCAATCTTTGTACTGGAACTATAGATTGGTGCTTGTGGGTGACTAGTAGTGTTGATTACATCTTGTAGTTTATTACTATATGGTTTATTTGGTGGAAGATTATATGTCCAGATCCAATATGCTATTTAATACCCCTCTGATCTTGAGCATGATTATCATTTTTGAGTAGTTACTTTTGTTCTTGAGGTCACGGGAGAAATCATGTTGCAAGTAATCATGTGAACTTGATATGCCTTCGATAGTTTGATAGTATGTATGTTGTGATTCCCTTAGTGGTGTCATGTGAACGTTGACTACATGACACTTCACCATATTTGGGCCTAAGGGAATGCACCGTGGAGTAGTTATTAGATGATGGGTTGCGAGAGTGACAGAAGCTTAAACCCTAGTTTATGCGCTATTCCGTAAGGGACCGATTGGATCCAAAAGTTTAATGCTATGGTTAGAATTTATTCTTAATACTTTTCTCGTAGTTGCGGATGCTTGCGAGGGGGTTAATCATAAGTAGGAGGTTTGTTCAAGTAAGAACAGCACCTAATCACCGGTCCACCCACAGACCAAATTATCAAAGTAGCGAACACAAATCGAATCAACATGGTGAAAGTGACTAGATGAAATGCCCGTGTACCCTCAAGAATGCTTTGCTTATTACAAGAGACCGTTTTGGCATGTCCTTTGCCTCAAAAGGATTGGGCTATCTTGCTGCACTTTTGTTACTACTATCGTTACTTGCTCGTTACAAATTACGTTGCTATCGAACTACTCTGTTACTTACAATTTCAGCACTTGCAGACATTACCTTGCTGAAAACCACTTGTCATTTCCTTCTGCTCCTCATTGGGTTTGACACTCTTAATTATCGAAAAGAGCTACAATTGATCCCATATACTTGTGGGCCATCAAGGCTATTTTCTGGCGCTATTGCCGGGGAGTGAAGCGCCTTTGGTAAGGAAAAATTTATATAGTGTGCTGAAATTTACTCTCACTTGTTACTATGGAAAACAATCCTTTGAGGGGTTTGTTCGGGATATCTTCACCTCGACCGGAACCATACTTAGCTACCCCTCAACCTACTGCACCTACTGAAAATATGGAATATGAAATTCCTTCGGGTATGATAGAACAACTGCTAGCTAATCCTTATGCAGGAGATGGAACAGAACATCCTGATATGCACTTGATATATGTGGAACAAATTTGTGGATTGTTTAAGCTTGCAGGTTTACCCGGAGATGAAGTTAATAAGAAGGTTTTCCTTTATCTTTGATGGGAAAAGCATTGACATGGTATAGGCTATGCGATGATATTGGATCTTGGAGTTGGAATCGATTGAAATTGGAGTTCCACCAAATTTTTTATCCTATGCATCTAGTTCATCGTGATCGGAATTACATATATAATTTTGGCCTCGTGAAGGAGAAAGTATCGCTCTAGCTTGGGGGAGGCTTAAGTCAATGTTATATTCATGCCCCAATCATGAGCTCTCAAGAGAAATTATTATCCATAATTTTTATGCTCGGCTTTCTCATAATGATCGATCCATGCTTGATACTTCTTGTGATGATTCTTTTATCAAGAAGACTATTGAATTCCGGTGGGATCTTTTGGAAAAAGTAAAGGCAACTCTAAAGATTGGGAACTCGACGAAGGTAAAGAGTCAGGTATTAAGCTCGAGTATGATTGGGTTAAATCTTTTATGAATACCGATGCTTTTCAAAAGTTTAGCACTAAATATGGACTTGACTCTGAGATAGTAGCCTCCTTTTGTGAATCATTTGCTACTCATGTTGATCTCCCTAAAGAGAAGTGGTTTAAATACCACACACCTATTAAAGAAGAAATTAAAGAACCGGTACTAGCTAAAGAGGAAACTATACTTTATAATGTTGGTCCAGTTGTTCCTACTGCTTATATTGAGAAGCCACCTTTCCCTGTTAGGATAAAGGAACATGCTAAAGTTTTAACTGTGGTTAACAAAAGTTATATTAGAACACCTAAACCTCATGAACAAATTAAAGTAGAACCTAGCGTTGCTATGGTTAAAGATCTCTTGGAAGAAAACATAGAGGGGCATGTTATTTACTTCTGTAATGAAGCTACCAGAATTGCCAAACCTAATAAAGAGGATAAACATAGACCTGTTGTTGGCATGCCTGTTGTCTCAGTTAAAATAGGAGATCACTTTTATCATGGTTTATGTGACATAGGTGCTAGCGTGAGTGCTATTCCCTTTACTTTATATCAAGAAATTATGAATGAAATAGCACCCGCTGAAATAGAAGAAATAGATGCCACTATTAAACTTGCTAATAGAGACACCATCACACCACTTGGGATTGTTAGAGATGTTGAAGTCTTGTGTGGGAAAATAAAATACCCTACTGATTTTCTTGTTCTTGGTTCCCCACAAGATGACTTCTGTCCCATTATCTTTGGTAGACCTTTCTTCAACACCGTCAATGCTAAAATAGATTGTAAGACACAAACTGTCGGTGTCAACTTTGGTGATAAGTCTCATGAGTTTAATTTTTCCAAGTTTAGTAGAAAGCTTCATGAAAAATAATTGCCTAGTAAGGATGAAATAATTGGTCTTGCTTCTATTGCTATGCCTCCTACTGATCCACTAGAACAATATTTGCTAGACCATGAAAATGATTAACATAAACATGAAAGAAATGAAATAGATAAAATCTTGTTTGAACAACAACCTCTACTTAAACACAATTTGCCTATCGAAACTCTAGGAGGTCCTCCTCCACCTAAAGGTGATCATGTGTTTGAATTAAAACAATTGCCAGACACTTTGAAATATGCTTATCTTTATGAAAAGAAGATATATCCTGTTATTATTAGTGCTAACCTTTCAGAACATGAAGAAGAAAGATTATTGAAAGTTCTAAGGAAGCACCGAGCTGCTATTGGATATACTCTTGATAATTTAAAGGGCATTAGTCCCACTCTATGTGAAAGTGCAATCATGCCCTTAATCGTATTTTGATGTTGATGAGAACATGCATTTTGGGACTAATCATGTTTATCAAGTAAATCTCAGGATTATGTCTCAAGGGCCGTGTGTGGATCATGACTACGGAAAATTATATATATATATATATATATATATATATGTCACTCAAGAGAAGAGATACAAGACAAAGACAAAAAGCTTCGACTCTTTTTCGATTCGTTCTTGAGTATAGGCATCCCGCACTATTAAGAGGGGATCGTTGGATTTCATGAAAGAACTTGCTCAAACCCACAAAATATCCTCACACATCATCTCTGTGCCATCTCAAGTTTTTCCTCTGACATGTGCACAAATTCTGGTATGGTTCTAAGCGAGCAGGTTCAGCTATCACCGGACGTCCGACCCCTCACAGCCGACCGGGCATCCGGCTCTTCCCGGACGTCCGGTGCCTCCTCACAGAAGCTAAATTAGCAGAAATCCGGTCTCACCAGACTACCGGTCACCGGGCGTCCGCTCCTCTCCGGATATCAGTTTCTGCCTCAACAGAACGTTAATTAGTGGATTTCCGACCACACCGGACGTCCGGGCTCCGTACGACCGGCGCCTTCCGGACGTCCGCTGGCTGTGTGTCTCATGCCTTGTGTGTGGCCTGGTAGGTGTTCCAGTGACCGGACGTCCAGTCCAATCTAAGTCACCGGTCGTCTGGTACCACTACAAAAAAAAGACACATCCGTGACATTTTGGGCCGAACGAAATTTTTTCTGTCATACTTATGACACTTCTATGACGATAATTGTGACAAAACCCGGTATCATCATAAATGTGGTGGGGTCCTACTTCTATGACAAAAAATCATGACAGAAAATGGGCTTTTCGTCCTGGGCGGGCCGGAGACGCAGCTGCATGACATTCTTTGGGCCGTCCATGACGGAAAAAACCGTGGTAGAAGCGAGGGCGAGGAAAATATCGGGGTGTTCCCGGTTACGGTGGGTGGTCGGGGCCGAGCGATGCGCGTTTCTCTCATACACGCACACGCGTGGGTGCGAGGCGTTGGGCTCTAACTAAACCCGAGCGATTGCACTGCAGGCTACGCGTTACTGAACCCGAGCGATCGATCGATGACTGTTAACTGAACCCGATTGAGCGATTCCTTTGCTACTGCTGCTAACTGAAGCCGATCGATGCTAGCTCTGGATGAAAAGTGAGGGCTGCTGGGGGGTTTGAATGAAAAGTTCCTGGTGGGGGTGGATGAACAGGACCCCGTGGTGTTGCCTCTGGATGAACAGGACCCCAATCGATCGAGCCGGTTGGGGCTGGATGAACAGGACCTCGTGGAGGGCTGGATGAACAGGACCACCCCGTGGAGGGCTGGATGAACAGTAGATGGTGGAGGGCTGGATGAACAATATCCCGTGGAGGGGTGGTTGAACAGGAGCCCGTGGAGAGGGCTGGTTGAACAGTAGCCGGTGGAGTAGCGCGCGGTGGAGGCTGGATGAACGGGAGCCCGTGGATGAACAGTCGCAAGTGGAGGCTGGAGGAGGTCGACGGTGGATGAACAGTAGCCCGTGGAGGCTGGAGGGGGTCGACGGTGGAGATGAACAGTATCCCGTGGAGTCCCGTTTTGCGGTACACCACACCCCTCCCGATGAACAGGACCCCCGTTTCGACCGTAGCGCTCCAACACAAGTCCGTTTCCTCTGTTTTGCAGTACGCCACACCCCTCCCGATCAAGAGGACCCCCGTTTCGACCGTAGGAGGTCCGTTTCCTCCGTTTTGCGGTACGCCAGACCCCTCCCGATGAACAGGATCCCGTTTCGAACGTGGCCGGTCGAACACAAGGCCCTTTCCTCCGTTCTGCGGTACGCCAGGCCTCGTTTCCATCAGCTGTTCCGTCCAAGCCCTCCTGATGAACACGACGATGCAGTTTCTCCGTTCCGACCCAGCCATGTACACGAGCCCTGGCCATACGTATGCGCGAGTAGGCATTCGAGACCCTGCCCGTATGTACGTACGTGGCCGTATTTTCTTTCTTGCACACTTGCCGCTGTACGTACGTGTACATGCTACGTGCGCCTCTACTATGACACGTGCGCGCCTCTACATCGACCAGCATGTACGTACACGTTCGCGACCAGAATGACAACGCTACGTACGCTTCGACCAGGTGGGTCCCGACTGTCAGGCACTTCCTTGCGTGCGAAGATCTAGCTGGTGGGTCCCAGCAGTCAGGGGGAAACGTTTTTTTCGCGAAATACGGTGGCCCGTCCGATGGGTCCCCGCTGTCAGGTGGAGGAATAATTATTTTGCGCGTAATAAGGAGGCACTTCCTTGCTGCGGCCGTGGACCCAGCTGTAAGCCTCTCCACGTACAGTCCACGTCCGATGGAAGCCGTTCCTTGACGACGTTGACCACGCCGCGCCGAGAGCACCAGGGTGGTGGACGACGGCGAGGCCTAGGAAGGGGACAACACGGAGCCGGGGAAGACGCGGCAGTGGATGCCCACGCGTAGAGGAGTATGAGGGTTCACTAGTTCGCTGCGGTATGAGGCTGCCGTCGCCGCAGAATAACATGGGGTGTGGGTGAGTAGAGGGATGGTCTGGCCAGCAGTGGGAGTAGTAGGGGGCGGTGAGGCCTCCGCCGCATCGCAGCCGACCACGGGAGGCAGGAGCACAAGGCACGACCGGTGCTGGTTTGGGCGGCTGGAGCAAGAAGACCAGAGGTTGAAGAAGCACTACGGCCGTTGGATGGACATCGTACAGTCGCTGGAGCTAGAATCGTGCATATTGACTAAGTTGACAAAGCCCTCCGTCCCCGTCAACTTAGTAGGCCCACAAGTCAGCGTGCCACTATACTGGGTCCCAGCTAGCAGGGGGGTATTCATTTTTTGTGCGTAATAAGGAGGCACTTCCTTGCGTGCGAAGATATAGCTGGTGGGTCCAAGCTGTCAGTGGCGGTAACGTTTTTTTCGCGAAATACAGAGGCCCTTTCGGTGGGTCCCAGATGTCAGGTGGAGGAATCATTATTTTGCGCGTGATAAGGAGGCATTTCCTTGCGTCCGGCCGTGGACCCAGCTGTCAGTCTCTCCACGTACAGTCCACTTCAGATGCATGTCGGTCGTTGACCACGTTGACCAGGCCGCGCCAAGAGCACCAGGACGGTGGACGACGGCGAGGCCTAGGAAGGGAACGACACAGAGACAGGGAAGACTCGGCAGTTGTTTCCCACGCGGAGGGGAGTACGACTGTACGAGGGTTTACTGGTTCGTCTGCCGTCGCCGGAGAATAACAGCAGGTGTGGGTGAGTAGAGGGATGGCTAGGCCAGCGATGGGAGTACGGTGGGGGGGTGAGGCCTGCGCGGCAGCACAGCCGGCCGCGGGGAGGAGGTAGCAGGCAGTCTCGCCGGCGCTTGTTTGAGCGGCTGGAGCAGGAAGAGCAGAGATTGAAGAAGCACGACGGCCGTTGGATGGACATCCAACAGTCACTGCTTGTGCGTCAACCTTTTTTTAGGAAAGCCTCAAATCTGCGGAAAACATCATACAACCCATCTGCCATTATTTCTAATAATTTACAGCCCATTTGCTAATTCTTAAGGTTTTTTTGGATCCCATATTCTTTTTGTTAGCATTACAGCCCATATTGTGGCCACGGTTAAAAAATTATACGAAATTTTGCATATTTCGGTGCGGTCCGAACTGTTTTTAATCCCGAAATTTCGAGTCACATTCAAACTAATTTTAAAAATAAATGTATATCAACATAAAATCCTACAAATTGTCCACGCATAAAAATCAATGCAATTGAAAATCTCGAAATGAAAAAAAGAAATTTGAAACTAATTGCCGGTTTGATGTGTTTTAAAAATACACAACCCATTTCTCATTACTGATAGGCCATTTTCCCGGCCAGCCGAATGAAGCTCTCCGCGTCTTGAAAGATTTGCAGCCCAACAAGCCTGACAAAGTGACTTACTTGGCAAATCACAAAAAAGCTGGGCTGTGGCCGTGGACCCAGCTGTCAGCCTCTCCACGTACAATACTCTTCCGATGGAAGTCGGTCGTTGACCACATTGACCACGCCACGCCGAGAGCACCAAGGCGGTGGACGACGGCGAGGCCTAGGAAGGGGACGACGCGAAGCCGGGGAAGACGCGGCAGTTGATGCCCACGCGGAGAGGAGTACGAGGGTTCACTGGTTCGGCTGCGGTGTGAGGCTGCCGTCGCCGCAGAATAACAGGGGGTGTGGGTGAGTGGAGGGATGGCCTGGCCAGCGATGGGAGTAGTATGGGGGCGGTGAGGCCTTCGCGGCAGCACAGCCGGCCACGGGAGGCAGGAGCAGGTGGCACGACTAGCGCTGCTTTGGGCGGCTGGAGCAAGAAGACCAGAGGTTGAAGAAGCACTAAGGCCGTTGGATGGACATCTTACGGTCACTGGAGCTAGAATCGTTCATATTGACTAAGTTGACAAAGCCCTCCATCCCCGTCAACTTAGTAGGCCCACAAGTCAGCCTCCCACAATGGTGGGTCCCAGCTGGTAGGGGGGTATTCATTTTTTTGCGCAATAAGGAGGCACTTCCTTGTGTGCGAAGATATAGTTGGTGGGTCCAACCTGTCAGCGGAGGGAACGTTTTTTTTCGCGAAATACAGAGGCCCTTCTGGCGGGTCCCAGATGTCAGGTGGAGGAATCATTATTTTGCGCGTAATAAGGAGGCATTTCCTTGTGTGCGGCCGTGGACTCAGCTGTCAGCCTCTCCATGTACAGTCCACTTCCGATGGATGTCGTTCATTGACCACGTTGACCACGCCGCACCGAGAGCACCAGGGCGGTGGACGACGGCTAGGCCTACGAAGGGAACGACACGGAGCCGGGGAAGACACGGTAGTGGCTGCCCACGCGGTGGAGAGTACGAGGGTTGACTGGTCCGGCTGCCGTCGCCGGAAAATAACAGAAGGTGTGGGTGAGTAGAGGGATAGACAGGCCAGGGATGTGATTATATGATGGGGCCGTGAGGCCTGCTCGGCAGCACAGCCGGCCACGAGAGGCAGGAGCAGGCGGTTTCGACGGCGCTGGTTTGGGCGGCTGGGGTAGGAAGATCAGAGACTGAAGAAGCACGATTTCCGTTAGATTGACATCTAACGGTCTGACACTAGTAGAGTCGATTGTTGACTAAGTTTCTTTTTTGATAAACCTTGTGTACGCATGAACTTAGTAGGCCCACAAGTCAGCCTCCAAATCTGTGGCAGACAACATAGAGCCCATTTGCTATTTTTTAATAATTTGCAGCCCATTTGCTAATTCTTATAAGTAATTTATTACAGCCAATTTTCTGCCCACGACCACGGTCAAAAAGTTCAACCTTATTTTGCATATTTCGGTGGAGTCCGAACTTTTGTAATCCCAAAATGATAAACATTTTTTAAGAACTTATTGATTTGCCAAAAAAAATCGTTTTGTTTTTGTAAGCAAATAAGACGTGGGACAATTGAGTTGGTTTAAGGGAAAACCAGTGGTAAAAAAAATCAGCGCTGGGAGGGAAAACAACAACAAAAATAAGGATGTAAATTTGAAAAGTGAATTTTATGTATTTTCAATATAATGATACGTGTATATGAACTAGTAAAACTATAGGTAGAGATTAGAAACGGATGTAGGACATGCGTTTCAAGAGGAAAATAGAACTGGGCTGTGTGTTTGATTCAGTAAAGAAGTGCCTGCGGATGTTGTAAGACAAAATATAACTAACGCTGGCGGGCCAGAGGCCAGTAGATACCTGCTGGATCTTCGTGCCCCGTTGTCGTCATGGGCTGGGCCTGTTAAAAACAAAACCAAGCCTGGGCAGTCTACAGCCCAGTTGAAACTTGCTCGACCTGAAAAAACATACGTGCTCAATAAACGAGAGAATTCTGCAAGTACAGACTGATAACTGGGATGCATCAGGGATATTGTTTTTTCATCGTGATAATAAGAGCATGCACTTGTTTCAAAAAATTTGGAGAACTGGGAATTCGAACGATAGGTGCTTATGCTACCCATCAAATAAAAATCAGGTGCCTGAAAATTCTTTTCGAAACAAATGATTCAGCTTTATATCCACATCGACCCTCGGCATGATGGTTGGAAGCAAATGCCAAGTTCATACCAAAAGATCGTTAACAACAATACCAACTTGCGGACGACAAGGTAGTACAAGTACCAATAGCAAACTAACTTATAATCTTTTTACTCCTGGCCCTAGTGTTTGTCTGGTAGAAAATCTTGCAGAGGACCAGCTCCCGCTCCTTCTCTTGCTCCAGGTCCCCGAGGTGGTACTGGTGCATCACCCAATTGGTCCTCTGCTGGTCGAAGTTCTTGTTGGTGTGCAGCACTAGAACCTTTTTGCTGCCTGTCTGCCGGCCGTTGACCATCACCGGCAAGGTATTGCCGGTGTTGTGCCACATCGCGTGCATGCCGCACTCCGACTGTATCTTGCGACGCGTCCACGTGCCCCTTTTGAACGCCCTGGAATTGCGCTGGAAGAAATGCTTGCTTAGGCCACTCAGTGTGATACCTGCAGTATTGTCGAATACAGGTTTTAGTGTACGTAGTTGGCATTTTCATAACATCTTTGGCATGTTGCAGTCACTTGTTTCACTTTTTATTAACTGTCAAATTTTAATTGCTTCACCAGGTCTGCGTCTAAAAAGAAAAATAG
This sequence comes from Aegilops tauschii subsp. strangulata, assembly GCF_002575655.3. Classification (NCBI taxonomy): domain Eukaryota; kingdom Viridiplantae; phylum Streptophyta; class Magnoliopsida; order Poales; family Poaceae; genus Aegilops; species Aegilops tauschii. The sequence continues at coordinate 90,871,851 of NC_053038.3, forward strand.
AGCTATAAACAAAGGAATATGTTTGTGCAAGTAGACGGCCGATCAGTGTCTTACCTAGAAGTTTCTCAGGATGGGTGTAGCATATGTCGTGCTCGCTGTCGATGGTTGGTATGAACAAATCGATGAGAGGGTGAGATCTCGCGCTGTCAGCACTCACTTTGGCCTCAAGGTGCTCGATCAGCTCCTGATCCGTGGGATCGAACTTGACGCCAGCCGGCAGCACTGGCAATCCTTCTTCGACTTGCATGGGTTAATTCCAGTTATATGGTACTCAATGTATGATCAATCGACTGTTTTAAGTGAATGATGAAAGATTTCGACAGATAAGTGGTACTCCAAATCTGAAGTCCAGAATACCCGAACACGCCGCCGGGATTCTTGTGTCACCTCATGCGCAGCATGTTGTCACGTCAATTCAATGTGTGGACATGATGAATAATTTGACCGACGTATACTAGTACTGCTACTGTACTACTTACTAGTCGTATTTAGTGTCACATTTTAACCATAGGTTTAACTAACAAGTACGCACTTGAAGCCTAAGTAATATATATATATATATATATATATATATATATATATATACTGCACAACATCTCCATCATCATTATCAGTACATCCTGCGCAGGTGAGTTAGGATGCACTTGTCCCAGAAAGGTATCTATCCTTCAAACCAGAGGAGTGCTTCAAACTAACAACAATACATAATATCCAACAAAAGAGGGTAGTGCTACAGCAGCAGAATACATGGCTCAGTCTACATATCAGTACGAATCAAGTTGTGCATATTTGCTGTTGGCATGAACCACATCGCCGCATGTCGGGTTTGCAAAAGCCATCCATCGCATGGAAGCTTGATGCCTTTCACACACTGAAGATTATCTGGCAACAAGCTGTGTCGATGAATCTCTGGATATGGTGATTCATGAAACCCATGGCATAGCACGGTAATCATCGCCGGTGATATGATCGATGATTGGTTGGATGATCGGATAATTGAGCCCGAGGAACATGGAGTGGTTGCCGAGGCTGTAAACCCGCCTCCAGTTGAATACGCCTGGCCCAACGGAGCTGGGATCTTTCTCGAACACGAAGCAGCCATAGCCATCAATGTCACGAATGCCCCAGGCAGTGTACTGTATGTGGTTTGATGAAATTGTTTGGTCAATTTGGTACGTGCAAATGAGCATCAAATGACCACCGTCAGCTGAACGAGCGATAAATCACCACCCATCGGCTGGTATGATTCCAGGTCCTGAAATCATGAAGGCCGGCGCATTTGCGTCTGCCGCAACAATTCAAATTGGAGACCAAAAGGACAAAAATAAACAATCATGTTTAGAGTATGTGTGGAATTAAGATTACTATAACAGTGACACATATCATAGACAGAGAATTGCAATGCCGTGGTCATAATCATACCCCAAGTTAAAAAAATAAGCCAATGGCTTTCATATTCTAGCAATATATCATGGTTCAAACATCATGTAACAATGAGAGGAAAATAGATATGACAGGGCCTACTCATATTCTACCATATCACTTACTACAGTTATCATATCAACTCTAAGCAATAACATGCGTTGTTATAAAAATCCTGGAAATGAGAGTAACATATAGCAATCACGAGGTTATACTCATAATATCTATTCTAACAATCATTAGATACCAATTGTTCTCATATCAACTCTAACAATAACATGTGTGGTCATAAAAATCTAGGAAATGAGAGGAACATATAGCAATGATGTGGTTACAGACATACTATATATTCTAAATTTGTAACAATGAATAGGTAGTCATATTCTTAAGGTAAAGATGAGATGAGATAGAACAATTACATGACGATAGATTCCACCAGTATAGGCAGCCAATCTGTGCGTCGACCGCATAAACGATGCCATCGTGCACTATAGCATCAGACAGAAGTGTTGGGTAAAGAGGATCGACGATGAGCCATAACCATGTATGGAAACCGGATTCCAGATAGACTAATCCCATGTTGAACACGACAATGAGCTTGTAATCCATGTAGTCTTCTGATGGTGTGGGCACTTCGCAGATTACAACCTTCAGCAAACAGAGGTCGAGCCAGCTCGACGCGTCTCGTGCGTAGTAGGCAGGAGTGTCCGGCGGGCCGCGAGGCTCGATGACGGCAGTATCCAAAGATGGAAGGGTGATCTCTCGCTGGGTGTAGATATCCACAAGACGCCACGGACTACCGGATTGGTGGATGAGGACGATCCAGTTGGCCTTCATGCCCGCCCAGTAGTGGCCGCGCATGAAGGACAGGTGGACGGGTAGTGGTAGCATGTCGAGGGGCACCACGACAACCTCCGTAGGATCGTCAAGTCGGTGTCTGGGCCACCTGCGAGGATCGGGCATCAGCAAGTAGGGTGTCTTGAAAAGAGCCGGCCGGTTGCAGACGAGTAGACGGTACAAAGACACCGAGCATGCGGCCAGATGGACGGTGCTGAGTAGGTCCATACGATTACAGATCTGCTCCAAGAGAACATCGGGGAGGGAATTCCAATCGTGGCTCTGCGTGTCAATCGGTTCTGCCATTGGGGTTTTTGGTGCCTGCGAGCTAGCGGGGAAGTGGATTCGGGCGGGCGAGCGAAGAAGCTTCTCCTCGTGTGGCCGAGCAGTGAGCGGGGGGATATGGTACGCGCGAGGTACCAAGGAAGATAGCGCGGGCGGGTGAGCATAGAGCAGGGGAGATGGTGTGTGGCCAACGATGGGGAAGAGAGGAGGAAGAAGAGTGGAAGACGGGGAAGAAAGTGCATTAAATCTCAATTCTACTACTACTACCAGGATATACCGTCCTTCAGAGTGTAAATAGTTACACCGATGACATATGTGTCTACCACAAGAGGGCCCATATGTCAGTTAATGGAGGACAGAAGCGTGCTCTACTAGCAAACATGATGGCAGTACTGGATAAGGATGATTTAGTAACACCAACACGCTGGTTCAACTTATTAATTATGTGTCCCATCTGCTGCAGCGTGTATTGTCACTTCACTGCGAAGACTAGTTGAATAGTTCTCTCTGACCGAGATGGGAATAATGGATCGCGAAGACTTCCTTTCTACATTATCCCTATGCCTCTACGCTCACTTCACTCATTTTGCTCCATACGTAGTCACATGTTGAAATCTCTAGAAAGACAAATACTCCGTATTTGGGAACAGAGGGAGGATTTTACTCCGTATTTGGGAACAGAGGGAGGATTTTACTTCATATTTGGGAACAGAGGGAGTATCACCATATGGAGGGAACAGAGGAAGCTTAAAATATGAACATGTCAATGGGAGGGAGTAAGCCCCATGCATGCATGCAACATGCAACACTCACACGTACACATGGACGCAGGCAACACTCACGCACCCATGCGACACACAACACACGACGCAACACACACGCTCACGCTCAAGTGCTCAACCTACTCCCTACGTCCGTGAAAGACTGTACATTTAGAGATTTACACATTGACCAGGGCATAATTAACGCCCAAAAGTAGCAGACTTATGTGTGCATGTGACCATTGAGAGAAGAAGATTAAATGAAGGTCATTGCATGCTATAATTAAGGATAGACATGTAGCCTATACCTAGAGCACAAGTTGGTGCATTAGTCAATCAATATCGATTTAGATTAAAGGCTAAATGCATTGGAAGTGTAGATGTACTACACTCTTTGTTTTTTAGCTGATTTCTTTGCTCTGCCAACTGACAGGTGGGACCCACAAACCAGGTGACAATTTAACCAGTCAACAAAGTGCCACGTCGACTATGTGGCCAGTCAGTAGGGTGCAATACGGTGCTCTACGATGAGTTAGTGATCGTATAATCACCGCAAAACTATATATAGTGACCGTAAAGAGCGTGTTGTTACATACGTTGACCGCCAGTGTATTTTTCTCGTTTCAAATTAAGCCATATTAACCGGAAAGGACGCAGTATGGAATAGTACTAGTACTGCTTTGATGTGTCCCATCAACTCGCCGAACGAGGAGAAGCTTGCTTACTATGCCTCTCCCTCGCCCACGCGCACGGTGGTTCGCAGGACGAGGAGAGGGTTTTGACTACAGCGCCCTCTCCCTCTCCCTCGCCCTCGCGGTGGACGTGCAACAGTTCAATCGATGTCAGATTGCCAGAAGCATAATGTGTACTGTAGTATCATCATTGTTGGACCTTCCGAAGAGGCGAAGAGCCAAGTGCAAGGTTCACACGAGTACGAACTGTTGAACCTCCTGAAGAGGCAAAGAGCCAAGCGCAAGGTTTTATAGGAGTTGTCGTCCTAGTAGGAGTGTACTACAACTATAGCAAACGATGCTACTGTATGATGCCGCCACGTCACGTATATCCAAAGCTGTGCCACCTTTTTTCTCAAAGAGTGTGTTGGAGCCCGTGCAACAACCACACAAGTTGCACGTACAGATAACACATTTACTAGCAATAAATTCTAAAGGACAAATGCCAGTATGCCACACAAGTTCATCTCCAATTCATGTGATAAATTTGTGCACGACTAGTCTACATATATTCACAGCGCTACCGTTCACAATTTACCGTACTCCACTTACACGTTATAGATGGGCTACATGTCCTCCTCCAGGTTCCAGTCCCGGGTGTTCTTCATGGATGGCACGATCCTTAGCGGTGGGCAACTGGAATCATTGTCGCAGCTTTCTAGTCCGGTTCCACACGATGGAGACTCATCCAAGCTGAAGCGGCATAAATCAGGGATAGCGTGTCCCAGCATGTCGTTCATCCGGCGGTGCGCACTGAAGACACAACCATGCTTCATGAACGGCAGGCCTTCCGTGTCGTGCACGGAAGGTGGCATCCGCTTCACAATGGGGTAGCTGTCCCCAATGAAAAGCGAGTACTCTCCAAGAGTGTTCCTCGGCACCCACGTAGCATCACGGGGGTCGAACTCGGCGCCGTTCATCTGGTACACGTGGCATCTCAGATCTGGACACATGGTGACGTACATAGTCAAGGTCCATGCATAATAATGTTGTGCTCAAATATGGCGGTCAGTAATACTGTGCAGCAAATAGTACTACTCCGGTATAGAGGAAGTAAAATAACCGGCTTATTATATATAGCCACTCTTGGCTACATGGATGAGATAGTAAGACATGGAAAAACAAAAATGCTGGCAGCTAGTGGGTTCAAGTCTTCAAGAGCCTAGCTAGCTATACGCGTCCTCCAAGGTAAAAAGTACTCCTACTAGTACGTAAGTAGAGTACTAGTACAACAATGAAAGAGAAGGCGAGAGGGTTAAAAAATGGAATACCTAGGTAGATGGTGACGGTCCGATCGTGGTAGATTGTGTGACCATGTTGCACATCAGTGGTACCATGGGTAACAACTGCTAAGATAGTTGATCCCAATATGCCAAAGTCAGCTACAAGGTTCCAGGTTAGACCGAATCGCGGATGCAAATGCACATCCAGGATCGGCGATCTTATTTTGATCGCGGGATGACTGGTCCCTGCAAAATAATGGAGTACCTTTAGGGATTCAAATGATGGTTTGTGCATTTCGTTTGTAATCTTCCGTACCGTAGGATGGCAACCAGATGAAACAAGTCCCCTGGCTTGTCACCGCGAAGATGCGGCCTAGATGGCGCACGGCGTCTTCGAACGTGTAGGGGTACAAATCTGCTGCCGCCAACATGCGCCAGCCTCTGCCGTTACTGCCTCTTGCATTGATGGCAATCCTTATGTCGAACACCGCGATGAGATAGTAATCATGGTAGCCACGTCGCTTTGTCGGCGGATCCGCAATTGCTATCTTCTTCAATCTCATGTAGGCATCATCATACGTATTCAAGCCCAGCCAGTCCGGAAGGCCGATCCCAATGGTGGAGAAGGGGTCTACCGGAACGGCCGCACTGCTGTGGATGTTGTGCAAAATGATGGTGGTATCCAGCCGGAGGTATGCAAGCCAATCTTCGTTGGCACCAACCCAAACCTATATATAAGACGGTGGGCAGCGGAGAAATTACGGGATGGAAATGGAATAACTAAGTACTACATGATCAAACTCCATTACTGACCTGCTCATCGGACAAAATGCGACTACCACTCAACGTCGGCAACTCTAGCGGAGTCACCGTGCAACCATGGCCAGGGAGCGGTGGACTGTTCGAAGGATTGTCCCATAGAAGAACCTTCTCCTCGAGGACGCATGGAAGACCAACAAGCATGGCCTTTTCCCAAGCCATTTTAAGCACCGTGTTGAAATAGTTGGTGTAGGAAGCACCGAGTCTTGCGGCGGTGAGGACGTCGGAGCGGCGTGCGATTTCTCCTAGAGGATCGTCGTCCAAGGTCTCCCAGCCCCGACGAGGAGGAGAACCGCCTGGCGAATCCATGGGAGCAGCGACGAACTGCCTTCTCTTCGGGGGGAGGGGAACTGGCGAGGAGGAGATAAGAGCGTAGTAACCACAGGGCCTCGTCCCTTCCAACTGTAGATCGTTCCTTCCAACTGCAGCGAAGGGGTGAGGCTATTATTTACTACTAGTACTAGCATTATGGGATGTTATGGGATTGCATTATACTGTAAATAATAGCACTAGTAAGAAATTTTTGGCACTAGCTAGTAGGTTTTGGCGTGGATTAAGAAATTTTGGGTATGTTTTTGCTATTTTTGTACACGCCAACTAGTGTCAAAAAACGTCTTACATTATGTGACGGAGGAGTACGTACTCGTACTGTAGCAGTAATAGTACTACTTTCTCAACTAGTAGTGCGAGGGTACTACTAGTGCTATGTACTGTACTTCTAGTATAGTGCACCAGTTTTGAACTCTTGAATCTCAGGGCCAAGGAGCTATAGTTGGAAGTGGAGGGTACTACTGTTCTCTAGAACCATTGCTATACTATCAATGCAGGGAAAGTACACCTACATAGTGGCCTAGTGGGTACTCTCGGTGCTCTATTCAGCCGCTCCTCTCATGTAGCTGGCCTACTCAGCCGCTCCTCTCACGCACACACTAGCAGCCTGTTTATTAGCGATGGTTACTGCGGGGGCAGAACATTTGAGTTATTTGATACAGCGAGACTAGGCTTTTCGCTTCCATTTGTGGAGGTGTAATGGATCTCGTCGAACTTTGTTAGTAGTTCCTTCTTTATGAATGAGATGAAACAAAGCTTTTGCCTCCGTTTCAAAAAAACACGTCAAGAGGAATTTCTTTTATAGTAGAGCCGATAATGGAGTGAAGTCCATGCGTGCAACGCCACAAGCTATAGAGTAGTAGTAGAGCACTTTACGTACAAAGCCATATTGCACAGTTCCCAATGCCCCGCCAGGCTTTTCCGGCTCCTCGGGCTTAGTTGGGAGGCGCTAGTTTAAATATGCTACTAGCTGATGAGGAAGCTGCAAGCGAGGTGCGGCTAGGGCGAGCACGCGAGCCACGAGATGCTGGGAAGGAAAACCCGTTCACGTGGCTAGGCTATCCAGTGCACCTAGATTGTGGTGCCACACATCCGTTTGACTTCAAAACTCAAACCACCCGTGTAAAATATTGGCTCGCAGCGAAGTTACTATTTAAAAAAAAGGCCGCCGTGCGTTTGGCCAGGATCGAACCCACAAAACGAGGTATACACTCCCGCGACCATTAGTAGTACTCGTTGGAGTACAACGCAACCTACAATCGCCTTTTGTCGCTAGTAGTACATTGTTCCTTACAAGAAAGCCCTAATAATGCAAGAAACCACTAATAATGCCAAGAAACTACTACCACTTGCATACGTGGCAGACTTAAGATAAGACTACCTTATCAACCATTGTACATGCTCTTACCAACCAGCCCTACCAAGAAACGACTACTCTACAAAGTGCCGTTATAGGCATGTTTCAACCCATGGCCCTGTTTGGATACATTTGTTGTCAATCTAACCCTGCCATCCAAACACCACTTTGGTTAGAGTTAGTTCAGGGTTAGAATCTAACCTCTGACTTAGAGTATCCAAACAGGGCCCATGTCATTCATTAAGTCAACGCCTTCTATTCGACCGGGCGTTATGACTTGTGGGACCTGCATGTCAGTCTGCACAAAAATCCCCGAGTGACCTCCTACCTCCGGCCCGTCCACCTAGTCATCCTCGGCCATGGGACGCAGCTACCGCCGCCGGCAGAAGGCGAGGTCAAAACCGCCGGCAGTGCGGAGCCCATCTTGCGGCAGCCCGGATACCAGCTCCGTCCGGCGCTCGCGGCCGCTAGCTAGCCAAGATAGCTCCGTCCAGCTGCTTGTCTGCGAGGTTTGCTAGCTAGATTGGCACGGCGGCGCGGCGGCTTGCTCACGCGTGCCCCGCTAAAGCCAGCCATCTGGCTCGAGCGAAGGCCAGCACGGCGGCTTGCTCGCTCGTGAGTCACGCTCGGGCCAGCCTGCCAACCCGTGCGGAGGCCAGCGCGGCGTCCGGCCCGTCCGGCGGAGCGGCGGCCAACTCGCTCATCACCGGCGCCACCGACGAACACGCATCAGTACTGTTTGAAGTAATGTTCAGGAAAAATAATGATTTGAGGGGGACTAACAGGATAGAAGGTCAGATGTGGGTCCCTCGTGTCAACGGTCAAGCAAAATGTGTTGGTTTAAGCTGCCTCGTCAGCACGGACGTGTGGGCCAACCCTGTCATAAATGGGTTTAAACTAACCTAATCGGTAGGTAGTAGTTTTTGGCGTGGATTAAGAAATTTTGCGTATGTTTTTGCTATTTTTGTACAATAGATTCTTCCTAGGGCTGGTTGAAAGTGGTAGTTTTTTTGTTAAATACTCTACATATTGTAAGTAGGAGTGAAAGTTAAGCTTTGGAACCAAATAAGCAAGGCTAGTTACATAGTGAATATGTGTACATGATTGAAAGTAAATGTCAACCATGAGTGACTAATATCTTGATGGAGAACTCGAAACTATGGAATACTAGGGATTTTTTTGCATGGTTTGAAATACTAGCAATGTTCATGTGCATTGCAACGAATCATAATTAGAATAATACTTATTCACAAACTTGATACAAAACATTCTAATTTTGATATACATATATCACTAGAGATATATTATGTTTCAATTAGAATATATTCCTTGGGCTGTTTTGGTGAGGTCAGGGAGGGATGTGGTTGGTTTTAAGATACTAATTATGGGTTTTTCTGCAAATTGGTAGACAAGTGGGATGTTTGTGAGAAAAGGCAACAACTTACCTCACAGTCGTTAGATGTAGATCGAATGGTCACAAACGACGGATGGCAGACACACCATCATCACCCACTTAGTCTTCTGTAGGAGTACTAGCAAGATCCGTGCATTGCATGGAACATCAAGATGCATTTTTTTATAAAAACACTCGTTGTGATTGACCCATGCGGGAGTAATCCCATGTGTAAAAACTAATGATATCTCGAGAAATAGGAGATAAGGTGAAGAGGAGTGGGGCGTGGTGGTGATTGGTGGTCGGACTGAGCGGAGGCATGGGGATTGACGACGCCGGCAGCGGCCACTGGGCCAGTTTGTTCCAGAGGCTTCCTTTCTTAATTGCTCAATGATAACCCACAAGTATAGGGGATCGCAACAGTTTTCGAGGGTAGAGTATTCAACCCAAATTTATTGATTCGACACAAGGGGAGCCAAAGAATATTCTCAAGTATTAGCAGTTGAGTTGTCAACCACACCTGGATAACTTAGTATCTGCAGCAAAGTGTTTAGTAGCAAAGTAATATGGAAGTAACGGTAACAGTAGCAAAAGTAATATTTTTGGGTTTTGTAGTGATTGTAACAGTAGCAACGGTAAAGTAAATAAGCGGAGAACAATATGTGAAAAGCTCGTAGGCATTGGATCGGTGATGGAGAATTATGCCGTATGCGTTTCATCATGTAACAATCATAACATAGGGTGACACAGAACTATCTCCAATTCATCAATGTAATGTAGGCATGTATTCCGAATATAGTCATACGTGCTTATGGAAAAGAACTTGCATGACATCTTTTGTCCTACCCTCCCGTGGCAGCGGGGTCCTAATGGAAACTAAGGGATATTAAGGCCTCCTTTTAATAGAGTACCAAACCAAAGCATTAACACATAGTGAATACATGAACTCCTCAAACTACGGTCATCACCGGGAGTGGTCCCGATAATTGTCACTTCGGGGTTGCCGGATCATAACACATAGTAGGTGACTATAGACTTGCAAGATAGGATCAAGAACTCACATATATTCATGAAAACATAATAGGTTCAGATCTGAAATCATGGCACTCTGATACGTCTCCAATGTATCTATAATTTTTGATTGCTCCATGCTATATTATCTTCTGTTTTGGAAATTATTGGGCTTTATTATTCACTTTTATATTATTTTTGGGACTAACCTATTAACCGGAGGCCCAGCCCAGAATTGCTGTTTTTTGCCTATTTCAGATTTTCGCAGAAAAAGAATATCAAACGGAGTCCAAACGGAATGAAACCTTTGGGAACGTGATTTTTGGAACGAACATGATCCACGAGACTTGGACCCTAAGTCAAGGAAGCTTCCAGGAGGCCACGAGGTAGGGGGCACGCCTACCCCCCCAGGCGCGCCCTCCACCCTTGTAGGCCCCACGTTGCTCCACCGACGTACTCCTTCCTCCTATATATACCTACGTACCCCCAAACGATCAGAGACGGAGCCAAAAACCTAATTCCACCGCTGCAACCTTGTGTACCCACGAGATCCCATCTTGGGGCCTGTTCCGAGCTCTACCGGAGGGGCATCTATCACGGAGGGCTTCTACATTAACACCATAGCCTCTCCGATGAAGTGTGAGTAGTTTACCTCAGACCTTCGGGTCCATAGTTATTAGCTAGATGGCTTTCTCTCTCTTTTTGGATCTCAATACAATGTTCTCCCCCTCTCTCGTGGAGATCTATTCGATGTAATCTTCTTTTGCGGTGTGTTAGTTGAGACCGATGAATTGTGGGTTTATGATCAAGTTTATCTATGAACAATATTTGAATCTTCTGAATTCTTTTATGTATGATTGGTTATCCTTGCAAGTCTCTTCGAATTATCAGTTTGGTTTGGCCTACTAGATTGATCTTTCTTGCAATGGGAGAAGTGCTTAGCTTTGGGTTCAATCTTGCGGTGTCCTTTCCCAGTGACAGTAGGGGCAGCAAGGCACGTATTGTATTGTTTCCGTCGAGGATAACAAGATGAGGTTTTTTATCACATTGCATGAATTTATCCCTCTACATCATGTCATCTTGCTTAAGGCGTTACTGTGTTCTTATGAACTTAATACTCTAGATGCATGCTGGATAGCGGTCGATGTGTGGAGTAATTGTAGTAGATGCAGGCAGGAGTCGGTCTACTTGTCTCGGACGTGATGCCTACATACATGATCATACCTAGATATTCTCATAACTATGCTCAATTCTGTCAATTGCTCAACAGTAATTTGTTCACCCACCGTAAAATACTTATGCTCTTGAGAGAAACCACTAGTGAAACCTATGTCCCCCGGGTCTATCTTCATCATATTAATCTTCCAACACTTAGTTATTTTTGTTGCTTTTTACTTTGCTTTTATTTTACTTTGCATCTTTATCATAAAAATACCAAAAATATTATCCTATCATATCTATCAGATCTCACTCTCGTAAGTGACCGTGTAGGGATTGACAACCCCTTATCGCATTGGTTGCGAGGATTTATTTGTTTTGTGTAGGTGCGAGGGACTCGCGCGTAGCCTCCTACTGGATTGATACCTTGGTTCTCAAAAACTGAGGGAAATACTTACTTTACTTTGCTGCATCACCCTTTCCTCTTCAAGGGAAAACCAACGCAGTGCTCAAGAGGTAGCAAGAAGGATTTCTGGCGCCGTTGCCGGGGAGGTCTACGCAAAAGTCAACATACCAAGTATCCATCACAAACCCTTATCTCCCGCATTACATTATTTGCCATTTGCCTCTCGTTTTCCTCTCCCCCACTTCACCCTTGCCGTTTTATTCGCCCTCTCTTTTTCGTTCGCCTCTTTTTCGCTTGCTTCTCATTTGCTCGTGTGTTGGATTGCTTGCTTGTCACGATGGCTCAAGATAATACCAAATTATGTGACTTTACCAATACCAACAATAATGATTTCCTTAGCACTCCGATTGCTCCTCTTACCGATACTGAATCTTGTGAAATCAATGCTGCTTTGTTGAATCTTGTCATGAAAGATCAATTCACCGGCCTTCCTAGTGAAGATGCCGCTACTCATCTAAATAGCTTCGTTGATTTGTGTGATATGCAAAAGAAGAAAGATGTTGATAATGATATTGTTAAATTGAAGCTATTTCCTTTTTCGCTTAGAGATCGTGCTAAAGCTTGGTTTTCGTCTTTGCCTAAAAATAGTATTGATTCTTGGAATAAGTGCAAAGATGCTTTTATCTCTAAGTATTTTCCTCCCGCTAAGATCATCTCTCTTAGAAACGACATCATGAATTTTAAGCAACTTGATCATGAACATGTTGCACAAGCTTGGGAGAGCATGAAATTAATGATACGTAATTGCCCTACTCATGGTTTGAATTTGTGGATGATTATACTAATTTTTTATGCCGGATTGAATTTTGCTTCTAGAAATCTTTTAGATTCGGCCGCGGGAGGCACTTTTATGGAAATCACTTTAGGAGAAGCTACTAAACTCCTAGATAATATTATGGTAATTATTCTCAATGGCACACTGAAAGATCTACTAATAAAAAAGTGCATGCAATAGAAGAAATTAATGTTTTGAGTGGAAAGATTGATCAACTTATGAAATTATTTGGTAGTAAGAGTGTTTCTTCTAATCCTAATGATATGCCTTTGTTTACTTTGATTGAGAATAATAATGAATCTATGGATGTGAATTTTGTTGGTAGGAATAATTTTGGTAACAACGCGTATAGAGGAAACTTTAATCCTAGGCCTTATCCTAGCAATTCCTCTAATAATTATGGTAATTCCTACAACAAATCTTATGGAATTTTTAATAAGATGCTGAATTTGAGACTAGTGTTAAAGAATTTATGAATTCGCAAAAGAATTTCAATGCTTTGCTTGAAGAGAAATTGCTTAAAGTTGATGAATTGGTTAGGAACGTTGATAGAATTTCTCTTGATGTTGATTCTTTGAAACCGAGATCTATTCCTCCTAAGCATGATATCAATGAGTCTCTCAAAGCCATGAGAATTTCCATTGATGAGTGCGAAGAAAGAACCGCTAGGATGCGTGCTAAGAAAGATTGCTTTATGAATGCGTGTTCTTCAAATTTCTATGAAATAAAGATGAAGATCTAAAAGTTATTGATTTGTCCCCTATTAAATCTTTGTTTTTCAATATGAATCTTGATAATGATGGGACTGAATATGATCCACCTTTACCTAGAAGGCGTTTCAAAAATTCGGAGTTTTTAGATCTTGATGCTAAAATTGATAAAAGTGGGATTCAAGAGATCAAAACTCTAGATGTTAATAAACCCACTATTTTGGATTTCAAGGAATTTAATTATGATAATTGCTCTTTGATAGATTGTATTTCCTTGTTCCAATCCGTGCTAAATTCTCCTCATGCTTATAGTCAAAATAAAGCTTTTACCAAACATATCGTTGATGCCTTGATGCAATCTTATGAAGAAAAGCTTGAGTTGGAAGTTTCTATCCCTAGAAAACTTTATGATGAGCGGGAACCTACTATTAAAATTAATATTTAAGATCATGAATGCTATGCTTTGTGTGATTTGGGTGCTAGTGTTTCCACGATTCCAAAAACTTTGTGCGATTTGCTAGGTTTCCGTGATTTTGATGATTGCTCTTTAAACTTGCACCTTGCGGACTCCACTATTAAGAAACATATGGGAAGAATTAATGATGTTCTTATTGTTGCAAATTGGAACTATGTGCCCATAGATTTTATCGTTCTTGATATAGATTGCAATCCTTCATGTCCTATTATTCTTGGTAGACCTTTCCTTAGAACGATTGGTGCAATTATTGATATGAAGGAAGGGAATATTAGATTCCAATTTCCATTAAAGAAAGGCATGGAACACTTCCGTAGGAAGAAAATAAAGTTACCATATGAGTCTATCATGAGAGCCACTTATGGATTGCCTACCAAAGATGGCAATACATAGATCTATCCTTGCTTTTATGCCTATCTAGGGGCGTTAAACGATAGCGCTTGTTGGGAGGCAACCCAATTTTATTTTTATTTTTTTGCTTTTTGCTTCTATTTAGGAATAAATATTTGATCTAGCCTCTGGTTAGATGTGTTTTTATGTTTTAATTAGTGTTTGTGCCAAGTTAAACCTATAGGATCTTCTTGGATGATAGTTATTTGATCTTGCTGTAATTTCCAGAAACTTTCTGTTCACGAAAATAATTGTTAAAAATCACAAGAACGTGATAAAATATTGAATCCAATTTCTGCTGATCAATACACAAATTTTCTAGGTCGTCCTATTTTTGCTGATTTTTTGGAGTTCCAGAAGTTTGCGTTAGTTACAGATTACTACAGACTGTTCTGTTTTTGATAGATTCTGTTTTTTGTGTGTTGTTTGCTTATTTTGATGAATCTATGGCTAGTAAAAGAGTTTATAACACCAATATAAATAAAGAACGAGTTCATTACTGTACCTTGAAGTGGTCTTTGGTTTTCTTTCGCTAACGGAGCTCACGAGATTTTCTGCTGAGTTTTGTGTTGTGAAGTTTTCAAGTTTTGGGTGAAAGATTTTATGGATTATGGAATAAGGAGTGGCAAGAGCCTAAGCTTGGGTATGCCCATGGCACCCCGAAGATAATCTAAGGACACCAAAAAGCCAAAGCTTGGGGATGCCCCGGAAGGCATCCCCTCTTTCGTCTACTTCCATCGGTAACTTTACTTGGAGCTATATTTTTATTCACCACATGATATGTGTTTTTCTTGGAGCGTCTTGTATGATTTGAGTCTTTGTTTTTTAGTTTACCACAATCATCCTTGCTGTACACACCTTTTGATAGAGACACACATGATTCGGAAATTATTAGAATACTCTATGTGCTTCACTTATATCTTTTGAGTTATATAGTTTTGCTCTAGTACTTCACTTATATCTTTTAGAGCACGGTGGTGGATTTGTTTTATAGAAACTATTGATCTCTCATGCTTCACATAGATTATTTTGAGAGTCTTAAATAGCATGGTAATTTTCTTAAATAATCCTAATATGCTAGGTATTCAAGATTAGTAAAAACTTTCTTATGAGTGTGTTGAATACTAAGAGAAGTTTGATGCTTGATGATTGTTTTGAGACATGGAGGTAGTGATATCAAAGTCGTGCTAGTTGAGTAGTTGTGAATTTGAGAAATACTTGTGTTGATGTTTGCAAGTCCCGTAGCATGCACGTATGGTAAACGTTATGTAACAAATTTGAAACATGAGGTGTTCTTTGATTGTCCTGCTTATGAGTGGCGGTCGGGGACGAGCGATGGTCTTTTCCTACCAATCTATCCCCCTAGGAGCATGCGCGTGGTGCTTGTTTTTTGATGACTTGTAGATTTTTGCAATAAGTATGTGAGTTCTTTATGACTAATGTTGAGTCCATGGATTATACGCACTCTCACCTTTCCATCATTGCTAGCCTCTTCGGTACCGTGCATTGCTCTTTCTCACATTGAGAGTTGGTGCAAACTTCGCCGGTGCATCCAAACCCTGTGATATGATACGCTCTTTCACACATAAACCTCCTTATATCTTCCTCAAAACAGCCACCATACCTACCTATTATGGCATTTCCATAGCCATTCCGAGATATATTGCCGTGCAACTTTCCACCATCCCGTTTATCATGACACATTCATCATTGTCATATTGCTTTGCATGATTATGTAGTTGACATAGTATTTGTGGCAAAGCCACCGTTCATAATTCTTTCATACATGTAAGTCTTGGTTCATTGCATATCCCGGTACACCGCCGGAGGCATTCATATAGAGTCATACTTTGTTCTAGTATCGAGTTGTAATCATTGAGTTGTAAATAAATAGAAGTGTGATGATCATCATTTTCTAGAGCATTGTCCCAAGTGAGGAATATATAAAAAAGAGAGAGAAAGGCCATAAAAAAAAGAGAAGGCCAAAAAAAATGAGAGAAAAAGAGAGAAGAGACAATGTTACTATCCTTTACCACACTTGTGCTTCAAAGTAGCACCATAATCTTCATGATAGAGAGTCTCTTGTTTTGTCACTTTCATATACTAGTGGGAAATTTTCATTATAGAACTTGGCTTGTATATTCCAACAATGGGCCTCCTCAAGTGCCCTAGTTCTTCGTGAGCAAGCAAGTTGGATGCACACCCACTTAGTTTCTTTTGTTGAGCTTTCATATATTTATAGATCTAGTGCATCCGTTGCATGGCAATCCCTACTCCTTGCATTAACATCAATCGATGGGCATCTCCATAGCCCATTGATTAGCCTCATTGATGTGAGACTTTATCCTTTTTTGTCATCTCCACATAACCCCCGTCATCATATTCTATTCCACCCATAGTGCTATATCCATGGCTCACGCTCATGTATTGCGTGAAGGTTGAAATTTTTTCAGATTATTAAAGTATGAAACAATTGCTTGGCTTGTCATCGGGGTTGTGCATGATGGGAGCATTCTTGTGTGACGGAGATGGAGCATGACTAAACTATATGATTTTGTAGGGATGAACTTTCTTTGGCCATGTTATTTTGAGAGGACATAATTGCTTAGTTAGTATGCTTGAAGTATTATTATTTTTATGTCAATATTGAACTTTTATCTTGAATCTTTCGGATCTGAATATTCATACCACAATTAAGAAGAATTACATTGAAATTATGCCAAGTAGCATTCCACATCAAAAATTCTGTTTTTACCATTTACCTACTCGAGGACGAGCAGGAATTAAGCTTGGGGATGCTTGATACGTCTCCAACGTATCTATAATTTTTGATTGCTCCATGCTATATTATCTTCTGTTTTGGACATTATTGGGCTTTATTATTCACTTTTATATTATTTGTGGGACTAACCTATTAACCGGAGGCCCGGCCCAGAATTACTTTTTTTTTGCCTATTTTAGAGTTTCGCAGAAAAAGAATATCAAACGGAGTCCAAACGGAATGAAACCTTCGGGAACGTGATTTTTGGAACGAACATGATCCAGGAGACTTGGACCCTAAGTCAAGGAAGCTTCCAGGAGGCCACAAGGTAGGGGGGCGCGCCCTCCACCCTCGTGGGCCCCATGTTGCTCCACCGACGTACTCCTTCCTCCTATATATACCTACGTACCCCCAAACGATTAGAGATGGAGCCAAAAACCTAATTCCACCGCCGCAACCTTCTGTACCCACGAGATCCCATCTTGGGGCTGTTACGGAGCTCTGCCGGACGGGGCATCTATCACGGAGGGCTTCTACATCAACACCATAGCCTCTCCGATGAAGTGTGAGTAGTTTACCTCAGACCTTCGGGTCCATAGTTATTAGCTAGATGGCTTTCTCTCTCTTTTTGGATCTCAATACAATGTTCTCCCCCTCTCTCGTGGAGATCTATTCGATGTAATCTTCTTTTGCGGTGTGTTTGTTGAGAACGATGAATTGTAGGTTTATGATCAAGTTTATCTATGAACAATATTTGAATCTTCTGAATTCTTTTATGTATCATTGGTTATCTTTGCAAATCTCTTCGAATTATCAGTTTGGTTTGGCCTACTAGATTGATCTTTCTTGCAATGGGAGAAGTGCTTAGCTTTGGGTTCAATCTTGCGGTGTCCTTTCCCAGTGACAGTAGGGGCAGCAAGGCACGTATTGTATTGTTGCCATCGAGGATAACAAGATGGTTTTTTTAATCATATTGCATGAATTTATCCCTCTATATCATGTCATCTTGCTTAAGGCGTTACTCTGTTCTTATCAACTTAATACTCTAGATGCATGCTGGATAGCGGTCGATTTGTGGAGTAATAGTAGTAGATGCAGGCAGGAGTCGGTCTACTTGTCTCGGACGTGATGCCTATATACATGATCATACCTAGATATTCTTATAACTATGCTCAATTCTGTCAATTGCTCAACAGTAATTTGTTCACCCACCGTAAAATACTTATGCTCTTGAGAGAAGCCACTAGTGAAACCTATGGCCCCCGGGTCTATCTTCATCATATTAATCTTCCAACACTTAGTTATTTCCGTTGCTTTTTACTTTGCTTTTATTTTACTTTGCATCTTTATCATAAAAATACCAAAAATATTATCCTATCATATCCATCAGATCTCACTCTCGTAAGTGACCGTGTAGGGATTGACAACCCCTTATCGCGTTGGTTGCGAGGATTTATTTGTTTTGTGTAGGTGCGATGGACTCGCGCATAGCCTCCTACTGGATTGATACCTTGGTTCTCAAAAACTGAGGGAAATACTTACGCTACTTTGCTGCATCACCCTTTCCTCTTCAAGGGAAAACCAACGCAGTGCTCAAGAGGTAGCACACTCGGGCCCTAGTGACAAGCATTAAGAATAGCAAAGTCATAGCAACATCAATCTCAGAACATAGTGGATACTAGGGATCAAACCCTAACAAAACTAACTCGATTACATGATAAATCTCATCCAACCCATCACCGTCTAGCAAGCCTACGATGGAATTACCCACGCACGGCGGTGAGCATCATGAAATTGGTGATGGAGGATGGTTGATGATGACGATGGCGACGGATTCCCCTCTCCGGAGCCCCGAACGGACTCCAGATCAGCCCTCCCGAGAGGTTTTAGGGCTTGGCGGCGGCTCCGTATCAGAAAACGCGATGAATCTTTCTCTCTGATTTTTTTCTCCCTGAACACGAATATATGGAGTTGGATTTGAGGTCGGTGGAGCTCCAGGGGGCCCACGAGGCAGGGTGTAGGGCGCGCCCCCACCCTCGTGGCTAGGGTGTGGGCCCCCTGGCCTTGATTCTTTCGCCAATATTTTTTATATTTTCCAAAAATAATCTCCGTGAAGTTTCAGGTCATTCCGAGAACTTTTGTTTCTGCACATAAATAATACCATGGCATTCTGCTGAAAACAGTGTCAGTCCGGGTTAGTTCCATTCAAATCATGCAAGTTAGAGTCCAAAACAAGGGCAAAAGTGTTTGGAAAAGTAGATACGACGGAGACTTATCAACTCCCCCAAGCTTAAACCTTTGCTTATCCTCAAGCAATTCAGTTGATAAACTGAAAGTGATAAAGAAAAACTTTTACAAACTCTGTTTTCTCTTGTTGTTGTAAATATGTAAAGCCAGCATTCAAGTTTTCAGCAAAGATTATGAACTAACCATATTCACAATAACATTTAGGTCTCATGTTTACTCATGTCAATGGCATAATCAACTAGCGAGCAATAATAATAAATCTTGGATGACAACACTTTCTCAAAACAATCATGATAAGATATAACAAGATGGTATCTCGCTAGCCCTTTCTGAGACCGCAAAACATAAATGCAGAGCACCTTTAAAGATCAAGGACTGACTAAACATTGTAATTCATGGTAAAAGAGATCCAGTCATAGTCATACCCAATATAAATTAATAGTAATGAATGCAAATGACAACGGTGCTCTCCAGCTGGTGCCTTTTAATAAGGGGGTGATGACTCAGCATAAAAGTAAATAGATAGGCCCTTCGCAGAGGGAAGCAGGGATTTGTAGAGATGCCAGAGCTTGGGTTTAAAACAGAGATAAATAAGATTTTGAGCGACATACTTTCATTGTCAACATAACAACCAAGATATGGCGATATCTTCCATGCTACACACATTATAGGCGGTTCCCAAACAGAATGGTAAAGTTTATACCCCCCCCCCTGTAACACCCCGAGAATCATGCTACAGTAACTCTCTGAGATTAGGCTAATCATGTTGCTAAACAGGGCTTGATCACAATTGCATCACATTTCTTTTCAAACTCCTAGTTCAAACTTCAATTAAAATCAAAGTGGAAAATAAAAGTTTTCAAAAATTTAAACAAAAATGTTCGGTGGGTGCCAAATAATACACTGGTAATTATGGTGGAGAAAACACATTTTTATAAAATACCTAAATACTTTTAAATGAAATAAAACAGAAAAGAAAATAAACAAATAAAAAGAAAATGCAAAAGAACACAGACAAAAAAAAAAGAAAAAAGGGAGAAGGCCCTCCCCCCCCACTGGACCCCTGGCCCGACTGGGCCGACCCCCGGCCCAGCCCACCTCTCCCGCTCGCCCCCTCCCTGTTCCCCCGACCGGGGTCGGAACAGGGGCAGTCCCCGCCGCACCACCTCGCCGGCGACGGGGAGGATAAGGGCGCCAGCACCCCCGCCTCCTCGGGCCTCTCTCCCACTCGCCCCGCTCTCCTCTCGGCCCCTGCGCCTCTCTCTTTCCCCCCCAGATCCGCGCCGCTCTTTCCTTCCCCACGCCCGACGCGGTCACCGCCGTTCCCGTCGTTCACACGGCCACCGTGCCCACCTCGCCGCCCCACGTTGTCTCCAAGGACCGCCGTCGCCCGCTGCTTCGTCTGGTGCAGCCCGTTGGAGACCGGAGCCCCTACAACGAGCACACCGAGCTCGTCTTCAACTTCGGACGTCGGCGACCCCCTTCTTCCCCGGCGCCGACCTGCTGCTCCTAAACCTCTCACCGACCTCCGTGTGCCGCGCGGTGATCCTTCCCCCTCCTCCCCTGTCTTTTCTCTCTCGCGCGCCCCCCTAGCTGCTTCCCCACGCGCGCCCGAACGCCGCGCCGCGGAGCTCGCCGCCGGCGAGGCTCCCGTGACCTATTGGTCACGGGCTCAAGCCCGTTGCACTCCCCACCTCGCGTAGATGCCCCCCCAGCCCCTCCGCTTGCTCGATAGCCCGCCGTAGCCTCGTTTCCGTCGGGCACCCATGCGCGCCGCCGCCTCCGCCGCTCGCCGGCGCCGATTCCGGCCAAGTCCGGCGAAGCCCCGGCCACCCCTGGATGCGGCGCTGCGAGCCCTTTCGAATGGGCCTAGACCCGCTCCTCCCCGAGCCCCGTAGCGCGATTCCGGCCAACTCCGGCGAGGGGCCGCCGCTGTTTTGGTTGCCGGAGTTGCTCCGGCGCCGGCCGCCGACGTGGCCGGCCTGGGGCCACCCCAGGGCCACTGCCAGTGGGCCCCGTGGGTCCCAGTTGACTGGGTTGACCCAGTCAACTGCTGACTGGGCAGGCCCAGCCACTGACATGCGGGCCCCGCCGCAAAATTAAAAAAAAGGAGAAAAAGAAAAATGTTTCATAAATAAAAATAATTAGATTAACTAAATCACTCACTGACATATGGGGCCCACCCCTCTAATTAGACTGTTAGTTTAGTTTAAATTAATATTAGACTAACAGAGGCTGACAGGTGGGTCCCACTGGACCCATCTGTCTGGTTTGACTGGTCAGCCGACCTGTTGACCTGCTGACGTCAGCATTGCCTCATGCTGACGTCATAATTCATTTTTGCTTAATTTAAATAATTTCAGAAATTCAAATAAAACTTTGAAAATTCATATCTTTTAAACCGTAACTCGGATGAAAATGTTTTCCATATGAAAGTTGCTCAGAACGACGAGACGAATCCGAATACGCAGTCCGTTCGTCCACCACAACCCCCTAACCTATCGAACTAGCAACTTTCCCCCTCCGGTCCATCTGTCCGAAAACGCGAAACATCGGGAATACCTCCCGGATGTTCCCCCCCCTTCGCCGGTACCACCTACTGTCGCGTTAGGACACGCCTAGCACCGCTCATTTTCATGTCACGCATCGTCATGCTTATGTTTGCATTGTATTTACTGTTTCTTCCCCCCTCTTCTCTCCGGTAGACTACGAGACCGACACTGCTGCTGTCCAGTTCGACTACGGAGTTGACGACCCCTCCTACTTGCCAGAGCAACCAGGCAAGCCCCCCCCTTGATCACCAGATATCGCCTACTCTTCTCTATTCTGCTTGCATTAGAGTAGTGTAGCATGTTACTGTTTTCCGATATCCTATCCTGATGCATAGCCTATCCTTGCTACTACTGTTGATACCTGTACCTGCAATCCTACATGCTTAGTATAGGATGCTAGTTTTCCATCAGTGGCCCTACATTCTTGTCCGTCTGCTGTGCTATACTATCGGGTCATGATCACCTGGGCGGTGATCACGGGTATATACTTATATACTATATGCATGTTACATGTGGTGACTAAAGTCGGGTCGGCTCGTAGGAGTACCCGCAAGTGGATCTTTGTGGCGGAGCGACAGGGCAGGTTGAGACCACCCAGGTGAGAGGTGGGCCTGGCCCTGGTCGGCGTTCGCGGTTACTTAACACGCTTAACGAGATCTTGGTATTTGATCTGAGTCTGGCCATTTGGTCTATACGCACTTGCCATCTACGCGGGAGTAGTTATGGGTATCCCGGCGTCGTGGTATCAGCCGAAGCCTTCTTGACGTCAGCGACTGAGTGGCGCGCGCCGGATTGGACTGGAACGCCACTAGGCTAGGTCTGCTTCTGGCCGCGTACGCAACGTGCAGGTGTGCATAGGGCGATGGGCCCAGACCCCTGCGCGCTTAGGATTAGACCGGCGTGCTGACCGCTCTGTTGTGCTTAGGTGGGGCTGCGACGCGTTGATCTTACGAGGCCGGGCATGACCCAGAAAAGTGTGTCCGGCCAAATGGGATCGAGCGTGTTGGGTTATGTGGTGCACCCCTGCAGGGAAGTTTATCTATTCGAATAGCCGTGTCCCTCGGTAAAAGGACGACCCGGAGTTGTACCTTGACCTTATGACAACTAGAACTGGATACTGAATAAAATACACCCTTCCAAGTGCCAGATACAACCCGGTGATCGCTCTCTAACAGGGCGATGAGGAGGGGATCGCCGGGTAGGATTATGCTATGCGATGCTACTTGGAGGACTTCAATCTACTCTCTTCTACCTGCTGCAAGATGGAGATGGCCAGAAGTGTAGTCTTCGACAGGACTAGCTATTCCCCCTTTTTATTCTGGCATTCTGCAGTTCAGCCCACTGATATGCCCTTTTACACATATACCCATGCATATGTAGTATAGCTCCTTGCTTGCGAGTACTTTGGATGAGTACTCACGGTTGCTTCTCTCCCTCTTTCCCCCTTTCCTATCTATCTGGTTGTCGCAACCAGATGTTGGAGTCCAGGAGCCAGACGCCACCGTCGACGACGACACCTACGACACTGGAGGTGCCTACTACTACATGCAGGCCGCTGACGACGACCAGGAGTAGTTAGGAGGTCCCAGGCAGGAGGCCTTGCCTCTTCGATCGTTGCTACTTTTGTGCTAGCCTTCTTAAGGCAAACTTGTTTAACTTATGTCTGTACTCAGATATTGTTGCTTCCGCTGACTCGTCTGTGATCAAGCACTTGTATTCGAGCCCTCGAGGCCCCTGGCTTGTATTATGATGCTTGTATGACTTATTTATGTTTTAGAGTTGTGTTGTGATATCTTCCCGTGAGTCCCTGATCTTGGTCGTACACATTTGCGTGCATGATTAGTGTATGGTCAAATCGGGGGCGTCACAAGTTGGTATCAGAGCCGACTGCCTGTAGGAATCCCCCTTTCCACACTCCTTGGCCGAAGTGGGGTCTAGACATTAAAAAACTTTTACAAACATGGCTGTGTGTCTTACGGGCCCACGTCGCCATTGGGTGGTACTAGGATCTTTTACTCCTCGACCTTTACTCTGGGACTCTGAACTCTCTTCTACTCGGGTTAAACGAATTTACTAACTCTAACACTAGGATCCCGTGACCACATTCACCCCAAAGTTGGATAAGCCATAGTTGTTTCTTAGAGTAGTATTTTGAACAATTCACACACTGTCATTTGACTCCTTTGAAACGTCTTTGCTTTCAGATGGAACCCACGAGGCAGGTCGTTCGCCACACGACGGCCATTGGTGCCTCGGGATCACCTGCGGTGCTAGCTGAGATGATGACCTATCTGGGTTATCGCTGGCACCCTGAGTACACCGTCTACGAGGAGTACCAGGACTTTAACCAGGAGCAGTACCGTGCCATCGTCCACCTCTACTCTCGGGAGTATGACTCCACTACTGTGCTTCACACCGCACATGGAGTTGGTGTGACCATCGATATGGCTGTCCACGATGCTGCCTATGCTGCTCTGACACGTCTTCGTGGAGAGTATCGGGAGTTGGACACCTCCCCTTTCAGGCACATTGCTATCGCATCCGATGATGGTGCGGAGGGATACTATACTGCTGCCTACTCCACTGTCACCCGAGAGCCCTTCTACCATCAGAACCTGGTTCTGCATGCTGATGGGCTGGATCGAGCTAACCGAGCTCTTCGCCAGGAGATGTAGACCACCCGTCAGCACCTTTACCGTGCTCTGACGCTGCTGCACCCCTTTGTCCGATCTGGACAGGTACCGCGTACTGCGATCTACCCAGCCAGGACCGTGATGCCCCACGGTGTCGGTTGGCCAGAGGTGGGAGGCTACTCCCCCGCACTTGGTCCTCTTCTGCCACCTGAGCGTCGGGCTCTACACCTGAGTATCCGTGGCCCCCAGTCTGCTGACGTGGAGGGCTATCCGTTGCCTCACTACCAGCTGTCGGGCTACGATTACCTCCACAGTACCTCTTGGGACTGATGTAGGCTTGCTAGTAGTATTAGTTGCAGTCGCCGCGAGCCTGTGTGCCGCCTATGATGTATTAGTCTATGTACTGAACTCTGTGTACTGAACTCTGTGCATGACCCCTTTTGTAAGCTATGCCGACTACTATGTAGTAGCTATCGTGCTCCTTTCGTTATGTATGTTTCATCATGAATGATTCTTGTCTTAGCACATATTCTCAATGCTGATCTACCCCGGTTATATATTAGCAGGATGGTTAGACCAGGTGGTCATGGTCGTGGTGGCGATGCCCCACCACCACCTGAGTACATGGCTGGTATGATCCAACAGTTTGAACTGAACCGCCAATTCATGGAAAATATGATGGCCCAGTTTCCTCGCCCCAATATGAACCAGCAGCCAGCTCAAGTGACTCTTCAAGATTTCATACGCCTCAACCCAACCATCTACCGCAGCTCAACTCAGCCTCTGGATGCTGATGACTGGCTCCGTGACATCACCTATGAGATGGAGTCTGCTGATGTAGCCCCTGCCAGCTATGTCACCTTTGCTTCCTTCTTCTCGAAGGGACCCGCAGCTCAATGGTGGGACAGCCACAGGCGTACTCTGCCAGCTGGAACAATCATCACATGGC
Source organism: Aegilops tauschii subsp. strangulata (assembly GCF_002575655.3). Classification (NCBI taxonomy): domain Eukaryota; kingdom Viridiplantae; phylum Streptophyta; class Magnoliopsida; order Poales; family Poaceae; genus Aegilops; species Aegilops tauschii. Next base: position 90,897,136 of record NC_053038.3, read on the forward strand.
CAGACTTCCAAGCTGCTTTCTGTGCCCGCTTCATTCCTCAAGGAGTCATGGACCGGAAGAAGCGTGAGTTCCGCAACCTCAAAGGCAACAAAACTGTCGAAGCTTATCAGCGGAAGTTTCTGGACTTGTCCCGCTATGCTGAAGAAGACATTGCAACTGATGCACGCAGACAGGAGAAGTTCCGTGATGGCCTTCAAGCTGACATCAAGCTCGCACTTCTAGTGCATGACTTTGCTGATTTCTCCACCTTGGTGAACAAGGCCATAAATGTCGAAACTGGTCTGCAGGAATACCAGAGCTCTCACAGGCGCAACCGTGACACGGGCTCATCTTCGGGCCCGCTCTCACAGAAGCGTAAGATATGGATCCCGAACAGCATGTACCGTCCAAATGCATCTGCCCCAAGGCAGACATATGTTGCACCTCGTCTGCCTCCACCACCATCTAGGCAGTCAAGACTTGCAGCTGCACCATCCCAAGCTCCTGTTCCCACTCCGAATAATGGCTTGTGCTTCAGGTGTGGTCAACCAGGGCACCGTGCTAAAGAATGCAACCAGAACCAGAATCAACTGGCCCTTCCAGCAACTGGACGTGGTAACAATCAGCCCCGCAACAACAATGCTAAGTCTTATGGTCGTGCTCATGCCAACCACGTTGATCTCAACGAAGCTCAAGACCAGCCTGCTACTGTGATGGGTACACTCCTCGTAAATTCAGTACCAGCATCCGTTTTATTTGATACAGGTGCATCGCATTCATTCATGTCAGAAGATTTTGCATACAAGCACGACGTTAAATGTGAGGAGATGAACACCTCTGTATTGGTCAAAACCCCCGTGGGACAGTGTCAAACCTCCTTGGTTGGCATCGATGTCCCCGTGGAAATCGAAGGGCTGGAATTCTATGCCTCTCCCATTATCCTGAAGTCGTCTAACATCGACCTCATTTTGGGTATGGATTGGTTGAAAGCGCATACTGCTTCTATAGTTTGCGCCACTAAGACCGTCCATCTGCTACACCCTTCAGATGAAATAGTTGCTTACCAAGCTCATCTGGTGCAAAATGCCGAGGCAAGGCTCTATGCATTGAATGCATTGAACGCTGCACCACTCGAGGGCATTGAGAACATTCCCGTCGTGCGTGAATTCCTCGACGTCTTCCCTGAAGAACTTCCAGGGATTCCCCCTGCTAGAGCTGTCGAATTCATCATCGACTTGAAACCAGGCACCATCCTATAGCCAAGCGACCCTACAAAATGCCGCCGCATGAACTCCTTGAGCTTAAGGAGGAAATCGACAAATCTCTTCGCAAAGGATTCATTCGCCCAAGTTGCTCTCCTTGGGGAGCACCTTCTCTCTTTGTCAAGAAGAAGGATGGGACAAACCGGTTAGTTCAAGACTACCGTCCTATAAACCAAGCTACCATTCAGAATAAGTACCCTCTTCCTCGGATCAATGATCTGTATGATCAACTGGCGGGTTCGTCAGTGTTCTCTAAGCTCGACTTGAGGTTGGGCTACCACCAGATCCGTGTTCGAGAAGAGGATATCCCAAAGACCGCCTTCGTGACTCGCTATTGTTCATACGAGTACACCGTCATGTCTTTCGGTTTAACCAATGCTCCAGCCACCTTCTCTCGTCTGATGAACTATATATTCATGGATTACCTTGACAAGTTCGTCGTGGTTTATCTGGATGATATCCTGGTATTTTCCAAGAACGAAGAAGAACATGCCGAACATCTTCGACTTGTGCTGGAGAAGCTACGAGAGCATCAACTATATGCCAAGTTCTCCAAATGTGAATTCTGGCTACCGGAAGTAACCTATCTTGGGCATGTCATCTCTAAGGATGGTATTGCCGTCAACCCCGAGCGAGTTCAGGCTATTCTTGATTGGACTCCTCCCAAGAACATTAAGCAAGTCAGAAGTTTTCTCGGTCTCGCCAGCTATTGCCGTGGATTCGTCGAGAACTTCTCTAAGATCGACAGGCCTCTGACTAACCTGTTGCATAAGGGTGTCAAGTTCCAATGGACAGACAAATGTCAGGAAAGTTTCCAGGCACTCAAAGACAAGTTGACTTCTGCTCCAGTTCTAGCTCCACCTGATACTAAGAAGGACTTTATCATTTACTGCGACGCTTCCCGTCAAGGATTAGGCTGTGTCCTAATGCAAGACCGCAAAGTGATTGCTTATGCCTCTCGGCAATTGCGCCCTCACGAAGAGAACTACCCAGTTCACGACCTCGAACTTGCTGCTGTCATGCGCTGAAGCAGTGGCGACATTACCTTCTCGGTAATCGTTGCGAGATCTTCACTGACCACCAAAGTCTGAAATATCTGTTTACTCAGCCAGATCTGAACCTCCGTCAACAGAGATGGATGGAGCTTGTTGCAGACTTTGACTTGGGTATTTCCTATACGCCAGGCAAGGCTAATGTAATGGCTGATGCCTTGAGCCGCAAGTCTTACTGCAACCACCTCCAGGTTCATAAAGCTCAGCCCTCGCTTGTTGAAGAATTCAGGAAGCTGAACCTCCATATTGTTCCTCCTGGTGCACTCGCTCCCCCTCCTAAGGAGTTTGGCAAGGTGAACCTCCACGTTGTTACCCAGGGTTCCCTCAATACCCTAGTTGCTAAACCAGATCTCGAGGACAGCATCAAAAGGCTACAGAAGTATGACTCTGAAGCCCACAAGATTAAGCGCTACCTCGCAGAAGGAAAGCCCTCATTCTTCACTATTGCTGAAGATGGCACCTTATACTTCAAGGGCCGCCTAGTGGTGCCATGTGCAGAGAAAAACCTGGATATGACACAGGAAGTTATGAAAGAAACTCATGATACACCTCTGTGTATCCATCCTGGTAGTACAAAGATGTACCAAGACATCCGTCAGAGATTCTGGTGGTCTAATATGAAGCAAGCCATTGCTCGTTATGTTGCTGAGTGTGACGTTTGCCGTCGTATCAAAGCAGAACATCAAAGGCCTGCTGGAACTCTACAACCTATCTCTATTCCTGAATGGAAATGGGACCATGTTGAGATGGACTTCGTCACTGGATTTCCCAAATCACAGAAAGGTAATGATGCTATTCTTGTCGTCATTGACCGGCTTTCCAAAGTTGCACATTTTCTGGCAGTCAAAGAAACGATCACTGCTAGCCAGTTGGCAACACTCTATATGTCCAGGATTGTTTCACTCCACGGTATTCCATTGGTTATCAGTTCAGACCGTGGCAGCTTATTCACTTCAAGATTCTGGGCAAGTTTCCAAGAAGCTATGGGAACTCATCTGTCATTCAGTACTGCGTTTCATCCTCAATCGCAAGGACAAGTTGAACGCGTCAACCAAGTTCTCGAAGACATGCTACGAGCTTGCGTTATTTCCTTCGGCAAGAAATGGGAGGAATCTCTCCCGTATGCTGAGTTCTCTTATAATAATAGCTATCAAGCTAGTCTGAAGATGGCCCCCTTCGAAGTGTTATATGGACGAAAGTGTCGAACCCCTCTGAACTGGTCAGAAACTGGGGAACGTCCACTCTTCGGCCCGGATATTATCCAAGATGCCGAAGAACAAGTCCGCATTATTCGCGAGAATCTCAAGACTGCTCAGTCACGTCAGAAGAGTCAGTATGACCGTCATCATAAAGACATGGTCTATCAACCTGGCGAAAAGGCTTATCTTCGAGTCAGACCTATGAAGGGTGCTCACCGCTTCGGGATCAAGGGCAAACTAGCTCCTCGCTATATTGGCCCATTCACTATTCTCGAAAGGCGTGGAAAAGTGGCATACCAACTGGAGCTACCGCTGAACCTTTCTTAGGTTCACGATGTGTTCCATGTGTCACAGCTCCGCCGTTGCTTCAAGGACCCAATCCGAGCTGTGGATCATGACGTGCTCGAATTGCAGCAAGACCTCTCCTATAAGGAGCATCCGGTCCGCATTCTCGACCAAGCTGAACGCCGCACACGTCAGAAGGCGATCAAGTTTCTCAAAGTCCAGTGGTCGCACCATTCTGAAGATGAGGCCACTTGGGAACGAGAGGATCGTCTGCGCGAAGAATACCCCGCACTGTTTCCTTCTACCTCCTAAATCTCGGGACGAGATTTCTTGTAGTGGAGGAGATTTGTAACACCCCGAGAATCATGCTACAGTAACTCTCTGAGATTAGGCTAATCATGTTGCTAAACAGGGCTTGATCACAATTGCATCACATTTCTTTTCAAACTCCTAGTTCAAACTTCAATTAAAATCAAAGTGGAAAATAAAAGTTTTCAAAAATTTAAACAAAAATGTTTGGTGGGTGCCAAATAATACACTGGTAATTATGGTGGAGAAAACACATTTTTATAAAATACCTAAATACTTTTAAATGAAATAAAACAGAAAAGAAAATAAACAAATAAAAAGAAAATGCAAAAGAACACAGACAAAAAAAAAGAAAAAAGGGAGAAGGCCCTCCCCCCCCACTGGACCCTTGGCCCGACTGGGCCGACCCCCGGCCCAGCCCACCTCTCCCGCTCGCCCCCTCCCTGTTCCCCCGACCGGGGTCGGAACAGGGGCAGTCCCCGCCGCACCACCTCGCCGGCGACGGGGAGGATAAGGGCGCCAGCAGCCCCGCCTCCTCGGGCCTCTCTCCCACTCGCCCCGCTCTCCTCTCGGCCCCTGCGCCTCTCTCTTTCCCCCCCAGATCCGCGCCGCTCTCTCCTTCCCCACGCCCGACGCGGTCGCCGCCGTTCCCGTCGTTCACACGGCCACCGTGCCCACCTCGCCGCCCCACGTTGTCTCCAAGGACCGCCGTCGCCCGCTGCTTCGTCTGGTGCAGCCCGTTGGAGACCGGAGCCCCTACAACGAGCACACCGAGCTCGTCTTCAACTTCGGACGCCGGCGACCCCCTTCTTCCCCGGCGCCGACCTGCTGCTCCTAAACCTCTCACCGGCCTCCGTGTGCCGCGCGGTGAGCCTTCCCCCCTCCTCCCCTGTCTTTTCTCTCTCGGGCGCCCCCCTAGCTGCTTCCGCACGCGCGCCCGAACGCCGCGCCGCGGAGCTCGCCGCCGGCGAGGCTCCGGTGACCTGTTGGTCACGGGCTCAAGCCCGTTGCACTCCCCACCTCGCGTAGATGCCCCCCCCAGCCCCTCCGCTTGCTCGATAGCCCGCCGTAGCCTCGTTTCCGTCGGGCACCCGTGCGCGCCGCCGCCTCCGCCGATTCCGGCCAAGTCCGGCGAAGCCCTGGCCACCCCTGGATGCGGCGCTGCGAGCCCTTTCGAATGGGCCTAGCCCCGCTCCTCCCCGAGCCCCGTAGCGCGATTCCGGCCAACTCCGGCGAGGGGTCGCCGCTGTTTTGGTCGCCGGAGTTGCTCCGGCGCCGGCCGCCGACGTGGCCGGCCTGGGGCCACCCCAGGGCCACTGCCAGTGGGCCCCGTGGGTCCCAGTTGACTGGGTTGACCCAGTCAACTGCTGACTGGGCAGGCCCAGCCACTGACATGCGGGCCCCGCCGCAAAATTAAAAAAAAAGGAGAAAAAGAAAAATGTTTTATAAATAAAAATAATTAGATTAACTAAATCACTCACTGACATATGGGGCCCACCCCTCTAATTAGACTGTTAGTTTAGTTTAAATTAATATTAGACTAACAGAGGCTGACATGTGGGTCCCACTGGACCCCTCTGTCTGGTTTGACTGGTCAGCCGACCTGTTGACCTGCTGACGTCAGCATTGCCTCATGCTGACGTCATAATTCATTTTTGCTTAATTTAAATAATTCCAGAAATTCAAATAAAACTTTGAAAATTCATATCTTTTAAACCGTAACTCGGATGAAAATGTTTTCTATATGAAAGTTGCTCAGAACGACGAGACGAATCCGAATACGCAGTCCGTTCGTCCACCACAACCCCCTAACCTATCGAACTAGCAACTTTCCCCCTCCGGTCCATCTGTCCGAAAACGCGAAACATCGGGAATACCTCCCGGATGTTCCCCCCCCTTCGCCGGTACCACCTACTGTCGCGTTAGGACACGCCTAGCACCGCTCATTTTCATGTCACGCATCGTCATGCTTATGTTTGCATTGTATTTACTGTTTCTTCCCCCCTCTTCTCTCCGGTAGACTACGAGACCGACACTGCTGCTGTCCAGTTCGACTACGGAGTTGACGACCCCTCCTACTTGCCAGAGCAACCAGGCAAGCCCCCCCCCCCTTGATCACCAGATATCGCCTACTCTTCTCTATTATGCTTGCATTAGAGTAGTGTAGCATGTTACTGTTTTCCGATATCCTATCCTGATGCATAGCCTATCCTTGCTACTACTGTTGATACCTGTACCTGCAATCCTACATGCTTAGTATAGGATGCTAGTTTTCCATCAGTGGCCCTACATTCTTGTCCGTCTGCTGTGCTATACTATCGGGTCGTGATCACCTGGGCGGTGATCACGGGTATATACTTATATACTATATGCATGTTACATGTGGTGACTAAAGTTGGGTCGGCTCGTAGGAGTACCCGCAAGTGGATCTTTGTGGCGGAGCGACAGGGCAGGTTGAGACCACCCAGGTGAGAGGTGGGCCTGGCCCTGGTCGGCGTTCGCGGTTACTTAACACGCTTAACGAGATCTTGGTATTTGATCCGAGTCTGGCCATTTGGTCTATACGCACTAGCCATCTACGCGGGAGTAGTTATGGGTATCCCGGCGTCGTGGTATCAGCCGAAGCCTTCTTGACGTCAGCGACTGAGTGGCACGCGCCGGATTGGACTGGAACGCCACTAGGCTAGGTCCGCTTCCGGCCGCGTACGCAACGTGCAGGTGTGCATAGGGCGATGGGCCCAGACCCCTGCGCGCTTAGGATTAGACCGGCGTGCTGACCGCTCTGTTGTGCTTAGGTGGGGCTGCGACGCGTTGATCTTACGAGGCCGGGCATGACCCAAAAAAGTGTGTCCGGCCAAATGGGATCGAGTGTGTTGGGTTATGTGGTGCACCCCTGCAGGGAAGTTTATCTATTCGAATAGCCGTGTCCCTCGGTAAAAGGACGACCCGGAGTTGTACCTTGACCTTATGACAACTAGAACTGGATACTGAATAAAATACACCCTTCCAAGTGCCAGATACAACCTGGTGATCGCTCTCTAACAGGGTGACGAGGAGGGGATCGCCGGGTAGGATTATGCTATGCGATGCTACTTGGAGGACTTCAATCTACTCTCTTCTACCTGCTGCAAGATGGAGATGGCCAGAAGCGTAGTCTTCGACAGGACTAGCTATTCCCCCTTTTTATTCTGGCATTCTGCAGTTCAGCCCACTGATATGCCCTTTTACACATATACCCATGCATATGTAGTATAGCTCCTTGCTTGCGAGTACTTTGGATGAGTACTCACGGTTGCTTCTCTCCCTCTTTCCCCCTTTCCTATCTATCTGGTTGTCGCAACCAGATGTTGGAGTCCAGGAGCCAGACGCCACCGTCGACGACGACACCTACGACACTGGAGGTGCCTACTACTACGTGCAGGCCGCTGACGACGACCAGGAGTAGTTAGGAGGTCCTAGGCAGGAGGCCTTGCCTCTTCGATCGTTGCTACTTTTGTGCTAGCCTTCTTAAGGCAAACTTGTTTAACTTATGTCTGTACTCAGATATTGTTGCTTCCGCTGACTCGTCTGTGATCGAGCACTTGTATTCGAGCCCTCGAGGCCCCTGGCTTGTATTATGATGCTTGTATGACTTATTTATGTTTTAGAGTTGTGTTGTGATATCTTCCCGTGAGTCCCTGATCTTGGTCGTACACATTTGCGTGCATGATTAGTGTACGGTCAAATCGGGGGCGTCACACCCCTCCACCAACAAGCATCAATCCATGGCTGGCTCGAAACAACGAGTGCCTCCAACTAGCAACAGCCCCGGGGGAGTTTTGTTTGCAATTATTTTGATTTGATTTGCATAAAGCATGGGACTGGGCATCCCTGTGACCAGCCATTTTCTCGTGAGTGAGGAGCGGAGTCCACTCCTCTTGAGAATAACCCGCCTAACATGGAAGATACAGACAGGCCTAGTTGATACATGAGCTATTCGAGCATACAAAACAGAATTTCATTGGAAGGTTTAGAGTTTGGCACATACAAATTTACTTGGAACGGCAGGTAGATACCGCATATATGAAGGTATAGTGGACTCATATGGAATAACTTTGGGGTTTAAGGGATTCGATGCACAAGCAGTATTCCCGCTTAGTACAAGTGAAGGCTAGCAAAAGACTGGGAAGCGACCAACTAGAGAGCGACAACAGTCATGAACATGAATTAAAATTAATAAACATTGAGTGCAAGCATGAGTAGGATATAATCCACCATGAACATATATATCATGAAGGCTATGTTGATATTGTTTCAACTACATGTGTGAACATGTGCCAAGTCAAGTCACTTGAATCATTCAAAGGAGGATACCACCCAATCATACCACATCACAACCATTTTAATAGCATGTTGGCACGCAAGGTAAACCATTATAAACTCCTAGCTAATTAAGCATGGCATAAGCAACTATAATCTCTAATTGTCATTGCAAACATGTTTACTCATAATAGGCTGAATCAGAAACGATGAACTAATCATATTTACAAAAACAAGACAGGTCGAGTTCATACCAGCTTTTCTCATCTCAATCAATTCATCATATATCGTCATTATTGCCTTTCACTTGCATGACCGAACGATGTGAATAATAATAGTAGTGCACGTGCATTGGACCAAGCTGGAGTCTGCGAGCATTCAATAAACAGGAGAAGACAAGGTAATATGGGCTCTTGGTTAAATCAACAATAATGCATATAAGAGCCACTTCAACAATTTAATTATGGTCTTCTCCTATCGACCCTCAAAGAAAAGAAATAAAACTATTTACACGGGAAAGCTCCCAACAAGCAAAAGAAGAACATGAAATATTTTTTTGGGTTTTCTTTTAATTATTACTACTACAGCAAGAAAAGTAAACTAGCTAAAACTACAACTAATTTTTTTGGTTTTCTTAAGGTTTATCAAACACACAAGAAGAAAGCATAAAAAGGAAAATAAACTAGCATGGATATTACAGTGAAAAAGTATGAGCACCGACAACTAACAATGAGTGTGTGAACATGAATGTAATGTCGGTGAGAAATACGTACTCCCCCAAGCTTAGGCTTTTGGCCTAAGTTGGTCTATTGCCACTGATGGCCCGGCGGATATCTATAGTTTTAGTTGGGGTCGTACTGAGATGAAGAAGCCTCTGATTGCCACTGGCTAGCAATCATCTCCGGATCCCACTGGTAATTAGACTGTCCTGGAGGATCAAATTGTGGTTCCGGCTCTGGCTCTGTAGCTGATGTAGGATTCTGGTAGGCGTGGATGGCCGCCAGCGGAACGAGATACTTGCCTGCAGATAAATCAAACAAGGAAGGAGCATGCAAGGTAATAGTCTCAGGGTGACTCTTATCAAATATCAGTTTGTATTTAAGCGCCCTTTCCCTATTCTTAACAATAAAATCATGTGCTACCATACTCTTATAGTCTAGAAAAACAGGGGGCAACAACTCTTCTTCTTTCTCACAATGTCTAATAGGTATGTTAAAATGTGCAGCGAGGCGCGTGGCGAAGATGCCTCCCAAGATGAGGCCCTTAGTACGGTTAAGATTTAACCACCTTGCAACAATAGCGCCCATACTAAATGTGTCATCTCGAAACATGGCATGGAACAAAATAATAATATCAGGGACACTCAAGTTTCCACAGTTTCCGCGACCAATTATGCATCTACTAGCAAATATAGCAAAATAACGTAGAACAGGAAAATGTATGCTAGTGATTCATGCGTCGGAAACCTTCCTGGTTTCCCCTACAACAATTGTATCAATAAACCCCTCCACATCATTACTATGTAGTTCCTCAATGATACCCGGAAGAGGTAACTTGCAAACTCTACATAATTCACGAAGGGTCATCTCCTTATACTCATCATATAAATAAAAATCCACCGTAGGTGGTGACCTCCTAGAATGGAAATGAAAATTTTGCACAAAGGTATTGGTGAGTAAGAGATACTGTTCGCGTTGGTCGCGGAGGAAGTTGGTGAGGCCTGCATTCTCAGCCAACTCATAAAAATCATCATAAATCCTGGCTGCTCTCAAGAAATCATCGCAAGGCCATTCACACGGCCGAACCTCCGCGGTACGAGGCAGATTATATTTGGGCCTCTCTTCTTCTTCACTTTGTTTTTACTTCGAGCTTCGGCTCGATGAGCCCCTCAAAAATCTCTTCATCATTTTCTGTAAATTTCTGAAATTTTTAGTAACTTCAAATAAAAGTGAACCAAGCTCAACAAAATTGATAGCAACCACTCCTACAAATGCCTAGAGCCTATATCATGCATTAGAATTACTTGGAACCATATAAATATGACATGCAAGCTCAAGAACATGGTCACCTAGGCAGCACAAATTTGCAATAAATAAAGCACTAGATCAAAAACTAATTGGACCAATGGAGGAGTCACATACCAAGGAACAATCCCCCAAAGAAGTTTTGTGAGCGGTGCTTTGAGCAAGGAGATCGGAAATCGCAGCAAAATGAGCTAGAACTCGTGCTTGAGCTGGATGGTGATTTTTTTGGGAGGAAGAAGAAGTGTGTGGGTGCAGGAATAAGTGGAGGGGAGCCACCGTGGGCCCACGAGGCAGGGGGCGCGCCCAGGGGGTGGTCGCGCCCTGGACCCTCGTGCCCAGGTGCTTGCTCCCCGTGCTGTGTTCTCAGTGCCATATTTTCTCAAATATTCCAGAAAAAATCATATTTCAATTTCAGGGCATTTGGAGAACTTTTATTTTCGGGGTATTTTTATATTGCACGGATAATTCAGAAAACAGACATAAAATACTATTTTTACTTTATTTCAACTAAATAACAGAAAGTAAAAGAAGGGTACAGAAGGTTTGCTTTCTAACTTCATCCATCTCATGCTCATCAAAAGGAATCCACTAACAAGGTTGATCAGGTCTTGTTAACAAACTCATTCGAATCGCATGAAACCGGAGAAATTTCGAATAACACTATGTTACCTCAACGGGGATATGCACATCCCCAATAAGAAGAATATCATATCTCCTTTTGACAGTAGGAAGAGGAAATTCAAAACCTCCAAAAATAATCGATGGAGTTTTTCCAATAGAATTGATACTATGGACTTCAGGTTGTTTCCTCGGAAAGCGTACCGTATGCTCATTACCATTAACATGAAAAGTGACATTGCCTTTGTTGCAATCAATAACAGCCCCTACAGTATTCAAAAAGGGTCTTCCAACAATAATAGACATACTATCGTCCTCGGGAATATCAAGAATAACAAAGTCCGTTAAAATAGTACTGTTTGCAACCACAACAGGCACATCCTCACAAATACCGACAGGTATAGCAGTTGATTTATCGGCCATTTGCAAAGATATTTCAGTAGGTGTCAACTTATTCAAATCAAGTCTACGATATAAAGAGAGAGGCATAACACTAACACCGGCTCCAAGATCACATAAAGCAGTTTTAACATAATTTCTTTTAATGGAGCATGGTATAGTGGGTACTCCTGGATCTCCAAGTTTCTTTGGTATTCCACCCTTAAAAGTATAATTAGCAAGCATGGTGGAAATTTCAGCTTCCGGTATCTTTCTTTTATTTGTAACAATTTCTTTCATGTACTTAGCCTAAGGATTCATTTTGAGCATATCGGTTAAACGCATACGCAAAAAGATAGGTCTAATCATTTCAGCAAAGCGCTCAAAATCCTCATCATCCTTTTCCTTGGATGGTTTAGGAGGAAAAGGCATGGGTTTCTGAACCCATGGCTCCCTTTCTTTACCGTGTTTCCTAGCAACAAAGTCTTTCTTATCATAACGTTGATTCTTTGATTGTGGGTTATCAAGATCAACAGCAGGTTCAATTTCTACGTCATTATCATTGCTAGGTTGAGCATCAACATGAACATCATCATTAATATTATCACTAGGTTCATGTTCATTACCAGATTGTGTTTCGACATCAGAAATAGAAATATGATTTGGATTCTCAGGTGGTTCAGTAATAGGTTCACTAGAAGCATGCAAAGTCCTATCATTTTTCTTTTTCTTCTTTTTAGAAAGACTAGGTGCATCTATATTATTTCTCTGAGAATCTTGCTCAATTCTCTTAGGATGGCCTTCAGGATACAAAGGTTCCTGAGTCATTTTACCAGTTCTAGTAGCCACTCTAACAACATAGTCATTATTTTTACTATTCAATTCATTGAGCAAATCATTCTGAGCATTAAGTACTTATTCTACTTGAGTGGTAACCATAGAAGCATGTTTACTAATGAGTTTAAGTTCACCTTTAACTCTAGACATATAATCACCCAAGTGTTCAATCATATAAGCATTTTGTTTTAGTTGTCTACCAAAATAAGCATTAAAATCTTCTTGCTTAACCATAAAGTTATCGAACTCATCCAAACATTCACTAGCAAACTTAGTAGGAGGGATTTTAGCTTTATCATATCTATAGAGAGAATTTACCTTTACTACCTGTGTCGGGTTATCAAGACCATGAGTTTCTTCAGTAGGTGATGAATTAAGATCATATATTTCTTCAACAGGCGGTAAATTAAGACCATGTATTTCTTCAATAGGAGGTAAATTCTTAACATCTTCAGCTTTAATACCATTTTTTCATAGATTTCTTTGCCTCTTGCATATCTTCAGGACTGAGAAATAGAACACCCTCTTCTTCGGAGTTGGCTTAGGAGTTGGTTCAGGAAGTGTCCAATTATTTTCATTTGTCAACATATTATTCAATAGAATTTCAGCTTCATCTGGTGTTCTTTCCCTGAAAACAGAACCAACACAACTATCCAGGTGGTTCTGGAAGCATCAGTTAGTCCATTATAAAAGATATCAAGTATTTCATTTTTCTTGAGAGGATGATCAGGCAAAGCATTAAGTAATTGGAGAAGCCTCCCCCAAGCTTGTGGGAGACTCTCTTCTTCAATTTGCACAAAATTATATATATATCCCTTAAAGCAGCTTGTTTCTTATGAGCAGGGAAATATTTAGCAGAGAAGTAATAAATCATATCCTGGGGACTACGCACACAACCAGGATCAAGAGAATTAAACCATATCTTAGCATCACCCTTTAATGAGAATGGAAATATTTTAAGGATATAAAAGTAGCGAGTTCTCTCATCATTATTGAACAGGGTGGCTATATCATTTAATTTAGTAAGATGTGCCACAACAGTTTCAGATTCATAGCCATAGAAAGGATTAGACTCAACCAAAGTAATTATATCAGGATCAATAGAGAATTCATAATCCTTATCAGTAACAAAGATAGGTGAAGTAGCATAAGCAGGATCATATTTCATTCTAGCATTCAGAGTTTCTTGTTTAAGCTTAGCTAATAATTTCTTAGGATCACTTCTATCATTGCAAGCAAGAAAGTCTCTAGCAGTTTCTTCATCCATAACATAGCCCTTAGGCACAACAGGCAATTGATATTTTTGGGAGAGTCTTCATCATCACTTTCATCAATATTATCAGTTTCAATAATTTCATTCTCTCTAGCCCTACCAAGTTGTGCATCAAGAAATTCACCAAGTGGCACAGTAGTATCAAGCATAGAAGTAGTTTCATCATAAGTATCATGCATAGCAGAAGTGGCATCATCAATAACATGCGACATATCAGAATTAATAGCAGAAGCAGGTTTAGGTGTCGCAAGCTTACTCAAAACAGAAGGTGAATCAAGTGCAGAGCTAGATGGCAGTTCCTTACCTCCCCTCGTAGTTGAGGGATAAAATTTTGTTTTCTCGTCTTTCAAGTTCTTCATAGTGACCAGCAGATATAAATCCCAAGTCACTCAAAGAATAGAGCTATGCTCCCCGGCAACGGCGCCAGAAAATAGTCTTGATAACCCACAAGTATAGGGGATCGCAACAATTTTCGAGGGTAGAGTATTCAACCCAAATTTATTGATTCGACACAAGGGGAGCCAAAGAATATTCTCAAGTATTAGCAGTTGAGTTTTCAATTCAACCACACCTGGATAACTTAGTATCTGCAGCAAAGTGTTTAGTAGCAAAGTAATATGGAAGTAACGGTAACGGTAGCAAAAGTAATATTTTTTGGGTTTTGTAGTGATTGTAACAGTAGCAACGGTAAAGTAAATAAGCGGAGAACAATATGTGAAAAGCTCGTGGGCATTGGATCGGTGATGGAGAATTATGCCGGATGCGGTTCATCATGTAACAATCATAACATAGGGTGACACAGAACTAGCTCCAATTCATCAATGTAATGTAGGCATGTATTCCGAATATAGTCATACGTGCTTATGGAAAAGAACTTGCATGACATCTTTTGTCCTACCCTCCCGTGGCAGCGGGGTCCTAAGGGAAACTAAGGGATATTAAGGCCTCCTTTTAATAGAGTATCGGACCAAAGCATTAACACATAGTGAATACATGAACTCCTCAAACTACGGTCATCACCGGGAGTGGTCCCGATTATTGTCACTTCGGGGTTGCCGGATCATAAGACATAGTAGGTGACTATAGACTTGCAAGATAGGATCACGAACTCACATATATTAATGAAAACATAATAGGTTCAGATCTGAAATCATGGCACTCGGGCCCTAGTGACAAGCATTAAGCATAGCAAAGTCATAGCAACATCAATCTCAGAACATAGTGGATACTAGGGATCAAACCCTAACAAAACTAACTCGATTACATGATAAATCTCATCCAACCCATCACCGTCCAGCAAGCCTACGATGGAATTACTCACGCACGGCGGTGAGCATCATGAAATTGGTGATGGAGGATGGTTGATGATGACGATGGCGATGGATTCCCCTCTCCGGAGCCCCGAACGGACTCCAGATCAGCCCTCCCGAGAGGTTTTAGGGATTGGCGGCGGCTCCGTATTGTAAAACGTGATGAATCTTTCTCTCTGATGTTTTTCTCCCCGAACACGAATATATGGAGTTGGAGTTGAGGTCGGTGGAGCTCCAGGGGGCCCACGAGGCAGGGGTGCGCCCAGGGGGGTAGGGCATGCCCCCCACCCTCGTGCCCAGGGTGTGGGCCCCCTGGCCTTGATTCTTTCGCCAATATTTTTTATATTTTCCAAAAATAATCTCCATGAAGTTTCAGGTCATTCCGAGAACTTTTGTTTCTACACATAAATAACACCATGGCAATTCTGCTGAAAACAGCGTCAGTCCGGGTTAGTTCCATTCAAATCATGCAAGTTAGAGTCCAAAACAAGGGCAAAAGTGTTTGGAAAAGTAGATACGACGGAGACGTATCACTCAACAATGAGGTTGTTGGAGATAAGGATGAACGAGGGAAGGCCTTGTCTGCAAATGTGGAGAGGGGTGCGGGTATATTTTGGTTTAATTTCCATTAGTCAGATATAGATCAGACGGTCTATATTGCAAGATGGCACGCGTACCATCATCACCAACTCGGTTTTTTATAAGAGAAGAAATATAAGTATGGAGATACAAACGTGTTATCGATACTTGTTTCCGTAAACTAGCATCTACATTCTATTCAACGCCTCAGGATGTGAGGCCTTAACACAATGACTTCTCGACTGTGTAAAACAAAGGTTTTCCCGTCGCCGATAAGGAGGGGGTGACGGAGGCGCGCTTTTTGGCTTGCTCTAGTCCTAGTAGTCATACTAGGTGGTCTAAGCACGTGTAGATTTATTCTTTTTCACGTCTTGTGTTCGCCGTACTGCCACGACTGTTGATGAATAGACGGTAAGTTATTCACGGGGAAACCCTTGTTGAGCGTGTTTGCGAGAGAGAGAGACAGTGTGCGTGTGTGATATGTCTAGAGATTGAGGCAATGATAACATATTCTTTGTGTCTATGTGTGTGGAGGATAGAGAGAGACATGTACATGGGGATTTGTGTTGTGTAACGTGGAGACACATATACATAATTAGAGAGTGAGTGTGCGAGATACACATGCAAACATGGGGAGAGATGAGGATCCAGATTAATGGGTTTTTGTGCGTGTCTGTGTGTGTTTGTGCGCGCATTTGTGTGTGAGAGGGAGTGTGTGTATGTGGAGTAGAGAGACCACTAATGGTGTAAACCCAGTATAAGGGAAGGGGGAATGGTGTGACATGTGTAGTAGCGGGATATCATGGGTGCGGGCGGGGGGAGCAGACTATTTGGAAGAGACATCGATTGTGTGTGGGAGAGGGGTGTGAGAGCGAGAGAGAGAGAGAGAGAGAGAGAGAGAGAGCTAGCGACGGAGAGAGAGAGAGAGAGAGAGAGAGGAAGAGAGGGGGCTTTTGTGTCCATAATGGCATATAGATAGGGAGACAATGTTGATGTTGTTTGAAATTGTCCTATGTACGGAGACGCAAGGGAAGCGAGTCATCGTGTGTGTGATAGGGACTTCATGAGAGATCTAGAATAGATGGTGTATAGAACAATGTGCGAGATCGAGAACGATGATACATTAGGGAGCTATGGAAAGAGTCACGACATATATGTATACAGGGAGGAGCTGGGGCGGGCCCGCATGTGGGAGAGATAGAAAGAGGAGAGTGGTGCACAAGGAGACAAAGTGTTCTTGTTTTGTAGTGGGGGTAGTGTGTGAGGTGAGTGTGCGAGAACCACATAACTAGGGAGATAGACGTTTGGGGGCAACGTTTTGTGTGTATGGGAAAGATACACTCTACATAGTGCGTGTGCTTGGGAAAGAGAGATGCCAGGAGACCTAGCTAGAGAGTGGGGGAAGAGATGTGTGCATGCCCAAGAGACAAAGTGATAGAGACCTATATTGGGGTCCAGACTTTAGAAGAGAGAGGGGTGTTAATGTGCTCGTGTGTTGGTGTTTGGGGGAGAGAACGACTTCTTTGTGTGTGGGGGGGGCGACGAGGGGGGGGGGGGTTGGCTTCAGATAAAGAGTGAGGTGTCTATATTTGAGGGACTTTAGCGTAATTGAGATATACATGGTCAATAGTGTGTGCACTCAAGGTTGATCAATTTGTTTCAGAGTTTGGACTATGAGATAACGATACTTTTGAACATGCGTGATATACTTTGATG
Organism: Aegilops tauschii subsp. strangulata; assembly: GCF_002575655.3. Taxonomy (NCBI): domain Eukaryota; kingdom Viridiplantae; phylum Streptophyta; class Magnoliopsida; order Poales; family Poaceae; genus Aegilops; species Aegilops tauschii. Next base: position 90,914,256 of record NC_053038.3, read on the forward strand.
TACCAGAATTACAAACCTAAGATTGGAATATTGGAATTCGACTCCATCATTAGCTTTTGTAATTCATGTAAACGAAGGTACATTTTAAGCCGGGATTTTGTGATTTCAAATTCATATATCAAACCTAGAGATATACACATACGGGCATGTTCAAACTTTATAATCATCCACTTTATTCATACACATACACATTTTTGCTTTTGTCATCATATTTAGGATAAACACATTTGGAATTTCATTTGAATTGGACCATATGTTGGTATTTGCTTGTAGTAGCTCAATGATCCATATTTGAATTGAATGGACAATCTAAGTTTCGAGCTGGAGACATTGATTTTCAAAACTTGCACTTTTTTGCGTGCAAAACAAACAAATTCTCGGCCATGATATCATAGTCGGCCGTACAAGAGCAGAATAAAATTTCAGGCGCCAAAAGCTTTCAAACTTCCCACTCACATCGAAATATCTCGCGCCCAAAAGTTTAGCCCTGCGATATTCCTGTTTTACCCCTGCCACATGAACGAAAAAGGGCTGCTTTGGTAACTCCATTGTTTTCCCCTCTTTGCCCCCAACATTCTTCCCCAGAACCCCTCCCCTTCCCCTCCCCGACCCCCCAACCACAGCAAGCCGCCGAATCTAGTCCTCCACCCCAGCAGTGGACCTCACACCCCGACGGATCTACCTTCCGCACCTTGGAACCCCCAACTGCCAACTCACCACTTCACCGGAGCCGCTTCATCGACTGGCTTGTACACCGCTCTAGATCTCCTTGACCGCCAGCATGGTCCACCGCACCGGATCTGCTTAACCGGCACCCTCGTCCACCACAGTGTAGGCCCTTCACTGACTCCCTCGTCCGTCCCTTCGCTGGCCCTTCATACAAGCCCTCGTCCGCCGCAACAGATCCGCCTCACCGAAAGCACTGTACAACGCGCCCGCCGAAGCCTTCGTCCACTGCACCGGACCCGCTCCACGGACGCCATATTAAACTCCACCGGAACAATTAACTTTTCCTGTCACACATTTCACCTTGGGTGTTGCTGCATTCTACTACTATAAACTACTCCCTCCGGCCCATAATACAAGATGTTAACATATTATATTATGGGACGGAGGTAGTATTTACTTATAGAGCGCTACATCTTGTAAACAAGTTTGGCCTTTTTCAGCAGTCTGTTTCACAAGGAAGTCTAAAGTAGTGGTCATATATATTAGAGCCGTGCTACGAAGTTGTGCATGGATTAGCTTTTTGTTTCTTCCAAACTATTACTGAAACATGCTAAATTTGGCATGGCAGGTAAAGGCGTGAATACGGAAATGACCTGTGATCCCCCCTTGCAAGAAGCTGAGCTGGGACCGGAGAGGATGTCATTCTGATAGTGGAAGGAGTTTACATGTGAGATGAACTGGACTATATGATCTGAGAATAATGCCTATGTGTCGATGGAGGGGGTAGTGGATTAGGGATGATCATCTATCTGGACTGTCTTTCATTTGTCTGTTAATTTTAGGATTATGAATACTCTCAAGGATTCCTCACCTTGTTTTATTATATGTATCCATCTTGTCTCACCACCTATTCTTATCGCTTATCTGCAATAAGAACTTTCCATGAACTAGTATATTATGTCAGTTGTACTGCCCTCTGTATTGACTGCATGCTGCTTTCTTTTGTTGGCATCATAACTTCTTTGAGTTACCATGTGTCTGGTTATGTTTGACCCAAAACTATACTTGGGTGGGTGGTGTGGATTTTATCAAAAAACTGGCCGACAGGTGAGCGAGCCATGCGGGAAGGCTTTATTGTGATATGATAATTGTTTATTTCTTCATGTAATAATGTCTGCTTTTTGTTCCCCCCCTTTACTAGATGACCCTGGACGACTTGCTAAATCAGTGCATTTTTAGGATGATGTGAAATGTGTTATGCATTTCCGTTAGACATTTGCTGCAACCACATAATCAGGAAATATGCATCAAATCCTGCCAGCCTAGGCTAGGCTTTGATTTGATAATCATTCATATATATGAAGTTAAAACACTTACGTTCATCTTTGACTACTACGGTGTTAAATGACACCTGAAAAGATAATTTGACCAGAATTTTCATTATTCACATGACAAAGCAAAAACAATTTGGGGGGGAGGTGGGGGGGCTTTATCAGTTTGGCCATTACTTTTGTCCCACTACTCAGTTTTGCCATTGGAAGCTACAATTGCTGGAAAATGTCATGTGTTTGTTCAAAGATACCATTAGACACCTAAAAAATTGTATCGAATGCCATTAGACGTTGTTACATGTTATATTGCTCAAAATACCCCTAATTCAACATGTCAGCTCTTTATATCTCCCAATGATAAGTGTGAGCCCCACTTGTCACGAGTAAGTAAACGAATAATTTTAGAGGAAAATAAAAACGCTATTGGGATCAAGTGGGACGCACACTATCGTAGTGAGATAGTTATATGATCAAAATACCCCTAGCCCTACATGTCAGCTCTTCCTATCTCACAATGACAAGTTATCATTGTGAGCCTCATTTGTCAGGAGTAAGCAAATAATTTTAGAGAAAAATAAAAACGCTATTCGTACACACACTATCATAGTGTACTAGTGGTTGAGCCGCCACCCGAGGCGTGATGGTGTGCTGCCTGGCTGCTTGTTGCTCATTTAGCTGACTTGTTTGCTCTCTAATAGGCTTAGTGTACATGTATATGTGTTGCAACCGAGAAATTATGAGTTCAGAACAACTTAAACTGATTGTAGAGATAATGTGGACCACCCATTATAGTTTTTTTGCATATGTTTGTATTTATAGCACAAGAAAGAAGACATACGGAGATACAGTCTGATGGTATGGAAAATGCATTACGGATAACTCTTATTACTGTCACCGCGCTCCACTGACCCGAGCTCGCCTTCCTCATCGCATGCTCGAGCAGCTGCTCATCGGCGCCACCTTTGACTCGCCATAGAGTAGTCCTCAATGTAGACCATGTCCCTCTCGACCTAGACGTAGACCTTGTGTCGGGGATATACCCCGCGGTATGACCCGACCGGATATATGACCCGCCTGGGACTTGGCGTTTCATCGGTAACCCGCCCGAAGACTAGTGATTCACTGGTCTCGCGACTCACTAATTACCCCGACGGCAGGTCAGGTTGATGACAAGGCCCAAGGCCCAGTAGGCCGGCTCATGTTATGATAGCCGACTTAAGAGGAAAGGCGTAAGGAGTATTCCCTTACAAAGGAAGTAAGACTAGGATTCTAGTTGTAATAGAATAGTCGTAATCCTACTAGGACTCCACATGTAACCCACCCCTTCAACTTATATAAGGAGGGGCAGGGCACCCAAAGAGGGGGAGAGTTTTTTAGACAGACAAAGTCAATAGCTCCCGGGAGAGAGGTCGCCAAAGATCACCCTTGTAATCGTGAGCACCATGATCAATATCAACGAAGCAGGATGTAGACTTTTACCTCCACGCCCAGAGATCGACGGTGGGCTCGACGCCCAAGTAGCCCTCGCACAGGGTGACGAACCCTGAGAGCTGCAGCACCGCGTTCGCGCCTAGGTGGTGCGGCTGCAGCCGCAAGAACTCCAAGAACGCGCGGAAGAAGTCGCTTGCGGGGAGACCGAAGCCACGCTTGAAGTGGGTGAAGAAGACCACGCGCTCGGTCCCCTCCGGCCGTGGCGCCAGCTCGCCGTCCGGCAGGCGCACGACCACCTCCATCTCCGGAGGCAGCCGCCATGTGTCGCACAGATACTGGATATCCCCAGCAGCGATTGTGGATCCCATCCACGAGCCTTTCGGCAGCGCCATCAGCGGTGCGGGGCGCATGGGCGAAGACAAGAAGGAAGAAGCGGTGGCGGAGAGCTGTGGAGTGACCGTTGAGTGCTGTGGAACGGCGGCGGCATTTCACTCAAGAGCGGAAGGGTGTCGCGGCGTGCGTCGATCGCGGAAGCAAGAGCAGAGAGGAAGAAGGAAATGGGGGGCACGTGCGTGAATGATTTCTGCCGCCCCTCCCCCGAATTTATAAGCCACGGACTAAACATGGGGAAGTGGGATCGTTTGCGCCCGCCCCTCCCACTTCCCCGCATTAAGTGCGCATGATCCACGCGCACATTAACTGCCTCGAGAAGGGCAACCACCCATGGACACCACAATAAATCCGCACGCATGGGCCGAGGGCACAAAGTGGCGGGCCCCAGCCCGCTGTCATGCCCCGTTGTGTGTGTGGCCTGTTAGGGCCTCTTTAGTTTCCGAGCGCCACGTGGCGCCCGCGCCAAACCCAAGAGATCGCGTCCCTTCTGTGATGCCCCCGACTCGACCGTACACTAATGATACACGCAAACATGTACGATCAAGATCAGGGACTCAAGGGAAGATATCACAACACAACTCTAAACACAAAAGAAAGTCATACAAGCTTCATATTACAAGCCAGGGGCCTCGAGGGCTCGAATACATAGCTCGATACATAAGCGAGTCAGCGGAAGCAACAATATCTGAGTACATACATAAGTTAAACAAGGATGCCTTAAGAAGGCTAGCACAAACATCAACGATCGAAGAGGCAAGGCCTCCTGCCTGGGACCTCCTAACTACTCCTGGTCGTCGGCAGGCTCCGGGTAGTAGTATGCACCCTCGGGGTGGTAGTAGTAATCGTCGGGGGTGGCATCTGGCTCCTGGGATCCACCATCTGGTTGCAACAACCAGAAAGAAGAAAGAAGGGGGGAAAGGGGGAGCAAAGCAACCGTGAGTACTCGTCCAAAGTACTCGCAAGTATCAGATCTAAACTAAGTATGCATTGGTATCAAATGGAAGGGTTGTGTCCGTGGACTGAACTGCTGAATGCCAGAATAGGGGGGAGGCCTAGCCTATCGAAGACTAGCATCTTCAAGCAGCTCCAAGCATCTTGCAGCATGTAGAAGAGTAAAGAATAGCAGTTTATAATTAACAAGCATGTTGTAGAATTAATGCCCAGAGATCCTTCCTCGACTCCCTGCGAGAAAGCAATCCCGGGGCCACATATCCATCACATATCAAGTATCCATTTCTAGTTGTATAAGATCAGGATACAAGTCTGAACGTCCATTATCGAGGACACGGTATTCGAATATATATCTTCCCTGCAGGGGTGCACCACGTTACCCAACACGCTCGATCACTCTGGCCGGACACACTTTCCTGGGTCATGCCCGGCCTCGGAAGATCAACACGTCGCAGCCCTACCTAGGCTCAACAGAGAGGTCCCCGCCGGTCTACATCCTAAGTTCCCCGAGGTCTTGGGCCCATCACCCGTTGCACTCCGGTTCGTTGCGTGCAGGGTGGATACCAGCACCGCCTCGGATGGCTAGCATGATCCGACCGTGCTGCCATGCTGAACTGGACGTCTGACAAAGCTTCGGCTGATACTACGACGTCGAGGCCCATAACTATTCTCGCGTGGTGGTTAGTGCGTAAAGGCGAGAGGCCAACTCAGAACAAATACCCAGACCTATTAGTGCATTATTAAAAGAAGTGACGACTGTCGGGACAAGTCCGGAGCTATCATCCCTCCTGGGCGATACCGCTAAACAGCCAGCCGCCACCGTAACTCCTCGGGTGCTCTCCGGGACCGCCTGACTTTCACCAATGTCTCAAGTAAAGTCAAGGTAACCGTGTGTCCAGACATCAAGGGGAAAACCTGAGGAATCACCCCCAGAGAATTCCACTCGATGTAATCATCAAGGTGAACGTAAGAGGATCCACCCTCGAGGTTCACACTTGAGGTGTTGCACGACAGAGCCGTATCGGGAATGGTGAAAGAGGAACCACCCTCAATGACCACGAACGAATAGCTACACTACAGAGATCTCATCAGGAGTGATGTGATGACCCACATGTATAGGGGATCTATCGTAGTCCTTTCGATAAGTAAGAATGTCGAACCCAACGAGGAGCAGAAGGAAATGATAAGCGGTTTTCAGCAAGGTATTCTCTGCAAGTACTGAAATAAGTGGTGACAGATAGTTTTGTGATAAGATAATTTGCAATGAGCAACAAGTAACAAAAGTAAATAAAGTGCAGCAAGGTGGCCCAATCCTTTTTGTAGCAAAGGACAAGCCTGGACAAACTCTTATATAAGGAAAAGCGCTCCCGAGGACACATGGGAATATCGTCAAGCTAGTTTTCATCACGTTCATATGATTCGCGTTCGGTACTTTGATAATTTGATATGTGGGTGGACTGGTGCTTGGGTGCTATTCTTACTTGAACAAGCATCCCACTTATGATTAACCTCTATTGCAAGCATCCGCAACTACAACAAAAGTATTAAGGTAAACCTAACCATAGCATGAAACATGTGGATCCAAATCAGCCCCTTACGAAGCAACACATAAACTAGGGTTTAAGCTTCTGTCACTCTAGCAACCCATCATCTACTTATTACTTCCCAATGCCTTCCTCTAGGCCCAAATAATGGTGAAGTGTTATGTAGTCGACGTTCACATAACACCACTAGAGGCTAGACAACATACATCTCAGCAAAATATCGAACGAATACCAAATTCACATGACTACTAATAGCAAGACTTCTCCCATGTACTCAGGAACAAACGTAACTACTCACGAAGCATATTCATGTTCATAATTAGAGGGGTATTAATATGCATAAAGGATCTGAACATATGATCTTCCACCAAATAAACCAACTAGCATCAACTACAAGGAGTAATCAACACTACTAGCAACCTACTAGTACCAATCCCGGACTTGGAGACAAGAATTGGATACAAGAGATGAACTAGGGTTTTGAGATGAGATGGTGCTGGTGAAGATGTTGATGGAGATTGCCCTCTCCCGATGAGAGGAGCGTTGGTGATGACGATGGCGATGATTTCCCCCTCCCGGAGGGAAGTGACCCCGGCAGAACAGCTCTGCCGAAGCCCTAGATTGGTTCGGCCAAGGTTCCGCTTCGTGGCGGCGGAGTTTCGTCCCGAAAGGTTACTTATGATTTTTTCCTCGACGAAAGACCTCATATAGCAGAAGATGGCCATCGGAGAGCCAACAGGGGGCCCACGAGGTAGGGGGACGCGCCCAGGGGGTAGGGCGCGCCCCCACCCTCGTGGACAGGTGGGCCCCCCTCTGGTGAACTTCTTCCGCTCAATATTTTTCATTATTTCCAAAAATGACTTTCGTGGAGTTTCAGGACTTTTGGAGTTGTGCAGAATAGGTCTCTAATATTTGCTCCCTTTCCAGTCCAGAATTCCAGCTGCTGGCATTCTCCCTCCTTTTGTAAACCTTGTAAAATAAGAGAGAATAGGCATAAGTATTGTGACATAATGTGTAATAACAGCCCATAATGCAATAAATATCGATATAAAAGCATGATGCACAATGGACGTATCAACTCCCCCAAACTTAGACCTCGCTTGTCCTCAAGCGAAAGCCGATAACGGTAAATATGTCCCCATGTTTAGAGGTAGGGGTGTCGAAAAAAAAAGTACGGACATGAAGGCATCATGATTATTCTCATAACAGCAACATATATAAATATTGTCATATGATTTCTTATGCTCAAGTAATAATCTATTCACAATGCAAAGTATGAATCACAAACTTTATTGAGAACCAACAAACTATAATCCCAGTCATTGAAGCAATTGCAATTTATCATAACATCAGAAAGAGTCTATGTCAGAGCTTAATAGCAAGTCCACATATTCAACTATCATTTAATCTTTCATAATTGCTAACACTCACGCAATACTTGTGGTTACGGAGTTTTAATCGGACACAGAGAAAGATAGGGGCTTATAGTCGCCTCCCAACCTTTTACCTCAAGGGTAATGTCAACAATAATAACTCATGCTCCCCTACATCTAATTAGATATATTTACCAGGATCTTTCCAACATACTGTGCTTGCCAAAGGACAAAATGAAAAAGGAAAGGTGAAGATCACCATGACTCTTGCATAAGGTGGAAGACAATAATAAAAGATAGGCCCTTTGCAATGGGAAGCAGAGGTTGCCATGCGCTTTTATGGTTGGAGGCACAAAATCTTAATGCGAAAGAACGTCACTTTATATTGCCCCTTGTGATATGAAACTTTATTATGCAACCTGTCGCTTTTATTTCTTCCACATCACAATATCGTATAAAGCTTATTTCTCCCACACCAATCAATCATACATATTTAGAGAGCAATTTTTATTGCTTTGCACCGATGACAACTTACTTGAAGGATCTTACTCAATCCATAGGTAGGTATGATGGACTCTCATGGCAAAACTGGGTTTAAGGGTATTTGGAAGCACAAGTAGTATCTCTACTTGGTGCTGAGAATTTGGCTAGCATGAGGGGGAAAGGCAAGCTCAACATGTTGGATGATCCATGATGATATACTTTATCTCAGATATAAGAAAACATAACCCATTACGTTGTCTTCCTTGTCCAACATCAACTCTTTAGCATGTCATATTTTAATGAGTGCTCCCAATCATAAAGGATTTCAATGGTAATATATTTATATGTGAGACCTCTCTTTCCTTATTACTTCCTATTAATTGCAACGATGACCAAAGCTATGTTTGCCAACTCCCAACAACTTTTAATCATCATACTCTTTCTATGTGGAGTCATTACTCTCAATAAGATCAATATGAACTCTTTGTTTCTTTTTATTCTTTTTCTTTCTTCTTTTATTCACTCAAGATCATGGCAAAATAATCAAGCCCTTGACTCAACACTAATATTTATTATATATAGCTCACGGACTCGATTACATAGAGAGATCATAAAGCAAAACTCAAAACTAGATCATGCCAAAAACTTTATTCTACTAGATCAAAATACTACTAATAGGATCGAACTAAGAAAACGGTAAAGATAGAAGTGTGATTGTGATACGATACCGGGGCACCTCCCCAAGCTTGGCAGTTGCCAAGGGGAGTGCCCATACCCATGTGATTATATCTCCCTTGCTGGTGAAGAAGGTGGAGGTGTTGTCGATGATGCGGGCTTGTCGTCCATCTTCCAAGGCATAGGCTCACCATCATAGAAGGATGATCGAGTCTCCGGGATCCTCAAATATGCAGCCAAACTCATCCTTTTGAATCTATATTCATACTCACAGTTTTGGTTTTGCAGGTCATAGATTTGGGCTTGAAGGTGCTCGATCTTCTCGTGAAGCCTGAAGATGGCCTCCTCAATGTTGTCGGCATCTAGCTTGTGTTTGCTGGTGAACTCCGCGATCATCATGTGGTTGGAGTTGAGTCCATGTTCCACCATCCCCTGGCACTTGAAAACTTGTTGCTCCATTGCTTCGAGCCTCGTCTCCACGCTTCCGGTCCCCTTCGGTCCCTCTTCATCGCGAATGTGCAGCAACCCATCACGCAACTCAATGGTTTGAGGGTGTCGCAGCACCTCCGCAAGGTAAGGGTTGATGACCTTCTCGAAGAACTTGTTCTTGGAGGTACTTGGGGACGTCATGATAATCTAGATCTGTCAGAAAAACAGCTCGAAACAAGAACAGAGGATAATTGCGTGATACAGGAGCCAAAACCTTCGGGAGAATATATAATGAATTTTTACCGACCAAAATACGTATCGTGTAAGAAAACGAAGTCCAGAAGGCACACGAGGTGCCCACGAGGTAGGGGGCGCGCCCAGGGGGTAGGGCGCGCCCTCCACCCTCGTGGAGCCCTCGTGTCCTTCCCGGACTGCTACTTATTTTTATATTTTTCTAAATATTCCAAAACGGAGAAATATTGCCTTAAAAACTGTTTTGGAGTCGGTTTACTTACCGTACCACATACCTATTCCTTTTCGGAGTCTGAAACGTTCTGGAAAGTGTCCCTTATGTATTCCTCCGGGGTTACGGTTTCAATAACATTGGTTTCAACATTTATAGGATTACCTGAGGTATAATGTTTAATTCTTTGACCGTTCACCACCTTCGGATTTGTGCCTTCGAAGTTGTTGATTTTTATGGCACCGGAACGATAGACCTCCTCGATAACGTAGGGGCCTTCCCATTTAGAGAGAAGTTTTCCTGCAAAAAATCTTAAATGAGAGTTGTATAGCAATACATAATCACCTACATTAAACTCACGCTTTTGTATCCTTTTGTCATGCCATCTTTTAACTTTTTATTTAAACAACTTGGCATTTTCATAAGCTTGGGTTCTCCATTCATCAAGAGAGCTAATATCAAATAACCTCTTCTCATCGGCAAGTTTGAAATCATAGTTGAGCTCTTTAATAGCCCAATATGCCTTATGTTCTAGTTCAAGAGGTAAATGACATGCTTTTCCATAAACCATTTTATACGGAGACATACCCATAGGATTTTTATATGCAGTTCTATAGGCCCATAATGCATCATCAAGTTTCTTGGACCAATTCTTTCTAGACCTATTGACGGTCTTTTGCAAAATTAATTTGATTTCTCTATTACTCAATTCTACTTGACCACTAGACTGTGGGTGATAAGGAGATGCAATTCTATGATTAACATCATATTTAGCAAGCATTTTACGGAAAGCACCATGAATAAAATGTGAACCACCATCAGTCGTTAAATATCTAGGCACTCCAAACCTCGGAAAAATAACTTCCTTAAGCATTTTAATAGAAGTGTTATGATCAGCACTACTAGTTGGAATAGCTTCTACCCACTTAGTAACGTAATCAACAGCAACTAAAATATGTGTATATCCATTAGAGGAAGGAAAAGGTCCCATATAATCAAAGCCCCAAACATCAAATGGTTCAATAACAAGTGAATAATTCATAGGAATTTCTTGACGTCTACTAATATTACCAATTCTTTGGCATTCATCACAAGACAAGACAAACTTACGGGCATCCTTGAAGAGAGTAGGCCAATAAAAACTGGATTGCAATACCTTATGTGCAGTTCTATCTCCAGCGTGGTGTCCTCCATAAGCTTCGGAGTGACACTTGCGTAGGATCTGTTCCTATTCATGCTCAGGTACACAGCGTCTAATAACACCATCTACTCCTTCTTTATAAAGATGGGGGTCATCCCAAAAGTAATGCCTCAAATCATAGAAAAACTTTTTCTTTTGTTGGTATGTGAAACTAGGTGGTATAAATTTAGCAACAATGTAATTAGCATAATCAGCATACCATGGAGTATTACGAGAAGTATTTATGACATTTAATTGCTCATCAGGAAAGCTATCATCAATGGGTAGTGGGTCATCAAGAACATTTTCTAACCTAGACAAGTTGTCTGCAACGGGGTTCTCAGCTCCCTTTCTATCAACAATATGCAAATCAAACTCTTGTAGCAAGAGAACCCATCTAATAAGTCTAGGTTTAGCATCTTTCTTTTCCATAAGATATTTAATAGCAGCATGATCAGTGTGAATAGTTACTTTAGAATCAACAATATAAGGTCTGAACTTATCACAAGCAAATACAACTGCTAAGAGTTCTTTTTTTCAGTAGTAGCATAATTTCTTTGAGCATTGTCTAGAGTCTTACTAGCATAATGGATAACATTTAATTTCTTATCAACTCTTTGCCCTAGAACATCACCTACAACATAATCACTAGCATCACACATAATTTCAAAGGGTAAGTTCCAATCAGGTGGCTGAACAATAGGTGCAGAGATCAATGCTTTCTTAAGTATTTCAAATGCTTCTACACAATCATCATCAAAGACAAATGGTATATCTTTTTGTAATAAATTGGTCAGAGGCCGAGAAATTTTTGAGAAGTCCTTAATGAACCTCCTATAAAATCCGGCGTGACCAAGGAAACTTCTTATAGCTTTGATGCCCTTGGGACATGGCATCTTTTCAATAGCATCAACCTTGGCTTTATCAACTTCAATACCTCTTTCAGAAACTTTATGCCCCAAGTCAATACCTTCATTAACCATAAAGTGGCACTTTTCCCAATTCAATACAAGATTAGTTTCTTCACATCTCTGCAAAACTCGATCAAGGTTGCTCAAGCAATCATCAAAAGAGGATCCATAGACGGAAAAGTCGTCCATGAAAACCTCACAAATCTTTTCACAAAAGTCAGAGAATATAGCCATCATGCATCTTTGAAAGGTAGCAGGTGCATTACATAAACCAAAAGGCATACATCTATAAGCAAATGTACCAAAAGGGCATGTAAAAGTGGTATTTGATTGATCTTTAGCTGACACAGGTATTTGAGAGAAACCAGAATAACCATCTAGAAAGCAATAGTGTGTATGTTTGCATAATCTTTCTAGCATTTGATCGATAAAAGGTAAGGGGTAATGATCCTTTTTAGTAGCCTTATTTAATTTACGGAAATCAATTACCATCCTATAACCTGTAATAATTCTTTGCGGAATCAATTCATCTTTATCATTAGGAACAACAGTAATACCTCCCTTCTTAGGGACACAATGGACATGACTTACCCACTGCCTATCAGCAACGGGATAAATTATGCCTGCCTCCAGAACCTTTAGTATTTCTTTTCTTACCACTTATTTCATCTTAGGATTCAGCCTTCGTTGATGATCTCGGACTGGTTTGGCATCTTCTTCCAAATTTATTTTATGTTGACATAGAGTGGGACTAATGCCCTTAAGATCATCAAGAGTAAATCCAATAGCAGCACGGTGCTTCTTCAGAGTTTTCAATAATCTCTCTTCTTCATGTTCTAAAAGGTTAGCACTAATAATAACAGGATATATCTTCTTTTCATCAAGATAAGCATATTTAAGATTATCAGGCAACGGTTTAAGCTCAAACACGGGATCACCCTTGGGTGGAGGAGGATCCCCTAAGACTTCAACAGGCAAATTGTGTTTTAGAATAGGTTCCTGTTTAAAGAATACTTCATCCATTTCCCTTCTTTCATTCATAAACATATCATTTTCATGGTCTAGCAAATATTGTTCTAAAGGATCATTAGGAGGTACGGCAATAGAAGCAAGACCAATAATTTCATCCTTACTAGGCAATTCTTCTTCACAGTGTTGTCTACTAAATTTAGAGAAATTAAACTCATGAGACATATCACCCAAACCAATAGTAACAACATTCTTTTCGCAGTCTATCTTAGCATTAACGGTGTCCAAGAAGGGTCTACCAAAGATAATGGGACAAAAGCTATCTTGTGAGGAACCAAGAACAAGAAAATCAGCAGGATATTTAGTATTCCCACACAAGACTTCAACAAACAATTCCCATTGGTGAAATAGTATCTCTATTGGCAAGTTTAATTGTGACATCAATATCTTCTATCTCAGCAGGTGCAATATCATGCATAATTTCTTTGTATAAGTCATAAGGTATTGCACTAACACTAGCACCCATGTCACATAAGCCATGATAACAATGATCTCCTATTTTCACAGAAATAACAGGCACGCTTACCACAGGTCAATGTTTATCTTTAGCACAAGGTTTGGCAATTCTAGTAGTTTCACCGCAGAACTGAATAACATGCCCATCAATATTATCAGACAAGAGATCTTTAACAATAGCAATATTAGATTCAACTTTAACTTGCTCAGGAGGTGTATAAGTTCTAATATTGCTTTTACGAACCATAGTTTAAGCTTTAGCATGATCCTTTATTCTAACAGGGAAAGGTGGTTTCTCAACATAAGAAGTAGGAACAATAGGATCATTATAAGTGACAGTCTTTTCTTCAACTTTAATAGGTGCAGCTACTTTTACTTCTATGGGAGGATGATATTTAAACCACTTCTCCTTGGGGAGATCAACATAAGTAGCAAAAGATTCATAGAAAGAAGCTACTATCTCAGAGTCAAGTCCATATTTAGTGCTAAATTTACGGAAAACATCGGTATCCATAAAAGATTTAACACAATCAAACTTAGGTATCATACCTGACTCCTTACCTTCATCGAGATCCCAATCTTCAGAGTTGCATTTAATTCTATCCAATAAATTCCATTTGAATTCAATAGTCTTCATCATAAAAGAGCCAGCACAAGAAGTATCGAGCATGGATTGATTATTATGAGAAAGCCGAGAATAAAAAATTTGAAGAATTATTTCTCTTGAGAGCTCATGATTGGGGCATGAATATAACATTGATTTAAGCCTCCCCCAAGCTTGAGCGTTGCTTTCTCCTTCGCGAGGCCAAAAATTATATATATAATTGCGATCACGATGAACAAGATGCATAGGATAATACTTCTCATGAAATTCCAATTTCATTCGTTTATAGTTCCATGATCCCGTATCATCACATAGCATATACCATGTCGATGCATCTCCCTTCAAAGATATAGGGAAGACCTTCTTATTAACAACATCATCGGGTATACCTGCAAGCTTAAATAATCCACAAACTTCATCCACATAGAGTAGATGTTCATCAGGATGCTTTGTTCCATCTCCTGTAAAAGGATTATCAAGCAGTTTTTCTAACATACCCGAAGGAACTTCAAAGGGAATAATTTCATTTTCAATAGGTTCAGTAGGTTCAGTAGCAAATCTTTGCTCTACTGGTCGGGGTGAAAATACCCCGAACAAGCCCCTCAGAGGATTACTTTCCATAGTAACAAGTGACAGTAAATTTCAGCACACTATATAAATTTTTCCTTACCAAATTCCACCTACCAAAGGCGCTTCACTCCCCGGCAACGGCGCCAGAAAAGAGTCTTGATGACCCACAAGTATAGGGGATCTATCGTAGTCCTTTCGATAAGTAAGAGTGTCGAACCCAACGAGGAGCAGAAGGAAATGATAAGCGGTTTTCAGCAAGGTATTCTCTGCAAGTACTGAAATAAGTGGTGACAGATAGTTTTGTGATAAGATAATTTGTAACGAGCAACAAGTAACAAAAGTAAATAAAGTGCAGCAAGGTGGCCCAATCCTTTTTGTAGCAAAGGACAAGCCTGGACAAACTCTTATATAAGGAAAAGCGCTCCCGAGGACACATGGGAATATCGTCAAGCTAGTTTTCATCACGTTCATATGATTCGCGTTCGGTACTTTGATAATTTGATATGTGGGTGGACTGGTGCTTGGGTGCTATTCTTACTTGAACAAGCATCCCACTTATGATTAACCTCTATTGCAAGCATCCGCAACTACAACAAAAGTATTAAGGTAAACCTAACCATAGCATGAAACATGTGGATCCAAATCAGCCCCTTACGAAGCAACACATAAACTAGGGTTTAAGCTTCTGTCACTCTAGCAACCCATCATCTACTTATTACTTCCCAATGCCTTCCTCTAGGCCCAAATAATGGTGAAGTGTTATGTAGTCGACGTTCACATAACACCACTAGAGGCTAGACAACATACATCTCAGCAAAATATCGAACGAATACCAAATTCACATGACTACTAATAGCAAGACTTCTCCCATGTACTCAGGAACAAACGTAACTACTCACGAAGCATATTCATGTTCATAATTAGAGGGGTATTAATATGCATAAAGGATCTGAACATATGATCTTCCACCAAATAAACCAACTAGCATCAACTACAAGGAGTAATCAACACTACTAGCAACCTACTAGTACCAATCCCGGACTTGGAGACAAGAATTGGATACAAGAGATGAACTAGGGTTTTGAGATGAGATGGTGCTGGTGAAGATGTTGATGGAGATTGCCCTCTCCCGATGAGAGGAGCGTTGGTGATGACGATGGCGATGATTTCCCCCTCCTGGAGGGAAGTGTCCCCGGCAGAACAACTCTGCCAGAGCCCTAGATTGGTTCGGCCAAGGTTCCGCCTCGTGGCGGCGGAGTTTCGTCCCGAAAGGTTGCTTATGACTTTTTCCTCGACGAAAGACCTCATATAACAGAAGATGGCCATCGGAGAGCCAACAGGGGGCCCATGAGGTAGGGGGCGCGCCCCCACCCTCGTGGACAGGTGGGCCCCCCTCTGGTGAACTTCTTCCGCTCAATATTTTTCATTATTTCCAAAAATGACTTTCTGGAGTTTCAGGACTTTTGGAGTTATGCAGAATAGGTCTCTAATATTTGCTCCCTTTCCAGCCCAGAATTCCAGCTGCCGGCATTCTCCCTCCTTATGTAAACCTTGTAAAATAAGAGAGAATAGGCATAAGTATTGTGACATAATGTGTAATAACCGCCCATAATGCAATAAATATCGATATAAAAGCATGATGCAAAATGGACGTATCATGATGTATGAGGTTCCACCCTCGGCACTCGATGGTAACTCTGCAGAGTCGAGCAACAAAAAGGGGCGTGATGTGATGTGAGGTGTCGGGCTCTGGTCGTCGATCACGTTGATCGAGTCATCGATGATGAAGCAGGGGCAACAAGGACAAGGTGGGGGTCACTGATGGATCACCAACCAACCTATACTAAGCACTTTAGGATATGCAGGCAGGTAACAATAGCAGGTACAAAAGCAGGCTATGCATCAGAATAGGAGCAATCAAATAAGTAGCAAAATCTAATGCAAGCATGAGAGAATGGAACGGGAGATATCGGGATGATCAAAGGGGGGGCTTGCCTGGAAGCTCCGCTGAAAGGGAAGAAGGGTCGTCCTCGACGTAGTCGATCATAGGGGCATCAACAGCGGTCTCGGGGTCTACCAGAGAGAAGAGGGGGAAGAAACAGTAAATATAATGCAAACATATGCAACACAGATGCATGACGTGGGTAACATGCAGGGCTAGGGGTGTTCTAACGCGGTGCTACAGGATGCCGGCGAAGGGGAATAACATCCTGAAAGTTTTCCCGAAGTTAGGCCTTTTTGGATAGATGAAACTGAGGGGGATGGTTGCATGTTTGCTATGCTAGAGGCATGTGAAAGATGAACGGAGAGCATATTCGGGTTCGTCTCGTCGTTCTGAGCAACTTTCATGTATAAAACTTTTTCATCCGAGTTACGGATTATTTTCTACGATTTTTCAAAGATTTAAACAATATTCCGAATTTGTTATTAATTCGAAATTAAATAGCTAAAATGCTATGTGCACCCAGATCTGTGTACACAGAGGTGTACCAGAGGGTGACATGCGTGTCCAGGGGGTCCCAGTTGACGAGTCAATGTTTGACAGGTCAACAGGGGGGTGGGCCCCGTCATACACTGTGTCTAGTTAACTAATTCAGTTTCAACTAATCCAGTGATTAGGCTAATTAATCCCGAGTTAATTAAGCTAATTAACTAATTAATTTATTATTATTTATATATTTTTGAAAACAAAAGCCAGGGCGCGTGGGGCCCGTATGCCAGTGGCCCATAGGCTTAGCGGGCGACGGACGAAGCGGGGCGGAGCCGGGTGCGTGGGTGCGGGCAAACCCGCCTGGGCGACGGGAGCCCGCCTAGAAGGGCGCGACGGCGCCGGTGGGCGTCGGCCACGGCGGCAACGGTGGCGGGCGGTGCGGCGGCCAACGGCGGGAGGCGAGGGCAGGGGCGGAGCGGCAGCAGCAGCTGCAGAGGGCATCGGTAGGCGGCGGAGGCCAGCGGGCCACGACGGAGCTAGGCAGCAGCTGCGGAGGACCGGCACAGGGAGAGGAGGCCGGAGGCGGCGTAGGGGCGGAGAAGGCGCGGCCGGCGCGGCAATGGTGCGAGGCCAGCGCAGGCGGGGGAGCTCGAGACACGGGGCGGGTCTGGCGAGCAGGGGAGGCGCTGCTGCGGGGCGGGACGGGCGACGTGTGAGGCCACCGCGGGTAGGCGCGCGCGGGCGGCTCGGGGCTCGGCCTCGGCGAGGCAGGCGCTAAGGGTCATGGGTGCGGGCACACGATGCGGGTCAGGCGTGACAGTAGCGGAGCAGCAGCAGATGGCAGCGGCAGCGGAGCCCATGTCGGCGGGCGCGCGCGAGTAGCAGCAGGGCGGGGACCAGCCACGGCGGCCCAC
This sequence comes from Aegilops tauschii subsp. strangulata, assembly GCF_002575655.3. Classification (NCBI taxonomy): domain Eukaryota; kingdom Viridiplantae; phylum Streptophyta; class Magnoliopsida; order Poales; family Poaceae; genus Aegilops; species Aegilops tauschii. The sequence goes on from NC_053038.3 coordinate 90,932,093, forward strand.
ACACTGGTCGCGACCAGGGGCGATGCGGAGCGCGCGCGCACAAGGACAAGGATGGGCAGGGGCATGGGCTTGTGTGGCTAGGCGCCCACGAGTGTGGTTGTGACCACGAAGCTCGGGCGGCCATGGCGTGCGCGGAAACAACAACTACGGCGGCAAACGGCAGTAGCGGGAGCATCAGCAGGCAGCGAGAAGCAGCAGCGCAGCAACAGCAGAGAGCAGCAGTAGTCAACAAGCAGCAGCAGCAGTATGCGGGTGCACGCTGACGCTGAGTTCCAGCGGCCATGGTGGACGGAGCTCATGGGGCGACTACGACGACTAGATCGAGTAACGGGAAGAGAGGGGAAACGGAGGAGGGGGCCTCACCGGGCCCTGTAGGTGTGCAATAGTGTGCGCGAGGAAGAGTCGGGGAGGCGCCGAAGCTCGGTGTAGCCGTCGTGGAGGCGGTTGGGGATGGGGCGACGACGGCGAGCTTCGGCTCCGGGCGTCGGCCTCGGGGCCGCGGGCGTCCAGATCAGGGAGCGGGGGTGCGAGGGAGTGGGGGAGTAGCTAGGGTTCGCGCCTGGGGGGAGACGTCGGCTAAATAGGCGAGGCCGGCCGGGCGATGACCGGCGCGTGGTCGGCGACGGGGAGATGGCCGCTTCGCAACCCCCGTGAACAAGAAGGTGGGAGGCATGTGTGGGTGGGCCGGCCTGGATCGGCCAGTGAGGCCAGCTGGGCCAATTGGCCCAGGTGGGAAGGGGGGACTTTCTTTTCTTTTTATTTCATTGTTTCATTTTCCTTTTAACTGTTTATTTAATTTCCACATTATTTTAGTTTATTAAAAATACGAGACCCACACCTAAATTAGTGTCTTAACTCAACCTACTGCCACAAAAAAAGTTTCACCCTTAAACAAATTAGTTTGATATTTTATAAATTAGAAAAGGCATCTAATAAAGCCACTATTTTAATGCATTTAAGCATTTTATAAAAGTGTGGTTCCTTCACCAATATTAACTATGAATTAATGTTCACAGCTTGCACATTTTAGTTTTGTCGTTTGAAAATTTTAGTTTTTGGCGCTAATTTAAATTTGAATTTGAACCGATTTGAATCTAAGCGAGATTAGCAACAGTAACAGTGATGATGTGGCATCATTAGCAGAGAATTACTGTAGCTTAATTATCCAGGCGTTACAATTCTCCTCCACTACAAGAAATCTCATCCCGAGATTTTAGGAGGTGAAAGGAAACAAAAGCGACGTATTCATCTCGAAGACGATCCTCGAGTTCCATCTTCAGAATGATTTGACCACTGGACTTTATGAAATTTGATAGCCCTCAAATGGGTGCAATGTTCAGCTTGAACAAGAACGCGGATCGGATGCTCTCTGTAAGTGAGATCATCTTGCAGAGGGTGAGCTTTATAAGCCATGTGGTTGTTGCGATAAAACTTGCGACTCAGGGCATCGGCGATGATTAGCATTACCAGGGGTGTAAGAAATACCGTATTCATATTCTAAAATTGTTTCCATACATCATTGTTGACAGAGATCCAGATCCAGCTGAGTAAACAAATACTTAAAACTTGATGGTCGATGAAGATCTCGCAACGATTTCCATGCAGGAAATGTTGCTACAGCTTCGGTGCAAATTTAACTACAGCAAGTTCAAGGTCATGGAATGGAAACGACTGGAGCGTTTTCAATTCTCACAATAGGAGAAATGTTCAATGCATTCAAGGAATAAATCCATGATTCGGCATTTCAAACAAGATGAGCATGGTATCTTACTATCTCACTTGAAGGATGTAGTAGATGGATGGTCTTAATGGTGCAATTGATAGAAGTGGTATGGGTTTTCAATCATTCCATTCCCAGAATGAGGTCAATATTGGAAGACTTCAAAACAATGGGGGAAACATGGAATTCCAGCCCTTCAATTTCGAAGGCGATGTTGTGACTAACCATGGTGGTTTGACATTGGCCCCCAGAATGCAGCTTGGAATTCCGTCCAAGTGTTGACGGTTCCAACCGGTAAGGAACGACTGGGGTTGTCCCACCATTGAGTAGCGGGACTTTTCAAGTGGAATGTTGCAAAGGTGACGTAACTGGTAGGGGCAACATTAGCTGACTCCAACTCGAGAGCGATGTCACGGAGTCAGTCATCAGCATCAAGGGGCTGAGTTGAGCTGCGGTAGATGACAGGTTTGAGACATGCAAAGTCATGCAGTGTCACTGGGCTGGTTGTTGATTCATATTGGGACGCGGGAACTGAGCCATGACTAATTCCTTGAACTGGCGATTCAGCATCAAACTGTTGTATAATTCTAGCCATGTATTCGAAAGGTGGCGGATTATCGTCACCACAATCACGACCAGTGGGTCTAACCATCATGCTTAAACGCAACACAGGGTAGTTTAGCAAGGGGTGGAGTAAGTGTATGGAGTAATCCATGCTGAAACCTGAACAATGAGCAAAGGCGCAGTATGTACAATGCAGTAGTCATTGAAGACATACAACTACATATGCGGAGCCAATTACACGTTGTTCATAAGAGTTCAGATAAGAGAAACATCGCAGACATACTAGGCGGCACGTATGCACGTGATGGAGGGATTCAACAACGGGACATAGCAAAGGCTACAACATTGTTGAAAATAACCACTGGAGCGGGGCATTTGCAAGTGACGATGCAGGGTGCCCTCTATAAGAGGATCCCGCGGTCAGCGAATATTGTGAAGCAGATCTTGTCCCTCAATTCGAGAAAGGGGTAACACAAACCTCCGGGTGGACGTGATCACGAGAACCTAATGTTAGAGTTAGCAAATCAGTTAACCCGAATAGAGGAGAGATCAGAATCCCAGAGTATAGACGAGGAGTAAAAGATCCTAATACCACCCAATGGCGACGTGGGCCCGTAAGCCACATAACCATGTTAGTAAAACAGTTTTTCAAAGACTAGACTCAACTTCGGCCAAGGAGTTGGAAAGGGGGTTCCTACAGGCAGTCGGCTCTGATACCAACTTCTGACGCCCCCGACTCGACCGTACACTAATCATACACGCAAACCTGTATGATCAAGATCAGGGACTCACGGGAAGATATCACAACACAACTCTAAACACAAAAGAAAGTCATACAGGCTTCATATTACAAGCCAGGGGCCTCAAGGGCTCGAATACATAGCTCGATACATAAGCGAGTCAGCGGAAGCAACAATATTTGAGTACAGACATAAGTTAAACAAGGATGCCTTAAGAAGGCTAGCACAAACATCAACGATCGAAGAGGCAAGGCCTCCTGCCTGGGACCTCCTAACTACTCCTAGTCGTCGGTGGGCTCCACGTAGTAGTATGCACCCTCGGGGTGGTAGTAGTAGTCGTCGGGGGTGGCATCTGGCTCCTGGGAACCACCATCTGGTTGCAACAACCAGAAAGAAGAAAGAAGGGGGGAAAGGGGGAGCAAAGCAACCGTGAGTACTCATCCAAAGTACTCGCAAGCATCAGATCTAAACTAAGTATTCATTGGTATCAAATGGAAGGGTTGTGTTTGCGGACTGAACTGCAGAATGCCAGAATAGGGGGGAGGCCTAGCTTATCAAAGACTAGCATCTTCAAGCAGCTCCAAGCATCTTGCAACATGTAGAAGAGTAAAGAATAGCAGTTTATAATTAACAAGCATGCTGTAGAATTAATGCCCAGAGATCCTTCCTCGACTCCCTGCGAGAAAGCAATCCCGAGGCCACATATCCATCACATATCAAGTATCCATTTCTAGTTGTATACGATCAGGATACAAGTCTGAACGTCCATTACCGAGGACACGGTATTCGAATATATATATCTTCCCTATAGGGGTGCACCACGTTACCCAACATGCTCGACCACTCTGGCCGGACACACTTTCCTGGGTCATGCCCGGCCTCGGAAGATCAACACGTCGCAACCCTACCTAGACTCAGCAGAGAGGTCCCCGCCGGTCTACATCCTAAGTGCCCCGGGGTCTTGGGCCCATCGCCCGTTGCACTCCGGGTCGTTGCACGCAGGGTGGATACCAGCACCGCCTCGGATGGCCAGCACGATCCAACATGCCGCCATGCTGAACTGGACGTCAGACAAAGCTTCGGCTGATACTGCGACGTCGAGGCCCATAACTATTCTCGCGTGGTGGTTAGTGCGTAAAGGCCAGAGGCCAACTCAGAACAAATACTCAAACCTGTTAGTGCATTATTAAAAGAAGTGACTGCTGTCGGGACAAGTCCGGAGCTATCACCCCTCCTGGGTGATACCGCTAAACAGCCAGCCGCCACCGTAACTCCTCAGGTGCTCTCCGGGCCCTCCCGACTATCACCAATGTCTCAAGTAAAGTCAAGGTAACCGTGTGTCCAGACATCAAGGGGAAAACCTGAGGAATCACCCCCGGAGGATTCCACTCGGTGTAAACATCAAGGTGAACGTAAGAGGGTCCACCATCGAGGTTCACACTTGAGGTGTTGCACGACAGAGCCGTATCGGGAATGGTGAAAGAGGAACCACCCTCGATGACCACGACTGAATAGCTACACTACGGAGATCTCATCAGGAGTGATGTATGAGGTTCCACCCTCGACACTCGATGGTAACTCTGCAGAGTCGAGCAACAAAAAGGGGCGTGATGTGATGTGAGGTGTCGGGTTGTGGTCGTCAATCACGTTGATCGAGTCATCGATGATGAAGCAGGGGCAACAAGGACAAGGTGGGGGTCACTGATGGATCACCAACCAACCTATACTAAGCAGTTTAGGATAAGCAGGCAGGTAACAATAGCAGGTACAAAAGAAGGCTATGCATCAGAATAGGAGCAATCAAATACAGTAGCAAAATCTAATGCAAGCATGAGAGAATGGAATGGGCGATATCGGGATGATTAAAGGGGGGGCTTGCCTGGAAGCTCCGCTGAAAGGGAAGAAGGGTCGTCGTCGACGTAGTCGATCACAAGGGCATCAGCAGGCAGCGAGAAGCAGCAGCGCAGCAACAACAGAGAGCAGCAGTAGTCAACGAGCGGCAGCAGTACGCGGGCGCACGCGGACGCTGAGTTCTAGCGGCCATGGTGGACGGAGCTCACGGGGCGGCTACGGCGACAAGATCGAGTAACGGGGAGAGAGGGGAAATGGAGGAGGGGGCCTCACCGGGCCCTGTAGATGTGCAATAGCATGTGCGAGGAAGAGTCGGGGAGGCGCCGGAGCTCGGTGTAGCCGTCATGGAGGCGGTTGGGGACGGGGCGACGACGGCGAGCTTCGGCTCCGAGCGTCGGCCTCGGGGCCGCGGGCGTCCAGATCGGGGAGCGGGGGCGCGAGGGAGTGGGGGGAGTAGCTAGGGTTCGCGCCTGGGGGGAGACGTCGGCTAATTAGGCGAGGCCGGCTGGGCGATGACCGGCGCGTGGCCGGCGATGGGGAGATGGCCGCCATGCAACACCCGTGAACAGGAAAGTAGGAGGCAGGCGCGGGTGGGCCGGCCTGGATCGGCCAGTGAGGCCAGCTGGGCCAATTGGCCCAGGTAGGAAGGGGGGACTTTCTTTTCTTTTTATTTCATTGTTTCATTTTCCTTTTAACTGTTTATTTAATTTCCACATTATTTTCATTTATTAAAAATACGAGACCCACACCTAAATTAGTGTCTTAACTCAACCTACTGCCACAAAAAGTTTCACCCTTAAACAAAATAGTTTGATATTTTATAAATTAGAAAAGGCATCTAATAAAGCCACTATTCTAATTATTTTAATGCATATAACATTTTATTAAAGTATGGTTCCTTCACCAATATTAACTATGAATTAATTGTCACAGCTTGCACAGTTTAGTTTTGTCGTTTGAAAATTTTAGTTTTTGGCGCTAATTTAAATTTGAATTTGAACCGATTTGAATCTAAGCGAGATTGGCAACAGTAACAACGATGATGTGGCATCATTACCAGAGAAGTACTGTAGCTTAATTATCCGGGCGTTACACCTTCCCCTTCAAGTTTAGACGGACTCTTTGGTTTCCCACCCGTGCCGGGATGCCGCGATCCGACTTCCGGAAGCCGGCACACAGTGGGTGTTGCCGGACCCGGTGTGACCCCCCGATTCAATCGTACACTAACCATACACGCAAACGTGTACGATCAAGATCAGGGACTCACGGGAAGATATCACAAGACAACTCTAAACACAAATCAAAATAATACAAGCTTCATATTACAAGCCAGGGGCCTCGAGGGCTCGAATGCAATCTCGATTCACAAGCGTCAGCGGAAGCAACAATATCTGAGTACAGACATCAAGTTAAACAAGGCTGCCTTAAGAAGGCAAGCACAAAAGAAGCAACGATCGAAGAGGCAAGGCCTCCTGCCTAGGACCTCCTAACTACTCCTGGTCGTCGGTGGGCTCCACGTAGTAGTAGGCACCCTCGGGGTGGTAGCAGTAGTCGACTGGGGTGGCATCTGGCTCCTGGGATCCACCATCTTGTTGCGACAACCAGAAAGAAGAAAGAAGGGGAAAAAGGGCGAGCAAAGCAACCGTGAGTACTCATCCAAAGTACTCGCAAGCGTCAGAGCTATACTAAGTATGCATTGGTATCAAATGGAAGGGTTGTATCTGTGGACTGAACTGCAGAATGCCAGAATAGAGGGGAGGGCCTAGCCTATCGAAGACTAGCATCTTCAAGCAGCTCCAAGCATCTTGCAGCATGTAGAAGAGTAAAGAATAGCAGTTTAATTAACAAGCATGTTGTAACATTAAGGCCCAGAGATCCTTCCTCGACTCCCTGCGAGAAAGCAATCCCGGAGCCAACATATCCATCACATATCAAGTATCCATTTCTAGTTGTATAAGATCAGGATACAAGTCTGAACGCCCATTACCGTGGACACGATATTCGAATAAAGATCTTCCCTGCAGGGGCGCACCACGTTTTCCAACACGCTCGATCACTCTGGCCGGACACACCTTTCTGGGGTCAATGCCCGGCCTCGGAAGATCAACACGTCGGAACCCTATCTAGGCTCAGCAGAGAGGTCCCCGCCGGTCTACATCCTAAGCACTCCGGGGTCTGGGCCCATAGCCCGTTGCACTCCGGGTCGTTGTGCGCAAGGAGATACCAGCACCACCGATGAAGTGGATGGCACGATCCGGCCCGGCCACAATGTTGAACTGGACGTCTTACAAAGCTTCGGCTGATACTGCGACGTCGAGGCCCATATCTATTCTCGCGTGGTGGTTAGTGCGTAAAGGCCAGAGGCCAACTCAAAACAAATACCCAAACATGTTAGTGCATTATTAAAAAGAAGTGACGGTTGTCGGGACAAGTCCGGAGGTATCACCCCTCCTGGGTGATACCGCTAAACAGCCAGCCGCCACCGTCACATCGCACGGATGCTCTCCGGGCCCGCCCGGCTTTCACAACGGTCTCAAGTAAAGTCAAGGTAACCGTGTGTCCAGACATCAAGGGGAAAACCCGAGGAATCACCCCCGGTGGATTCCACTCAATGTAATCATCAAGGTGAACGTAAGAGGGACCACCCTCGAGGTTCACACTTGAGGTGTCGAATGACAGAGCCGTATCGGGAATGGTGAAAGAGGAAATCACCCTCGATGACCACGACCGAATAGCTACACTATAGAATTATCATCAGGAGTGCGTTATGAGGGATCACCCTCGGCACTCAATAGTAGCTCTGCAGAATCGAGCAACAAAAGGGGCGTGATGTGATGTGAGGTGTCGGGCTCTGGTCGTCGATCACGTTGATTGAGTCGTCGATGATGAAGCAGGGGCAACCAGGACACGGTGGTGGTCACTGATGGATCTCTAACCAACCTATACTAAGCAGTTTAGGATAAGCAGGAAGGTAACAATAGCAGGTACAAAAGCAGGCTATGCATCAGAATAGGAGCAATCAATCACAGTAGCAAAATCTAATGCAAGCATGAGAGAATGGAATGGGCGATATCGGGATGATCAAAGAGGGAGCTTGCCTGGAAGCTCCGCTGAAAGGGAAGAAGGTTCGTCATCGTCGTAGTCGATCACATGGACATCAACAGCGGTCTCGGGGTCTACCGGAGATAAGAGGGGGGAAGAAATGGTAAATACAAGCAACAGATGCATGACAAGACAATATGAAGCGCGAGGGGTGTTCTAATGCGGTGCTACACAATACCGACAAAGGGGGATGACATCCGGGAAAGTTTTCCCGAAGTTTGGCATTTTCGGACAGATGAAACGGAGGGGGACGGTTGCATGTTTGCTATGCTAGGGATATGTGACAGATGAACTGAGAGCTTATTCGGATACGTCTCGTCGTTATGAGCAACTTTCATGTATAAAACTTTTTCATCCGAGTTACGAATTATTTTCTATGATTTTTCAAAGATTTAAACAATTTCCTGAATTTATTATTAATTCGAAATAAATAGCTAAAATGCTATGTGCACCCAGATCTGTGTACAAAGAGGTGTACCAGAGGGTGACATGCGGGTCCAGGGGGTCCTAGTTGACCAGTCAATGATTGACTGGTCAACAGGGGTGGGGCCCCATGTCATTGGCTGATTAGGCTAATTAATCGAGTTTACAACTAATCATGTGGTTAGGCTAATTAAACCTAATTAATTAAGTTAATTAACTGTTTAACTAATTATTTATTTATTTTTATTAATATGTTTTTTTCATTTCTTTTTTTTATATCTAAACAAGGGCGTGGGGCCCATATGTCATAGGCCCAAGGAGGGGGGGCTAACGGGCGCTAGTTTTAGCGGAGCAGAGCCGGGTGCGGGCAAACCCTCCTGGGCGACGGGGAGCCCGCCCAGAAGGGCGCGACGGCGCCGGTGGGCGCCGGCCACAACGGCAGCGGTGGTGGGCGGTGCGGCGGCACCGGCGGAGGGCGGCGCCGGTGGAGGGCGGCGCCAGCGCGGGCCGGGCGCGCGGAGCAGGCGAGCGGGGCGAGACAGGGAGAGAAGTGGAGCGCGCGGGCAGGAGCTGAGCTCCGGGCACGGCGGCGGAAGGGCGCAGGCGACGGTTGCGGATGGCCGGCACGGGGAGACAGGGCCGGAGGCGGGCGGCGTGCAAGCGGCAGCGGGGCCGCGCGGACGAGCCGGGGCGAGGCAGGCTGCGGCTGCAGGGGGAGGTGGGGTCTATGCGCGGCAGGGTCGCGGTCAGCGACGGCGCAGGTGTGGGCGCGCGCGGGGGGCAACGGGTGCAGCGGGCGTGCGTGGGCAGGAGCAGGCGCGACCAGCAATAGTAGGCAGGGGCGCGGCGAGCTATGGCGGTGGGGGCGCAGTCCGGCGCGGGCGGCGCGCGCATGGGCGCAGCCGGGCTAGCAGGAGCACACCCAAGCGGTGCGGGACGTGTCCAGGCGTACACGGAGCTGCGAGGGCGCGAGGCGCAGGCGCGTCCGCGAGATGGTGAGCGCGAGCTCAGGAAGCTCGGCCACGGTGGTGCGACGGACTACGATGGCTAAAGAGGGGGGAGGTCGACGGAGGGGGCTCACTGCGAGTCAGAGGAGGTGCTCGAGGAGGACGGGGGCGCACTGGAGTTGACGAATTCGTCGACGGTGCCACAGTGGTGGCCGGAGGAAGAAGACGGTGTCGATCCCGTCGAGGCGGTGGCTCCGAGCTCGAGCGCGTCCGCGTAGTCGATGTAGGCGACGCAGGCGGTGCCCCTGGCGCGGTCCCCGGCAGCGGGGAGAGTTGTGGCTATGCCAACGCCGGTGACGCGTCCATGGCGGATCTCGGGAAGGAGGTGAAAGGGGATCTGGGCGAGGGGCTAGGCGGAGGGGGAGAGAGGGGAGTGGTGTGTGGTGGAGTGGAGCAGGGGGGAGAGCTCGAGGGGGCGCGGGGAGGGAGCTGACGAGGCAGAGAGGGGGGGGCTCGTCCTTATCCCCGACGCTGCCGGCGAGGGGGTTCGGCGGCGACTAGCCCCTCGGTCGGATGAGCAGTGTCGGGGGAGGAAACGACCGCAAGGGGGAAGTGGGATGGGCCGGCTGGGACATTGGGCCGGCTGGGTAGGCTAAGGCCCGGGGGGCTTTTCTTTTCTTTAAGAAAAACTTTTTTGTTTTCCCTTTGTCTTTTCTAATTTCTAATTAGTTTCCTTTTATTTTTAGTTTTACAAAATACATCACTAGCCCCTAAATCAACACTAGTAACTTATGCCACTGCCACAAATTGTTTGAGGTTAAAAAGAAATAAAATAGTTTAGTATTTTTACAATTTAAAAAGCAATTAAATAATTATCTAGGCCACTGCGTTGACTATTTTAAGGCATTTAAACACTTTGCAAAATTATTGGCTCGCCACCATAATTAGTTATCGAATATTTACCAAAAGATGAACATTTTAGTTTGCATGTTTGACAAATTTTAATTTTGGACTTATATTTTAAATTTGAATTTGGATTGTGATTTTGATCAACCGCGGATTAGTAACAGTAATGTGATGACATGGGACCATTAACAAGGGTTTACTGTAGCTTAATTATCCGGGCGTCACAATTCTCCTCCACTACAAGAAATCTCGTCCCGAGATTTAGGAGGTAGATGGAAACAGAGCGGTGTATTCATCACGAAGACGATCCTCGAGTTTCCCAAGTGGCTTCATCTTTAGAATGATTTGACCATCGAACTTTCATAATTTGATAGCCCTCAGATGGGTACGACGTTCAGCTTGAACGAGAACGCGGATCGGATGCTCTCGGTAAGAGAGATCATCATGCAGGGGTTGAGCTTTATAAGCCATGGGGTTATTGCAATAAAACTTGCGACTCACGACATCGGCCATGACATTAGGTTTGCCAGGGGTATAAGGAATACCATAGTCATAACATGTAAGTGTTTCCATACATCATTGTTGACGGAGATCCAGACCTAGCTGAGTAAACAAATACTCCAGACTTTGATGATCGGTGAAGATCTCGCAACTAGTACCAAAAGGAAATGCCGCCACAACTTTAGCGCAAATTTAACTTGCAGCAAGTTCATGGTCATGGACTGGGTAGTTCTTTCGGAAAGGCATCTTGAACTCCATAAATGACTAGAGCGCTTTCAATTCTCACAAGAGGAGAAGCGTTTAACGCATTCAAGGAATAAATCTGTGCTTCGGCATTACGAACAAGATGAGCATGGTAGCTCACCATCTCACCCGAAGGATGTAGTAGATGGATGGTTTTAGTGGCGCGGATAATAGAAACGGTATGTGTTTTCAACCATTTCCATTCCGAGAATGAGGTCGATATTGGACGACTTCAAAACAATGGGGGAAACATGGAATTCCAGCCTTTCAATTTCAATGGGGACATTGAGACTATCCATATGGTGGTTCGACATGGGTGCGTGGAATGCAACTTGGAATTTCGGCCAAGTGATGACGATTCAAACAGGTAAGGAACAACTGTGGCTGTCCTACCATTGAACAGCGGAACCTTTCGGGTAGTAAGCCGTGAAGGTGACATAGTTGGTTGGGGCTACATCAGCAGACTCCAACTCGAAAGTGATGTCACGGAGCCAGTCATCAGCATCAAGGGGTTGAGTTAAGTTGTGGTAGATGACAGGGTTGAGGCGCCCAAAGTATTGCAGTATTACTAGGGCTGGTTGCTGATTCATATTGGGGCGTGGGAACTGAGCCATGACTCGTACCATGAACTTGCGATTCAACATCAAACTGTTGTATCATTCCGGCCATGTATTCGGGCTGTCACGACCAGCGGGTCTAAACATCTTGCTTAAAAGCGATAGGGGGTAATTTAGCAAAGGGATGGAGCAAGTGTATGGAGTCATTCATGAGGTAATCTGAACAATGAGCAAAGGCGTAGTATGTACAAGGCGTAGTCATTGAAGACATACATATACGGGGCCAATTACACGTTGTTCGTATGAGTTCGGACAAGAGAAACATTCTAGACACACCAAGCGGCACACATGCACGCGATGGAGGGATACAATAATGGGGCATAGCAAAGGCTACCTCAGCGTCGAAGAAAACCACTAGAGTGAGGGATTTGCATGTGACGGCACAGGGTGCCCTCGACAAGAGGATCCTACGGTCGGTGAATATTGTGAAGCAGATCTTGGCCCACAACTCGAGAAAGGGGTAGCACAAACCTCCAGATGGATGTGATCACGAGATCCTAATGTTAGAGTTAGCAAAATCATTTAACCCGAATAGAGGAGAGATCAGAATCCCAGAGTATAGACGAGGAGTAAAAGATCCTAATACCACCCAATGGCGACGTGGGCCCGTAACCCACACAGCCATGTTAGTAAAACAGTTTTTCAAATACTAGACTCAACTTCGACCAAGGAGTTCGAAAGGGGGTTCCTACAGGCAGTCGGCTCTGATACCAACTTGTGACGCCCCCGATTCAATCGTACACTAACCATACACGCAAACGTGTACGATCAAGATTAGGGACTCACGGGAAGATATCACAACACAACTCTAAATACAAATCAAAATAATACAAGCTTCATATTACAAGCCAGGGGCCTCGAGGGCTCGAATACAAGCTCGATTCACAAGCGTCAGCGGAAGCAACAATATCTGAGTACAAACACCAAGTTAAACAAGGCTGCCTTAAGAAGGCAAGCACAAAAGAAGCAACGATCGAAGAGGCAAGGCCTCCTGCCTGGGACCTCCTAACTACTCCTGGTCGTCGGCGGGCTCCACGTAGTAGTAGGCACCCTCGGGGTGGTAGCAGTAGTCGACTGGGGTGGCATCTGGCTCCTGGGATCCACCATCTGGTTGCGACAACTAGAAAGAAGAAAGAAGGGGAAAAAGGGGAGCAAAGCAACCGTGAGTACTCATCCAAAGTACTCGCAAGCATCAGAGCTATACTAAGTATGCATTGGTATCAAATGGAAGGGTTGTATCTGTGGACTGAACTGCAGAATGCCAGAATAGAGGGGAGGGCCTAGCCTATCGAAGACTAGCATCTTCAAGCAGCTCCAAGCATCTTGCAACATGTAGAAGAGTAAAGAATAGTAGTTTAATTAACAAGCATGTTGTAACATTAAGGCCCAGAGATCCTTCCTCGACTCCCTGCGAGAAAGCAATCCCGGAGCCAACATATCCATCACATATCAAGTATCCATTTCTAGTTGTATAAGATCAGGATACAAGTCTGAACTTCCATTACCGTGGACACGGTATTCGAATAAAGATCTTCCCTGCAGGGGTGCACCACATTTTCCAACATGCTCGATCACTCTGGCCGGACACACCTTTCTAGGGTCAATGCCCGGCCTCGGAAGATCAACACGTCGCAACCCTACCTAGGCTCAGCAGAGAGGTCCCCGCCGGTCTACATCCTAAGCACTCCGGGGTCTAGGCCCATCGCCCGTTGCACTCCGGGTCGTTGTGCGCAAGGGGATACCAGCACCGCCCGTGAAGTGGATGGCACGATCCGGCCCGGCCACAATGCTGAACTGGACGTCTGACAAAGCTTCGGCTGATACTGCAACGTCGAGGCCCATATCTATTCTCGCGTGGTGGTTAGTGCGTAAAGGCCAGAGGCCAACTCAGAACAAATACCCAAACCTGTTAGTGCATTATTAAAAAGAAGTGACGGCTGTCGGGACATGTCCGGAGCTATCACCCCTCCTGGGTGATACCGCTAAACAGCCAGCCGCCACCGTCACATCGCACGGGTACTCTCCGGGCCCGCCCGGCTTTCACAATGGTCTCAAGTAAAGTCAAGGTAACCGTGTGTCCAGACATCAAGGGGAAAACCCGAGGAATCACCCCCGGTGGATTCCACTCAATGTAATCATCAAGGTGAACGTAAGAGGGACCACCCTCGAGGTTCACACTTGAGGTGTCGAACGACAGAGCCGTATCGGGAATGGTGAAAGAGGAAATCACCCTCGATGACCACGACTGAATAGCTACACTACAGAATTATCATCAGGAGTGCGTTATGAGGGATCACCCTCGGCACTCCATAGTAGCTCTGCAGAAATGAGCAACAAAAGGGGCGTGATGTTATGTGAGGTGTCGGGCTCTGGTCGTCAATCACGTTGATCGAGTTGTCGATGATGAAGCAGGGACAACCCGGACACGGTGGTGGTCACTGATGGATCTCTAACCAACCTATACTAAGCAGTTTAGGATAAGCAGGTAGGTAACAATAGCAGGTACAAAAGCAGGCTATGCATCAGAATAGGAGCAATCAATTACAGTAGCAAAATCTAATGCAAGCATGAGAGAATGGAATGGGCGATATCGGGATGATCAAAGAGGGGGCTTGCCTGGAAGCTCCGCTGAAAGGGAAGAAGGTTCGTCGTCGTCGTAGTCGATCACAGGGACATCAACAGCGGTCTCGGGGTCTACCGGAGATAAGAGGGGGGAAGAAATGGTAAATACAAGCAACAGATGCATGACAAGACAATATGAAGCGCGAGGGGTGTTCTAATGCGGTGCTACACAATATCGACAAAGGGGGATAACATCCAGGAAAGTTTTCCCGAAATTTGGCATTCTCGGACAGATGAAACGAAGGGGGACGGTTGCATGTTTGCTATGCTAGGGACATGTGACAGATGAACGGAGAGCGTATTCGGATACGTCTTGTCGTTTTGAGCAACTATCATGTAAAAAACTTTTTCATCCGAGTTACGAATTATTTTCTATGATTTTTCAAAGATTTAAACAATTTCCTGAATTTATTATTAATTCGAAATAAATAGCTAAAATGCTATGTGCACCCAGATCTGTGTACACAGAGGTGTACTGGAGGGTGACATGCGGGTCCAGGGGGTCCCAGTTGACCAGTCAACGATTGACTGGTCAACAGGGGGTGGGGCCCCATGTCATTGGCTGATTAGGCTAATTAATCGAGTTTTCAACTAATCATGTGGTTAGGCTAATTAAACCTAATTAATTAAGTTAATTAACTGTTTAACTAATTAATTAATTATTTTTATTAATATGTTTTTTTCATTTCTTTTTTTATATCTAAACAAGGGCGCGGGGCCCATATGTCATAGGCCCGAGGGGGGGAGCCTAACGGGCGCTGGTTTTAGCGGAGTGGAGCCGGGTGCGGGCAAACCCGCCTGGGCGACGGGGAGCCCGCCCAGAAGGGCGCGGCGGCGCCGGTGGGCGCCGGCCACAACGACAGCGGTGGTGGGCGGTGCGGCGGCACCGGCGGAGGGCGGCGCCGGTGGAGGGCGGCGCCAGCGCGGGCCGGGCGCGCGGAGCAGGCGAGCGGGGCGAGACAGGGAGAGAAGGGGAGCGCGCGGGCAGGAGCTGAGCTCCGGGCGCGGCGGCGGAAGGGCGCAGGCGACGGGTGGGGATGGCCGGCACGGGGAGAGGGGGCCGGAGGCGGGAGTTGTGCAAGTGGCAGTGGGGCCGCGCGGACGAGCCGGGGCGAGGCAGGCCGTGACTGCAGGGGGAGGTGGGGTCTGTGCACGGCAGGGTCGCGGTCAGCGACGGCGCGGGTGTGGGCGCGCGTGGGAGGCAACGGGTGCAGCGGGCGCGCGACAGGAGAAGCCGGGGCGCGCGTGGCCAAGAGCAGGCGCGACCAGCAGCAGTAGGTAGGGGCGCGGCGAGCTATGGCGGCGGGGGCGCAGTCCTGCGTGGGTAGCGCGCGCATGGGCGCAGCCGGGCTAGAAGGAGCGCGCCCAATCGGTGCGGGACGTGTCCAGGCGTACACGGAGCTGCGAGGGCGCGAGGCGCGTCCACGAGATGGTGAGCGCGAGCTCAGGAAGCTCAGCCACGGTGGTGCGACGGACTACGATGGCTAAAGAGGGGGGGTCGACGGAGGGGGCTCACTGCGAGTCGGAGGAGGTGCTCGAGGAGGGCGGGGGCGCAGTGGAGGCGACGAATTCGTCGATTGCGCCGCAGTGGTGGCCGGAGGAAGAAGACGGTGTCGATCCCGTCGAGGAAGTGGCTCCGAGCTCGAGCACGTCTGCGTAGTCGACGTAGGCGACGCAGGCGGTGCCCCTGGCACGGTCCCCGGCAGCGGGGAGAGCAGTGGCTATGGCAACGCCGGTGACACGTCCATGGCGGAGCTTGGGAAGGATGTGAATGGGGATCTGGGCGAGGGGCTAGGCGGAGGGGAGAGAGGGGAGTGGTGTGTGGTGGAGTGGAGCAGGGGGAGAGCTCGAGGGGGCGTGGGGAGGGAGCTGACGAGGCAGAGAGGGGGGCTCGTCCTTATCCCCGGCGCTGCCGGCGAGGGGGTTCGGCGGCGACTAGCCCCTCGGTCGGATGAGCAATGTCGGGGGAGGAAACGACCGCAAGAGGGAAGTGGGATGGGCCGGCTGGGACGTTGGGCCGGCTGGGTAGTCCAAGGCCCGGGGGGCCTTTCTTTTCTTTAAATAAAAACTTTTCTGTTTTCCCTTTGTCTTTTCTAATTTCTAATTAGTTTCCTTTTATTTTTAGTTTTACAAAATACATCACTAGCCCCTAAATCAACACTAGTAACTTATGCCACTACCACAAATTGTTTGAGGTTAAAATAAAATAAAATAGTTTAGTATTTTTTACAATTTAAAAAGCAATTAAATAATTATCTAGGCCACTGCGTTGACTAGTTTAAGGCATTTAAACACTTTGCAAAATTATTGGCTCACCACCATAATTAGTTATCGAATATTTACCAAATGATGAACATTTTAGTTTGCATGTTTGACAAATTTTAATTTTGGACTTATATTTTAAATTTGAATTTGGATTGTGATTTTGATCAACCGCGGATTAGTAACAGTAATGTGATGACATGGCACCATTAACGAGAGTTTACTGTAGCTTAATTATCCGGGCGTCACACCCGGCGGTCGCAAGCTTCATCAACATATGCCGCCTCTTCAAGGGGTGAAACTGCGAAGGCCCCCCTACTTGAAGCCGACGAGCCTTCAGAGCTTCAGGGACTACTATCGGGGGGATGAACCTCGGGCAGGCAAGGGAACCCGGATCCTTTTCAAAAACATCGGGGCAGGCACGCCCCTCAATCCGGCTCGCACTTGGGCGGGTTCCGCTACCCGGTCGAAACCGCAACACAGGCAGGCCCACTAGGGCATGTCGGCCGAACTCGACAAACCAAGACTTCTCCAACAAGCCAGCACCCTCATGGCGTCTTCCTCAACCCGGCCTCGGGTCAGCTCCCGTCCCATCCAAGGCATACGACGGAACTAGTCCCCGTATAAGAGATGAGCGTGGACACAGTGGTCCACCAACCCCGCTGACCGGCAGGAGCGTGGCTACAGTGTCCCACCTACTCCGCTGACCAGGGCCGGCGTGGCAACAGTGCCCCCGTCCTGCTGACACAAGCCGATGATGACCAGGCGGAGCACCACTATAGCCGAGCCGGCCCAACCACTCCATGACGCACGACAAGACGAAGAACAGTGCCCCCTGGCGCTTGGGGCCCGTGCCCGGAGAGCCCGGCAAATCCTGGTACCCGGCGGGTCCCAGCACCGGCTTCCCAGGCGCTGACATCTCAGCCCCATGGCCTTGTAACTTTACCTTTGTAGCCTTGGTGGTTGACCTATAAAAACCTCCAATGAGCCCCCCATGTACATAGGCAGACGCACAATCGATCCACCCACGTCACACACGCACTCACGAAGAAGGAGCAGCCTAAGCCTTGGTCTGCCTTCCTTTCTCCCCCAAACAACTCTAGGAGCAACTCTGTACTACTCCGCATATATACCACTCTCGGCAGGACTAGGGGTGTTATCTCTCCGGAGAGCCCCGAACCTGGGTATGTCTTGCGTCTCACGCTCGCTCATGCCGACCTCACCTCTGGAGCCCACCGGTGCCCTCGAGCCTGTCCCTCTCTTTAGCCATCCTTTGGCATCTGCCGTGCGCCCACCACGACACCGAAATTTCGGTTAGATTTCGTTTTTTGGTTTGGTTTTTGGTTCAGTTTTCCACACCCTCACCGGTGACGGGCCGAGTTGACACTATTTCTACGGGCCTTAACTACAAATGGGTCGTCTGCTAGCAGGCCGTTAATGAGCCAGCCCGCTAACTTTGACTTGGTCGGCCTTTTTAACCTAAATGGACCACTGTTGGGCTGTGCCACATGTCGACGTATTATAGGCACGTCTCGTCCATTGGATGAATGTCATCTGTTGCAACGCCGAGCTGACACGTGGATCCTCTAGCGAATGAGAAATTACATGGAAAATCGTCATTGGTCCTGGCTATTAATGGGTTATTGGATCCAAAACCGGACCTGATAGCTTAACGGTGACCCGTTATGGTGGAAGCCACGTGTCGGTTGCCCTTGACGAAAACACTTCCATGACGCGACATTTATCGTCATGGAAGTGGACACTTTCGTGATGATAATTTCAGTATTGTCATGAAAGATTTCTACGACATCATATGCATGACTATCTTGACTCTATCATAAAATCGTCACGGATGTACATGCATGATAGAAAATGTGACCTACTGTGACAAACACGTATCATCATAGAAGTGTTTTTTGTAGTGTTGTAAACTGTGGAGAGGCCATGCTTTTGGTCTTCCGTTCGAGGGACTGTTCATGGACGGTTCGAGGGATCATTCACCTACGGTTCAAGCGACTTCAAGTACGATCTACGCTGACTCTTCTTCGGCTGCAACTCAGAGTTGGTACGATCCGATCCAAACCCCATCTTCATAGTGTTCCTGTTTGATCATAGGGCGATTTCTTTTGTTTTCTACTACGTTTTCCAACACATACATCATCTCAAACATTAGCATTTATGTTGCCTTCATACGCTCCGTGATTTACCTCTCCTAACACGCCCACATATGAAAACGTGGCACTTTGTATTTTTGTTTTCTCACCTAAATATGTTTCCAGCAAACCAAATGACATGCCACTGTTCTTGCTCGGCATCGTGATTCGAGTGATTATAACTAGTTTCACCATTTTCCAGTTTACACCATTATGAAGGTGCAGATAATTAGGGTGATGTTGTCCATAAGATTTCTCGTGCTTCAAATTTTGTGTTGATCGAAGCGGGGTGTGGAGTCCATCTTTCATGCAATCGTCTACAATGATGTATGAGTGGGTTGAATTGAAAATCAAATAGATTTTCTCAAGAAAGGACAACTGATGATGATGAATTGTGAAGCACTGGTGATGGGAAGCCACTGAGTTCTGCACTAGCTGAACGGTTCGCCGAGACTATAGTTGTCACTCTCAAATATTTCATTAACCTTAATCATGTCACGCAATCATTGTCACGTGTAACAACGCACATGCAATTGCTGAGTAAAATAAAATTAATGAATAAAGAGCTGCTTTTCGGGCGCCCCTATGTCTCGCTGATAGCGAGGAAGAGGGAAACCTCGCATCGGGGACGCGCCAGATGGGCCAGCCTAGCCGCACGGGAGGCCACGTTCACATTTTTTTTCATGTTTTTTTTTATTTTTTCTTTCTTTTCTTGCGTTCGTTTATACTTCCAAATATTATAAATAAATACATTACAAAAAATATACATAAAACATTTGAAAAAAATGTTAACCAAGCATTTGAATTTTTTTGAATGTGTATAAAGAAAATGTTTCACATGTGTACGAAAAATGTATAACAATGTACACAAAGTGTGTGGAAAAAGTTGACAGTGTATTTAAAAATGTTAATCAATCGTTAGAAAAAAATGAAAAAGTATTTAAGAAAATGTCAATCAAGCATTTTAAAAATGTTAAATGTGTATAAAAAATGTTGACCATGTATTATAAAAAAAATCTTGTATTGTATTAAACAAAGGTTAAACAAGTATTTAAGAAAATGTTAATCAAGCATTTGAAAAATGTTAAATGTATTTAAAAAAATTTGAACATTTATTCAATATATGCTAGGAAAAAAATGTCAATCAAGCATTTGAAAAATGCTAAATGTGTATAGAAAAATTGTTCACCATGTGTTTGAAAAATGTTAACCTTGTATTTGAAAATGTTTAAAAGCGTTTATAGAAAAATTGTCGACCATGTTTTAGAAAAATGTTAATCTTGTATTCGAAATATGTTAATCAACCATTTGGAATGTGTTTAAAAGTGAGTATAGATAAAATGTTGACATGTGGACCATACATTCATAAAATGTTAATACCGTATTAAAAAACATTATTATTGTATTTATAAATTATTAATCAAGCAATTGAAAAATTGTTTAAAATGTTTATAAAAATGTTGACCATTTATAAAAAAATATTAATATTGTATTTAAAAATGTTAATCAAGCATTCGAAAAATGTATAAAAAATGTTGACCATATATTAAAAAATATTAACTCGTATTTGAAAAATATTAAAATTGTATTTGAAAAATGTTGTTGACGTATATGAAAATTTAAGAATGGAAACCAAAAAGAAAGAAAAATAAGAAAACAACAATGTAAACCAAAAAGAAACCAAAGAAAAATAAAATCGAAGAAACAAATGCTAAAAGATGAAAAAGTCAAACAGAAAAGAACATTTAAAACTAAGAAATAAACAAAAAGAACCAAAGAAAGAAGGCAAATGAGTAGGGAAAAAAGGATAAATCCCATGGAATAGACAAAATGGAAAATGAAAGAAAAAGCAAAAAAACAGAGTATAATGACAAAAAAACACAGAGAAAACTGGAGGAGAGATAAGTAAACCAAACAAAAATAAATAAATAAATAATAACCGGGTCTTTATCCTCAAGTAGGTCGCGCATCTTATGTTACCTCCAACCCGATAGTGGCGCACATATAGTGGCTATCGATTTCTTGGGAACTCACTTTTTCTCCCCATTTCTCATGCATGCGCTAATGTGTCGGCCCGTTACTACAGCCGCTTCACGCGAGGTATCCTTTCGTCTTGCATAAAGCGAGATATAGTCAAGAAAACCTTATTCGATGCTCTCTGCGTCAAAGGGTTGAGCAATCACACAAGTGCGCAACTACTTGGGCCGGCCAAAGTCCCACAGTTCGCATCGTTTAGCAGTTCCGTTTTTGCGAAACTCTTCCCACCCGGGTTTTCCGGTTTTCAGAAATGTTTAGAAGTTCCTTATACAGTTTTTATTTTTTCCTTTTCTGTTTCTTTTTCTCTCTTTTCATTTTAAATTTTCGTTTTTCCTGTTTCTGTTTTTTCCTTTTTATTTCTTTCTTTTACGTTATTCTTTGATTTCGTGTTTTGGAAAAATATTGACATTTAAAAAGAATTGTTCACAAATCCATCAAAAAATTTGGAAACTCTGAGAATGTTTCCATTTTAAAATATTTTGTTCATAAAATCCAAAAATATTACCGAATTTCAAAAAATATTCTTATTTTTACAATTTGTTCATAAATCTAAAAAGTGCTGAATTTCAAAAAATGTTATTTTTTCCAAAAATTAAAAATGTTTGGGGATTTCAAAATGTGTTCTAATTTTTCAAAGATAGTTCGCGTTTCAAAAAAATGTTCTTGCATTTCAAAAAATCTTCATGTTTTCTTCAGGTTTTCAAAAAATATTCAAAGTTTCAGAAAAATCACAATTTCAAAAAAAAATCAGAATTTCATAATTTGTTCACGTTTCGAAAACTTCAGAGTTCCAAATTTATTGGTGTTTTCAAAAATCATTTGGAATTTAAAATTTTGTTCTTATTTTTTCAAAATTATCTAGAATTTCCAAATGTGTTCTAATTTTTCAAAAAAATTTAGTGTTCTTTATAAAATGTTCTCATTTTTCAAAAAATCTTCATAGATCATAAGATGTTCACATATTCAAAAGATGTTTGGGTTCTACAAAAATGTTCATGAATTTCAAAGCATGTTCCTGTTTTCTATTTTTGTTTAGAATTTGAAAGTTTTTTCCATAGTAAAAAATTGTTTGAGATTTCAAAATTTATTCAAGTTTTAAAATAATGTGGAGTAAAAAAATGTTTTGACTTGCAAAAATATTTCGTTTACAGAAAGCTTATTGGAACATAAAGCTTATTGGTCAATCAAAGAGCTCAACTATGATTTCAAACTTGTCGGTGAGAAGAGGTTATTTGACATTAGTTCACTTGAGAATGGAGAACCCAAGCCTATGAGAATGCCAAGTTGTTTAAAGAAAAGGTTAAAAGATGGCATGACAAAAGGATACAAAAGTGTGAGTTTAATGTAGGTGATCATTTTTTGCTATACAACTCTCGTTTAAGATTTTTTGCAGGAAAGCTTCTCTCTAAATGGGAAGGTCCTTACATTATCGAGGAGGTCTATCGTTCCGGTGCCATCAAAATTAACAACGCCGAAGGTGGTAAACGATCAAACAATCAAACATTATATCTCAGGTAATCCCATAAATGTTGAGACAAATATAATTAATACCGTAACACCGGAGGAGTGCATAAGGGATACTTTCCAGAATGTTTCAGACTCCGAAAAGGAATAGGTATGTGGTACAGTAAGTAAACCGACTCCAAAACTGTTTTAATGGCAATTTTTCTCCATTTTGGAATATTTAAAAAATTAGGAAAATTAGAAGTAGTCCGAAGAGCGCACGAGGCAACCACAAGGGTGGAGGGCGCGCCCTACCCCCTGGGCGCGCCCCCTGCCTTGTGGCCACCTCGTGTGCCCTCCGGACTCCGTTTTCTTGCACAATACTTCTTTTGGTCGGTAAAAAATCATTATATAATCTCTCGAAGGTTTTGACCACCGTACCACGACAAAATCCTCTCTTCTTGTTTCGAGTTGTTTTTCTGACAGATCTAGATCACCATGACATCTCCGAGCGCCCCCAAGGACAAGTTTTTTGAGAAGGTCGTCAACCCCTACCTTGCGGAGGTGCTGTGACACCCTCAAGCCATTGAGATGCGTGAGGGGGTGTTGCACATCCACGATGTTGAGGGGCCGAAGAAGACCGGAAGCATGGGGACAAGACTCGAAGCAATGGAGCAGCAAGTTTTCAAGTGCCAAGGATGGTGGAACGTGGACTCAACGCCAATCATTTTATGATCCGGAGTTCACCAACAATCACAAGCTGGATGCTAAGGACATTGGGGAGGCCATCTTCAAGCTTCATGAGAAAATCGAGCATCTGCAAGCCCAGATCTATGACCTGCAAAACCAAAACTATGAGTATGAATACAGATTTAAAAGGGTGAGTTTGGCTGCAGATTTGAGGATCCCGGAGACTCGTTCATCTTTCTATGATGGTGAGCCTACGCCTTGGAAGATGGATGACAAGCCTACCACATCAACAACTCCATCATCACCACCTCCGAAGAAAGAGACATAAATACATGGGTATGGCACTCCCCTTGGCAACTGCCAAGCTTGGGGGAGGTGCCCCGGTATCGTATCACCACCACACCTTTACCTTTATCGTTTTTCTTAGTTTGATACTTTTGGTTATATCTTAATCTAGAACAATAAAGTTTTAGTATGATCTAGCTTTGAGTTTTGCTTTATGTTCTCTCTATGTAATCGAGTTCATAAGTTATATATAATAAAGAGTAGTTTTGATGTGAGGGCTTTGCTTTCTTGCTATGATCTTGAGGGAATAAAACAAGAGAAAGAATAAAAAGAAATAAAAAGATCATATATTGATCTTATGGAGAGTAATGACTTCACATATAAAGAGTATGATGAATAAAATTTGTTGAGAGTTGACAAACATAGTTTTGGTCATTGTTGCAATTAATAGGAAGTAATAAAGAAACAGAGGCTTCACATATAAATACACTATATTGGACATCTTTTGTAATTGTGAGCACTCATTAGAATATGACATGCTAAAAAGTTGATGTTGGACAAGGAAGACAACATAATGGGTTATGTTTTCTTATTTCCGAATAGAAGTTATATTGTCATGGATCCTCCAACATGTTGAGCTTGCTTTTCCCTCTTATGATAGCCAAATTCTTTGCACCAAGTAGAGATACTACTTGTGCTTCCAAACATCCCTTAAACCAGTTTTGCCATGAAAGTCCACCATACCTACCTATGGATTGAGTAAGATCCTTCAAGTAAGTTGTCATCAGTGCAAGCAATAAAAATTGCTCTCTAAATATGTATGATCTATTAGTGTGAAGAAAATAAGTTTTATACAAACTTGTTATATGGAAGAAATAAAAGCGACAGACTACATAATAAAGTTCTTTATCACAAGCGGCAATGTAAAGTGATGTTCTTTTGCATTAAGATTTTGTGCATCCAACCATAAAAGCGCATGACAACCTTTGCTTCCCTTTGCAAAGGACTATCTTTTTTACTTTTATCTCCTACCCTTATACAAGAGTCATGGTGATCTTCACCTTTCCTTTTTACACTTTTTATTTTGGCAAGCACTATGTGTTGGAGAGATCAAGATATATATATATATATATATATATATATATATATATATATATCCACTCGGATGTAGGTTATCATAAAGTATTATTGTTGACATTACCTTGAGGTAAAAGGTTAGGAGGTGAAACTATAAGCCACTATCTTTCTTTGTGTCCGACTGAAGCTTTAAACCCGTAAGTATCGCGTGAGTGTTAGCAATTGTGAAAGATTAAATGATAGTTGAGTATGTGGACTTGCTGAAAAGCTCTTATATTGACTCTTTCCGATGTTATGATAAATTGCAATCGCTTCAATGACTGAGATCATAGTTTGTTAGTTTTCAATGAAGTTTATGATTCATACTTTACCTTGTGAATGAATTGTTACTTTAGCATAAGAAATTATATGACAATATATGTTCGTGTTCTAAAGATGATCATGATGCCCTCATTCTCATATTTTATTTTATCGATACCTCTATCTCTAAACATGTGGACATACTTTTCGATTTCGGCTTTCGCTTTAGGACAAGCGAGGTCTAAGCTTGGGGGAGTTGATACGTCCATTTTGCATCATGATTTTATATTAATATTTATTGCATTATGGGCTGTTATTCCACATTATAGTACAATACTCATGCCTTTCTCTCTTATTTTACAAGGTTTTCATGAAGAGGGAGAATGCCGGCAGCTGGAATTCTGGACTGGAAAAGGAGCAAATTTGAGAGACCTATTATGTACAACTCCAAAAGTCCTGAAACTTCACGGAGAATTGTTTTGGAATATATAAAAAATATTGGGCAAAAAGCACCCAGGGGACCCACTAGGCAACCACAAGGGTGGGGGGCGGCGCGCCCTACCTCCTGGGCTTGCCCCCTGCCTTGCCGCTAGCCTGGCAGGCCCCCGGTGCCCATATTCTGCTATATGAAGAGTTTTTACCTGGAAAAAATTAGAAGGAAGCTTTCGGGATGAAGCACCGCCGTCTCGAGGCTGAACTTTTGCAAAACCAATCTAGGGCTCCGGCGGAGCTGTTCTGCCGGGGAAACTTCCCTCCCGGAGGGGGAAATCAAAGCCATCGTCATCACCAACGATCCTCTCATCTAGAGGGGGCCAATCTCCATCAACATCTTCACCAGCACCATCTCCTCTCAAACCTAGTTCATCTCTTGTATCCGATCTTTGTCTCAAAACCTCAGATTGGTACATGTGGGTTGCTAGTAGTGTTGATTACTCCTTGTAGTTGATGCTAGTTGGTTTATTCGGTGGAAGATAATATATTCAGATCCTTAATGATAATTAATAATCCTCTGATTATGAACATGAATATGCTTTGTGAGTAGTTACATTTGTTCCTGAGGACATGGGAGAGGTCTTGTTATAAGTAATCATGTGAATTTGGTATTCGTTCGATATTTTGATGAGATGTATGTTGTCTTTCCTCTAGTTGTGTTATGTGAACGTCGACTACATGACATTTCACCATGATTTGGGCCTAGGCAAAGGCATTGGGAAGTAATAAGTAGATGATGGGTTGCTAGAGTGACAGAAGCTTAAACACTAGTTTACGTGTTGCTTCGTAAGGGGCTGATCTGGATCCATATGTTTCATGTTATGGTTAGATTTATCTTAATTCTTCTTTCGTAGTTGCGGATGCTTGCGAGAGGGGTTAATCATAAGTGGGAGGCTTGTCCAAGGAAGGGCAGCACCCAAGCACCGGTCCACCCACATATCATATTATCAAAGTAATGAACGCGAACCATATGAGCATGATGAAAACTAGCTTGACAGTAATTCCCATGTGTCCTCGGGAGCGCTTTTCTTTATATAAGAGTTCGTACAGGCTTGTACTTTGCTACAAAGAGGATTGGGCCACCTTGCTGCACCTTAGTTACTTTTGTTACTTGTTACTTGTTACGAATTATCTTATCACACAACTATCTGTTACCGAAATTTTCAGTGCTTGCAAAGAATACCTTGCTGAAAACCGCTTGTCATTTCCTTCTGCTCCTTGTTGGGTTTGACACTCTTACTTATTGAAAGGACTATGATAGATCCCCTATACTTGTGGGTCATCATGGGACGCCCGGGACGCTAACAGGGCCAACTACCGTTTCCTGGTCCAACAGCTCACCGGCTTTTTCGACGGTTGCGAGTTCCTCCACGTCACGCGCGCAGAAAATGAAGCCGCTGACACACTAGCCAATATTGGTTAATCCTGGCAGGCCATACCGTCCGGCGTCTCCCTTGAGCACTTGCGCAAGCCTCCATCAAGCCGTCTCCGAATTCTGGGTCCATCTTCGTCCTGGACGACCCTACAGCGCCGCTCCCCAATCCGGACCGGGGGGCTGCCAGTCCAAGCTTGGGGTCTGCCGTCTCCAACCCATTCCCGGGGGCTGCGGAACCCGGCCCGGAGACTGTTGACCCCGAGGGGGCTGCTAATCCTGGCCCAGGGGCTGCCGCACCCGACCCGGCCACCGTCATCCCCAACACGGGGGCTACCGCCTCCGGCTCGGGGGCTACCGCCCCAGAACCCGTCTTGGTGGCCGTCTTCATCGTGGTATGGGCTCAGCCGATCTTAGCGTTCCTGGAGAATGGAGTGCTCCCCATGGACGACACCGAGGCCCGACAAGTGCAACTCCGGGCGTCCGCCTACATCATCATCAACAACGAGCTCATCAAGCGCAGCGCGACAGTCATGTTCCAGCGCTACGTCGAGCATGACAAGGGCATTGATATCCTCCTCGACATACATCAGGGAGAGTGCGGTCACCACGCCGCCTCCAGGTCCCTGGTGGCCAAGGCTTTTTGCCATGGTTTCTACTGGCCCACGGCCCTCAAAGACGCCAAGTTGCTCATCATGAAGTGCGAGGGATGCCAATGCTTCAGCAAGCGTAGCCACCAGCCGGCTTCAGCCCTATAGACCATCCCGATCACCTGGCCCTTTGCGGTCTGGGGGCTCGACATGGTCGGACCTTTCAAGACCGCCCGGGGTGGCATGACGCACTTGCTGGTGGTGGTCGAAAAGTTCACCAAGTGGATCGAGGCACGACCGATCAAGAAGCTGGACGGGCCAATAGCCGTCCGGTTCGTCAAAGACATCGTGGTGTGCTACGGCGTCCCGCACAACATCATCACGGACAACGGCACCAACTTCACCAAGGGCGCGCTCGCATAGTACTGCTCCGTCTCCGGCATCCGGCTTGACCAGGCCTCTCTGGCCCATCCTCGGTCCAACGGCCAGGTCAAGCGGGCCAACGGCCTCATCCTGTCCGGCATCAAGCCACGGCTCGTCGAGCCCCTCATCCTTCACACGGCAGCTGGCTTGACGAGCTGCCGGCCGTCCTCTGGAGTCTCCGCACAACGCCAAACTAGCCGACTGGGTTCACCCCGTCTTCCTCGTCTATGGAGCAGAAGTCGTCATCCCGACCAACATCGAGTTCGACTCGCCACGAGTCGTAATGTACATAGAAGCCCAAGCCAAGGAAGCCCGTGAAGACGGCATCGACCTGCTCGAAGAAGCACGCCGTTTGGCCCTTAGCCAATCCGCCATCTATCAGCAAGGCCCGGGGCATTGCCACAGCAAGAAGATCAAGCCCCTCACATTCCGCGAGGGAGACCTCGTCCTCCGGCTTGTCCAGAAGCAAGCCGGCCGGCAAAAGTGGCCTTCCCATGGGAGGGCCCCTTCATCGTCAGCAAAGCGATGTGTGACTGCAATGCCTACTACCTCATTGACGCCCGCAAGCCGAACAAATGCAAGAGAGACTCGCCGGAGAAGAGATAAGCCGGCCCTGGAATGCAGAGCTCCTACGCCCGTTTTACAGTTAGCTGTATGCACGTATGTATTACTGCCTTTTGTAATCATATGAAAAACTATGGGACCCCTGAACGACGCTCGGGGGCTGCCTTTTCCTACCAAGTTATTGTATTATACACACTCTTGTAAAATTTTCTCAAACCTCCACCGCCGGGTTGGCTCGCTCAACCCGGGGGCTCGGGGGCTGTCCGGCTTGACCACACCCCGCCGTCCTCCTTAGCACATCCCGGCGTGTTCGGGTTGCCGTGACCCTCCACTTCGCCCTACGCCACAGTCCAGCTTCGATTGTCAGCCAACAAGAACTATGGGCCAAAGCACCTACACGCTGCGAAACACTAAGTTGGGTCTGCCGGATTGTCCAAGCCGGTCTCACCGCGCTAAGGTGTCGCACAACCGGCTGCTCGCCAGCCGACCCAGTGGGTGTTTCGCTCGCGCTCAACGTTCGAAGGGCCTAAGTACCACGCGCTCCTTCCAAGGGCCGAACTCCTTGTCACAGACTGGAACCCAGCTGTTCGACTCACAGGGGGAGGCCGAAAGAGGAGGCAAGCGAGAAAACGGCTTAGAGAACAAAGAGCAAAGGCATAAACATTCACAAAAATAATTACATTACGATAAAATGGGCCCAGGCCAAAAGTTCATTACATTCACCAACACCCCAGTGGGTGGGTGGACCTGCTACTTAACGGAAATGCTAAAAAGATAAACAGGACGGCTTGGGCTTCAGACGGCTCCCGCGTCGGGTTGCGCAGCCGCCGGCTCCTCCTCGGTGGCCTCCGGGTCCATCAAGATGCCGGTGTCGTCCAACCCGGCGTCCTCGTCAGCGTAAGGACCTGACTCCTCGGAGCTGCCCTGCGGGTCGTCCAGTAGCAGGCCGAACTCATCCGGAGGCACCACCCTGCCATCGTCGGCCCGTTCCAACTGGAACTCGTTGTGCAGCGTGAACCCGGCTATGTAGCTAGCCCTGGCAGTGATCCGGCCCGCCTCCGCCTGCAGCTAGTGCTCCACGCCGGCTCTTTGGCCCATCAGCTGGTCCAGCGCCAAGTCCGGGTACCAGGACATGA
Organism: Aegilops tauschii subsp. strangulata; assembly: GCF_002575655.3. Taxonomy (NCBI): domain Eukaryota; kingdom Viridiplantae; phylum Streptophyta; class Magnoliopsida; order Poales; family Poaceae; genus Aegilops; species Aegilops tauschii. The sequence continues at coordinate 90,961,153 of NC_053038.3, forward strand.
CGAACCTTAGCGCCATCTTGGCACCGGCACGAGCGGCAGAGACGCGCCGGCCCGGCCTCCTACAACCGGGCCAGCCGCGTGAAGCTGTTGGGCGCAACAGCACCGGGCCAGAGGGTCGTCGTCATCCCCATGCCGGGGGCAGAGACCCGTGCCATCTGCTCGCCCAAGACCTGCAGGCGAGCCTCGGCAGCGTTCATGATCTCCGAGAAGGTCCAGGCGACATTCGGGTCAAGCCCGGCGCCCACAACCCCCTAAGGCGACCGCTGAAAGCGGACGGCCTCCTTCGTCGTCTTCTGCGTCTCTAGGAAGTGCCCTGTCAAGAAGAAGAGCAAGACAGTCAACAACAAAAAAGAAAAGCCAGCTTCATAGCCCGGCAAAGTCAAAAAAGAAGCACTTACTGGTGAAGGCCTCGTTCAAGTGTTACGCTTCAAGCAACATAACATGCCGGTCCAGGTTGCGGGCACGGTCGCGTGCCTCAAGCGCCTTCTCTAGCTCGGCGCCCCTGTCGACGGCCACCTTCAGCTCGGCGTCTTTGGCGGCAGTCACCTTCCCATGCTCCGCCTTGAGGCGGAGGAGTTCCGCTTGATGGGCCTCCACCGCCGTGGCCGCTGCCGCCTTCAGGCGCTCCACCTCGGTTTGGAGCTGACCCTGGCCGGCTTTGGCAAGCGCCTGCTGGGCCTTCGTCCCCTTGGCTGCCTCCGTCATCACGCGCTCCACTTCGGCCTGGAGCCGGCTCTTGTCACCGGCCAGCTGCTCATACAGCCGGCCGGCTTCAACGAGCGCCCGCTGGGACTCTGCCGCCATCGCCTTCAGCTCCCCAACCTCGACCCGGAGCCGGCCGGCGTAGGCAATGGCCAGGTCGCGCTGATGGCTGGCTCGGACCAGCTGGTTTGCCAAGACGGCACCTTGGGTGCGGCAGCTGCATAGCAAAGATTCAGAGCCAAGACAAAGTTAGAAAATACTTTAAGATTCGACCCAACTACTATGTAGTTGGCCCGAATCTCGGGGGCTACACCTAGTGGGTGCGCTAGCGCGCCCACTAAGAGCAGGCAAAAACTCACCTTTGGCAAGGCGGAGCGCCTCCTCCCTGACGGCGAGCCGCGCCGTGAGCTGCTGGTGCTTGTCCAAGAGCCGGTTGTAGACGCTGACCCGGTAAGCATCCAGTTGCTGCAAGAGAACAAGAATCAGCACAAGACAAAGCATTTGAAGATTCGACCCAACTACTACGTAGTTGTCCTGAATCTCGGGGGTTATACCCAGTGGGTGCGCTAGCGCGCCCCCACTGACTAGCTGCAAGAAAGAAAACAGAGGAAGGAAAGCTTACCAACACGACGCGCTCCAGCTCCTGTGGCCGCTCCGCTTTGGCCTGAGCAAAGGCATGAACCCGCTCCGCGCGCCCGCGGAGACGCTGGCTCACGGCGGCCATGGCGGCCTCATCCTGCGTCATGGGCCCAAAGACGGGCTGGCTGGGCCCGGCCCAGACCTACTGTGACCCGGCGGTGAGACATCCTCCTGGCGCCGCTGGCGGTTGCTTGACCACCAGGGCATGCTCGTCGCTCGCCGTCTCCTCTGCGGCAGGCCGGTGTCACCCGCGGCACCACGTCCGCCGTCGCCCGCGTCGCCCCATCCGACGTCGCTTGTGGCGCCCCATCCGTCGTCGCCTGCGGCGTCTCCTCCGAGGCGGCCCCGCCTCGTCAACCCTCCACCTCCAACCGCTCGATCTCGTCTGTCCGCGGCGGGGTGTCATCTCTGATCACCATGACCTCCCGGTCGTCCACCACCATCTCCGCCCGGCTACCCGGGCCGCGCTCCTCCTCCGTCGGCGGCACGAAAACCGTCCTCGCCGGCTCCATGCCCGACGGCATCTCCTGCCACGCCGGCTCCCCGATGGCCCGCTCCCTCGCCGCCTTGGCCCTGGCCCAATCCTGGGCTGACGCCGCCTCCATCTCCTCCACGACCCTGTTCGGTCACGCCAGGCCAGGCCCTCGGTGTCGTCCGGGTTCAGGCCGAGGTCCCTGTCGGGCACCTCCTCATCCTGGTCAATGGCGTTGGACCGGGTTCTCCGGAACGCAAAGCCGCCCCCAGACGCGGCATCCGTCGGTGCCAGCGCCAGCTGTCGGTGTCAAAACCGGCGGATCTCGGGTAGGGGGTCCCGAACTGTGCGTCTAAGGTCGATGGTAACAGGAGACAGGGGACACGATGTTTACCCAGGTTCAGGCCCTCTCTATGGAGGTAATACCCTACTTCCTGCTTGATTGATCTTGATGAATATGAGTATTACAAGAGTTGATCTACCACGAGATCATAATGGCTAAAACCCTAAAAGTCAAGCATGTATGATTCTGATTATAATTGCCCCTACGGACTAAACCCTCCGGTTTATATAGACACCGGAGGGTACTAGGGTTGTACAAAGTCGGTTACAGAGAAAGGAATCTTCATATCCAAACGCCAAGCTTGCCATCCACGCCAAGGAGAGTACCACCTGGACACGGGAGAGAGTCTTCTATCTTGTATCTTCACGGCCCATCTGTCCGGCCCACGTTACATAGTCCGGACGTCCGAGGACCCCTTAATCCAGGACTCCCTCAATAGCCCCTGAACCAGGCTTCAATGATGATGTGTCCGATGCGCAGATTGTCTTCGGCATTGCAAGGCGGGTTCCTTCTCTAAATACTCCAAAACAGCCTTCGAACACAGGAAACGTGTCCGGCTCTGCAAAACAAATACCACACACAACCGCAGAGAGTATAATATTTCACGTGTCCAATCTGCTGACAACTCGTCACCACCCGGTTATTATTTCGAACCGTTTATAGCCTGTCGCTCCACGCTTCAAGACGCGGTTTCCATTGGCACGTCTTGTCGCAGTAGAGATCGTGTCCCTTTATTACGGGATTCTCATCAATACGGGCGTGGGTAATCCAACCGTGTTGTCTGCACGGCCCTTGGGAATAGGCGAGTTTTAAGGCGAGTGGGGAGGCGCTTGATATTCACTGCCTTTATAAAGGGGCACAGACCCGTCTTTCTCCTCTACGCCAACCCTTTCCTCAACCTTTCCAACCTCGAGTTCCAGCACCCAAGGTTCAATTTAATTGCTCCGAGCCTCCCAGTCATGTCCGGACCCAACCCTTAAGGCCGGTGGGTGGCCTCCTCTGTCACAGAGGAGGATATCCCGAAGCTCCGGGCGGCAAGATACCTGACCGCGGAAATCCCCCACAGGCTCCCTGCTAAAGGGCAGGTTATTCCTACTTCCAGATCCGGCGAGAGGGTCGTATTCATCTCCAACTTCCTTCGAGGGCTAGGGTTCGCTCTCCATCCCTTCGTTCGCAGACTCATGTTCTATTATGGGCTAGATTTTCACGATCTAGCTCCGGACTCCTTTCTTCACATCTCGGCATTCATCGTCATGTGCGAGGCCTTTCTCCGTATTCCCCCACACTTCGGCTTGTGGCTCAAGACCTTTAATGTGAAGCCGAAGGTAGTCGATGGGAAACTAGCGGAGTGCGGTAGTGCTACGGTGAGCAAACTCACCAATACTCCTTGGCCAAAAGGCTCCTTCATAGAAACTTCCAACCTATGGCAGCGGGAGTGGTTTTACATCACTGAACCCCGTGGTACCAAGTGGGCAGCTACACCTGCGTTCCGATCTGGCCCTCCATTACGGCTTGCATCGTGGATTTATAAGGGGCTGGACTGGGGATCAATTGACGAAGTGCAGACGCTACAAAGCCGCATCCGGAGCCTCATTGAAAAGGACACCGGCCTCATCAACGTAATCCAAGTAATGCTAGTCCGCCGGGTCCTACCGTGCCAGCGACGGCCTCTTCGCACGTGTGAATTCAATCCGGAAGGACCACGAACCCTTCAACACTTCTTCGGCATGACTCACAGAGGAATGTGGAATTTATTCTTTGGGACACGAAAACAGTGGCCGGATACCATCAAGGATATCGGCCTCGACTGCAACCATCCGGATACCTCGGTAAGCACTCGACTCCTTAACACAACTTAGTTAAATATCCCGTAACAATATACTGAGAAAATCATCTTCGACCAGGGCTGGATAAAGAAGGCGGAAAGAATTTGGTGTTCAGTCCCTCTTCCCGAAGACTCAGCTGATCCTGTGTTAACAAGGATGCTGGCTCCGGCGCCATATCAAGTGCCGGCGAAAGAGGACAAGGAGGAGAGCAAGAAAGCCAAAGGTGGCCTCCATTCTAAAGGTACACTAGACACTATGTCAGGGGAGATTGGAACTCCCTCTTCCGAAGACAAAAGAGAAGGGGAAACTGACATCCCTCCTCCCACTACAAAAAAATACAGTTCCGTGATGATACGTGTTTGTCACAGTAGGTCACGTTTTCTGTCATGCATGTACATCCATGACAATTTTATGACAGAATCAAGATAGTCATACTTGTGCTGTCGTAGAAGTGTTCCATGACATTACCAAAATTATCATCACGGAAGTGTCCACTTCCATGACAATAAATCACGCATCACAGAAGTGCTTTCGTCAAGGGTGACCGACACGTGGCATCCACCGTAATGGAACGCCGTTAAGCTATCGGGTCCGGTTTTGGATCCGATAACCCGTTAACAGCCCGGACCAATGGGGATTTTCCACGTGTAAAATTCTGATTGGCTGACGAAAACACATGTCAGCTCCGCGTTGGCACAGGTGTCACTCATCCAATGGGCCAGATGCGCCTATGATATGTTGACACGTGGACCGGCCCAAAAGTGGTCCATAAAGTTTAAATGGGCCGGCCCAACTAAAGGCCCGCAAGATTTTGCGGACCATAATGGGCCGGCCCAGCTAAAGGCCCACGAGATTTTGCGGACCATAATGGGTTGGCCTAGCTACAGGCCCACAAGATTTTGCGGGCCATAATGGGCCGGCCCAGGTAAAAGCCCACAAGATTTTTGCGGGCCATAATGGGCCGGCCCAGGTGAAGGCCCACAAGATTTTTGTGGACCATAATGGGCCGGCCCAGCTAAAGGCCCACGAGATTTTGCCGACATTAATGGGCCTGCCTAGCTGTAGGCCCACAAGATTTTGAGGACCCTAGTAGGCCGGCCCATTAACTGGCTGCCATGTTTTGGGCCAAATGCCGGCCCATATTTGATCCGGTCCATTAATGGCCTGCCATGTTCCGGGCCTAACAATGGCCCATATGAGATCCGGCCTGTTAAAAGCCTACCACGTTCTGGGCCAAATTACGGCCCAGATCAGGTCCGGCCCTTTAAGAGGCTTTGGGCTAAATTATGGCCCATATCAGATTCGGCCCGTCAACTGGACGCTATGCTTTTGGGCCCAATTGCTAAAGGCCCATTTAGTAATTCGGCCTGATATTAGTTTCGGCCTGTTAAGGGCCCGTTTAACATTTCAGCCCTATATTAATTTCGGCCTGTTAAAAGCCCTTCATATAGTTGGGCCTAACTACGGCCCGGTTTGCATCCGGCCTGCTCGCAGCCGATAATCTGATTGGGCCAAACAAGGACCAAGACAATTTTGGCCTGTTAAAAGCCCGTGATTTGATTGGCACAATCATGGGTCGGGGTCTGTCTCGGGCTTCTGCCGGCCCGTGAGCTGTTCGACACGTTTCAGGCCCAACCTACTTCTCAGCCTCCTAAAAGCCCATTGAGTTTTCATGCGAAAAGAGGGCCGGCGGTTTACTCGGCCTATTAAAGGCCCGACTCTACTAGTGGGCCAGTTTACATTTAGGCCTTCTAACAGACCAAGATGACGGGGCCCATGATGCAGATCATACATCGTGATTGCATGACGGCCCGATTATGTACCGTAATTTTATGGTTTGGCCGGTTTACTGCGAAGACAGGATATATATACAGTAAAATAACTGCAGCATCGTGAATAAGAAAAAACCTAGACTATACAATAAAGAAATTACGGCATATTATATCCACTGGGCATCAAAGTTCGCCACTATGATAATAAAGCACAAGCAGACAGCAGATTACATACACGGGGCATCAAAGATCGCCACCGGTGCAACTAAACACGCCGACAAAATAATATACAAAACTGACAACACTTCAATAGAATTCAAGAAAGGTTAGCCCTGCCGGGGAGCTGCAGCGCAAGCTGATGAGACTGCGCTTGTTTAACACTTATATCCTCCTCACTCTTAAAGATAAACAAGCAGACAGATGATAGGTTTTGCACATAAAAGTATCAGTGCTGGCAATTCATCACATTTCTTACTGACGAATAAAGTGACATAGTTTAAAATTGCATTAACACAATATGGTATTGTTCAGGTCAAGACATGGCAGGAAATGACATTGTGAAGGAGTTGGCAGCTTCACGACACCACTCGATTACAGATCAAGAACTCATAAGTATCAATGGTTAGTGTGCTGTCAATTTATCCCATTTCAGATTGGCAAATAAAGAGACGGTTTAAATAATAGTAGAATGATATGACATTGTTCATAGTTAAGACATTGCAGAATATGACATTGTGCTGTAGTGGGTAGGTTCACCACACCACTGGATTACGGATCAAGAACAGAAGCATACATGCAGTGCAAAAGAAGATCACTTGTTCTGTATAGTTTAATTTACATGGTATGAAGAAGTAACTTGGGTGTACATGAAAGTGCGTTATATCGACTAGAGGGGGGTGAATAGGCGATTTTTATGAATTCTTCACTGAGGAATTTGCTAGTGAGGAAATTCCTTAGCGAAGAACTACTTGCAGCAGAATAAGTACTCAAAAGTAAACATAACATAACACAAGCATGGTCATCATGATGAAATGAAGACAAGCACAGAGTACAGAAAGCGTAATCACAAGATAACACAGGATGAGGACAAACAAACTGAAGAAATTGAACTGAGGAAATTTAGAAAGTCAAAGTCAAAGTCTTCAAACACAGATATGACAAGCACACAACACAGTAATGAGGAAATGAAAGAGTTGAGGAAATAGAACCAGTTGGCTTGGTGAAGAAAATGATTTGGTAGACCAGTTCCAACTGCTGTCTCAGTTGTACATCTGGTTGGAGCGGCTAGGTATTTAAACCTGAGGACACACAGTCCCGGACACACAGTCCTCACCGTATTCTCCTTGAGCTAAGGTCACACAGACCTCGCCCAATCACTCGTGGTAAGTCTTCAGGTGACTTCCGAACCTTCACAAACTCGGTCACTCGGCGATCCACAATTCCTCTTGGATGCTCTAGACCATGACGCCTAACCGTCTGGAAGAAGCACAGTCTTCAAAGGTAACAAGCGTCGGATCCATGCAGGATAAATCTCTTCGGTGATGCTCAATCACTTTGGGTTTGTAGGTGTTTGGGTTTTCCTCACTCGATGATTTTCGCTCAAAGTCCTCGGAGGATGGGATGCTCTTAAATGACAAGTGTCAGTTTCTCTCGGAGCAGCCAACCAGCTAGTGGTTGTAGGGGGCGGCTATTTATAGCCTAGGGAGCAGCCCGACATGATAAGACATAAATGCCCTTCAATGATATGACCGTTAGGTGGATAAGATATTTTGGGACAGCTGGCGCGTAGCACAGCAACGGTCGGAAATTTGAGGTTCAAATTCCTCAGGGCTATCATGTTCCTCACTGTGTAGGCAATTCGCACTGGTGAATTCCTAACTCCTTAGTCAAAACAAATTCCTCAGAGACCAGAAGAACTTCGTCTCTGTTGCTGAAGAATATGACTGAACTGTATGAGATTTCCAATGGCTTCACTCGAAGGGATTAGTAGGTGTAGGATTTTGAGTTGAGCATCACATGGAAAATTTTCCTTAGTATTTCCTTGACCCCCTTTGACAGTATGGTGTTTCCTCAAGAAATAGAAAATGAAACTACGAAAACAAAAGTCTTCACGCTTCATGTTCCTTGAATGAATGCCAAGTCTCCACGGTCACACCAATTTCTTCACTTTCAAAGTCTTCAGAATTCCAAAGTCTTCAGTCGAAGAACTTCATTTTTAGGGGTCGACTTTCTCTGTAAATATCAAACTCCTCATAGACTTATAGACCTGTGTGCACTCACAAACGCATCAGTCCCTTAACCTATAAGTCTTCAATACACCAAAATCACTAAGGGGCACTAGATGCATTTACAATCTCCCCCTTTTTGGTGATTGATGACAATATAGGTTAAGTTTTCAACGGGGATAAACATATGAAGTGTAAATACTGATATTGAGGAATTTGATTGCAAGATATAGACGAACTCCCCCTGAAGATGTGCATAGTGAGGAATTTGCTTTTGAAGCAATGCACACTTGAAGAGTTGAATCATGGAGATCTCCCCCTATATCTTGTAATTCATACACGCATTTGACATATAATATGAAGAATTTGAAATGCATGATGAAATATGGTGACTGATGTAATTCAGCATGCGTGCATTAACATTACGAGGAATAGGCATGCAGAAGAACACAGCAAAAGTATCAGGCCACCATAGAGTTTAAGTGTACAACTCGATCCAACAAAGTCATCAGAAGAACGAGAGTTGTAACTTCAAAAAAACGCCCATAGAAGATAGACCCGCTTGAAGACTAACTCAAATTTCTCCCCCTTGGTCATCGAATGACCAAAAGGATCGAAAATGAGGACTAACGCCCCTGAAGAATATCAAGTTGATGAAGGAGCGCCATCGTTATTGGGGTCGTTTGTTGATGTAGGGCCTGCTGTAGTGTCGTCCAAGTCTTCATGCTCATCGGTGTCGCGCGATGAAGAATAGGAGCTGGCCACCAAGGAGGGAACCTTGACCTTCTTGTATTTCTTCGGTGGAGGTGCAGACCAGTCAAAGTCTTCCTTGAGACCCATTTTCTTCAGATCTTCTTCACCATATACATGTGACAGAATAGCCCAGGTGCGATCGAAGACTTCGTGGAGGTAGTAATGGTTTTTCTTCACTGCATTATGTGTAGCAGTCATGTTGTGAAGAATTGAACCAAACTGACGCTTAACCCATTTATGGTTTCGATCCACCTTTTGGTGAAGACTTAGTAGAAGCTCACGGTCAGTCATCACACGAGGAGCAGTAGCTTGAGGATTTGGCTTGGAGGCATGGGCAGCAAAATCATGAGTGGCAGAGTCATCATTGGTGGAATAAGATGCAGCCTTGTGAAACTGACCATCCAATGGACGAATGCCTTCATCTATAACAGCTGGAGCCTTGCCCTTTTCGTCAGCTGAGGAATAGGTCCGCTTGAGGACTTCAATCGGGGGCAAGTAGCTGAGGTGATTCTGAAAATCAGCTTTGTAGTTGAGTGAAGACCTTGTCCTGAGGAATCTCATGATCCAGGGTGCATAAGGCTTCAGCTCAAACGGTGAAAGTGCAACATTTGCCAGAGTCCTCATGAAGAAATCGTGATAATTGTCAGGAATGACATGAATGATGTTGAATACCAGATTCTTCATGATGCCAACAATTTCCTCATCAGATGAGTCGTGGCCTTTGATTGGACTCATAGTCTTCGTCAGAATGCGATAGACTATCCTTGGTACATACTGCAATTCCTTCATGAGGAATTTTGTCCTTGAGGCTTGACCGGGCTTCAATGGCTTCATCAACACTTGCATATAGTGATCTGTAAGCTCAGGCTCTTGGTACATGCAACGAGCTCCTTCAGGTGGAGGACTGATGGGCAGGGCGTGAAGTAATTCAGAGGCTAGTGCTTTGTAGTGAGTGTTTTCGGTCATCCAGTCCAAAACCCAGGAGTTCACATCGTCAGCATCTCCTGTGATGTGCAAAGTTGCGTAGAATTGAAGAATGAGTTCTTCATTCCAATCAACTATGTCTATGCAAAAGTTGAGGAGGCCTGTGTCATGAAGCACACTGAGGACAGGTGTGAAGCATGGCAGTGATTCCATGTCCACATGAGGAATATGCTCATGATCGAAGACTTTGTCCTTATTGAAAAGTAGTGAAGAATAGAAGTTGGCCTGGCTGGTGGTCCAGAAGCGCTTCCTTCTAAGATGAGCAGAATCATAAGGATTGTAGTCAGTGAAGAACACATGCTCGCCGAAGAAATCATCAGCCTTGAATTTCTGCTTCTTTGAGAATGGGTCCTTTGGTTTGGGCTAAGGAGTGTCAGTCAATTGCATTATCACCTCAGGAATCGCAATCTCAGGTTCTTCATGCTGAGGAATTTCAGCTTCTACTCTAGTGACAGCCTGGGTCTTCAATTCTTCATTTTCATTTTCTTCAGCACTAGTGGCTGGAATTTCTTCATGGACAGATGGGGTTGCACAAGGTTCTTCAGATCCCATTTGTACTTCAGTCGCAACAGGGGACTAAGGAATTTTTTGCAATGGTGTGAAGAGTGTAGAGTTGGGGTGCTGACTTTCCCAAAAGTCATCATTCATCACTGGTGTGGTGCAGCCAATGTCCACATCTTCATCTTCCATTTCTTCAACGCCGGCCTCCTAAGCAGTAAACTGAGGCATGGGCGAGGAAACTGTGGGGGTTGAAGGGATTTTATCCACTTCAATTTCTTCATCCATCTACTCTGACGAAGCAGCAGAAGGATTTTCTTCATCAGATCCGCTAGGGATCACATATTCTTGATCAAAAGGAACTAGCGCCTTTGATGGTAAGGTAGTGAGAGGAACAGCATCAATTGGGTTTGCAAAAGAGCTGGTCATAAACTTCATCTTCTTCGGAGCTGAAGAAGCTAATGCCTTCCTTTTCTTCACAGCTGCACGCTCTGCAGCCTTAGTCTTCTTCACATCTGATGCAGATGGAAGGATTGGAGTTGGAGTAGGCGCAGGAGGAGCAAAGGAATGTGGTTGATTTTCTTCAGGCACAACTAATGCAGTTGCCCTGACCTCTTCATTTTCTTCAAGCGCACCACTAGTGGATGCCCTGGCAATTTCATCAGCGGCTGGAATGCAGTCATCAGCCTTGGAACTCACATTTTCTTCAGCAGCCTGAATGTCATCAGCGGTGCTGGCATGTTCTTTAGTCGGCTGAGCAGATGCTTCAGCCTGAGGAATTTCTTGTTGCGATGGGGCTGCAACATTGGAGGTGAACTTCTAAGTCAGTTTAACAAACCTGACCTTGGCTCCTTGCCAATCAGCATAGTAAGCATTGAAATCATCACTGAGGACTTTGATTTCAGACTGGATCTTCACAAGATCATCAGTTGTCATAGAGACAACATTGTTCTTCAGAAATTTTTCTTTCCTATACTGTGCTTTCTTGATCTGCCTGGCCTTCTCATATTTCCATTTCTCTTCTTGGATGAAGGTAGTCAGCATATGATTTTGGCCAGGAGTCAACTTGAAATCAGGCATAGGAGTGTTTGGGTCCTTGTGCCAGAGATCAATGTAGCCGAGGATCAACTTTGGATCCAAAAGCAGAGGCACATTTGTGCCCTTGGCTCTAGCGGCCCTGACTTGCCTATCTCTGATGATCTCTGCAAGTTCATCATCATCAGCTTCGTCTTCTTCAGACGGCACTTGGAAGGCGACCTGCTTCTTGTAAGGACTTCGGCGAGAACCTCGTCCAGCAGTGGCCTTTGTCTTCAGCAGAGAGGGTCCCGTTGAAGAATTTGGTGCAGCTGAGGAACTAGCAGAAGCTCCTAAGGCAATGGAGATGCCTGTAGTCCTTTGGCACGTGGCAAGATGCACAGGTGCTGAGGACTTTGTCGGAGCAGCTGAGGACTTTGTCGGAGCAGCTGAGGACTTTGGAGGAGGAGGAGCAGCGTGAGGAATTTGCCGTGAGGGCTTTGAGGATTCTGGCCGTGAGGGCATAGCTAAGGAACTTGGCCTTGAGGGCATTGGAGGTGAAGCACTTGGCTTGTGCGCAGGCTTCTTTGCCATGGATTTCTTCGGCTTGACAGAGACCTCAGCGGTAGCAGCAGCAGCAGAGTCTTCATTGAATTTCCTCACTGCTTCTCTGGCTTGTTTAGCCAGCTTGGCCTGGCGCTTGGCCCATTCATCAGGATAGTCCTCACCGCGCTTGAGGCTGGTGGGATCCGCTTCTTGGCCAGGTGCCAACGGAGGTCTTGGGCATGGAGGATTGAGTGCGAATTTCTTCATATACTTGGGAGTAACATATCTGTACTCCCTCCATTCCCTTGCCCATCTCCTCTCTATCTTCTGAATGCGCACCTTGTGCTGATTTTTATCTTCCTCAGGGGGTGTGCAGTACCCAGCATAGATGTCCTCAGGGATTTCAAATGCAGTGTTGACCTCAGGCCTCTTTCCTCCTTTCTGTGGCTTCTTTCCATCAGCCATTTTCTTCAGTTGAGGAATTTGAACAATTGAATTCTCTGAAGAAGTATGCAAATTTTCTTCGAGGAACGCTGCAAATGAGTTAAGTTGATGAGAACCTAGTGATTCAGCAGCGGACATGAGTACCTGTGAACAGAGTATAGTTGGGAGGAATTTGTAGAGGTCATATGCGTTCTCAGAAGATTTTTCAAAAAAGAACAAGTTTGAGGAATTTGACCAGATGAGTCTTGAAGAATTTCACTAAGCGTTCTTTGTCTTAGGTTCCAGAGTTGTATAGATCGAAGATCCACACAATTGAGGAATCTTGAAGAAAAATATAGCTTAGAGAAATGAATCAAGAGCAGATGACATGTGAGGTGTTCAGTGTGTGAAGAATTTGAAGAAAAAACACCTTTGAAGATTTTGTAGTAATCATTTGAATCAAAGAGGGCAGTAAAAATAACTTTTAATTACCCTGGATGAAGAACACGACGAACTGTGAGGTGGAGAAGTGAAGTTCGTCTGTGCAGATCTTCCACGCCCTAACTCGGCGGAGGAAGACGGCTACGGCGGCGGCGGAGTGAAGATTTCCGCGGCCGGCGCGAGTACGACGGCGACGAGGTCGAGGCAGTGAAGCTCTTCCTCACCGGCGACGATGAAGTAGCGGCGGCGCTAGGGTTTGAGAAGCTTGAGCGGGAGAGAGGTCGAGCGGAGTAAAAGAAGTGAGGAAGGGGAGGGGGTATTTATAGCCACGGTGAAAAACTGTTCATCCGAAGAATTTGGACGAACGTGCCCCTGACCCTTCTCATTCGCTTGACATGTGTCACCCACGTACTGAGAAGTGGAGATCGTGTTAGATCGTGGGTGAATATATAAGTATTTCGTGGGATGCAGAACGGTTTGAGCGGCAAAGCCGAAAATTTGGATAAGATAAGTTTTAATGTTCCGTTCGCAAATTCTTCAGCTGACAAGGACACAGTGAAGATTTTGAACGAGTTTCAAATAGAGCGCACATGAATAATTTGTGAATAGATTGGGTTGAGTTTAGCATAGAGGGGGAAAGGTCCGATCACATTCACTTAGCAGAAAACGCAACTTGAAGAATTAGCCATAAGTGAATGCTGTAGAGGACATAAACTCATATATATATATATATATATACATATATATATATAGCCAATGGAGAAAAATGACGGAAACAGTGAAGGCAATGCAAAGTTGAAGAAATTGAACAACTGAGGAATTTCAGAACCGAGGAAAAACTCAAATTGAAGATTTTCAACTTTGGTGGTGGCGAGACCCACCGTATAAGAATGATGATTTCAGACACCGCGTACAATTGTCGTAGGGTTCTGAGAATCAAATTCTTCGTTAATTTCTTCACACTTAGAGTGTTATTCTTCATTGATTGAAGAAAAAAGTTTCTTCATGTGTTGCACATCTAAGTCATCGATTTTGCATAAGTGTTAAGATGAGTGTCCTTTTCAAAGAACATTCGAAGATTATAAGATATTTAGCTCACACCGCAACTTGCTAAATCTCTTCTCATCCAAGGGCTTTGTGAAGATATCGGCTAGCTGTTCTTCAGTCTTCACATGCTCAATAGAAATGTCGCCCTTCAACACATGATCACAAAGAAAATGATGACGAATCTAAATGTGCTTTGTCTTCGAGTGCTGAACTGGGTTGTGAGAAATCTTGATGGCACTCTCATTGTCACAGAAGAGAGGCACATTCTTCACGTTGACGCCGTAGTCCTTGAGAGTTTGCTTCATCCACAGCAATTGAGCACAGCAAGAACCAGCAGCAATGTACTCAGCTTCAGCAGTAGACAGTGATACGCAGTTCTGTTTCTTCGAGGACCAACAGACCAAAGATCATCCGAGGAAATGACATGTACCAGATGTTGACTTGCGTTCCACACGATCACTAGCATAGTCAGAGTCAGAATATCCAATGAGATCAAAAGACGAGCCCTTGGGGTACCATAATCCAAGTGTTGGTGTGTGAGCTAGATATCGAAGAATATGCTTCATAGCCTTATGGTGTGATTCCTTCGGTGTAGCTTGAAATCGGGCACACATGCAAACACTAAGAATTATATCTGGCCTAGATGCACATAAGTACAATAAAGAACCAATCATGGAGCGGTATACCTTATGATCGAAGTCAATACCATTTTCATCAGTGCACAGATGGCCATTTGTGGGCGTAGGAATTTTGACGCCTTTGCAATCTTGCATGCCGAATTTCCTCAGTACATCCTTGAGGTATTTCTCCTGAGATATGAATATGCCATTGCGCTGTTGACGAATTTAAAGACCTAAGAAAAATTTCAATTCTCCCATCATAGACATTTGATATTCTTCACTCATCATATAGGCAAATTCATCACTATAACGTTGGTCAGTACAACCAAAGATAATATCATCAACATATATTTGGCACACAAACAGTTCACCATCATAAGATTTAGTGAAAAGAGTAGGGTCGAGTGAACCGGGTTTGAAGCCTTTCTTCATGAGAAATTCCTTCAAAGTATCATACCACGCCCGAGGAGCCTGCTTGAGGCCATAGAGGGCCTTGTTGAGTCTGAAGACTTTGTCAGGATTCTTTGGATCTTCAAAACCTGGGGGTTGAGCAACATATACTTCTTCCTCAAGCTTACCATTGAGGAATGCACTTTTCACATCCATTTGATATAAAGTGATATCATGATGATTAGCATAAGCAAGTAATATGCGAATAGCCTCAAATCTAGCAACAGGTGCAAAAGTTTCATCGAAATCAATTCCTTCAACCTGTGTGGAGCCTTGAGCTACAAGCCGTGCCTTATTCCTCACCACAAGGCCATTTTCATCTTGCTTGTTGCGGTAGATCCACTTTGTGCCAATGATATTGTGCTTGCAAGGATCTGGACGTTTGACCAGTTCCCAGACGTTGTTGAACTCAAACTGATGTAATTCTTCTTGCATGGCCTGAATCCACTCAGGCTCCAGAAATGCTTCATCTACCTTAGTGGGCTCTGTGATAGAGACAAAAGCATAGTGCCCACAAAAGTTAGATAAATGTGAAGCTTTTGAGCGTGTGAGAGGACCTGGTGCTTCAATGTCATCGATGATCTTTTCAACTTGCACTTCTTTTGCAACGCGAGGATGAGCTGGTTGTCGTCGAGGAATTTGATCAACATTTTCTTCAGCATTTTATTTAGGTGCATTAGCTCGACGTTCTTCATGCTCTGGAATGAATTCTTCAGCAGATTCTTCGGTAGGAATGACATCCTCAGTAGCCTTGAACATGATAGATTCCTCGGGTGTTGGTTCATCTATCACAGAAGGTAGGTGCTCTCTTTGCGAGCCATTAGTTCCATCGAACCGCACATCTATAGTTTCAACAACCTTGTGAAGAACGTTGTTGAAGACTCTGTAGGTGTGCGAGTCCTTTCCGTAGCCAAGCATAAAACCTTCATGTGCTTTCGGTGCAAATTTAGCATTGTGATGAGGATCTCTAATCCAGCATTTAGCACCGAAGACTTTGAAATAACTCACATTGGGTTTCTTGTCAGTGAGGAGTTCATAGGCAGTCTTCTTGAAGAATTTGTGAAGATATACCCTGTTGATGATGTGGCACGTAGTATAAATTGCCTCAATCCAGAAGTGACGAGGCATCTTGTACTCATCAAGCATAGTGCGAGCCATCTCGACAAGAGTTCTGTTCTTGCGCTCCACGACGCCATTCTGCTAAGGAGTATAAGGAGTAGATAACTCATGAGTAATACCAAGTTCATCAAGATAGTCATCAAGACCAGAATTCTTGAACTCAGTTCCATTGTCACTTCTGATGTGCTTGATCTTCACACCAAAGTTGGTTGAAGCCCTCGAGGAAAATCGTTTGAAGACTTCCTGCACTTCATGTTTGTAAGTAACAATGTGTACCCATGTGTAACGAGAGTAATCATCAACAATAACAAAGCCATAGAGAGATGCATCATTTGTGACTGCTGAATAATGATTAGGACCGAAGAGATCCATATGAAGCAATTCAAATGGTCGAGTAGTGGTCATGATAGTCTTCGCTGGATGCTTAGCCTTGGTCAACTTTCCAGCTTCACAAGCTCCGCATAAGTGATCCTTGAGGAATTTGACATTTTCAATGCCAATGACATGCTTCTTCTTCGCAAGCGTGTGCAAATTCCTCATGCCTGCATGACCAAGTCGTCGATGCCATAGCCAGCCTTCTGAAGCTTTTGCAAGTAGGCACACGGCTGGTTGCGGTCCTGTAGAGAAATCAACAATATACAAGTCTCCTCTCCTAAAGCCTTTGAAGACTTTGGAATTGCTAGCTTCCATAACCACAACACAACGATACTTGCCAAAGACAACAACCATATCAAGATCGCAAAGCATTGAGACAGACATGAGGTTGTATCCTAAGGACTCGACAAGCATGACTTTGTCCATGTGTCGATCCTTTGTGATCGCAACCTTACCTAGACCCAATACCTGACTTTTGCCTTTGTCAGTGAAGATGATATGCTTCAGATGCGATGGTGATAAGGGAGCATCCATCAATAGATTCTTGTCACCAGTCATGTGATTTGTACATCCACTATCGAGGACCCACTCAGTGGCTTTGGGTTGATCATCCTGCAGATGAATTAGTGCAACTTACGAACTTCATATACTTCATTAGTGAAGAATATGACATCAATTCATCAGATCAATTTCATCAAGTAATAGAACAAATAAAGCAGTACGAGGACGTGAAAAATGAAGGTTCATTTCTTCATGATTAGCTTGCATCCTTTCAGGCACTTTTCATGTCTCCAACAAATTCTTCAGACGTTTACGCACGTCTGGAGACCTGACCCTGCAGAAGAGATTAGTTCTTTTTTTTCACCACCCACATCTGAAGGGGTGACAAAGAGTTCATCACTCTGCGAGCTCCATACGAGAAAGGTGGCATAGAAGCCAATCCATTTCGTTTCACATAAGAGGAGTTAGGGTAAGCATATGAATAAGCAGAGAAATTCTTCGAGGACTTATGAACATAATGATTAGAAGAATAATGCTCATATTCAAAGCCCTTAGCTCTTCCCTGCGAAACAGAGTTGTTAGCATGATGATGTTCATATGAGGACTTTGATCCTTTTGAGGAATTTGATCCACGTGAGGAATTTGGTCCGTATGAGGACTTGGATCCATATGAAGAATTTGGTCCATATGAAGAATTTGATCTGGGGTTCCTATTCTTCACAGGTGGTGTCATGAGGACATTCACCTGAAGACTTTCAAGGCACCTTTTGGGAACCCAGATTTTCTTCATAGGGGAACCGTTCCTGCAGTTAGTACCAACATATCTAGCAAATACTTCACCATTCTGATTTTTGAACAGTTTATAGTTGGAGTCAAATGACTCATCAAAAGAATGAGAAGATTCACATGTAAAGCCAGATAGATTAGATGGATCAACTGGAGGTCCCTTTGCAACAATCCATGAGGTTTTGGGGTACTGCTCAGGCTTCCAATATGTACCATCAGCATTGAGTTTCCTCTCAAAAGCAATACCCTCTTTCCTAGGGTTCCTGTTGAGGATCTGCTTTTTAAGCACATCACAAAGAGTCTGATGCCCTTTGAGGCTTTTGTACATGCCTGTCATGTACAATTCCTTCAGCCCTGCATCGTCAGTGATACTAGCAAAGTCCTCAGATGAGGAATTAGTGATAGCATAGGTAGGTGAAGAATTTGTAACATTATAAGCATTTGAACATTCAGGTGAAGAATTAGCAGATTCACGTTCAATGCATTTCAAACATGGAGGAACAAATTCTTCCTGAGCAGCGCTGATTTGTTGAGCAAGTAATAAATCGCGCTCCTTCTGAAGATCTTCATAACTCACTCTTAGCTTTTCAAGATCTTGCTTTCTCTGAAGAAATTCATAAGAAAGCTTCTCATGATCAGATAAGAGAGTGTTATGTTGATCTTGAAGGGTGTCATACTTAGTATGAAGTCTCTGAAGACTTTCAGCCAAAGCTTTTGACTGATCAATTTCTTCAGCCAACATATCATCGCTCCTATTTAGCATGTATTGAACTTTTTCCAAAGCTCTTTGTTGTTTAGTGGAAAGGGAAGCAAGTTTGACATAGCTGGGTCCAAATTCATCACCAGATTCATCATCACTAGACTCGGATAGGTAGCATTCAGTTACCTCAACACTTTTTGCCATAAGGCATGATGAAGAGGATGATGATTCTGGTTCGAATGTCATTGCTTTGAGAGATTCCTTGAAGTCCTCAAACCAAGGATCGTGACGGGTTCGATGACCTTCATAGACCTCAGAGAGACGGTCCCAGATAAGCTCCGCATGATCGAGATGCATGATGTTCCTGAACTGATTTTGAGACAGATAGGAGCAGATGACGTCCTTTGCCGTGAGATTGAGAAGAGTGTACTTGCGAATGTCATCCGCTTCCGCCATCTTGCATAGATCGGTCAGACCAATCTCAGTGACGGTCCACAGCTCGCTGTTCATCGCCATGAGGCGCTTCTTCATCATGGCCTTCCACTTGGGATACTCGTGACCGTCAAAGATGGGGCATGACACAGTCTTCATTCCTGTGGTCGACATAACTAAAACTCCAGGTGGTTAAACCAAAATCACACAGAACAAGGGAGTACCTTGCTCTAATACCAATTGAAAGTGCGTTATATCAACTAGAGGGGGGTGAATAGGCGATTTTTATGAATTCTTCACTGAGGAATTTGCTAGTGAGGAAATTCCTTAGCGAAGAACTACTTGCAGCGGAATAAGTACTCAAAAGTAAACATAACAGAACACGAGCATGGTCATCATGATGAAATGAAGACAAGCACAGAGTACAGAAAGCGTAATCACAGGATAACACAGGATGAGGACAAACAGACTGAAGAAATTGAACTGAGGAAATTTAGAAAGTCTTCAGTCAAAGTCTTCAAACACAGATATGACAAGCACACAACACAGTAATGAGGAAATGAAAGAGTTGAGGAAATAGAACCAGTTGGCTTGGTGAAGACAATGATTTGGTAGACCAGTTCCAACTACTGTCTCAGTTGTACATCTGGTTGGAGCGGCTAGGTATTTAAACCTGAGGACACACAGTCCCGGACACACAGTCCTCACCGTATTCTCCTTGGGCTAAGGTCACACAGACCTCGCCCAATCACTCGTGGTAAGTCTTCAGGTGACTTCCGAACCTTCACAAACTCGGTCACTTGGCGATCCACAATTCCTCTTGGATGATCTAGACCATGACGCCTAACCGTCTGGAAGAAGCACAGTCTTCAAAGGTAACAAGCGTCGGATCCACGCAGGATCAATCTCTTCAGTGATGCTCAATAACTTTTGGTTTGTAGGTTTTTGGGTTTGGGTTTTTCTCACTCGATGATTTTCGCTCAAAGTCCTTAGAGGATGGGATGCTCTTAAATGACAAGTGTGAGTTTCTCTCGGAGCAGCCACCTAGCTAGTGGTTGTAGGGGGCGGCTATTTATAGCCTAGGGAGCAGCCCGACATGATAAGACATAAATGCCCTTCAATGATATGACCGTTAGGTGGATAATATATTTTGGGACAGCTGGCGCGTAGCACAACAACGGTCGGAAATTTGAGGTTCAAATTCCTCAGGGCTATCATGTTCCTCATTGTGTAGGTAATTCACACTGGCGAATTCCTAACTCCTCAGTCAGAACAAATTCCTTGGAGACCAGAAGAACTTCGTCTCTGTCACTGAAGAATATGACTGAACTGTATGAGATTTCCAATGGCTTCACTCGAAGGGATTGGTAGGTGTAGGATTTTGAGTTGAGCATCACATGGAAATTTTTCCTTAGTATTTCCTCGACCCCCTTTAACAGTACGGTGTTTCCTATGACTCAAGAAAAAGAAAATCAAACTACGAAAACAAAAGTCTTCACGCTTCATGTTCCTCGAATGAATGCCATGTCTTCACGGTCACACCAATTTCTTCACTTTCAAAGTCTTCAGAAAGTCTTCAAAATTCCAAAGTCTTCAGTCGAAGAACTTCATTTTTAGGGGTCGACTTTCTCTGTAAATATCAAACTCCTCATAGACTTATAGACCTGTGTACACTCACAAACGCATCAGTCCCTTAACCTATAAGTCTTCAATACACCAAAATCACTAAGGGGCACTAGATGCACTTACAGTACAACTGAAAACTTAAATTGAGAAGGACAAACTTTTGTTTATGAACTACATAATAAACTTTAAACATGCAATTTAATGCAAACACCAAAAATAAACAGTTGTTGCAGTCATGCCTAACCAAATATACACAACAAAGTTTGAAGGCTTGAGAAGGAAAAACTTACATTATTGGTGAAGGCAGGCTCTATAATGCCCTTGTCCATGCTGATGGGGGGGCGCAATTCAAGAAGTTTACCACATAATCTTCTTCATAAGCATTGCCTTTGTTCTACATTTTGTTAAGAGTAAATATAGATGTGACAGTAAGAAAAAAATGGAGAATATTTAAGATAAGATGAAGAGTGATGCTACATAACCAAGTAGCTATAAATGTAAGTACAGCGATACAGGCAAAAGGTACAACCAAGAGCAATGAAGAGCTAAACCTCTTCGGTACCATCGGTGTTATCCAACCTTATGGTAAGAGTAAATATAGATCTTATGTGTAGAAAATGGAGGGCAAAGGAAAATAAGCTGCAGAGTGATGGTAGATGAACAACTACCTGTCAATATAAGTACACTGATAAAGGACAGCAAGTACTTACAAGAACAATGCAGAGCTAAAAAATTTCATTGGCATTGGATATATTCTACACTAATGTAACCATTCATACAGATCAGATAATTTGGAGCGAACAATTGATAAGCAAGCTATCATGCATACTGCTGTCACATAATGAACCAGGTATGTATGCAAGTACAGTGATATAGGACAATAGGTACTAACAAGAGCAAAGCAGCGGGCAGCATATTTGCGATA
This sequence comes from Aegilops tauschii subsp. strangulata, assembly GCF_002575655.3. Taxonomy (NCBI): domain Eukaryota; kingdom Viridiplantae; phylum Streptophyta; class Magnoliopsida; order Poales; family Poaceae; genus Aegilops; species Aegilops tauschii. The sequence goes on from NC_053038.3 coordinate 90,982,372, forward strand.
TCCTGTCGTTCTTTTCAAACCGGAATTCTTTTTCGAGCAGATTTCCTGCAAAAAAGATCCGTAAGGCACATGCGGAAAAGTAGAAATTCAAATTGTCATGCGACATCATAGGCAGTACCTCATCCTCGGAACGAGACCAGTGCATAACAAGGTTTTTCCATTCAATGTCTTCTAAATTTAGCACAGGAGACTTCACCAGAAATTCGTTTATAGACTTTCCATCAAAGTGTGATTTCCTCAGGTAACACCAATACTGATGCAATGCTTCCTTGAAAAGCGCAAGCAAGCTTTGCTCGTCATGACTATCCAGATTGACCCTCGCCTACTTACAACAATGTAATGTAAATCATTGATGTGTTCAATCAGCAGAAAACAGGAAAATAATCACCATGAATAATAGCACTTACACGTAAGTGGGACAGGAAGATGTGAAAATGGTGTTTGTCTTCACTATAATCTTCCCATGATGGGAATATATGCACGTAGTCCCTAATAACATTCAAAGCATTGTCTTTTAAACTGGGAATAACTGGAATGGGGTTCCAATCTGCAGGAATTGGCTGTCTCTGCAGTTGGGATAGGTCTTCGGCCGGTGGACTTGCTGTACGTTTTGCTAGAGTGGGATTTTTCTGTGGTACGGCTGGTGCTATGGCAACTGAAATCGGCATACCTTTTGCTGGAGTGCAGGTCCTGTGTGGTGCGGCTAGTGGTGTGGCCAGTGAAGTATGGGTACAGTTTGCTGGAGTCGGTCCTACGTTTTGTGTCACTGGTTGTACAACCAATATAAGTGGGGTGCTCTCTGATTTCTCCGGCACAACCACGTTTTTCAAGGACTTTGCTGGTGCTCCTTCAGGTTCGGCAATCACCCTCTTCCTTTTTGATGTCTGATGCACAGGAACAACATTTGAGTGGAAAAACATGGTATGATGACAGATGGAATATGTATTGATAATGGATGGGCATGGCATCTCGACATATATGATGAGTAAACTAAGCAGATGGCGGTGCAACAAAGTAGAAGAAATGCAAGACGACATATGCAAGATACGCGCAATCAATAAAACCTTGCCAAATTAGAATAGGCACCTTGATGGGTGAACAGGATAGGCCACCTGCCTTTGACTCCTCAAGGTTAGAATAGTCATTAGGATCATATTCTGAACAAGAATCAACAGGTGGGGAGCGTATGAGTTTCATTGCATCCAGAATGGCACTCAATGCCTTGGTGCCAATTTTGTAAGTCATTGCGGTGTTTAGCTTCAAGAGTGGACTGCTGCTAGTGCGACACAAAGCAGCTACACAGATCATAGTGTAGATATAACGGGAAAACCGTAAGCATCAGAGTATAATCAGCAAAGTGGAACTTGCTGGAATATATGTGCTAGTATTGCCGGTACGGCTAGAAAGGCTTCGGATACTAGCTCTCTTCAACTGAAGGTGCGGTACTGTTAATATCAGTGTAACTCTCAAAGGCGACACAGCTCCCCGCATTTCCTTGCTATTCTTATAGGATTCAAGTGGGCAGGCCACTACAAATCCTATTCCCATGTTTACAAAATTCTACGTATCAAAGAGGCCCGACGAGTTCAAAGTGTCCATACCAACCGACCGTATAGACCTCTACACTGCAAATGTCCCTGCTCATCTTCACTACAAGGAACATACTGTACTACTATCATACTCCCTCCATTCCAAATATAAGTCTTGGTAGAGATTTCCACTATGGATCATATACAGATGTATCCAGATACATTTTAGAGTGTAGATTCACTCATTTTGCTCCATATGTAGTCCATGGTGGAATCTATACAAAGACTTGTATTTAGGAACAGAGAGAGAGTACTTATTAAAGAAGAATGGAAGAGGAACATGCTAAAGAAGAGCAAGCAGATTTTGGATAATAAAATGTTCGTTGCGCAGTGCCCACACATGATGAACCAGAGCACATTAAGAAAGCAACTCCCTGCTGTCTCTCTATATGTGGTGCACGTGCTTTTTCGAAAGTAAAGTAGGAACATGAGCTAACCAATTAAATGTTATCTGTTTTAGTAATATCAGCAGCATATCAGATTCGTACTTGAGCAACAAGTTTGGAATTATGAGTGGCACGTTGTTTAGGTTGATGGATTCAGGAGCAGTGCTAAGCAGGTACGATGATGGTACTGAATATAAAGGGATGTCTGCATGCAAGTCGCGTGACTTTTTTCATTTGGGTCAGTCGACCATTTCAGACGGTTGGATGAAGATCCTACGTCTCCTAACCCTTCTTCTTCCTCGTCTCTGATTCTTCCCATACAGAACACCGCACGGGCCGCCGGCCAGACCATCGGTCCCCACCGCATGTGTTCCTCCGCCACCCCCACCCCCCACCCCCGCCCCCACCTGCGTCGAGTTTTCTTCGTTCAGCGAGGCCCCACCACCGCCCCCCACAACCAAACTCCCCACCCAGCCCCTTCGTTCGCACCGGTGAACTCCGGCGAGCTCTGAAAAATCGACTGACCCAATTTTGAAATTTAGTCTACTGTGATTTAACTAGTGTGGAATATAAAAGGCAAAAACCATAAGCATTGGAGTATAGTGTTGAGCGTGCCATGGCGGATGTGAAGGTGCAAACCGGACAAAGGCAACTTCGCAACCAATGTTTGCTTTCAACTAGCAAGTAAGTGATGGACAAGAAATCAGAGTAAAGCAGTGGCGATCTATTTTCTTGCTGCGATAAATAAGTTGAGCAGATACGAAAGAGTATCGCCTCTGGTGCGGCGCCGTGTATGCATCTGCTGAGAATTGGACGGTGCTGCGATAGCGATGGCTGTCGGTGGCATGGAAGCAGATCTAGGAGGGTAGACGGTGGCGGCGGGGCGCGGTGGATGAGACGGTCGTAGGAGCGGCGCCGGCAAGGTGGACGATGGCGGGGATGAAGTGAGAGGACGGGATGCAAGGATCCCGGTCCGAAGCCGTGGACGAGAGAGGTCGATCTCTTGTAATGGACGACGGCGTCGGGGTATCAGCTCCGGCATGGTGGAGGAGGACGACGGTGGATGGGATGGCGGACGGAGGAGGCTGGGGTGGAGAGGGTGTTTTGGTGCCCACGGAGTACGAATGGGGAAATGGAGGTGGAGAGGAAGGGGGAACCATGTCTTCAGGACGCGCTTGTCTCAAATGCGAGGAAATTTACAAACTTAGCCCCCGTTTCAAATTTCCTACATCACAGCAATATTAGTCGTTGGAGATAGGACGGTAATCTCGCATACACCGAATATTTGCCGATGAGAGTTTGTTTTTGGCGCCCACCGTGTTTGAATCGGGGAGGGAGTCGATTTCGGCCGAGGACACACTGTGTTTTGGCGCCCACCGTGTATGAATCCGGGTGAGAGGCGGTTATGTCACGTTTGAGTGAAATTACAAACCTACCCCTATCGAAACCTATAGAAATCGAGCAGATAGGCTTTGCGTGGCAGGGATAGGCAGTAGTAATTTCCATCTCGCAGATTTTGGTTTCGGGCGGTTACTGTGACTTTCCCCGCTTCGTTCAAATTTTGCAGAGTGCACGTTTACCGTGCCAACTCAATTCGAATCCCGTTTGTATTCTATTTTTTCGGGCGGGATCCATTTTTGATTGGAATAAAATTCTATATACATCATTTTTTTTATATATACTTTCAAAAGCACAACAAAGAATTCTGCTCTTTTATATGTATAATATGATTTACAAATACAATGATCTCAAAATCATAAGGTTGAATTCAAAAAATTAAACCAAATTATCTTCTACTAAAATGTATGGATCAGTAATATCTACATATTAAATAACATAGATGCACGTGAATTCATATGAGTATGCATGTTTGATAGATCAATTTTGGTTCGAGTATGGATTACATGTATCATCATCTCGAATTCAAATATTTGAATCCCTTTTATGTTCACTCCTTTCATGCCCATCTCTCTCGCATGCATGCTCCTTCATGTAGCTATCACTCTCCTTTCTCCAGCTCACCCGCACGCTCACTTCATGTTTCTCCTATCCTCGCAAACATGGTCTCTCGACGTCTCCCTTGAGAAGTGTCACACTCTCCCTAACATTATACATTACACGGTTTTCATTATCTCTCACGTCTCTACCGTTCTCTCGTATCAGTAGGTACCTAAGCTTTCTTTTTCACCGCCACACACACGGTCTCCACTCGTCTTTCACTTTGTCTTTCTCTCTATGGGATTCTCTCACACACCTATATGTCTCTAGATATGAATCATACCACTAAAATTACTCTCTCTCTCTCTCCTGTAGACACAACATTTGTTGCAGTCTCCTTTTCATCTTCATCCCAGACTGACATTATTCATTTGTTTACTAATCAGACAAACTCCCCCCCCCTCTCTCTCTCACACACACACACACACAACTCCTGCTTCCACTCCCCTTCCCGACTACCGTCTCTCTCTCTCACACACAACACTCTCGCTTTCTCACCCCCGACTCGTATTTCTCTCACAAACATTTATCAACTAGCCTCTAGGTAGGTTTATACACCCGCACACTTATGCTTCCACTATCACATACATGTCTCTCTCCCGCTCCATGTATCTATGTAGACTTTTCTTCCCTTCTTGAGACACGCCCTCTCGATCGTGCACACACACACACACTATCTCCTCATTTTAAGCTGATACCTCTCGCACACACACTCTTTGTGTCTTTGTCACACATGCACTCCGTCCTCCTCCTCTCCCCCTCTCTCTCTCACACACATGGGCTTTTTGCAACAACTAGCAAGATGCCCATGCATTGCACGGAACATCAAGATGCATTTGTATGAGTAGTTTATCTTGTGGGAGAAAAGGATGAACAAGGGAAGGACTTATTTGCAAGTGTGGAGAGGGGTGTGGGTATCTTTTTGCAAAATTGCCATAGTTTCCTTCCTATCCGTCAGATATAGATCGAACGGCCTATATTGCAGGATGGCAGGCACACGATCTTCACCGACTATGCTTTTTATAAGAGTAGGGATAAAAAACAGAGTTGGTGATGATGGTGGGCCTGCCATCCTGCAATATAGGCCGTCCGATTTATATCTGACGGATAGGAACGAAACTATGGCAATTTACCCGCACTCCTCTCCACATTTGCAGATAAGGCCTTCCCTCGTTCATCCTTTTCTCCCACAAGATCTTGATGTTCCGTGCAATGCACGGGCATCTTGCTAGTAAGAGTAGAAATTAAACATATACCACTTCTCGAATCTTGAAACCAACAGCATCCCTCCCTTATCTCATCAAAACTGCCAAAGGAATATATTTTGAGTGAAACATAACAATTTTTTAGTGATATACGTATTTCAAAACTAGACTTTTTTCCTATCAAATCGGTGAATATGTATTAATCTACTCAGATCGTGTGGCAACGCATTGGCACATTGCTAGTAGTTATTACAATTTTTTGGACACCAGACAAATGGTGGAGTACATATACGAAGAGAAGAGGCGCACGCACGCAGTCGGTCTCTCGCTGTCTCGCACACACGAGTGTTACGTAAAGGCAATGTTAACAAATAAACCCTAAAACCCTAGGTGCACGATTGATGCATTCGCGGGTACCGGGTACATGGTGGAGCGCACCTTTGTAGGAATAGTCAGCTCGCGTGGTAATTTGATCCATAGGAGTTGATTGTCGGGACCACAGGTGAACGACTTGGAGGCGGTGGCTCGCCAGTTGCCACAGATCGAGTAGCCATGTTTAAAATATCATTTTTTTAGTGGGATTAAGAGTTCCGATTTTCAATGGCGCGTTATAAGTACTAAGTAGTTTTTACATGATTGGTATGGAGTGAAAATGGAATTCATAGTACTACGTACCTCCTTGGCGTTTGGTTGTATGGGTTTATGTTGCGAGATGTTGAACCTGGTAGTTCTAGGGCAAATACTATGTTTAGATTTAGATGTTGGTTTTCAGTAATGAAAATCGGAAGGGGGAAACCCTTCTTTGATTAAAAAAAACTACTACCTCCGTTCTGGTTTACTAGTCCCCATCGTATTTTGGGTCAAAGTTTGTCCACGAATTTTACTTGTAAAATGTGAATGGAAAACGAGATTTTGTTATACGGAAACAAAAAAGGACTGGAGGGAGTGATTGCACTGACACGGACGCGACCTCTCATAGCGCAGGCATTGAAACGGCGCGCCGGCCAAGAGGGCCCCACTTGCTGCAGGCCCGGCTGAACACGCCTCCTCGCCGCATGCAACCGGCTTTAGACTGCCCCGCCTGCCTTCATTGAATCCGCGCGTGTGCCGGCAACATGTCCTTCCGCGAGCCGGCCGGCATTTTAGAACACAAAAAATGACCAAAATATAATTAATTGCGCATGGTCTTGACTTGTTGTGCTCGCACTGGTAGCAGGAACTAGAGGTTTTTCTTTATTCATAACGCTCCTCAAAAAAAATTTGGCTTTGAAGTGAGTCATGGTTGTGGACATTATGTATGAATGTGGAGATATCTGTGAACATGAGTTTGATGTGGAAGTTGAACTTGGAATGTCGGGCTTGTGCGTGAACTATACCATGTCCAATGCTTCGTCCGTTATTGTTTGGAAAGTAATTGCTGTTATTACATGACCCAAAAAAAATATTTTGTGCCACATCAGTAGATGCACGGACATCACAACAGGCATGCTGACTGGATAAACATTTAAACCTAGCTACTATGAAGGAAATTTTGTATTGACAACAGTTTTAGATAGCAGGAGACGCCTAGCCTGCTCTGCCTCTGCTAGCTTATTTCTGGCTTCTTCCATCTCTTCTTTGGCATGGGTGAAGAGAGCATCTGATTGCTCTTTTCGCTTCTTCAGGAACTCAGCTACATTCTCAAGGGCTACTGCACACTTTCTTTCAGCCTTTACTAGAGCCACGAGGACACGGACAGCTGACGACTCCACCTGGCTTGTGTGCAATCCAACATCATCTGGGAATTTGCACCTTGTGTCTAATCCAGCATCATTAGGGAACTGGCACCTTGTGTGTAATCCAGCCTCATTCTGGAAACATGATCTCGAGGTTGACCATACTTCCCTCCTCACCGGAACTGCATCCTGACATGAAGTTACTTCTTTTTTAGATAATTACTCAGAGCAACCCAGATCCATTTAGTAGAAGCCAGATAAACAGAACTGGGAGAAGTGAATTCAAAAGGAAAAAAATATAAAAACAGACTACAAGGTGAGAACACCCACTTCCTACATCAAGCTAAAAACGAAAGCATTAGGACGATTAAGACTCTTCTTATGACACATCGAAGAACACGAGGCTTAAGAGAAATAGAAACTACAACATATACACATCGAAGAACACGAGGCTAAACGAAAGTAATTGAAAGGGTGTTACTTACCAAAGCTCGTTTTACAGGTTCGGTGCAACTCCTCTTTAACTTGCCACGCTCCTTGAAGATGTCCCCAATATCCCGTGTTTGGTCTTCATTGCTCCTCTACATGTTCGCACTCGTGGTTTTAAAATCTCAACATGGCAAGAAAAATATACTACTAGTAATACTCGCGCATCTTGTGGGCAACATTAAAGAACTCGTCTGCCATGTTAGAGCATCTCCAATAGAATTGCAACGCGCGGCGCTTTAAAAAAGCGTTTACAGTGCTGAGATCGAGAAGTAGAGATAGAGAGTAGAGGATAGTTCTCAGCATAGATAGATAAAAAATAGATTATTCAACTACTCCTCGTTGTCCGACTCCTCCTCGGTGATGTCCTCCTCCGACGTCTGACTGTAGGCCTGAAGATACCGATCATAATCGGATTCCCAGGGCGACGATGCACCTAGCCTCATGTTGAATTGAGCGTCCTCTTTTCGCCTACGCTTGTCCTCGCGATAGGCGGCTCGCTCCGCCCTCCTCTTATCCCTCTCCGCCCTCCTTTGCTTGTAGAACTCACACTCGTTTATGATGTCCTGCGGGAAGCGTTGGCGCCACAGCATCATGGATTCCTCGTCCATCTCGGCGATGCCGAGACGGTGCTCCCGCCTCCGGTTGTCGCGACGATCCTCGTCGGTGATAAGCCGCGGCAGAGGCGCGAGCTCCTGTGTCCGCTCCCGCGTCGGCACGTTGGGGAAGTTCAATGTTCTGTGAGGCCACCGGAGGCGCCACGCCGCCGCGTCATACGCGTGGGCGGCCTCATTGGCGGTGTCGAAATTGCCGAGGCCGAGGCGCATCCCGCGGAACCGGATCTCGACGGAGAAGCCGCCGGAGGGGCGCGTGCGGACGCCGCGGTATCCCCAAGTTTCCCGGCGACGCAGCGGCATGGTGGCGCGGCGAGGCGAGAAAGAGCAGGGAGAGAGCGGTGGCGAGGCACAGAGCGGGGAGAGAGTGGTGGCAAGGCACATAGCGGTGGGAGGGCGTTGGATTTTATCAAGCGCGCCGGATGCTGCGCGCCAAAACTAGCGCACGCCCGGCCGCTTTTTCCCCCGCGCGCGCAATCCTTTCCCGACGTCTCTGCTATCTCTACTCTCTTCTCTACGGTTATATTTATTTTATATTTAATATTTATCTCTACTTCTCTACTCTCTATTTTTTTCTCTACTTTTTCCCTACTCTTATAAAAAACAGAGTTGGTGATGGTGGTGTTCTTGCCATCCTGCAATATAGGCCATCGATTTATATCCGACGGATAGGAAGGAAACTGTGGCAATTTTGCAAAAAGATACCCACACCCCTCTCCGCATTTGCAAATAAGGCATTCCCTTGTTCATCCTTTTCTCCCACAAGATAAACTACTCATACAAATGCATCTTGATGCGTGCAACACATGGGTATCTTGCTACTTCTAAAAAACTATCCATCATTTGCCACACTACTGGTTGCAGATGAAATACCTACCCAAGCACAGCGCGATACAGGAGCGACACACAATTACAAGCTGATATTCTGTTGGACAATGGAGGCTATAACCAATTACTTTTACGGGAACAATAGCACCCAGGAAATTTGAAGGGTAGGTATGAACAAAATTGGAATTGCACATGTACTGCTAAGTGATTCAATACACACATTACCAATCGAGGAGGAGAACGATGGTCGCGGCGGCCTCTGTGAGTCATGGTCGGCAACGGGAGTCAGTTCATTGTCCACGACGGTGGTGCTTCTGCACTTGGCATCGGCTTCCAGGAAGCTGATCCGAGACCGTGGAAGACAGTGCCGGGGAAGAGGCTCCGTGTACGACGACGACGGTGGACCGGCTCCAGTGCGGCGTACGAGGTCGTCGATGAGGCAGATGCGCTGCGGTGGACGAGTGCGCCAATGTAGAAGGGGAGGAGCACGAAGGCTGCGGTGCCGTGGAGAAGTCTATTTTGTGGGAGGGATAGAAAATGGGGAGTATTCAGGTGTACTACTCTGGGTGCCGGGGTGGGGTTGGCTGGGTAGGGTGAACCCGAAGTTACGAAAACAGCCCCCTACCAACCGTCATCCATGGGCCTGTTCTGAAGGCTATGATGGTAACTTCCCACTGCTCGAATCAGGGTCGCGGGAGATTTTCCCGCCGACCTCAAAATTTTGTGACACTGAACTCCCCGTGTGGCGTGTTGGGTGATTCGGCTAAGCAACTAGCGAGTAGTACTAGTAAACTCTACATATTAGGTTTGACCGAAGTCAAACTTCCTAAAGTTTGACCAAGTTTATAGAAAAATATAAACATTTACCATAACAGATATGTATGATGTGAAAGTACATTCAATAATGAATCTAATGGTATTTATTTGTTATTGTATATGTTAATATTTTTTGTTATAAACTTTCTGAGAGTTTACAAAACTTGACTTTGACCAATGCTAATACACAGACTTAAATAAAAACGGAGGGTGTACACATTTTTTTTTCTTAGTATGTAGTGAATTAATCATTTGTTGAAATTGTGAAATAAATATATTAGGCTACTGACTTCAAATGTAATGGTCTATACAATTCAATAGTTACAATCATTGTCGAATTCCAAGATGTATACGAGGTCTATAGTACTTCAGAACATCCTCAAACTCGCATAATCCCAGTCAAATGACAATAAAAATGCATTTCATAGTTATTACTTTGTAGGATGCAACAAAGCCAACAATAACTCTACATCAGCCATTATAAAAGCAACATTTTGAACATATCCCAATGTGTGATTGAAACATGCAGAGAGAGCTTGCGAAGATGGAGCAGATACGGCGGGAAAGATTGTATGTATGTGGACGAGAGAGTAGGAGACAAACGTAACGAAACAGAGAGAGGGAGATAGAGAGAGAAAGAGAGAGGAAGAAGTTAGGTCTATGAGAAAGATGGAGACATGTAATATACGTGAGATGCGTGTGCATCCGGATTCTGTACACGTGGAAGGAGAAGAGACAACATGTTTGATGAGAGAGCTGGAAAAACATGGACGAGAGGGGAAGGATCTCGTGGGTTGAGGGATTGATAAATTTGTGCGGGGGAGAGAGGGATTGGTAATTTTGTGCGAGAGAGAGAGGGTGGGGGGAGGAGTCAGTCAGCCGTCGTCACATCATCCTGCTTCCAAATGGCCCCGCATTCTCTAGCGCAGTGTGGTCGCCGTCTTCGATCTCCTCGATGCCCTCTTTGAAGATTGAGGTGTTGTGCATGCTGGGGTGCAGAGAAGCACAAGCGAGAGTGGTCGCCATATAACCTTGGATGGGGATGAATTGTGTGCTCGGGGGAGGGGGTGTGTGTGTGTGCTGTGTGTGTGTCAGATATTGAGAGAAAACAAACCTAAGGAGAGAAATGTGTGTGTATGTGACGGAAAGCTACTTGCTAAACAGGGTATTCACGAAGAGATTGTGCGTGCGAGATAGAGAGCGATGTGCGGGCCTTGAGGTGGGCAGGGGCGGGTGAGGGTGTCAAAATGTGCGCGTTGATGCATGTGTTACATGCGATCGTGCGAGGGATGGACGAATCGAGAGAGATGGTTGTTGTGTTACGGATGCTCCTCTCTCTCTCTCTCTCTCACACACACACAAGTAAAATAGAAGACCCTTTAGATCATGCATTTAATAACTCACCAACGGTGCATCGGTTTAAAATGATTTAAATATGAAAAGTGCTTAGAATTTTGTCTAGTTTCACAATATGCCACTCTCATCCATGTTTAAAATGCTTAAACATGTTGTTTGATTAAATTTGCTAAAATGCCATGTTAAAATGATTTAATTCATAACTAAATAACCGTAGCTCGGATTTTAATAAACTTTATATGTAAAAGGGGTTGAAAAATGCCTAGTTTAACATGGTGCACTTTATTTTGCTGTTTAACAACATTAAAATTGTGTTTATGGCAGAACAGTACCAAATCTAAAATATGCATATGGGGATTTTTCGGAATTGTTGTTTGTTGTTCCGGCCTCATTTAAACTTGCCTAACCAGTTAGTTTTCATATGCTTCACCCTCTTGCCTTGTTAATCAACATTTAACATTGTTGGGTACATAAACGAGAGAGAACTAAATAATTGATTTGGGGTTTCTTCAATATGCAACTCGTTACATATTGAGCTCCAGTTAACTTGTAGTTTTGTTTGTGCACTTTGCCATGCCATGCCTCATTAAACCGGACTTGCATCATACTTGTTTGTGCATCATGCCATGTTTATGTGATGATTGTTTACTATGTTGTTTGTTTCTTTCCGGGTTGCTTCTCTCGTTACCTTCGGTTTCGTTCCAGAGTTGTGAGGATTCGTTCGACTACGTCCGTTTGTCTTCTTCATGGACTCGTTCTTCTTCCTAGCGGGATTTCAGGCAAGATGACCATACCCTCGAAATCACTTCTATCTTTGCTTGCTAGTTGTTCACTCTATTGCTATGCCGCGCTACCTACCACTTGCTATATCATGCCTCCCATATTGCCATGTCAAGCCTCTAACCCACCTTTTCCTAGCAAACCGTTGTTTGGCTATGTTACCGCTTTTGCTCAGCCCCTCTTATAGCGTTGTTAGTTGCAAGTGAAGATGAAGTTTGTTCCATCTTGGAACATGGATATATTGGGATATCACAATATCTCTTATTTAATTAATGCATCTATATACTTGGTAAAGGGTGGAAGGCTCGGCCTTATGCCTGGTGTTTTGTTCCACTCTTGCCTCCCTAGTTTCCGTCATACCGGTGTTATGTTCCTTGATTTTGCGTTCCTTACGCGGTCGGATGATTTATGGGACCCCCTTGACAGTTCGCTTTGAATAAAACTCCTCCAGCAAGGCCCAACCTTGGTTTTACCATTTGCCTACCTAAGCCTTTTCCCTTTGGGTTCTGCAGACTCAAGGGTCATCTTTATTTTAACCCCCAGGCCAGTTCTCCTTCGAGTGCTGGTCCAAACCGAGCGATGTCCGGCGCCCCCTGGGCAACCAGGGTCTATGCCAACCCGACGTCTGGCTCATACGGTGTGCCCTGAGAATGAGATATGTGCAGCTCCTATCGGGATTTGTCGGCACAGCGGGTGGCTTTGCTGGTCTTGTTTTACCATTGTCGAAATGTCTTGTAAACCGGGAATCCGAGACTGATCGGGTCTTCCCGGGAGAAGGTTTATCCTTCGTTGACCGTGAGAGCTTATAATGGGCTAAGTTGGGACACCCCTGTAGGGTATAAACTTTCGAGAGCCGTGCCCGCGGTTATGTGGCAGATGGGAATTTGTTAATGTCCGGTTGTAGAGAACTTGACATTTGACTTAATTAAAATACATCAACCGTGTGTGTAGCCGTGATGGTCTCTTTTCGGTGGAGTCCGGGAAGTGAACACGGCTTTTGAGTTATGTCTGACGTAAGTAGGAGTTCAGGATCACTTCTTGATCATTACTAGTTGACGACCGTTCCGTTGCTCCTCTTCTCGCTCTTATTTGCGTATGTTAGCCACCATATATGCTTAGTACTTGCTGCAGCTCCACCTCATTACACCATCCTTTCCTATAAGCTTAAATAGTCTTGATCTCGCGGGTGTGAGATTGCTGAGTCCTCATGACTCACAGATACTTCCAAACAGTTGCAGGTGCCGAGGATACCAGTGCAAGTGATGCTACCGAACTCAAGTGGGAGTTCGACGAGGACCTTGGTCGTTACTATGTTTCTTTTCAGGTTGATCAGTAGTGGTGCCCAGTTGGGACGATCGGGGATCTAGCATTTGGGGTTGTCTTCTTTTATTTTGGTTCCGTAGTCGGACCTATGTGTGTACTCTGATTGATGTATGATTTTATTTATGTATTGTGTGAAGTGGCGATTGTAAGCCAACTCTTTATCCCATTCTTGTTCATTACATGGGATTGTGTGAAGATGACCCTTCTTGCGACAAAACCACAATGCGGTTATGCCTCTAAGTCGTGCCTCGACACGTGGGAGATATAGCCGCATCATGGGCGTTACAAGTTGGTAATCAGAGCCATCCCCGACTTAGGAGCCCCCTGCTTGATCGAATCACTGGCGTTGTTGAGTCTAGAACAAAAATGTTTTGAGTCTTAGGATTATATATATCGGAGAGTAGGATTCTTTTTACTCCTCAGTCCCTTCGTCGCTCTGGTGAGGCCTCCTGACGTAGAAGTTTTGACTCTTCTCTCCTCAAATTTCACTAAAAAAAATTAGGATCACGCGGGTATCTTGGAATCGTTCCGATGGTTTTGTGACGAGAACATTGTTCTTGGTGCCTCCTGACATTTAGGGGGTGTGGCAGTGTCCCGGGGAGTTGAGCTCCGAGGTGTTGTCGTCACAATTTTATCGTTGCAGTTCTGGAATACCTGAGTTTCGCCGACATCGAAAATCTCTTTTATGCAGTTGTTGGTGAGATCACCTCGACGCCACCCAGTACTGGGGCGGGAGTTCGGGAGTATTGCCATAACTCGTATAACGGATGCTTTTCGAAGGTTGAGGTACACGATTTCCGAAGGTTTCTTGGTTATGTGTTGACGGATGGATACAGCTGGATCTAGGTATTGTTAGTTTGGGTGATATATATTGTGTCCCCTGTATCCCCAACACCTGATTGCATAACCAGAAAGTTTCGGGAGTTTATAAGTGGGAATTCAAGTAGCTCCTAGGATATCTTTCCGACAGATGCATGATTTGAGATTGGGGTTCGACGTCTAGTGGTCCGCCTTTCCACGGTTGGTTTTACAGTGGTCTCGTAGTGTCTTAAAGAGTCCTTGGCTATGCCGACTCGGGGACGCTTCGTATGTCATGTGCACTGCCTTGTACATGATGGTGCTGTACGATCGAGCCCGTGTGGGCCCCACCACGAAAACTTCGGACGAAATCTCTATCATATGTTTGTTCCGGCTTATTCTGCAAGCCAATCCTTTGTTTTGTTTTATTTGTGGTATTCGAGTTGCTTCGAAGTCAGATGTTGAATCCATACCTTTCCTAAACGGTGTTCTCATATTGCTATGTGAATACTAATCCTTCTTGATCATCGAGTTTGCCATCTTAATTCTATTTCCAACCGGTGCGTTTCTCTTTGAGATAATCCCATCATTCTCCCCATTCGGAAGATCAATAATAAGTTTTCTCAACGTTGTTTGTTTCATCTGCCCCAAGTTGCCTTTGTTTTCCCGCCCTCCCACCCTCTTTCTTCAAGGACTCAGATGTCTTAACCAAGTATCCATTTTATTCACGTGAAGTCCCTTCATTCTTTTCAATCAATGTTCTTACCCGGTGGTTCTCATGAAGATGTTCTTCAAATGTTTTTCTCATGCAGGTGTATCTCTTACTCACTCGCCTCTCGCTTTCCATGTGTTTCGGAGTGTTGAAGATATCTCAGGAGATTCGTGTTTTCATTCAAGATCTGTTCAAGCTATTTCGAGGTTGTTATCTCATTCAAGCCATTTAATTCAACTGGCGCAATCTTTCTTTTAAATCGTTCAACCGGTGCTATCTCCTTTTCAAGTAATCATTTCAACGGTGTTTCTTTTGAGTGGGCCCTAACCCACAGGTATTTTCCCAGGATCTTACCTGACTCTTCTAATTTTTTTCTGGATTTATTCTCAAATTCATTTCAAAGTTTGACGTAAGAATGAATTTTTCATCAGTCATATGTCTTTCTCCAAGATCTTTCAAATTCTTTCCATCGTTGGTTCAACCTTTCCAATTTTCATTCCGGAGTGCCTCAACAATTCATGGTGGTGTTTCTCATCGTCATTCTCAACATTTGAAGACCGCAGGAGAATTTATCCTAAATCTTGGTTCGTTCTCTTGAAGATTCATGGTTCTAACTTGTTGCCATCCTCTCAAATTGTTTCCAATCGCACAATTCTTTTCTTACCCATCCGGAGCATTTCAGAGTTGTTTTCGTTTCTTGATCATCCAAAGGCCATCATTTCAGAAGATTTCTTCGTTCTAAGTTTTCAGCTCCGTTCTCCAATTATTCTAAATTGATGTCTCTTCGTTCATCTCCATATTCTCCCGGTGCATCGTTCAAGTATCCTCTAGTCAGCTCGTGATCTATTCGTTCTCATGTATCAAATTCCCTCGAGTATTTTCGCGCGCTCTTTAATTCTTACGGTGATTCGTTCTCTTTTCTTCATTCATTTTCAATTCTTACGGTGGTTCATTCAAGAATTCTCTTCCGTTGTTATCATATCAATTCATTCGTTCTTTTCCAAATTCTCTTCCGTTGTTACCGGTGGTTCGTTGAAGACCTTCCCAAGTTTGCGCAATATCTATCTTAAGCCTTTCTACGAAAATAAGTAGTATGCACAATCCGTTGCTTGTCATCAATCTAAATTGGTGAAGGCTAAGCATAATGTAATTCTTATTCTTGTTTCATCCAAGTGATTTAATTCCTTATTCCGGAGATTCATAAAAAATTCTTGATCTCATTTGTTCATTTTTCTTTCCGGAGCTCCAAGTTATTTCAATTATATCATTTCAAAGCTTCATCTAATCATTGCAAGGCTTCTCCCGGAGTTCTTTTCAATTTTCCCTTTCGTTTGATCATTCTTTTATTATCGGAGTTCTTCATGGAGGATCAACATGGTGGCTCATCAAGGATTCGTTTCATTCTTCAATTGTTCTTCAAGATTTCTCTCGGAGTTAAGATCCGCCAAGCTATACTTTAAAATAAACATGGTGTTCAACACATGTTTTGTCTTGAGGAGTCCAAGCATTCTTCATCTTGCATTCTAAAGTGCAATTCGTTCTACCTTATCTTTTGGGATGGTGTTATGTCATTCTTGATAATTTCCCTTCGCGTTTCATGATTCACAAGTTTTCAAGAGTGACATATTTAAATCCATCATTTTCTGTTCGTTCAAGAGATATTTTCAACCAATCAATCTTTTTGTTGGAGTTATATTGGGTTATATTTCACCTACAGCCTTCCCTAAGGAATGTAGCTAGTTGTGGTGCTTATCTATGATCCAATTTTCTCCTTCTCATCTCGGTGAAGAAGTTTTTCATCTCTTTGGTGCTCTCAATCAAATCAATGGTTTCCATTAGTGGCCGGCTGTCACCTCATAGTCTTGAGATGTTTTTTCCATAAGTCCACTACAAGCTTAATTGTTTCGTTGTTGATTACCCAACAACTCCGTTCTAACCTTCTTGGAAGGGTGCTTTCCAAGCTTATTTGTGGCAGAAGTTGTCATTTTCTTCTCCATTCCTTTATTCCAATTATCTATCTTCTATTTATTTTCTTTCGGAGGCATGGTGATGTTGCTATCTTCACTCATCATCTCGATTTGTGAGGACCGTGTTCTTTTCGTGCTTATCCATTTCCAACCGGAGTATCGTGCCCTCTTTTCAAGTTCTTCCCATTCTGTCAAGTTTTGCTTCCCTTCTCAACCGGAGTGCTGTCTGAAATCTTTCTTACCCCTTGTGCCATTCTTTCATTAGTTCCGGAGGCAATGTGTTGTTAATTTCATCGAGTATTCTCTCATCTTGTCAAGATCATGTTCAATTCCTTCCATTTACAGTCGGAGTGCTGTCCAAATTATATCATTCTTATTCCTTCTTTATCTTGTTTTAACCGGAGTGTTGTGTCTATCATTCCTCTTTTAACCGGAGTCTCATCTAAGTGCTTTCATTTTGCCAAGTTCAAATTCTATTCCTTCCATTTCCAATCGGAGTGTTGGATCATATCTTCAATATCTTTTCATCTTATCAAGTTTTTTCTTCTCTTTTCTACCGGAGTGCTGTCCAAATTCTGTCATTCTTGTTCCTTGGCTATCTCATTATACCGGTGGGGTCATATTCTTTTGGTTCTTGAAGCTCTTATTTCATGTCTTTCAACCTACAAGGTTCTCGAATGGTCCTTGTTCCTCTTGCTGAACGGAGTGTTTTAAATTTTGTTCACCTCCGTCGTGTCATTTCTTCAAGCTTTGCGACCTCTCAAGGTTCTTTGGTTTCACTCGTTTGTCAAAGAAGCAACTTTGTTTTACCTCTTCCCTTTTCGTTTTCTCTCCGGTGCAATCCTAGATCTCGGGACGAGATCCTCTTGTAGTGGTGGAGTGTCGTAATGCCCCAAGACCGACGCTCCAGACGCCTTCCATGTTCTTTGAGTTCGTCGTGTGTTTTTGTTTGTTTGTTGCATTTCATCATGTCATCATGAGCATTGCATCTGCATGTTTTCTTAAAGTTTACATCCGTTCGTAGTTGCCGCGTCCCTCCTCGCCTCCGTTGACCTTTTCTCAGACCCACCATTCTTTTGTTGCCCGACCGTTTGACCCTCTCTGCACAATGCACAAAACCCCTTCTCGCGCGCGTCCGAAACCTGTCCTGAACCCGACCCGCTCAGTCATCACCGTTGGGTCCGTATCATCCCCCAATATCCCTAAAATATCTCCGTTTTGTTATTTGGACTCCCTATCTATTTTTTTCTCGATCGTCCGTTTGCGATCGGACGGACCGAGTTAACCCCTATCCTAATCCCCTACCTATATAATCTGCCTAACCCTAAATCCTAGGACATTTGTCCCCCCTACCGCCGCCACCCACTCACCAAATCCCCCTCGGGATCCATCCCTCCCCAACCATCCCTCGCCACCTACAGGCTCCAGATCCCCTCGCCCTCCACCTCGCTCGATCCAGCGCCTCCCTGTCCTCTCCATCGCCTCCTCCCCGCGTCCAGCCGCTGAGCCCATCCGGATGCCGCCGCTGCTCCTGTCCCTGAGCCACTGGAGCACCGCCCCGCTTCTGCCTCCTCATTCGAGCGCCCATGGCCTTGTGCCCCTGCTGTCCTAGCAACAGCAACAACCTCGCCGGAGTCGCCACCGGGGCTTCATCCATGCCCGTGCCCTCCTCCACGCGCTGCCCCGCCGGACCTCTCCTGCAGCCGAGTCCCTCTCCTCGCGCGCCTGTCTCCTCTTGCTGATCTGCCTCACCACCGGAGCTCCTTCGCCCGAGCACCCATGGAGAGGGCCTCCCGAGCCCCCTCGCGCCGTGCTAGTGAGCCCGCCTTGCCGGCGACCTCCAGGCTAGTCCCTCGCGCGTCGTCCTTCTCCCCCTTCTCCTCTCCTTCTATCTCTTTTCCTCCCTCTCTGTATCTTCTCTGAATTTTCCCCGCCGTGGTCGCCTCTCTGCAGGTCGCCGATGCTCCGACGGGATCAAGCCACCGGAGCTCCTGCACCAACCCTGCCGTCGCCGCTCCACGCCCCAAGTCCCTCACCTCGCCGCCCCTTCGCCCGCTCGTCGGAGCTCTGCTCCAGGCGCCGCCCGCAGCTCCCTGCATCGAACAGGAGAACGAGCGCATGAGCAGCGCTCGCGTTGACCGCGCCCTTGCCCAGCGGCCTCGCTCGGCCTGCCTCCACCAACTGGGCCTCAACCCATGGTGAGCCACCGCAGCAGGCCCAGTTCCCTGTAGCCCAATGTGAGCAACTCCCCTCAGCCCAGTACAACTCAGTTTCGGCCCATGTATTTTTTTCTTTCCTGCGCTGCGAATTTGTCTATTTATCCAGAGAGTTGCCAGTTTTACAAAAAAGACAATTTAGATCATGCATTTAATAACTCACCAATGGTGCATCGGTTTAAAATGATTTAAGTATGAAAAGTGCTTAGAATTTTGTCTAGTTTCACAATATGCCACTCTCATCCATGTTTAAAATGCTTAAACATGCTGTTTGATTAAATTTGCTAAAATGCCATGTTAAAATGATTTATTTCATAACTAAATAACCGTAGCTCGGATTTTAATAAACTTTATATGTAAAAGGGGTAGAAAAATGCCTAGTTTAACATGGTGCACTTTATTTTGCTGTTTAACAACATTAAAATTGTGTTTATGGCAGAACAGTACCAAATCTAAAATATGCATATGGGGATTTTCCGGAATTGTTGTTTGTTGTTCCGGCCTCATTTAAACTTGCCTAACCAGTTAGTTTTCATATGCTTCACCCTCTTGCCTTGTTAATCAACATTTAACATTGTTGGGTACATAAACGAGAGAGAACTAAATAATTGATTTGGGGTTTCTTCAATATGCAACTCGTTACATATTGAGCTCCACTTAACTTGTAGTTTCGTTTGTGCACTTTGCCATGCCATGCCTCATTAAACCGGACATGCATCATACTTGTTTGTGCATCATGCCATGTTTATGTGATGATTGTTTACTATGTTGTTTGTTTCTTTCCGGGTTGCTTCTCTCGTTACCTTCGGTTTCGTTCCGAAGTTGTGAGGATTTGTTCGACTACGTCCGTTTGTCTTCTTCATGGACTCGTTCTTCTTCCTAGCGGGATTTCAGGCAAGATGACCATACCCTCGAAATCACTTCTATCTTTGCTTGCTAGTTGTTCGCTCTATTGCTATGCCACGCTACCTACCACTTGCTATATCATGCCTCCCATATTGCCATGTCAAGCCTCTAACCCACCTTTTCCTAGCAAACCGTTGTTTGGCTATGTTACCGCTTTTGCTCAGCCCCTCTTATAGCGTTGTTAGTTGCAGGTGAAGATGAAGTTTGTTCCAGCTTGGAACATGGATATATTGGGATATCACAATATCTCTTATTTAATTAATGCATCTATATACTTGGTAAAGGGTGGAAGGCTCGGCCTTATGCCTGGTGTTTTGTTCCACTCTTGCCTCCCTAGTTTCCGTCATACCGGTGTTATGTTCCTTGATTTTGCGTTCCTTACACGGTCGGGTGATTTATGGGACCCCCTTGACAGTTCGCTTTGAATAAAACTCCTCCAGCAAGGCCCAACCTTGGTTTTACCATTTGCCTACCTAAGCCTTTTTCCCTTGGGTTCTGCAGACTCAAGGGTCATCTTTATTTTAACCCCCGGGCCAGTTCTCCTTCGAGTGCTGGTCCAAACCGAGCGATGTCCGGCGCCCCCTGGGAAACCAGGGTCTATGCCAACCCGACGTCTGGCTCATCCGGTGTGCCCTGAGAACGAGATATGTGCAGCTCCTATCGGGATTTGTCGGCACAGCGGGTGGCTTTGCTGGTCTTGTTTTACCATTGTCGAAATGTCTTGTAAACCGGGAATCCGAGACTGATCAGGTCTTCCCGGGAGAAGGTTTATCCTTCGTTGACCGTGAGAGCTTATAATGGGCTAAGTTGGGACACCCCTGCAGGGTATAAACTTTCGAGAGCCGTGCCCGCGGTTATGTGGCAGATGGGAATTTGTTAATGTCGGTTGTAGAGAACTTGACATTTGACTTAATTAAAATACATCAACCGTGTGTGTAGCCATGATGGTCTCTTTTCGGCGGAGTCCGGGAAGTGAACACGGCTTTTGAGTTATGTCTAACGTAAGTAGGAGTTCAGGATCACTTCTTGATCATTACTAGTTGACGACCGTTCCGTTGCTCCTCTTCTCGCTCTTATTTGTGTATGTTAGCCACCATATATGCTTAGTACTTGCTGCAGCTCCACCTCATTACACCATCCTTTCCTATAAGCTTAAATAGTCTTGATCTCGCGGGTGTGAGATTGCTGAGTCCTCATGACTCACAGATACTTCCAAACAGTTGCAGGTGCCGAGGATACCAGTGCAAGTGATGCTACCGAACTCAAGTGGGAGTTCGACGAGGACCTTAGTCGTTACTACGTTTCTTTTCAGGTTGATCAGTAGTGGTGCCCAGTTGGGACGATCGGGGATCTAGCATTTGTGGTTGTCTTCTTTTATTTTGGTTCCGTAGTCGGACCTATGTGTGTACTCTGATTGATGTATGATTTTATTTATGTATTGTGTGAAGTGGCGATTGTAAGCCAACTCTTTATCCCATTCTTGTTCATTACATGGGATTGTGTGAAGATGACCCTTCTTGCGACAAAACCACAATGCGGTTATGCCTCTAAGTCGTGCCTCGACACGTGGGAGATATAGCCGCATCGTGGGCGTTACACTCCACGAGGGTGGAGGGTGCGCCCTACCCCCTGGGCGCGCCCCCTGCCTCGTGGGCACCTCGTGCGCTCTCCAGACTCTGTTTTCTTGCACGTTACGTATTTTGGTCAGTAAAAATTCATTATATAATCTCCCGAAGGTTTTGACTCCTATGTCACGCAAATATCCTCTGTTCTTGTTTTGAGCTGTTTTTCTGACAGATCTAGATCATCATGACGTCTCCAAGCGCCCCCAAGGACAAGTTCTTCGAGAAGGTCATCAACCCTTACCTCGCGGAGGTGCTGCGACACCCTCAAACCATTGAGATGCGTGATGGGTTGCTGCACATCCGCGATGTTGAGGGACCAAAGGGGACCGGAAGCGTGGAGACGAGGCTCGAAGCAATGGAGCAACAAGTTTTCAAGTGCCAGGGGATGGTGAAACGTGGGCTCAACTCCAACCACATGATGATCGCGGAGTTCACCAACAACCACAAGCTGGATGCCCAGAACATTGGGGATACCATCTTCAAGCTTCACGAGAAGATCGAGCACCTCCAAGCCCAAATCTATGACCTGCAAAACCAAAACTGTGAGTATGAATATAGATTCAAGAGGACGAGTTTGGCTGCAGATTTGAGGATCCCGGAGACTCGATCATCCATCTATGATGGTGAGCCTATGCCTTGGAAGATGGACGACAAGCCCACATCATCAACAACTCCGTCATCACCACCTCTGAGGAAGGAGACATAATCACATGGATATGGGCACTCCCCTTGGCAACTGCCAAGCTTGGGGGAGGTGCCCCGGTATCGTATCACCATCACACTCCTATCTTTACCATTTTTCTTAGTTCGATCCTTTTAGTAGTATCTTGATCTAGTAGAATAAAGTTTTGGTATGATCTAGTTTTGAGTTTTGCTTATGATCCCCTTATGTAATCGAGTCCGTGAGCTATATAATAAAGATTAGTGTTGAGTCAAGGGCTTGATTATCTTGATATGATATTGAGTGAATAAAAGAAAATAGAAAAAGAATAAAAAGAAAACAAAGAGATCATATTGATCTTATGGAGAGTAATGGCTTCACATAGAAGAGTATGATGATTAAAAGTTGTTGAGAGTTGACAAACATAGTTTTGGTCATCGTTGCAATTAATAGGAAGTAATAAAGAAAGAGAGGTTTCACATATAAATATACTATCTTGGACATCTTTTATGATTGTGAGCACTCATTAAAATATGACATGCTAAAGAGTTGATGTTGGACAAGGAAGACAATGTAATGGGTTATGTTTTCTTATATCTGAAATAAAGTATATTGTCATGGATCATCCAACATGTTGAGCTTGCCTTTCCCCCTCGTGCTAGCCAAATTCTTTGCACCAAGTAGAGATACTACTTGTGCTTCCAAATACCCTTAAACCAGTTTTGCCATGAGAGTCCACCATATCTACCTATGGATTGAGTAAGATCCTTCAAGTAAGTTGTCATTGGTGCAAGCAATAAAAATTTCTCTCTAAATATGTATGATTGATTGGTGTGGTGGAAATAAGCTTTATACTATCTTGTGATGTGGAAGAAATAAAAGCGATGGACTGCATAATAAAGGTTCATATCACAAGTGGCAATATAAAGTGACGTTCTTTCGCATTTAGATTTTGTGCATCCAACCCTGAAAGCGCATGGCAACCTCTGCTTCCCTCTGCGAAGGGACTATCTTTTATTATTACCTTCTACCTTATGCAAGAGTCATGGTGATCTTCACCTTTCCTTTTTACATTTTATCCTTTGGCAAGCACAGGATGTTGGAAAGATCCTAATATATATATATATATATATATATATATATATATATATAATTGGATGTGGGTTAGCATGAACTATTATTGTTGACATTACCCTTGAGGTAAGAGGTTGGGAGGCGAAACCATAAGCCCCTATCTTTCTCTGTGTCCGATTAAAACTCCGTAACCACAAGTATTGCGTGAGTGTCAGCAATTGTGAAAGACTAAATGATAGTTGAGTATGTGGACTTGCTAAAAAGCTCTGACATAGACTCTTTCTGATGTTATGATAAATTGCAATTGCTTCAATGACTGAGATTATAGTTTGTTAGTTCTCAATAAAGTTTCTGATTCATACTTTGCATTGTGAATAGATTATTACTTGAGCATAAGAAATCATATGACAATATCCATATATGTTGCTGTTATAAGATTAACCATGATGCCCTCATGTTCGTATTTTATTTTATCGACAACTCTACCTCTAAACATGTGGACATATTTATCGTTATCGGCTTCCGCTTGAGGACAAGCGAGGTCTAAGATTGGGGGAGTTGATACGTCCATTTTGCATCATGCTTTTATATCGATATTTATTGCATTATGGGCTGTTATTACACATTATGTCACAATACTTATGCCTATTCTCTCTTATTTTACAAGGTTAACATAAGGAGGGAGAATGCCGGCAGCTGGAATTCTGGGCTGGAAAAGGAGCAAATATTAGAGACATATTCTGCACAACTCCAAAAGTCCTGAAACTCCACGAAAGTTATTTTTGGAAATAATAAAAAATACTGAGCGAAAGAAATACCAGAGGGGGCCCACACACTGGCCACGAGGGTGGGGGCGCGCCCTACCCCCCTGGGCGCGCCCCTGCCTCGTGGGCCCCCTGTTGGCCCTCCGGTGCCCATCTTCTGCTATATGAAGTCTTTTGTCCAAATAAAAATCATAAGCAAGCTTTCGGGACGAGACTCCGCCGCCACGAGGCGGAACCTTGGCGGAACCAATCTAGGGCTCTGGCGGAGCTGTTCTGCCGGGGACACTTCCCTCCGGGAGGGGGAAATCATCGCCATCATCATCACCAACGCTCCTCTCATCGGGAGGGGGCCAATCTCCATCAACATCTTCACCACACCATCTCCTCTCAAACCCTAGTTCATCTCTTGTATCCAATTCTTGTCTCTAAGTCTGGGATTGGTACCTGTAGGTTGCTAGTAGTGTTGATTACTCCTTGTAGTTGATGCTAGTTGGTTTATTTGGTGGAACATCATATGTTCAGATCCTTTATGCATATTAATACTCCTCTGATTATGAACATGAATATGCTTTGTGAGTAGTTACATTTGTTCCTGAGGACATGGGAGAAGTCTTGCTATTAGTAGTCATGTGAATTTGGTGTTCGTTCGATATTTTGATGAGATGTATGTTGTCTCTCCTCTAGTGGTGTCATGTGAACGTCGACTACATGACACTTCACCATTATTTGGGCCTAGAGGAAGGCATTGGGAAGTAATAAGTAGATGATGGGTTGCTAGTGTGACAGAAGCTTAAACCCTAGTTTATGCGTTGCTTTGTAAGGGGCTGATTTGGATCCATATGTTTCATGCTATGGTTAGGTTTACCTTAATACTTCTTTTGTAGTTGTGGATGCTTGCAATAGGAGTTAATCATAAGTGGGATGCTTGTCCAAGTAAGGACAGCACCCAAGCACCGGTCCACCCACATATCAAATTATCAAAGTACTGAACGCGAATCATATGAACGTGATGAAAACTAGCTTGACGATAATTCCCATGTGTCCTCGGGAGCGCTTTTCTCTATATAAGAGTTTGTCCAGGCTTGTCCTTTGCTACAAAAAGGATTGGGACACCTTGCTGCACTTTATTTACTTTTGTTACTTGTTGCTCGTTACAAATTATCTTATCACAAAACTATCTGTTACCTATAATTTCAGTGCTTGCAGAGAATACCTTGCTGAAAACCGCTTATCATTTCCTTCTGCTCCTCGTTGGGTTCGACACTCTTACTTATCGAAAGGAGTACGATAGATCAACTATACTTGTGGGTCATCAACGACTCGGGCACCTCCCTGACTTGTTCCCGACGCTAAAAATTTCTATAAATACGGAAACCTCCAGAACATAACCTAGATCGGGAGTTCCGCCGCCGCAAGCCTCTGTAGCCACCGAAAACCAATCTAGACCCTGTTCCGGCACCCTGCCGGAGGGGGAACCCTCACCGGTGGCCATCTTCATCATCCCGGCGATCTCCATGACGAGGAGGGAGTAGTTCACCCTCAGGGTTGAGGGTATGTACCAGTAGCTATGTGTTTGATCTCTCTCTCTCTCTCTCGTGTTCTTGATTTGGCACGATCTTGATGTATCACGAGCTTTGCTATTGTAGTTGGATCTTATGATGTTTCTCCCCCTCTACTCTCTTGTAATGGATTGAGTTTTCCCTTTGAAGTTATCTTATCGGATTGAGTCTTTAAGGATTTGAGAACACTTGATGTATGTCTTGCATGTGCTTATCTGTGGTGACAATGGGATATCACATGATCTACTTGATGTATGTTTTGGTGATCAACTTGCGGGTTCCGTGACCTCGTGAACTTATGCATAGGGGTTGGCACACGTTTTTGTCTTGACTCTCCGGTAGAAACTTTGGGGCACTCTTTGAAGTAATTTGTGTTGGTTGAATAGATGAATCTGGGATTGTGTGATGCATATCGTATAATCATACCCACGGATACTTGAGGTGACATTGGAGTATCTAGGTGACATTAGGGTTTTGGTTGATTTGTGTCTTAAGGTGTTATTCTAGTACGAACTCTATGATAGATCGAACGGAAAGAATAGCTTCGTGTTATTTTACTACGGACTCTTGAATAGATCGATCAGAAAGAATAACTTTGAGGTGGTTTCGTACCCTACCATAATCTCTTCGTTTGTTCTCCGCTATTAGTGACTTTGGAGTGACTCTTTGTTGCATGTTGAGGGATAGTTATATGATCCAGTTATGTTATTATTATTGAGAGAACTTGCACTAGTGAAAGTATGAACCCTAGGCCTTGTTTCCTAGCATTGCAATACCATTTACGCTCACTTTACCACTTGTTACCTTGCTGTTTTTATATTTTCAGATTACAAAAACCTATATCTACCATCCATATTGCACTTGTATCACCATCTCTTCGCCGAACTAGTGCACCTATACAATTTACCATTGTATTGGGTGTGTTGGGGACACAAGAGACTCTTTGTTATTCGGTTGCAGGGTTGTTAGAGAGAGACCATCTTCATCCTACGCCTCCCACGGATTGATAAACCTTAGGTCATCCACTTGAGGGAAATTTGCTACTGTCCTACAAACCTCTGCACTTGGAGGCCCAACAACGTCTACAAGAAGAAGGTTGTGTAGTAGACATCAAGCAGTTTCTGGCACTGTTGCCGGGGAGGTTAGTGCTTGAAGGTATATCTTTATATCTTGCAATCAAATCTTTTAGTTTCTTGTTTTATCACTAGTTTAGTCTATAAAAGAAAACTACAAAAAAATGGAATGAAGGGTGCCTCGTATGCTTCATCTTTTTAATGTCTTCCGTGAAAATGATGGGAAGGAAAATTGTGCTCAAGTACTAGAAGAAGAATTACATAGAATGCTTGGCATAAAATATGTGAATGATGAGCATGATTGCAATGTTGTTAGTATGAGTTCTTTGAATACCCATGATGCTAATGATATGCAAAGGCACAAGCTTGGGGATGCTATGTTTGATGAAGATGATATGTTTAGTCCCCCAAGTTTTGATGAGCAAATTTATTATGATGAAAGCATGCCTCCTATTTATGATGATTATTGTGATGACACGTATGATATAAATAATAAAGATAACCATGAAACTTGTCATCATGATTTTAATTTTCAATTGGATTATGCTTCACATGATAGTTATTTGGTTGAGTTTCCTCCCACTACTATTGATGATAATACATTTGCTTATGTGGAGAGTAGTAAAATTTCTATCCAAGTAGATCATGAAAAGAATGCTTTATGTGCTGGTTATATTGTTGAATTCATTCATGATGCTACTGAAAATTATTATGAGGGGGGAATATATGCTTGTAGGAATTGCAATAATATCAAGTTTCCTCTCTATGTGCTTAAAGTTTTAAAGTTATGCCTGTTTTGCCTTCCTATGCTAGTTGATTATTGTTCCCATAAATTGTTTGCTCACAAAATCCCTAAGCATAGGAAGTGGGTTAGACTTAAATATGCTAGTCATATTCTTCATGATGCTCTCTTTATGTTTCAATTCTTATCTTTTATGTGAGCATCATTGAAATCATCATGCCTAGCTTGGGGCGTTAAACGTTAGCGCTTGTTGGGAGGCAACCCAATTTTATTTTTGTTCCTTGCTTTTTGTTACTGTTTAGTAATAAATAATTCATCTAGCCTCTTTTTAGATGTGGTTTTATGTTTTAATTAGTGTTTGTGCCAAGTAGAACCTTTGGGAAGACTTGGGTGAAGTCTTTGCGATCTTGCTGTAAAAAACAGAAACTTTTGTGCTGACGAGATTAGCTGCCATTTTTTACTGGAGAGTGCTTTTAGGTTGATAATTTTTGAAGATGATTAATAGACGAATTACTCAGGTCCACCAATTTATTTCAGAATTTTTGGAGTTACAGAAGTATTCGAATGATACAGATTACTACAGACGGTTCTGTTTTTGACAGATTCTGTTTTCTATGTGTTGTTTGCTTATTTTGATGAATCTATGAGTAGTATCGGAGGGTATGAACCATGGAGAAGTTGGAATACAGTAGATATTACACCAATATGAATTTATAATGAGTTCACAACAGTACCTAAGTGGTGATTTATTTTCTTATACTAATGGAGCTTACGAGTTTTCTGTTGAGTTTTGTGTTGTGAAGTTTTCAAGTTTTGGGTAAAGATTCGATGGACTATGGAATAAGGAGTGGAAAGAGCCTAAGCTTGGGGATTCCCAAGGAACACCAAGGTAATATTCAAGTACAACCAAGAGCCTAAGCTTGGGGATGCCCCGGATGGCATCCCCTCTTTCGTCTTCGTTAAACTTTACTTGGAGCTATATTTTTATTCACCACATAATATGTGTTTTGCTTGGAGCGTCATTTTATTTTATTTTATTTTTGCTTGCTGTTTGAATAAAATACCAAGATCTGAAATTCTCAAATGTGAGAGAGTCTTCACATAGTTGCATAATTATTCAACTACTCATTGATCTTCACTTATATCTTTCGGAGTAGTTTGTCATTTGCTCTAGTGCTTCACTTATATCCTTTTAGAGCACGACGGTAGTTTCATTTTCAAGAAATAGATGAACTCTCATGCTTCACTATTATTATTTTGAGAGTCTTTAGAACAGCATGGTAATTTGCTTTGGTTATGAAATTAGTCCTAATATGATAGGCATCCAAGATGGGTATAATAAAAACTTCCATATAGAGTGCATTGAATACTATGAGAAGTTTGACACTTGATGATTGTTTTGAGATATGAAGATGGTAATATTAGAGTCGTGCTAGTTGAGTAATTGTGAATTTGAGAAATACTTGTGTTGAAGTTTGCAAGTCCCGTAGCATGCACGTACGGTAAACGTTGTGTGACAAATTTGAAGCATGAGGTGTTCTTTGATTGCTTTCCTTATGAGTGGCGGTCGGGGACGAGCGATGGTCTTTTCCTACCAATCTATCCCCCTAGGAGCATGCACATAGTGCTTGGTTTTTGATGACTTGTAGATTTTTGCAATAAGTATGTGAGTTCTTTATGACTAATGTTGAGTCCATGGATTATACGCACTCTCACCCTTCCATCATTGCTAGCCTCTTCGGTACTATGCATTGCCCATTCTCACCTTGAGAGTTGGTGCAAACTTCGCTGGTGCATCCAAACCCCGTGATATGATACGCTCTATCACACATAAACCTCCTTATATCTTCCTCAAAACAGCCACCATACCTACCTATTATGGCATTTCCATAGCCATTCCGAGATATATTGCCATGCAACTTTCCACCGTTCCGTTTATTATGACACGCATCATCATTGTCATATTGCCTTGCATGATCATGTAGTTGACATCGTATTTGTGGCAAAGCCACCATTCATAATTCTTTCATACATGTCACTCATGAGTCATTGCCCATCCCGGTACACCGCCGGAGGCATTCATATAGAGTCATACTTTGTTCTCGTATCGAGTTGTAATCTTTGAGTTGTAAATAAATAGAAGTGTGATGATCATCATAAATAGAGCATTGTCCCCAAAAAAAGAGAAAGGCAAAAAAAGAAAAAAAAAAGAAAGGCCAAATAAAAAAAGAAAAAAAGAAAGGCCAATTAAAAAAAGGCCAAATAAAAAATAAAAAATAAGAAAGAGAAATAAAAAGGACAATGCTACTATCATTTTTCCACACTTGTGGTTCAAAGTAGCACCATGATCTTCATGATAGAGAGTCTCTTATATTGTCACTTTCATATACTAGTGGGAATTTTTCATTATAGAACTTGACTTGTATATTCCAACGATGGGCTTCCACAAATGCCCTAGGTCTTTGTGAGCAAGCAAGTTGGATGCACACCCACTTAGTTTCTTTATTTGAGCTTTCATACATTTATAGCTCTAGTGCACCCGTTGCATGGCAATCCCTACTCCTCGTATTGACATCAATTGATGGGCATCTCCTAGCCTGTTGATTAGCCGCGTCAATGTGAGACTTTCTCCTTTTTTGTGTTCTCCACACAACCGCCATCATTATACTCTATTCCACCCATAGTGCTATGTCCATGGCTCACGCTCATGTATTGCGTGAAAGTTGAAAAAAGTTTGAGATTACTAAAGTATGAAACAATTGCTTGGCTTGTCATCGGGGTTGTGCATGATGAGAGCATTTTTTGTGACGAAAATGAAGCATAGCCAAACTATATGATTTTGTAGGTATAAGCTTTCTTTGGCCATGTCATTTTGAGAAGACATAATTGCTTGGTTAGTATGCTTGAAGTATTATTATTTTTATGTCAATATTAAACTTTTGTCTTGAATCTTATGGATCTGAATATTCTTGCCACAATAAAGAAGATTACATTGATAAATATGTTAGGTAGCATTCCACATCAAAAATTATGTTTTTATCATTTACCTACTCGAGGACGAGCAGGAATTAAGCTTGGGGATGCTTGATACGTCTCCAACGTATTCCATGCTATTATATTATCCATCTAGGATGTTTTATATGCATTTATATGCTATTTTATATGATTTTTGGGACTAACCTATTAACCTAGAGCCCAGTGCCAGTTTATGTATTTTCCTTGTTTTTGAGTTTTACAGAAAAGGAATACCAAACGGAGTCTAATGGACATGCCAATTTTTGACGATTTTTTATGGACCAAAAGAAGACCCCAGAGTAAAAGAGTTGGGCCAGAAGAGTTTCGGGCCGTCCACGAGGGTGCGGGGCGCGCCCATCCCCCCGGGCATGCCGGCCTACCTCGTGGACGACTCGGGCACCTCCCTGACTTGTTCCCGACGCCAAAAATTCCTATAAATACGGAAACCTCCAGAACATAACCTAGACCGGGAGTTCCGCCGCCGCAAGCCTCTGTAGCCACCGAAAACCAATCTAGACCCTGTTCCGGCACCCTGGCGGAGGGGGGAACCCTCACCCGTGGCCATCTTCATCATCCCGGCGATCTCCATGACGAGGAGGGAGTAGTTCACCCTCGGGGCTGAGGGTATGTACCAGTAGCTATGTGTTTGATCTCTCTCTCTCTCTCGTGTTCTTGATTTGGCACGATCTTGATGTATCGCGAGTTTTGCTATTATAGTTGGATCTTATGATGTTTCTCCCCCTCTACTCTCTTGTAATGGATTGAGTTTTCCCTTTGGAGTTATCTTATCGGATTGAGTCTTTAAGGATTTGAGAACACTTGATGTATGTCTTGCATGTGCTTATCTGTGGTGACAATGGGATATCACGTGATCTACTTGATGTATGTTTTGGTGATCAACTTGCGGGTTCCGTGACCTCGTGAACTTATGCATAGGGGTTGGCACACGTTTTTGTCTTGACTCTTCGGTAGAAACTTTGGGGCACTCTTTGAAGTAATTTGTGTTGGTTGAATAGATGAATCTGGGATTCTGTGATGCATATCGTATAATCATACCCACGGATACTTGAGGTGACATTGGAGTATCTAGGTGACATTAGGGTTTTGGTTGATTTGTGTCTTAAGGTGTTATTCTAGTACGAACTCTATGATAGATCGAACGTAAAGAATAGCTTCGTGTTATTTTACTACGGACTCTTGAATAGATCGATCAGAAAGAATAACTTTGAGGTGGTTTCGTACCCTACCATAATCTCTTCATTTGTTCTCCGTTATTAGTTACTTTGGAGTGACTCTTTGTTGCATGTTGAGGGATAGTTATATGATCCAGTTATGTTATTATTGTTGAGAGAACTTGCACTAGTGAAAGTATGAACCCTAGGCCTTGTTTCCTAGCATTGCAATACCATTTACGCTCACTTTACCACTTGTTACCTTGCTGTTTTTATATTTTCAGATTACAAAAACCTATATCTACCATTCCATATTGCACTTGTATCACCATCTCTTCGCCGAACTAGTGCACCTATAAAATTTACCATTGTATTGGGTGTGTTGGGGACACAAGAGACTCTTTGTTATTTGGTTGCAGGGTTGTTAGAGAGAGACCATCTTCATCCTATGCCTCCCACGGATTGATAAACCTTAGGTCATCCACTTGAGGGAAATTTGCTACTGTCCTACAAACCTCTACACTTGGAGGCCCAACAATGTCTACAAGAAGAAGGTTGTGTAGTAGACATCATTTGTCGCCCATGTCATTGAGGAAGAGGTTGCCGAGGTCAGGGAAGAAGTCGTCGTCGGTGAAGTCGTCGCTGCTAGCAGTCGCGAGAGTGCGCTCCTGTCGGTGGGAAACGACACCTATGGGATCACAAGAATCCCTACTACGGTTGCCGGGGCGCAGGGTTGCAAGAAGAGCAGGATCAGTAGTCAGCACGAGGATCGTTTACCGAGGTTCGGGCCGCGAGGATGCGTAAAACCCTAGTCCTGCTTTGGTGGATGTATTGAGTGTTCTTGAGCCTTTGAACTAGCTACGGTGGCTGAGCAGTTCTAGAGAGCCGAATCCTTCTCCAGTATGCCATGGGCCTCCTTTTATAGTCGAAAGGGGCAGCCACAGTGGCATACAGGAGGTGGAAAGGCGTACAGTGCTACGAGCTTATCGCTCGTATTACAGGACAAGACGCATTTAATGCATCGCTTAGGTGTCCCCTTGCTTTATTGGGGACGGGAACGAGGCCCATCCCGTCCGTCGCCGCTCCTCCTTGCTTTGACACGCATCCTGGTCAGGGATGCATGTGGTGCCATGTAGGCAGGCAGGCAGCTGAGGTGGCGCGATGGCAAAGTATCCACGAAGATCTGCATGCCGCCACGCAGGCGCTTGCTGAGTTGGCCTGGGAGCTGCATGTTGCCAAGCAGGTGCCCTGCCTAGCTGGTTGGGCTGGCAGCTGCATGTGAACGGCGGTGGAGACTTGGCTGGTGCGGGCCTGGAGGTGGCCCTGCTGGCGCCCTAGGCGAGGGCCTTGCCGGGTGGCCCGGCAAGGGCCTTGCCGTGGCGCGCTGTTGTCCCCGTCAAGGATCTTGCCGGGGTTCTTGTGGTTCCCCTTGGCAAGGATCTTGCCGAGGATCGCTGCCTTTTAATCCTCATCTGATCTTGAATATTCCTTGTCTTCACAAAGATCTGCATGCCACCACAGAGGTGCCTCCCGAGCCCTGGCCCAACGTGGTTGAAGGTGTTGGGGACCGTGGGCCCAAGGGCGGCTCGCTCTGTTGGTGTTTGGGCGTGCTGCCCCGGCAAGGGTCTTGCCGAGGCTGCTGAGGCCATCCCCAGCAAGGGTCTCGCTGGGGGAAACTGCTCCGTCCCTCTGCTTCTTTGTGTTCTTGGTCTTGGCGTTGCTCTCGCTGTCTTGGGCTTCGGTTTTACCTCGGTTCACCTCCCCTGTTCTGCTTGGTGCGGCCGTGGGCACGGCTCCGACTGTCCGTGCACAGGTGAAGGGGTACAAAGGTGCGCCCCTTCTTTTGTACACCGACAGGAGCCCCCGGGCCTGGGCCACACATAAGCGCGACACGTTGTTGGCCAGGCCCAAAACGGTGCGCGGGCAGGCGGGGCGGTTTTTACCGCGGTAAAACTTTTCATGCGCTGTGCTTCTCATGACCCGCGCGCGACATGGAGGGGCGCGCGTGACGTGGGCGGCATGCGTGGGGTGGTTCCCGCATGCATGCGTCACATCGCAGTAAAGAGGCAACTCGCGCCTTCCCCTAAAAAGAGGGAGGCGTGGAGGCGCGGCTCATTTACTGGATGGACTCGAGTCGCAGTCTTCAAGGCGCCCACGCCCCCTGATCACGGGGCGGGGAACTGTCGCCTCACCCGTGCTTTCAACCCTGCACGCTCGCCACGCGTCCTTCATGCGGGTGGCGAGTTGTGGAGGCGGGAAACCGGGCCGTCGCTGGTTGAGCAGCGGGTCGGTCCCGATTCCCTGCGCCCCTGATGGCTGGATTGGCTGAGTGGGGCGGCTGGGTCTCGACCCCGCCCCTTTATAAAGAGGGGGAGAGAGGGAGCGCCAAACCACATTCTTCAGTATCCATCCCCCTTCATCTTTGCTTCTCTCTTCCATCTGCCATGGCGAGAGGAGGTTCTGGGCCTTCGACGGTGGCAGTGAGGGCCGCTACTCGTCAGCGCGTCCCTCCCTCCCTCGAGCCCGTGGCGGCGGAGCCAGCCACAAGAGGAAGGGGGGCGTGGCCTGCTACCTCTTGAGCACTGCGTTGGATTTCCTTGAAGAGGAAAGGATGATGCAGCAAAGTAGCGTAAGTATTTCCCTCGGTTTTTGAGAACCAAGGTATCAATCTAGTAGGAGGCTACGCGCGAGTCCCTCGTACCTGCACAAAGCAAATAACTCCTCGCAACCAACGCGATAAGGGGTTGTCAATCCCTTCACGGTCACTTACGAGAGTGAGATCTGATAGATATGATAGGATAATATTTTTGGTATTTTTGTGATAAAGATGCAAAGCAGAGTAAAATCAAAGGAAATAAAGTGTTGGAAGATTAATATGATGAAGATAGACCCGGGGGCTATAGGTTTCACTAGTGGCTTCTCTCAAGAGCATAAGCATTTTACGGTGGGTGAACGAATTACTATTGAGCAATTGACAGAATTGAGCATAGTTATGAGAATATCTAGGTATGATCATGTATATAGGCATCACGTCCGAGACAAGTAGACCGACTCCTGCCTGCATCTACTACTATTACTCCACTCATCGACCGCTATCCAGCATGCATCTAGAGTATTAAGTTCACGAAAACAGAGTAACGCCTTAAGAAAGATGACATGATGTAGAGGGATAAATTCATGCAATATGATAGAAACCCCATCTTGTTATCCTCGATGGCAACAATACAATACGTGCCTTGCTGCCCCTACTGTCACTGGGAAAGGACACCGCAAGATTGAACCCAAAGCTAAGCACTTCTCCCATTGCAAGAAAAACCAATCTAGTAGGCCAAACAAACTGATAATTCGAAGAGACTTGCAAAGATAACCAATCATACATAAAAGAATTCAAAGAAGATTCAAATATTGTTCATAGATAATCTTGATCATAAACCCTCAATTCATCGGTCTCAACAAACACACCGCAAAAAGAAGATTACATCGAATAGATCTCCACAAGAGAGGGGGAGAACTTTGTATTGAGATCCAAAAAGAGAGAAGAAGCCATCTATCTACTAACTATGGACCCGAAGGTCTGAGGTAAACTACTCACACTTCATCGGGGGGGCTATGGTGATGATGTAGAAGCCCTCCGTGGTGGATGGCCCCTCCGGTAGAGCTCCGGAACAGGCCCCAAGATGGGATCTCATGGGTACAGAAGGTTGCGGCGGTGGAATTAGGTTTTTGGCTCCTCTTCTGATGATTTGGGGGTACGTAGGTATATATAGGAGGAAGAAGTACGTCGGTGGAGCAACAGGGGGCCCACGAGGGTGGAGGGCGCGCCCCCCTACCTCGTGGCCTCCTCTTTTGTTTCTTGACGTAGGGTCCAAGTCTCCTGGATCATGTTCGGTGAGAAAATCACGTTCCCGAAGGTTTCATTCCGTTTGGACTCCGTTTGATATTCCTTTTCTTCGAAACTCTGAAATAGGCAAAAAACAACAATTCTGGGTTGGGCCTCCGGTTAATAGGTTAGTCCCAAAAATAATATAAAAGTGGATAATAAAGCCCAATAATGTCCAAAACAATAGATAATATAGCATGGAGCAATCAAAAATTATAGATACGTTGGAGACGTATCAGGCATCCCCAAGCTTAATTCCTGCTCGTCCTCGAGTAGGTAAATGATAAAAACAGAATTTTTGATGCGGAGTGCTACTTGGCATAATTTCAATGTAATTCTTCTTAATTGTGGTATGAATATTCAGATCCGAAAAATTCAAGATAAAAGTTCATATTGACATAAAAATAATAATACTTCAAGCATACTAACTAAGCAATTATGTCTTCTCAAAATAACATGGCCAAAGAAAGTTCATCCCTACAAAATCATATAGTTTGGTCATACTCCATTTTCATCACACAAGAATGCTCTCATCATGCACAACCCCCATGACAAGCCAAGCAATTGTTTCATACTTTAGTAATCTCAAACTTATAAACTTTCACGCAATATATGAGCGCGAGCCATGGACATAGCACTATGGGTGGAATAGATTATGATGATGGGGGTTATGTGGAGAAGACAAAAAAGGAGAAGGTCTCACATCAATGAGGCTAATCAATGGGCTATGGAGATGCCCATCAATTGATGTTAATGCAAGGAGTAGGGATTGCCATGCAACGGATGCACTAGCTATAAATGTATGAAAGCTCAACAAAAGAAACTAAGTGGGTGTGCATCCAACTTGCTTGCTCACGAAGACCTAGGGCACTTGAGGAGGCCCATTGTTGGAATATACAAGCCAAGTTCTATAATGAAAAATTCCCACTAGTATATGAAAGTGACAAAACAAGAGACTCTCTATCATGAAGATTACGGTGCTACTTTGAAGCACAAGTGTGGCAAAGGATAGTAGCATTGTCCCTTCTCTCTTTTTCTCTCATTTTTTTTGGGCCTTCTCTCTTTTTTATGGCCTTTCTCTCTTTTTTTTATTCCTCACTTGGGACAATGCTCTAGAAAATGATGATCATCACACTTCTATTTATTTACAACTCAATGATTACAACTCGATACTAGAACAAGGTATGACTCTATATGAATGCCTCCGGCGGTGTACCGGGATATGCAATGAACCAAGAGTGACATGTATGAAAGAATTATGAACGGTGGCTTTGCCACAAATACTATGTCAACTACATGATCATGCTAAGCAATATGACAATGAATGATGTGTCATGATAAACGGAATGGTGGAAAGTTGCATGGCAATATATCTCGGAATGGCTATGGAAATACCATAATAGGTAGGTATGGTGGCTGTTTGAGGAAGATACAAGGAGGTTTATGTGTGAAACAGCGTATCATATCACGGGGTTTGGATGCACCGGCGAAGTTTGCATCAACTCTCGATGTGAGAAAGGGCAATGCACGGTACCGAAGAGGCTAGCAATGATGGAAGGGTGAGAGTGCGTATAATCCATGGACTCAACATTAGTCATAAAGAACTCACATACTTATTGCAAAAATCTACAAGTCATCAAAAACCAAAGCACTACGCGCATGCTCCTAGGGGGATAGATTGGTAGGAAAAGACCATCGCTCGTCCCCGACCGCCACTCATATGGAGGACAATCAAAGAACACCTCATGTTTCAAATTTGTTACATAACGTTTACCATACGTGCATGCTACGGGACTTGCAAACTTCAACACAAGCATTTCTCAAATTCACAACTACTCAACTAGCACGTTTTTAATATTATTACCTCCATATCTCAAAACAATCATCAAGCATCAAACTTCTCTTAGTATTCAACACACTCATAAGAAAGTTTTTACTTTTTTTGAATATCTAGCATATTAGGATTATTTAAGAAAATTACCATGCTATTTAAGACTCTCAAAATAATCTAAGTGAATCATGAGTGATCAATAGTTTCTATAAAACAAATCCACCACCGTGCTCTAAAAGATATAAGTGAAGCACTAGAGCAAAACTATATAACTCAAAGGATATAAGTGAAGCACAAGGAGTATTCTAATAATTTCCAAATCATGTATGGCTCTCTCAAAAGGTGTGTACAGCAAGGATGATTGTGGTAAACTAAAAAGCAAAGACTCAAATCATACAAGACGCTCCAAGCAAAACACATATCATGTGGTGAATAAAAATATAGCTCCAAGTAAAGTTACCGATGGAAGTAGACGAAAGAGGGGATGCCTTCCGGGGCATCCCCAAGCTTTGACTTTTTGGTGTCCTTAGATTATCTTGGGGGTGCCATGGGCATCCCCAAGCTTAGGCTCTTGCCACTCCTTGTTCCACAATCCATCAAAAGATTTCACCCAAAACTTGAAAACTTCACAACACAAAACTCAACAGAAATCTCGTGAGCTCCGTTAGCGAAAGAAAACAAAAGACCACTTCAAGGTAGTGTAATGAACTCATTCTTTATTTATATGGGTGTTAAACCTACTGTATTCCAACTTCTCTATGGTTTATAAACTATTTTACTAGCCATAGATTCATCAAAATAAGCAAACAACACACGAAAAACAGAATCTGTCAAAAACAGAACAGTCTGTAGTAATCTGTAACTAACGAAAATTTTTGGAACTCCAAAATATCAGCCAAAATAGGACGACCTAGGCAATTTGTTTATTGATCATCAGCAATTGGAATCACTATTTTATCACGTTCTGGTAATTTTTAACAATTGTTTTCGTGAACAGAAAGTTTCTGGAAATTACAGCAAGATCAAATAACTATCATCCAAGAAGATCCTATAGGTTTAACTTGGCACAAACACTAATTAAAATCTAAAAACATATCTAACCAGAGGCTAGATCAAAGATTTATTCCTAAACAGAAGCAAAAGCAAAAAAACTAAAAATAAAATTGGGCTGCCTCCCAACAAGCGCTATCTTTTAACGCCCCTAGCTAGGCATAAAAGCAAGGATAGATCTAGGTATTGCCATCTTTGGTAGGCAATCCTTCAATGAGACATCTATCACCCTTAGAAATTTCTTTCTTTTTAGTAATTATCAAACTTTTAGGCACAAGATCGAAAAATTCATTCGTAGCAAATGGTTCCTTAATGATGGCAAAAAGATTGGGATGAATACTTATAGATTTGAGATCCGCCGTTTCCTTACTAGAGGATTCACCCTTATTTTTAGGAACATACATAAGCTTGGAAATTTTAGTAGGAGAACTTTGAGTATTCTTTACTGAAGAAAAAACGGTTCCCAAGTTGTTAATGATACCTTCTAGCTTATCGATCCTAGTGGAATCCTGATTTATTTTCTCATTAACTATGGGTTCCTTCTCTTTAATATTTTTCAAAGTGACTCCTACTTTAGATCCATATTGAGAGATTCGATTGTGGATCTTTTTATCCAAATTTTCAATTAACTCTACGGTAGCAACCTTTCAATAATTTCAAGCCTTTGCATTACATGCTCCAAAATTAACATAGTTCCATTAACCAAAAGAGGTGGTGAGCCAAACAAATCTATCATAGCATTATAAGAATCAAAAGTATGGCTACCCAAGAAATTCCCTCCGGTAATGGTTTCAAGGATATACCTATACCAAGGATTAGCACCTACATAAAAAATGCGAAGAAGAACGGAAGTAGATTGCTTCCTGGTAGATCTATTTTGAGCATTGCAAATTCTATACCAAGCGTCTTTTAAATTTTCTCCCTCCCTTTGCTTAAAATTTAGAACTTCATTCTCAGGAGACAACGGAGAAGATAGAGGACTAGCCATAACGACAAGCAAGCGAAAGAGGCGAACAGAAAAGAGAGGGCGAATAAAACGGCAAGGGTGAAGTGGGGGAGAGGAAAACGAGAGGCAAATGGCAAATAATGTAATGCGGGAGATAAGGGATTGTGATGGGTACTTGGTATGTTGACTTTTGCGTAGACTCCCCGGCAACGGCACCAGAAATGGCTAGTTGCTGGGAGTCAAATCTTGACTTGACTTTGCGTAAGCCTCCCCGGCAACGGCGCCAGAAATTCTTCTTGCTACCTCCTGAGCACTGCGTTGGATTTCCTTGAAGAGGAAAGGATGATGCAACAAAGTAGCGTAAGTATTTCCCTCAGTTTTTGAGAACCAAGGTATCAATCCAGTAGGAGGCTACGCGTGAGTCCCTCGTACCTGCACAAAGCAAATAACTCCTCGCAACCAACGTGATAAGGGGTTGTCAATCCCTTCATGGTCACTTACGAGAGTGAGATCTGATAGATATGATAGGATAATATTTTTGGTACTTTTGTGATAAAGATGCAAAGCAAAGTAAAAGCAAAGGAAATAAAGTGTTGGAAGATTAATATGATGAAGATAGACCCGGGGGCTATAGGTTTCACTAGTGGCTTCTCTCAAGAGCATAAGTATTTGACGGTGGGTGAACGAATTACTATTGAGCAATTGACAGAATTGAGCATAGTTATGAGAATATCTAGGTATGATCATGTATATAGGCATCACGTCCGAGACAAGTAGACCGACTCCTGCCTGCATCTACTACTATTACTCCACTCATCGACCGCTATCCAGCATGCATCTAGAGTATTAAGTTCAAGAAAACAGAGTAACGCCTTAAGCAAGATGACATGATGTAGAGGGATAAATTCATGCAATATGATAAAAAACCCATCTTGTTATCCTCGATGGCAACAATACAATACGTGCCTTGCTGCCCCTACTGTCACTGGGAAAGGACACCGCAAGATTGAACCCAAAGCTAAGCAATTCTCCCATTGCAAGAAAGATCAATCTAGTAGACCAAACAAACTGATAATTCGAAGAGACTTGCAAAGATAACCAATCATACATAAAAGAATTCAGAGAAGATTCAAATATTGTTCATAGATAATCTTGATCATAAACCCACAATTCATCGGTCTCAACAAACACACCGCAAAAAGAAGATTACATCGAATAGATCTCCACAAGAGAGGGGGAGAACTTTGTATTGAGATCCAAAAAGAGAGAAGAAGCCATCTAGCTACTAACTATGGACCCGAAGGTCTGAGGTAAACTACTCACACTTCATCGGGGGGGCTATGGTGATGATGTAGAAGCCCTCCATGGTGGATGGCCCCTCCGGCGGAGCTCCGGAACAGGCCCCAAGATGGGATCTCGTGGGTACAGAAGGTTGTGGCTGTGGAATTAGGTTTTTGGCTCCTCTTCTGATCGTTTGGGGGTATGTAGGTATATAGGAGGAAGAAGTACGTCGGTGGAGCAATAGGGGGCCCACGA
This sequence comes from Aegilops tauschii subsp. strangulata, assembly GCF_002575655.3. Lineage (NCBI taxonomy): Eukaryota > Viridiplantae > Streptophyta > Magnoliopsida > Poales > Poaceae > Aegilops > Aegilops tauschii. Next base: position 91,022,995 of record NC_053038.3, read on the forward strand.
GGGTGGAGGGCGCGCCCCCCTACCTCGTGGCCTCCTCTTTTGTTTCTTGACGTAGGGTCAAAGTCTCCTGGATCATGTTCGGTGAGAAAATCACGTTCCCGAAGGTTTCATTCCGTTTGGACTCCGTTTGATATTCCTTTTCTTCGAAACTCTGAAATAGGAAAAAAAACCAGCAATTCTGGGCTGGGCCTCCGGTTAATAGGTTAGTCCCAAAAATAATATAAAAGTGGATAATAAAGCCCAATAATGTCCAAAATAATAGATAATATAGCATGGAGCAATCAAAAATTATAGATACGTTGGAGACGTATCATGGCCGAGGTTGCCGCGGCGGTCGGGGGAGAGGGGCACGAGGTGGCGCGGTGATCGTGCCTCTGCCAGTGGTGCCTCCCGCGATGGAGGGTCACGTCGGGGACCGGCCCCGCAAGTTCTTCATCAGGCTGCGCCGGCCACCGCGTCGTCATCTCCGTCTCCCCACCCCCTTCGCAGCGGAGATGGAGCTCGATCCACCCCAGACCCTCAGGTTGCACATGAGGGGTTGCGGGACCGGTGGTACGTGAGTCGACGTCGACTTCCCCGCCCCTCACGTCATGTATCTCCGTCGCGGGTGGAAGACATTTGCCCGTATCCATAGCCTGACGGTGGGGCTCGTCCTCTACTTAAAATTAATGGAGGGCGGCCTGCTCTCCGTCAAGGTCTTTGGAGATCTTGGGACTCGCCTGAAGTGCTGCGTGGAGAGCTCTTCCGATGATGAAGACTCTTCCTCGGGCGGGAGTGACGAGGAGGACAGGGACAACGGCGACGAGGGAGTCGAGTGGCAGGATGTCGACTCCGACTTCGACTAGCCGCGCCGTTCCTTCCTCGGTCACGCGCCCTGCCGAGGGCCATCCTCACCAAGCTCTCCTTCGGGGTGCCCCCCGTCGTACCCTTGGGTGGCTGTCGTGGGAGGGCCGAAGGAGGCGAAGAAGGCGGGTGGCGGCCGTTAACTCGGAGTACGCGGGCACCGACGCCTTCGTCACGTATTGGCGAGCCGCTGCCTCATCTTCCAGCTTTCTGCTCCTCGCACCTCGCCTAGGCACTCTTTTTGCCCTCCCGCTATCCTGTTCCATCTTTTGAGGAGAGGGACAAGAAAGCGATTACGGGCATCTCATCTCTTTTTTTAATGTGTAAGCCTTCGGGCCTTGTTAAATTTAAAGCTTGTAATCCCCCTTGTTCATGTTTTTCTTTTCGTACAAACTGTACCTGTATGGGGCGTTTTTAATGAAAAGGGTGCTTGCCGGGTTCTTCGTGCGTGAGCGAGGCCCATGCCAAGGATGAATCCTTGTTATTTTCATAATAAACGTTATCGCCCGGCAACAGGCCTTGCCGTTTCTCTTCTTCGGCCGACCGTTCTCGCGCTTTTGGCGGAGGCAGGGGCGAAGTAGAGTTAGGCTCCTCGTTCATTTCTTCGCCACCGCAACTACTACCAAATTCCGACCCAAAGAAGTAACTCTCGGGCACAAGGAAAAAGGGAGTACGGTGGTTTTAAGACATAAACGAGGCCTAACATGTCCCAGTTCCATACGAAAATGTACAGCAGGGGATGATAAACTTATCTGAATCCGCAGCCCGCGGCAACCTTGGCTCGCCGTGGTTGGATCCTTACATCTTCAGCCCCCGGCAGGCTTGCCTTGCCGGGGTCGGAGCGTCAGTTCGTTCTCCTTTTCCCAAGTGGCTCAGCAGAAATGACCTTCGGACCAAAGAAAACAAAAAAGACGCACACCCGACCTCTAGGCTAGGGGTTAGTCGCCGCTAAGCACTATCAACCCTAACCGAGGAAGGGACTCAACCTAGCATGCATGCTATAACTTAGGGCGCCAGCGCTTCGTTTATTTATGCTCACGATCTGCGCCTGGCTTTGTACAGAGGGTTACATGCCTTGCCGGCAAAGCTTGTACAAAAGGTGGCTTGCCGGGGGGCCCGGCAAGCCGCGCCTTATGGGTAAAACTTGCGAAGATGCTCGATGTTCCAGGAATTACTCACTGGGACGGCATCTTCAGTCTCCAGGCGGACTGCGCCGGGCCTGGTGACTCGTATTACCCGATAAGGGCCTTCCCACTTTGGCGTCAACTTGTTGGTATTCTTGGCCGACTGAATGCGCCGAAGAACACGGTCGCCTTCCTCAAAGCTTCGGGCATGAACCTTGCGGCTATGGTAGCGGCGCAAGGCTTGCTGGTAGCATGCTGCTCTCACAGCCGCCTGAAGACGATCTTCCTCAAGGAGCGCCGCGTCATCTTGCCGCAACTGCTCTTGCTCAAGCTCATCATAAGCGAGCACTCGAGGTGACCCGTATATGAGTTCCGTGGGGAAAACTGCCTCTGCCCCATATACTAGGGCAAAGGGTGTCTGACCGGTGGCTCGATTTGGTGTCGTCCTGATCGACCAAAGAACCGCCGGCAACTCATTAATCCAGCGCCTTCCACTCTTGTGCAGCCTGTCAAAGGTCTTCGTTCTCAGGCGTCGCAACACTTCAGCATTCGCCCTCTCCGCTTGGCCGTTGCTCCGGGGGTGTGCCACGAAAGCAAAACAGACCTTGCTGCCGAGGTCTTGAATGTACTGCATGAAGGTGTGGCTTGTGAACTATGTGCTGTTGTCGGTGCTAATTCTGCTTGGCACACCAAAGCGGCAGACCAGTCCCTTGAAGAACTTGATGGCTGACTGTGCTGTCACCTTTCTCACTGCTTCCACTTATGGCCACTTTGTGAACTTGTTGATTACAACATACAAGTACTCAAAGCCCCCGACAGCACGGGGGAAGGGGCCCAGTATATCGAGCCCCCAGACCGAGAATGGCCAGGAGAGAGGGATTGTTTGAAGGGCTTGAGCTGGTTGATGAAGCTTCTTTGAATGGAACTGACACGCTTCACACTTGGTTACTAGTGTCGTCGCATCCTCGAGGGCGGTGGGCCAGAAGAAATCTTGCCGGAACGCCTTGCCGGCAAGGGCCCTCGACCCTATGTGGGAGCCACATATGCCTCCATGTATCTCTGCCAACAGCTCCAGTCCTTCCTCCCGGGGGATGCACTTCAATTTCACACCGTTCGGCCTCCTCCTGTACAGGACGTCATCGACGAACTGGTACAGGGCAGACCGACGAGCTACTTTTTTCGCTTCTTCCTACTCCTCAGGAAGCTCCCCTGTTTGGAGGAATCGGACGGTATGCTGCACCCATGCCGGAGCCTGGGGCTCGACGGCAAGGACCAAAGGCATATCTTCCGCCATGGGAGCGGCTGTCTCTACGGCTAGGGCTTGACGCCCTACCGGAGCCAGTTGCTCTTGGGCAGGCTCAGTGTGCACGGCAACATCCTTGCCGGCTGTCCCAGGGGGCTCGGCGGGAAAGTACTTGCCGGGACCTGATTTCCTTCGCTTGTTCTGCCCCATTGATGGTTCGACGGATGGCTGAGTTAACCGGAGCAAAAAGGTACCTGGTTCCACAGGTAGCTTGAATGCGGCACACTTCGACAGGTAATCAGCGATGTCGTTCTCCGCTTGGGGAACGTGCTCCGCTTGGATACCGTCAAAGCGCTCCTCCAGCTTCCTCACTTCATCTACGTAGGCCTCCATCAATGGGCTCTGGTAATCCTTGTTGACTTGCCTGACAACAAGCTGTGAGTCACCCCGAGGTCTGCCACGATTCTGAGACCGGCAAGCAGCCCCTCGTACTCAGCAGTGTTGTTTGTGGACATCTCCCTGGGAAAGTGCATCTGGATCACATACTTGAGGTGCTCTCCGGTGGGTGCGACAAGAAGCACACCGGCATCGGCGCCTTGCAGCGAGAAAGCCCCATCAAAGTACATGATCCAGTTGCGGTCTACTTCCTTGCCGGGGAGAGCGGTCTCCTGGATCTCCTCGTCGGGCGTTGAGGTCCATTCTGCAATGAACTCCGCCAAGACTCTGCTTTGGATTGTCGAGGTACTTTCAAACTTCAACCTAAAACTTGACAACTCCAGGGCCCATTCCACAATCCTTCCGGTCGCATCTGGGTTATGCAGTATCCGTTGCAATGGGAGGCGGGTGACGACAGTGATCTCGTGGGCTTGGAAGTAATGACGCAGCTTCCTCGAGGCCATAAGGAGGCCGAAGAGCAATTTCTGCACACCGGAGTACCTCGACCTAGCCCCCTGCAAGAGGGAGCTGACAAAGTAAACTGGGTGCTGCACCATCTTCTTCTTCTGCACCACCTCACTTGACTGCGCGGGCACTGCCTTGGTGGCATCAGACTCCGCCGGGGGCCTTGCCTTGCCGGCAGCAGGCCCTACCGGGGGGATCTTTGGCTTGCCATCTGCTGGTTCTGCCGTCGCCACTGCCTCCTCGTCGACCTCCCTCTGTGCCACCAGTGCGGCGCTGACCACTTGATTCGTCGCCGCCAGATACAGCAGCAACGGCTCTTGTGGTTTAGGCACAACCAGTATTGGCGTGGAGGAAAGGTATTTCTTCAGATCCTGCAACGCCGCCTCGGCTTCTGGGGTCCACTCCATTGGGCATGCCTTCTTCAAGATTTTGAAGAAGGGAAGGGCACGCTCGGCGGACTTGGAGATGAATCGGCTCATGGCGGCGACGCATCCGGTGAGCCGACGCACATCCTTGATCCGCTTGGGCGCCTCAATCTGCTCAATAGCCTTGATTTTGTCTGGGTTTGCCTCGATCCTGCGCTACGCCACGAAGAATCTGAGAAGCTTGCCTGACGGAACACCGAAGACACACTTCTCAGGGTTCAGCTTAAGGTTGATCTTGCGCAGGTTGGAAAATGTCTCTTCCAGATCTTGCACAAGAGTTGCCCCGTCTTTGGTTTTGAACACTATGTCATCCATGTATGCTTCCATATTTCTATGGAGCTGGGGTTCAAAACCAATTTGGACTGCTCTTGCAAACGTCGAGCCAGCACTCTTCAACCCAAAAGGCATCCGTAAAAAGCAATACGTACCACATGGGGTGATGAATGTTGTCTTCTCTTCATCCTCTCTTGTCATGAAGATTTGGTGGTAGCCCGAGTAGGCGTCGAGGAATGACAAAAGATCACACCCGGCCATGGAGTCAACAATCTGGTCGATGCGCGGCAACGGGAAGGGGTCCTTAGGACAAGCCTTATTGATATATGTGTAGTCAATACACAGCCACCACTTCCCATTTGCCTTGCGCACCACTACCGGATTGGCCAACCACGTCGGGTGGAGCACTCCTCTCACCAAACCTGCCGCTTCCAACTTCCTGATCTCCTATGTGATGAACTCCTGCCTCTCCAGAGCCTGCTTTCTGACCTTTTGCTTGACGGGCCGCGCATGAGGGCAGACAGCTAGGTGGTGCTCAATCACCTCCCTGGGAACACCGGGGATGTCGGATGCTTGCCACGCAAACACGTCGACATTCGCCCGCAGGAAGGTGACGAGCGCGCCTTCCTATTTGCTGTTGAGGGTGGAGCCTATGGTGAAGGCCCCTCCCGTGCCATCCTCCCCGACGGACACCTTCTTGGTCTGCGGTGGCTTGGCTCTGGATTTCTTGCTCTGGCCGGTAGAGCTCTCTGGCACGTCCTCGACGGTAGCGCAACACTCCGAGGAGGTGTGCTTGCCGGAGTGGGTGCGAGAGGTCTTGCCGGGCTTCTTCTTCCCTCCTGGGCCTTCAGCGGCAGGAGCAAGTGCCTTGACGGCAGCTGCTGCAACTGCTTCCTGGTAGAGTTGGTCGGCGCAAATCAGCGCGTCCTTCTTGTCGGAGGGGACGGAGATGATGGTCAACGGCACATGCATCTTTAACATGTTGTAGGCGTAGTGTGACGCCGCCATGAACTTGGCCAGTGCCGGGCGGCCGAGGATCCCGTTGTAGGGCAAGGGGATATCGGCCACGTCGAAGATGATCCTCTCCTTCCTGTAGTTCAACTCTCCTCCAAACGTCACGGGCAGTGTGACCTTCCCCTTCGGCTGGCTCCTCCCCGGATTGACCCCTTGAAACGTGCCCGTTTCCTCGAGGTCTCCATCAGGAATTTGCAGCCTTTCGATCATGACGGGCGAGATCAAGTTCAGGCCGGCCCCGCCGTCGACCAACATCTTGTTCACCTTGAGGTTGCGTATCGTTGGTGAGATCAACAATGGCAAACACACGACCGTGGTTGTGCGGTCAGGGTGGTCCTCGGCGTCAAAGATGAGGGGCGTGCTGGACCATTTCAGCGGCTTCTAAGCGTCGAACAACGGCTCCGCTGCTATAATCTCATGTGCCCACTGCTTGAGCTGGCGGTGAGAAGTATGCAGCGAGGCGCCGCCATCGACGCACATGGCCTCCGTAGCCTTCTGGAACTCTTACTCACCGGACTCGTCGTCCTCGTCGTGATCATCGTCTTCTTGTTTCTTGTCACGGCTCCGGGCGGGCCTCTCTTGCTGGTTGTCCTTGCCAGGGCGGCTTCCTTGGCTGCCACGCTTCTTGCCGAATCCCTCGGCACCGTCCTGACCTTCCTCCTTGTCCCGCCTTTCATACTCGGCCTTTTGCTTTTCAGCAAGCAGCTCGACTTGCCGGCAGTTCTGGAGATCGTGGCCCTTGGTGCGGTGGATCTTGCAGTACTGCTTGCCGGAGCCCCCTGGCTTGTCGGCAGCTGCTAAGGCCCGGCAGGCGGCGCACCCGGCAATCTCCTTGCCAGGGCCGTCTGCCTTGACCTTCTTGGCAGCGCCGGTGTCATCAGATCCTTCGACGGCAAGTACGGCCTTGCCCTTGCGTTTCCTGTTGCGACGCCGGCCCTTCTTCGTCGGGGTGGCGGCGTCTTCGTCGGTAGAGTCGGTTTCCGCGCCGGCATCTTCGCTGGGGTACTTCCTTCCCTCTTCAGCCCGGGCGCATCTATCGGCCAGAACATAGAGTTCGGCCACATCCTTAACCTTGGTCATCGCCAGCTCTTCACACATCTTGCGGTTGCGCACGTTCTGGTGGAACGCGCTGATCACAGCGGCGGGATGAACGTCGGGGATGTTGTACTGCACCCGGCTGAACCTCCGGATGTACTTGCGCAGGGTTTCCCCTTCCTTCTGGGGAGTGATATGCAGAGGGCCTAGCCATGAGCTTGGTGGCCTCCTGTGAAGGCGCCAACGAACTCATGGCACAGATCCGACCAAGAAGAAATGGAATCCGCCGGCAAGTGCATCAACCAAGACATAACATTGGGCTTCAGCGCCAGCGGGAAATAATTGGCAAGCACCTTGTCGTCGCGACCTCCGGCAGCCTGCATCGCGATGGTGTAGATGCTGAGGAACTCGGATGGATGGTTCTTGCCAGTGTACTTCTCGCCGACGTCGGGCTTAAACGTGTGGTGGGACGGCCACTAGAACTGCCGCAGCTCACGGGTAAAGGCCGGGCAGCCCACCTCGTAAGGTAGGCCGCCGGAGCCCCCCGGTGCTAGGTGGTCCATAGCGGGTCCCGCCCGCTTGTCCGACTGGTGGCGTGTATCACGCCGGCGCTCAATAGTGGTTCGAGCATCTTCGTGAGCTCGTTCTCGAAGAACTTGACGCTGGTCGTGGTGGGTCCGCGGGTCGGATGACGCTATAGAGATGTTATCACAAGCGTCGTCACGACGGGCAGACGCCCGCGGCGGCTGGCGAGGAGGAGAGTGCACCATGGCCGCAGCTCCCCCGGTCCTCCCAGCGCCAGCACGCGGTGGCTCGGTGGAGCGCCGACCCGAGGGTCCCGCTGGTCGTGGATCGTCTTTGTTGGCGACGGCGACGAGGCTCCGGATGGTGGCCCTCCACTCGTTGAGCTTCTCCGCAGCAGGAGGGAAGTCGAGGAGCAGCTGCGCGCGCACCAAAGCTTCTGCTGGCGTGGGTGGCGGCGACAGCTGCATGGACCGTGGCGTGCTTCGACTTCTAACCACGTTAGAAGGAGCTCCGTCACGACCCAGCGGCTGCGCGCCATTTTCGCCAGCACTTCGGCGGGCATGCTGAACTCCTTCATCTCGCGAACGACGCACAGGGCTCTTCCCACGGCAGTGCCCAGGGTCACCGGTGTGGTGACGCTGCTCGTCGCGCACACCATGGGAAGAGCGCGCAGTGGTCGCCGGCGTAGGTGTCTTGGAGGTTGCTGCGCCGCCCGTGGGTGGCACGGCGACACTCCTGGAGGGCCCCGCACTACCTGCGGGGGGCTCAGCCCCATCTTTAGACTTGGTGGTGTGCGGCCTGTCGCCTGGCGCGCGAACGGTGCCGCTCGCCAGGCTCTGCCTGCCAGGGCGATGTTGGTGCTCGCGGACCGCGGCTCGGGTTCTGTCCGCGACCGGGCCGCTGCTCGCCCGTACTGGCACGGGCCGTTCGGCCCCCGACATGCCGATCGCCATGGCCTTCTTCTTCTTGGGAGCCATGGCGATGAACAAATGCTAGGCTAACTACTAGACCAGTGTCAGGACCGGATTTTCGGGATATCAATTTCCCAAAAAATGGCCCTTGCGCTCACCAGCCCCAGGATTACTGTTAGCTGATGAGGCACCAACTTGATACAGAAACTCCAAGCAAAATACATAATATGTAGTACAAGACCATTCTGGCCTATGAGTACAACAACTGGTTTCTAGTGGTTGATGGCGGAAGCGGTTTGTGGTTCATCAGTGGCCATGGGACTCCATTTCCCACAGGAACAGCTGACCAGGTTAACTCCTATCTTCGCGAGGCTGTTGTCACCATTGCGTGGGTTCCGGGACTGACATCACAATGCTCCTCTCCAAGCAAGAAATCTGGCCAAGACAATAGCCAGGGACAAGCCAGTGAGTACTTTGAATGTACTCGCAAACATTATGAACACGGGTATAATATAACAAACGGTAATCATGCTCTGAAATATTCTATGATCACAACATCAGTCATGAAATCAAAACCCATGTTGCACGCAAGCAGGTTGTTCATATAAAACATGAATATGCAATCCGAGAATAGAAATAAAAATGCACCGATAGGGTGTCTGAAGCGACGCCTCGAAAGGACGACAACAGAAAGCGTGCCTCAGTCGGGCGTCTGAGCGACACCACATAAAGGGCTTATAAAGTAAAAATAAGTAACAAGCATGCCACAGTCGGGCGTCTGTGCGACACCACATAAAGGGCTTATAAGGTAAACAAATAACAAGCATGCCACAGTCCGGCGTCTGAGCGACACCACATAAAGGGCTTATAAAGTAAACAAATAACAAGCATGCCACAGTCGGGCGTCTGAGCGACACCACATAAAGGGCTTATAAAGTAAACAAATAACAAGCATGCCACAGTCGGGCGTCTGAGCGACACCACATAAAAGGCTTATAAAGTAAACAAATAACAAGCATGCCATAGTCGGGTGTCTGAGCGACACCACATAAAGGGCTTATAAAGTAAACAAATAACAAGCATGCCACAGTCGGGCGTCTGAGTGACACCACATAAAGGGCTTATAAGAAAATAATCACAATGATTATCCAGGAGGTATAACCGTCCCAGGGATACTCAATAATTCAAGTAATAAAAAGGGTTAGTCCAATATAATAATAATCATAATCATCATAAGTCACCAGTCATGATCCATGTTCCGGTTTAGTAGTTTCTCCTCCGAAGACCGACACTAAGACCGACACTTGACCCATCTCAGACTGTAGTCCTTACCCATGGACACGGCTATTCGAATAGTTTTAACCTCTGCAGAGGGTGTACTCTTTACCCACGAGTAACGGATTCCTTTAGTCCATCGGGACTAATTCCGTCCACGGTCTTTCAATTGAAAACACACCTGACCGCACACACCAGCCTAACTTACCGGTGTCTGGAATCACCCACGACACCTGTTAAGCAAAACTCTGAGTGGGGAGGCTACAACCTCGCGTAGCATGGGATCAAATTTATATCGCGCGCTCTAAGGGGTGCCCCCCTCTCGGTCCCAACCGGAAACACCCATGCCCCCGGACCAGGTGGCATGCCTACCGGGAGCAGCCGGTATCTTCCACCATGGCCTCTCTGTACGGTGTGTGCTAGGAAAGGGGTTGACAACTTACTAAGCCGTACCCTACCTATGGCAGGGACAAGTGGTAGTACGAAACAAGTATGGGGGTTACTGGAACAAGACTTGATCTATGGTCGACTCAGGAGGTTTTAGTATTCCCTGCATGATTAGCATAACAGATATATTTCAACCAACGGACAGAATCACCACTCACCATACCTCATCATGCCATACCGGACACAACCGTCTCGACGGAGGACTAGAGACAAGCCCGTGTCTACCCAAGACAGAGGCTTTCCCGGATTCCTTCCGGTATGCATGAAAGGCATACGATGGTGATTACTATCACAACGTATCAAATCCCAATAGCACGGAATCATCAATATGCACTTATGAGTATGTTCATATCATCGCATAAAATAACGGAAACTCCGAGACGAGGGGTGTTGTAACCGTATCAAACAACACACGACAATATTATGCCAGGGTTCAGAATGCTTGCCTTCAAGTTGTGGAGAGGCAGGGTGCATTCCAGAACTTTTGAAAGTTTTCTCCTATCTCCAAGAATCCTATTTTTGAAAATATTCAAATTAACACATAGTTTCAAAACAGTACAAAAAGTTGTCTGAATTTTTTTTTCAAATAACTATGAAAATAAACTAGATGAAATTTGAGAGAGGTAGGAAATAGAATCAACTCATTTGGAGTTTTATTTAAAAAGTTATAGCCAGTCAAATTTTAGTCAACTTTCTGTTAAAAAGAATAAATAAAAGAAACAGAAAAGAAAAACAGTTCGAGGGGAAAACGTACTCTGCGCTTTACGTGTCCACTTAGCCAGCGTGGACCGGCTCGGGGTCGCTGACAGTGGGTCCAGGGGGCCCACTGGTCAGGTTTGACCGGTCGCCCCCGCCTCCTTCCTCCTCTGGCCGAACAGAGGCGGGGCTCCGGCGATCAACGCCGGCGAACGGCGGCTCCTCGCGGGGTTCTGAGGGCGGGGATGGATCCGCCAGGCCAGGGCGGTCCTCCCGGTGGTCGAGGAGGTGGCGGGGATGGAGGGAGTCACCGGCGGCGAGCTCCGAAGCGGACGGCAGCTTCGGGTGAGTTTGGGGGTTTGTGCTACGACGGTTCCCGAGCGAATTTGAGGTGTTGGGTGGCTCCGCGAGATCGAGGGGAAGGGGAAGGTGGCACTGGTTGGACGGGGAAGGCTCTGGTTGCGACGAGCAGAGCCGGGGAGTGGCGGCGGCCGAACCTGCCGGAGATGGGGAAGACGGCCTTCCTCCGTCGATTGCGGGCTAGGGGAGCTCCAGAGGGTTGGCTTGAGGTTGCCTGAGGGCCTAGGCGAGCTCGGGGGTCCTATTTATAGCGCGAGTAGGTCGGTTCCGCGGCGGCCGGGGATAAGCTCGACAGCGAACCGCCGTTCTGTAGCCAGGGGGCGCGTGGCGATGGCTGGCGGGGTCTGGCAGGGTGAGGGGATGAGCTCGAGCTGTTCAGGGCGAGCTGGCGCGCGGCTGTGGCTCGGGCGGCGCCGTCCAGGGCAGGGGCCTGCTGTGGCCGGCCTCTAGCGGCCACGGCCGACCTGACGGCGGCGCTGTGGAGCTCCAGGAGCGGCTCTGCGGCGAGGGAGGAGTCGGGGCATGTCGGCTGCGAGTGGGGAAGGGCCAGAACGAGCGCGGGGCGACGGCAGTGGGACGCGGCGACTCGGTGCGCGCGCGTGCAAAACATGCGCTCTGGGCGCGCCCAGCGCACGCACGCGAGCTGTTCGGCAAAATGCCATGGCATGCCAGAGGGCTCCACATCATGTGAGGTTTCGCAGGTCTAGGTTATTGTTTGCAAGGAGGTTAGTGGACATGGTGGTTAGGCAAAGTAAGCAGGTCCAGTGTGCAAACTAAAAATTATGACAAATCTGACCATGCACACAAGGTGCTTGACAGAATGCTAAGGGCATCTAGGCAACTCTTGGGGTGGCCAAAATCTCCAGATCCTAGTCTCTTTAGATGAAAAGGAGGATGGCAAGGTTAGTTTGGCAGAAACAGAAACTTGCTAGTGGAAGTTTTTGAGAGGACCATTTCTGGACAGAAAGAAAAGGCATAGTTTCATGGACCAAAAATACTCTCATGGGTGCATTCTCCTGAACTTAAGGGTTTTGTAGGGTGGACTATAAGCAAGAAGAAGAATCATGGGCAACAGAGCAATAAAAATTGGAGTTGCAGTAGAAAAGGCCAATCTGGTCCAGAGAGCAAAAGAGGATGTTTTGCTCAAATTTTCCATAGAACACCAGTGGGTTTTTGCATAAAGTTGAATAATATACTCCTACTAACATCCCCAAATTTTCGTGTAAGTTTTAAAGAAATATTTAAATAGGTTGTAGTGCAAAAGTGCAAACTGGACCAGATTTGAAAACTTGGGGAAAAGCTCAAAATCTCCAAATGACTAAAGGGTATTTTTGCACAAAAGTGATCTAGGAACATCACATGTCATCCCCAAATTTTGGTGGGATTTTTAAATAAATCTATCAAAGGGTTGTAGTGCAAAAGAGGCTCTAAAGCTTAAGAAAAACCATTTTTAAAGATATAGAGCTCAAGGAAAATAATCATATAGAAAATTTCACTGATAAAAGAAATGTTCAAGAGAGGGTATACAAGTCCAAATAATATCTTTGAAAAGTTTTTTTACTTGGGGCAAAAACTCCACAATATCAAAGAAAAGAAAGGTTCTGAAATCAAAGATAAATCCAGAAAAATAAAAAAATTCTCCTAGCAAAACTTAAATCAATAAATCATGGTTAAAGTTTTGGGGTGTTACAACACTACCCCCCTTAAGAAAAATCTCGTCCTCGAGATTTGCTAAGGGCCGGTTTGAAAATATTACTGTGGGTGTCGCCGGGGTTGGTTTTTGGTAGCTACACCCGGAATTAAAAATGCAATCATACACCAACATACTTATGCATGGCTACTATTTAAAATAGGGGCGCACAAGAAAATAGCATTAAATTACGGCGATACAGGATCACACAGTTACAGGGCGTGGACATACTAAGACTCGGTACTACTCGAGCGACTTAGTCTACTTCGTTCATATCTAGGCGGGCATGCCTTGTGGACGTCGGGGCTTCTCCACGGGTTTCACCGTCGGGATTAGCTAGAGGGGGTTGAGGGGCTGCAGAGTCGGGGTAGCGATGATGACCCTCGCGGGGGTTGTTGGCCACAATCCCGTTGGAGCGTGTTCCTAAAAGGCGACGAAGCATTTCTGGGGACATCAAAGTATTTTGGTCGATGGCTGGGGCTGTCCTCAGGGACTCGATCGGTTGTCCGAACAGCACGACTGGGTTGTCGGTGTCGGCCTCATCTTCTCTTCTCACCGGGGCTCCGTGAATCAGTTCTCCACGAGCTGCGATCAGATCAAGGGTGATTTGATCGAACAGTCCCTCTAGTGCACTTACATAGCGCACCAGATGCAACAATGCAGGATCCGTCTCGTGATCTCCGTTGGCAACCTGGGGTGGCCTACCATACCCGTCACGGCTGGGGTAGTAGTAGAACGAGCGACGGTTAACTCTGGGCGACAAGTGCCGGAGTTGAACTATAGCCTCTCGGGCAGCTAGTTGGATGGCTTGTGGCTCAAAGGAAGTTGTCCTTCCGGTGAACCTGTAGGGGCGTTCTGGAGATAGACCCCTACCATAGATGTGCACTGTGGCCCAGAATTGACGGCTCTCACCGCTCATGGGTCCTTGATACACAACATACTCCGGGGGCTCTTCTAATGCAAAGGCACGGCGGGTGAGATTTGCTAGCACGGTCACAAAACCTCCAAGGTTGTTTGCCGTGGTTTCATTGTGCACGACGGGGCGAGGCATTATAGCTCGGTTTGGGAAAGAGGGTGTGCTGTGCTGTGTTGAGGTTAGCGTGCCCTTTTTATAGAAAAAGGGGGATGGAGTCTTCCTTTGCACGCTTGCGAATGAGACAATTTAGGCGTCGGTCACTGGCGCGTGATCGACAGGCTAGGCTGATAGGTTGGGCACCGACTGCCAAAAGGTGTCGGGTCACTGTGGGGCTATCTTACGCGAGAAGCTTGGACGGGGCTGGGTTATGGTCTGGTGGGCTGGTTAACCTAGGTTTATTGACCTGGCTAAGATAGGATTAGCCAATGGTCAGCCTGGCTCTGATACCAAGTTTGTCAGGACCGGATTTTCGGAATATCAATTTCCCAAAAAATGGCCCTTGCGCTCACCAGCCCTAGGATTACTGTTAGCTGATGAGGCACCAACTTGATACAGAAACTCCAAGCAAAATACATAATATGTAGTACAAGACCATTCTGGCCTATGAGTACAACAACTGGTTTCTAGTGGTTGATGGCGGAAGCGGTTTGTGGTTCATCAGTGGCCATGGGACTCCATTTCCCACAGGAACAGCTGACCAGGTCAACTGCTATCTTCGCGAGGCTGTTGTCACCATTGCGTGGGTTCCGGGGCTGACATCGCAACGCTCCTCTCCAAGCAAGAAATCTGGCCAAGACAATAGCCAGGGACAAGCCAGTGAGTACTTTGAATGTACTCGCAAACATTATGAACACGGGTATAATATAACGAACGATAATCATGCTCTGTAATATTCTATGATCACAACGTCAGTCATGAAATCAAAACACATGTTGCACACAAGCGGGTTGTTCATATAAAACATGAATATGCAATCCGAGAATAGAAATAAAAATGCACCGATCGGGTGTCTGAAGCGACGCCTCGAAAGGACGACAACAGAAAGCGTGCCTCAGTCGGGTGTCTGAGCGACACCACATAAAGGGCTTATAAAGTAAAAATAAGTAACAAGCATGCCACAGTCGGGCGTCTGTGCGACACCACATAAAGGGCTTATAAGGTAAAAAAATAACAAGCATGCCACAGTCGGGCATCTGAGCGACACCACATAAAGGGCTTATAAAGTAAACAAATAACAAGCATGCCACAGTCGGGCGTCTGAGCGACACCACATAAAGGGCTTATAAAGTAAACAAATAACAAGCATGCCACAGTCGGGCGTCTGAGCGACACCACATAAAGGGCTTATAAAGTAAACAAATAACAAGCATGCCACAGTCGGGCGTCTGAGCGACACCACATAAAGGGCTTATAAGAAAATAATCACAATGAATATCCAGGAGGTAGAACCGTCCCAGGGATACTCAATAATTCAAGTAATAAAAAGGGTTAGTCCAATATAATAATAATCATAATCATCATAAGTCACCAGTCATGATCCATGTTCCGGTTTAGTAGTTTCTCCTCCGAAGACCGACACTAAGACCGACACTTGACCCATCTCAGACTGTAGTCCTTACCCATGGACACGGCTATTCGAATAGTTTTAACCTCTGCAGAGGGTGTACTCTTTACCCACGAGTAACGGATTCCTTTAGTCCATCAGGACTAATTCCGTCCACGGTCTTTCAATTGAAAACACACCTGACCGCACACACCAGCCTAACTTACCGGTGTCTGGAATCACCCACGACACCTGTTAAGCAAAACTTTGAGTGGGGAGGCTACAACCTCGCGTAGCATGGGATCAAATTTATATCGCGCGCTCTAAGGGGTGCCCCCCTCTCGGTCCCAACCGAAAACACCCATGCCCCCGGACCAGGTGGCATGCCTACCGGGAGCAGCCGGTATCTTCCACCATGGCCTCTCTGTACGGTGTGTGCTAGGAAAGGGGTTGACAACTTACTGAGCCGTACCCTACCTATGGCAGGGACAAGTGGTAGTACGAAACAAGTATGGGGGTTACTGGAACAAGACTTGATCTATGGTCGACTCAGGAGGTTTTAGTATTCCCTGCATGATTAGCATAACAGATATATTTCAACCAACGGACAGAATCACCACTCACCATACCTCATCATGCCATACCGGACACAACCGTCTCGACGGAGGACTAGAGACAAGCCCGTGTCTACCCAAGACAGAGGCTTTCCCGGATTCCTTCCGGTATGCATGAAAGGCATAAGATGGTGATTACTATCACAACGTATCAAATTCCAATAGCACGGAATCATCAATATGCACTTATGAGTATGTTCATATCATCGCATAAAATAACGGAAACTCCGAGACGAGGGGTGTTGTAACCATATCAAACAACACACGACAATATTATGCCAGGGTTCAGAATGCTTGCCTTCAAGTTGTGGAGAGGCAGGGTGCATTCCAGAACTTTTGAAAGTTTTCTCCTCTCTCCAAGAATCCTATTTTTGAAAATATTCAAATTAACACATAGTTTCAAAACAGTACAAAAAGTTGTCTGAATTTTTTTTCAAATAAATATGAAAATAAACTAGATGAAATTTGAGAGAGGTAGGAAATAGAATCAACTCATTTGGAGTTTTATTTAAAAAGTTATAGCCAGTCAAATTTTAGTCAACTTTCTGTTAAAAAGAATAAATAAAAGAAACAGAAAAGAAAAACGGTTCGAGGGGAAAACGTACTCTGCGCTTTACGTGTCCACTTAGCCAGCGTGGACCGGCTCGGGGTTGCTGACAGTGGGTCCAGGGGGCCCACTGGTCAGGTTTGACCGGTCGCCCCCGCCTCCTTCCTCCTCTGGCCGAACAGAGGCGGGGCTCCGACGATCAACGCCGGCGAACGGCGGCTCCTCGCGGGGTTCTGAGGGCGGGGATGGATCCGCCAGGCGAGGGCGGTCCTCCCGGTGGTCGAGGAGGTGGCGGGGATGGAGGGAGTCGCCGGCGGCGAGCTCCGCGGCGGACGACAGCTTCAGGTGAGTTTGGGGGTTCGTGCTACGACGGTTCCCGAGCGAATTTGAGGTGTTGGGTGGCTCCGCGAGATCGAGGGGAAGGGGATGGTGGCACTGGTTGGACGGGGGAGGTTCTGGTTGCAACGAGCAGAGCCGGGGAGTGGCGGCGGACGAACCTGCCGGAGATGGGGAAGACGGCCTTCCTCCGTCGATTGCGGGCTAGGGGAGCTCCAGAGGGTTGGCTTGAGGTTGCCTGAGGGCCTAGGCGAGCTCGGGGGTCCTATTTATAGCGCGAGTAGGTCGGTTCCGCGGCGGCCGGGGATAAGCTCGACGGCGAACCGCCGTTCTGTAGCCAGGGGCGCGTGGCGATGGCTGGCGGGGTCTAGCAGGGTGAGGGGATGAGCTCGAGCTATTCAGGCGAGCTGGCGCGCGGCCGTGGCTCGGGCGGCGCCGTCCAGGGCAGGGGCCTGTTGTGGCCGGCCGCTAGCGGCCACGGCCGACCTGACGGCGGCGCTGTGGAGCTCCAGGAGCGGCTCTGCGGCGAGGGAGGAGTCGGGGCGTGTCGGCTGCGAGTGGGGAAGGGCCAGAACGAGCGCGGGGCGACGGCAGTGGGACGCGGCGACTCGGTGCGCGCGCGTGCAAAACGTGCGCTCTGGGCGCACCCAGCGCATGCATGCGAGCTGTTCGGCAAAATGCCATGGCATGCCAGAGGGCTCCACATCATGTGAGGTTTGGCAGGTCTAGGTTATTGTTTGCAAGGAGGTTAGTGGACATGGTGGTTAGGCAAAGTAAGCAGGTCCAGTGTGCAAACTAAAAATTATGTCAAATCTGACCATGCACACAAGGTGCTTGACAGAATGCTAAGGGCATCTAGGCAACTCTTGGGGTGGCCAAAATCTCTAGATCCTAGTCTCTTTAGATGAAAAGGAGGATGGCAAGGTTAGTTTGGCAAAAACAGAAACTTGCTAGTGGAAGTTTTTGAGAGAACCATTTCTGGACAGAAAGAAAAGGCATAGTTTCATGGACCAAAAATACTCTCATGGGTGCATTCTCCTGAACTTAAGGGTTTTGTAGGGTGGACTATAAGCAAGAAGAAGAATCATGGGCAAATAAGCAATAAAAATTGGAGTTGCAGTAGAAAAGGCCAATCTGGTCCAGAGAGCAAAAGAGGATGTTTTGCTCAAATTTTTCATAGAACACCAGTGGGTTTTTTCATAAAGTTGAAAAATATACTCCTACTAACATCCCCAAATTTTGGTGTAAGTTTTAAAGAAATATTTAAATAGGTTGTAGTGCAAAAGTGCAAACTGGACCAGATTTGAAAACTTGGGGAAAAGCTCAAAATCTCCAAATGACTAAAGGGTATTTTTGCACAAAAGTGATCTAGGAACATCACATGTCATCCCCAAATTTTGGTGGGATTTTTAAATAAATCTATCAAAGGGTTGTAGTGCAAAAGAGGCTCTAAAGCTTAAGAAAAACCATTTTTAAAGATATAGAGCTCAAGGAAAATAATCATATAGAAAATTTCACTGATAAAAGAAATGTTCAAGAGAGGTATACAAGTCCAAATAATATCTTTGAAAAGTTTTTTTTACTTGGGGCAAAAACTCCACAATATCAAAGAAAAGAAAGGTTCTGAAATCAAAGATAAATCCAGAAAAATAAAAAAAATCTCCTGGCAAAACTTAAATCAATAAATCATGGTTAAATTTTTAGGGTGTTACAACCAGATTCTCACAATTGCGCCCCCTACCTGGCGCGCCAAAGATGTCGGTGGGAAACGACACCTATGGGATCACAAGAATCCCTACTACGGTTGCCGGGGCGCAGGGATGCAAGAAGAGCAGGATCAGTAGTCAGCACGAGGATCGTTTACCCAGGTTCGGGCCGCGAGGATGCGTAAAACCCTAGTCCTGGTTTGGTGGATGTATTGAGTGTTCTTGATCCTTTGAACTAGCTACGGTGGTTGAGCAGTTCCAGAGAGCCGAATCCTTCTCCAGTACGCCATGGGCCTCCTTTTATAGTCAAAAGGGGCTGCCACAGTGGCATACAAGAGGTGGAAAGGCGTACAGTGCTACGAGCTTATCGCTCGTATTACAGGACAAGACGCATTTAATGCATCGCTTAGGTGTCCCCTTGCTTTATTGGGGATGAGAACGAGGCCCGTCCCGTCCGTCGCCGCTCCTCCTTGCTTCGACACGCGTCCTGGTCAGGGATGCATGCGGTGCCATGTAGGCAGGCAAGCAGCTGAGGTGGCGCGGCGGCAAAGCATCCACGAAGATCTGCATGCCGCCACGCAGGCGCTTGCTGAGTTGGCCTGGGAGCTGCATGTTGCCACGCAGGTGCCTGCCCAGCTGGTTGGGCTGGCAGCTGCATGCGAACGGCGGTGGAGACTTGGCTGGTGCGGGCCTGGAGGTGGCCCTGCTGGTGCCCTTGGCGAGGGCCTTGCCGGGTGGCCCGGCAAGGGCCTTGTCATGGTGTGCTGTTGTCCCTGGCAAGGATCTTGCCGGGGGTCTTGTGGTTCCCCTCGGCAAGGATCATGCCGAGGATCGCTGCCTTTTAATCCCCATATGATCTTGAATATTCCTTGTCCTCACAAAGATCTGCATGCCACCACAGAGGTGCCTCCCGAGCCCTAGCCCAACGTGGTTGAAGGTGTTGGGGACCGTGGGCCCAAGGGCGGCTCGCTCTGTTGGTGTTTGGGCGTGCTGCCCCGGCAAGGGTCTTGCCGGGGCTGCTGAGGCCGTCCCCGGCAAGGGTCTCGCTAGGGGAAACTGCTCCGTCCCTCTGCTTCTTTGTGTTCTTGGTCTTGGCGTTGCTCTGGCTATCTTGGGCTTCGGTTTTACCTCGCTTCACCTCCCCTGTTCTGCTTGGTGCGGCCATGGGCGCGGCTCCGACTGTCCGTGCACAGATAAAGGGGTACAAAGGTGCGCCCCTTCAGCTCCCCAAACTTCAACAGCGCCCGCCGAATGGAGCGCAGGAGGGAGTGGCTGTAGGGGACGTTGCGGCCGCTGAATGGAGCGCATGAGTAGCCCACGAAGCAGTAGATGGTGCTCCTCCCTAGTCTCTATTCTTATCTCTATCTCTACTACTCTTCTTTGTTTTTTATAATATACTAGTTGTAGTTGTCAAATCGAATAGTACAGCGCCGTCCACTGCACGCCCGGCTGAACACGCCTCCTCGCCTCCATCAAACCCCTCCGTTAAACCCGCATGCAAACCATGAAACCTACTCCGGCCCGCGGGAGGAAATTTGCCGGTAGCCGTTGGAGAATAATAGAGTCACGTCCAATCCATTTGAGTTAATTGCGTGTATGATTCTCCCTCTATAAAAAGTTAATTGCATCCTTAATCTTGTATTCTAAGTACTCTGTGGGTTCCACTGTCAGTACAGTGTACATGACTTGCAGGCTGGCTACAGATTCGTACAGAAAGTTAAAAAGAAACAAATCCATGACTTGCAGGATTGGAGTTAGCACCGATGGCGGTTCGTAGTCGTTCCACGCTCGGGCATTGAAGTTTGTAACTATTTTAGATTAGAACATACTACTCCTCCGGTGCTAGTAGTAGAGCAGAGTCCTACTCCACTATTACTCTACTCAAGTAAGTTAGGGCATAGTAGCAGGTACTGTAGGGAGTACCAGTACTGTGATCACTCAAGCAAGTTGTCTGACTTCGATATGACCCTACGCTGTTGGTATGTGTCTCGTAAGTCAAGCGGCGTGCTGTAGTCATCATCACCTGTCCACTTCCCGCAGCACATATTCGCTTCTCCATCTTTGTCCGCTCTTCCATCCCCGCTAAGGCGCCTCCCCCCCTCGTCCAATCTTCCATCCCCACTAAGGCGCCTCCCCCCCCTCGTCCGAAACCCAAGCACTAACAATGGCAGAACCGAGCAGCGTCCGCCGAAAGAGTGGCTGGAATTCGCTCCCCACAGAGGTATCAAGCTCATTATTTCGCGTGTGGACAATCTCAGTACCACGCCGCTTGCCGCGTTCTCATCGGGGCTATACTGTTTACTCAAAGCCCTCAGGCCGGAGCTTTTTAAGCCAGCTCCTTGCTTGCTGATGCCGCCTGAGCATCAACCCCCTTGACTACGATCCGATCCCCGTCACCCTCAACTACATTAACGGTATGTACTGGCTCGGCATGAACACGTCTTGGATGGTGCTCGTCGACGGTCGCGGCAGCTGGATGCTCGTGGAGGTCTACACCCGGCAATTGATCCCCCTTCCTTCGATTAACACTGCACTGCTTTGGCACCGCGGCCCAGAATACTCGGAATCTTACAGTAGCCAACATGATACCAAGTTTGATTTGCTCAAGGTTGTAATCTGCCAAGTGCCCACAAGATCTGCGAATTATAAAGACTTCGGGCTAATTGCGTTCTTCAACCGCGGTCTCGCCTATCTGACAGGTCACTGCGATAAGTGGATAAATCTGCACGTCCATCGCAGGATCATACATCCTCCATGGTTCTCTGATGCCATTGAACACAAGGGCTTCATTTACGCTGTCGACTCCTTCTATGGCTGGACATATTGCTGGCCTACTCCAGTCATCGCTACAAACCGCTGTTACAGCAGTATGTTACTTTCCTATGATATCATGATGGCTTGCTTATATTACTCTCAGCATTTACTGAAAAAAATATTCATGCTCATAACATGTTGTTCTTAAGATTGACTATATCAAGAGCCCTTTTTTATTCGACTCCAATTTGTTTTAGGGTTATTTGACTCCAACTTGGTATGACGTTGTAGGCCGCATGGTGTCCCTACCCTTCCTAATCCCAGAACATTTCAAAGAAAAGCGGCATGGCAGTTGCAGGTGGTTCCTGGCTCGATCAGACGACGGCGAACGATTGATGATCGTTCGCACGTACCGGACGTGTTGTTTCACGGAATACAATCACAGTCACTGCAAGGTCTTTGAGCAGGATCCCAGCTTCTCTGGGCCTTCAGGAATTTTTGACTGGAGGTTGGTAAGTAGCCTTGGTACACGCTCTCTATTTGTCGGACTGAATTATTCGATTAACTAGGAGATAACCGACGGCAAGGATCATGATGGCAGCGCAGTTTCGTTCATCAGGCAAAATTATGTGTACACAGCATACCATGCATCTCTGCATGCACCATACCCTGATATGTGCCGCCACGCTCTGCAGCCCAAAGTAGGAGAGAGGGTCGCAAGTATCAGACTTCGACCTGCTGGCTGGAGTTTCCCCCGTCAGGCACCCATCTGGTTCAAGCCGTCAGCCAATCTCCACAGCTTAATAAATAGTAACGTCTAACTGAGCCAGTTAGTTAGATGCGTACACTTGTGTAGTAGGATCTTTATTTAGTTTGATGCATACATTTGTTCTTTTTTGGTAGCCCTTTTGTAATGATGGCTGATGTTTGGTTTGGAAGAGAGAGCTGCGTCTTCACTCTTCTGGCCTGCTTACTGCTTCTGTTGCACCCCCAGCCCTGGTTGTTGTTGCTGCTGTTTTCAATGTACAATCAGTAGTATTTCGTCTGTTGGTTGAATAAATGTGTTGTTAGAATGACAAACACAATGTTTTGGAAGTCGTTGCACAGTTCGATCCTTTAGTGCCTCGTACCGTACGTGGCGCATACTATTTTTCGTACGGAACACATTTTCCACTTGTTGATAACATGCAGCCCACTGATGAAGGCCCAATAGAGAAGCCCATAATTAACTGGAAGGGATGCTCTCACATGAATCCGGCCCAAGTACATGCTCATGGTCCCCTAAACATAAATAAGTAAATAAATAAATAAAGCTAAATTCTCATGCACCAGTTCTTTAAATTCACGATTTAACAGGAGAATATTATTTCCTATGATAGTGTCGTTACATTCAGTCGATATTATTCTTCGGCAAAGATAGCGACCAGTCTTCTTTCTCCCAGCATTTTCTTCCTGCAACCAGCGGACCCATGCAAATCGTAGTCAACGTCGTAAATAGATCTGGTCCATTTTTATTTTTCAATAAGAATGTCCAACCCAGCCCAGCACATTGGCGACAACACTTTATCCTCCGCCTTGGTGCGCTCGCCGTGGCGCCGCCGTCCGGCCCTGTCAACATAGTTTTTTTTCGAAACGGTCCCTGTCAACATAGTGAATCGGGAGAGGACTGTAGTTGTGAGTATGACAGTACGGACCCACCAGGTCCACTCCCGAACACAAGCAAGCGCCTCTTTTACTACTTAGATGAACCCCTCGTTTTTTTACTCTAATCCACCCTGCTGATATCTGGGACCCACATCATTTTCAACGTATAGTCAATTAACGACAGAATTGCACAACTTTTTATAGTAGTAATTCGGAGGAGCAGGCTATAAACTGGGTTGTGCGGTCTCTGTGGCCCGTCTAACAACATGACCAGCCCAGCAGTTTTTTCTTTGGGAAAATAGGTAGCCCAGTATTTCTTTTTGAAGAATACCCAAGCTAGGCCTATTTGTTTTCTCCGACTTACTGGGCTGCAAATCTTTCAAGACGAGGAGGGATGCATTCCGGCCTGGCCAAAGAGTATGGTCAGTGTCTGTTAACAGTAATATCAAAAGGGGTTGAAAATTCCAAAAAAATTATAGCAAATGGGATATTAGTTTCTTTTTTTGTTTTTGTTCTTCACTGATATCTTATACGTATTTCATTGGATTTAACATGACATAGTACTAATTTATTTTTAAATTTGTTTTAGTATGGCTACTAATTTTTGAATTAAGAATATTTTGTTACCCAGTAAAAATTTGCGAATTTTCAAAATTTCCCACATATTTAGTTAATTTTTTTAACCCTGGCACTTGATACGTCCATTTTTCATCATGCTTTTATATGGATATTTATTGCATTATGGGCTGTTATTACACATTATGTCACAATACTTCTGCCTATTCTCTCTTATTTTACAAGGTTTGCATAAGGAGGGAGAATGCCGGCAGCTGGAATTCTGGGCTAGAAAAGGAGCAAATATTAGAGACCTGTTCTGCACAACTCCAAAAGTCCTGAAACTCCATGAAAGTTATTTTTGGAAATAATAAAAAAATATTGAGCGGAAGAAATACCAGAGGGGGCCCACACCCTGGCCACGAGGGTGGGGGCGCGCCTTACCCCCTGGGCGCGCCCCCTGCCTCGTGGGCTCCCTGTTGGCCCTCCGGTGCCCATCTTCTGCTATATGAAGTCTTTTGTCCGAAAAAAAAATAAGCAAGCTTTTGGGACGAGACTCCGCCGCCACGAGGCGGAACCTTGGCGGAACCAATCTAGGGCTTCGGCGGAGCTGTTCTGCCAGGGACACTTCCCTCCGGGAGGGGAAAATCATCGCCATCGTCATCACCAACGCTCCTCTCATCGGGAGGGGGCCAATCTCCATCAACATCTTCACCAGCACCATCTCCTCTCAAACCCTAGTTCATCTCTTGTATCCAATTCTTGTCTCTAAGTCTGGGATTGGTACCTATAGGTTGCTAGTAGTCTTGATTACTCCTTGTAGTTGATGCTAGTTGGTTTATTTGGTGGAAGATCATATGTTCAGATCCTTTATGCATATTAATACTCCTCTGATTATGAACATGAATATGCTTGGTGAGTAGTTACGTTTGTTCCTGAGGACATGGTAGAAGTCTTGCTATTAGTAGTCATGTGAATTTGGTATTCGTTCGATATTTTGATGAGATGTATGTTGTCTCTCCTCTAGTGGTGTCATGTGAACGTCGACTACATGACACTTCACCATTATTTGGGCCTAGAGGAAGGCATTGGGAAGTAATAAGTAGATGATGGGTTGCTAGAGTGACAGAAGCTTAAACCCTGGTTTATGCGTTGCTTCGTAAGGGGTTGATTTGGATCCATATGTTTCATGCTATGGTTAGGTTTACCTTAATGCTTCTTTTGTAGTTGTGGATGCTTGCAATAGGGGTTAGTCATAAGTTGGATGCTTGTTCAAGTAAGAACAGCACCCAAGCACCGGTCCACCCACATATCAAATTATCAAAGTACCGAACGCGAATCATATGAACGTGATGAAAACTAGCTTGACGATAATTCCCATGTGTCCTCGGGAGCGCTTTTCTCTATATAAGAGTTTGTCCAGGCTTGTCCTTTGCTACCAAAAAGGATTGGGTCACCTTGCTGCACTTTGTTTACTTTTGTTAATTGTTGCTCGTTACAAATTATCTTATCACAAAACTATCTGTTACCTATTATTTCAGTGCTTACAGAGAATACCTTGCTGAAAACCGCTTATCATTTCCTTCTGCTCCTCGTTGGGTTCGACACTCTTACTTATCGAAAGGACTACGATAGATCCCCTATACTTGTGGGTCATCAAGACTCTTTTCTGGCGCCGTTGCCGGGGAGTGAAGCGCCTTTGGTAGGTGGAATTTGGTAAGGAAAAATTTATATAGTGTGCTGAAATTTATTGTCACTTGTTACTATGGAAAGTAATCCTCTGAGGGGCTTGTTCGGGGTATCTTCACCCCGACCAATAGAGCAAAGCGTTGCTCCTCAACCTACTGAACCTACTGAAAATGAAAATGTCTACTTTGAGATTTCTTTGGGTATGATAGAAAAACTGCTAGCTAATCCTTTTGCAGGAGACGAAACGATGCATCCTGATGAGCACCTAATATATGTGGATGAAGTTTGTGGATTATTTAAGCTTGCAGGTGTGCCCGACAATGTTATTAATAAGAAGGTCTTCCCTTTATCTTTGAAGGGAGATGCATTGACATGGTATAGGCTATGTGATGATATGGGATCATGGAACTACAAACGATTGAAATTGGAATTTCATCAGAAGCTTTATCCTATGCATCTTGTTCATCGTGATCACAATTATATATATAATTTTTGGCCTTGCTAAGGAGAAAGCATTGCTCAAGCTTGGGGGAGGCTTAAATCAATGTTATATTCATGCCCCAATCATGTCGGGGCCGGATTTCCGGGACATAAATTCCCAGCAAACGACCCTTATGTCACCACCAGCCCCAGGATTACTGTTGCTGGTGGATATTTCCTTGATACAGAATTCCAAGAAATTACAAGGATTTGAGTACAAGACCTTATAGGTCCATTGAGTACAACAATGATTTCGAGTGGCAAATAATGGAAGCGACTCGTGGATCTCCAACGCTGATGGAACTCCATTCCCACGGGAACAGCTGACCTGGATAACTCCTATCTCGCGCGGTTGCTATCTCCGAATCCTAGGTTACGGGGTGGCTTCGTAGTACTCCTCTCTGAATCATGATCTGGCCAAGATAATAGCCATGGACAAGCCAGTGAGTACGTTTGAATATACTCGCAAACATCAAGAACAAAATATATAGAGGATGCATATGCTCATAATGAATTAAATTATATGCATGTGCAGACTGAGAATTCAAGCATGGCATGAAAAATATTCATACGGTGCGGAAGGATAAATAAGTCATGTTATTAGTAAATCAAATAAATGAAACGGAACATCGGGCGTTGGACCGCCCGAGAAATTCCAAGAGAAATGTCAAACGGGTGTCTAAAAGAGAATCGGGCGAGACAGGACCGCCCAAGAACTCAAGCGACACCACGAGAGGTCTTGAAAAGAAATGCCAAACAGGTGTCTAAAAGAGAGTCGAGCGAGACAGGACCGCCTGAGAACTCAAGCGACGCCACGAGAGGTCTTGAAAATACACGCCACAGTCGGGTGTCTGAAGCGACGCCTCATAAAGGGCTTATAAGAAAATAACATGAGCATTCAGGTGGACTAGCCATCCCAAGAGATACTCACAGTTGCACATAAGAGGAAACGGTTAGTCCACAACAATATTCATGTCAACAATAATATTCATAACGGCATCAGCAGTGACAATAATTACCCCGCAGGACGAACCATGATCAATTTAATTATTTCCTCCTGAGACTGACACTAAGACCGACACTTGACCAACCCAGACTGTAGTCCTTAACCACGGACACGGCTATTCGAATAGATATAACTCTGGAGAGGGTGTACTCTTTACCCACAAGTAAAGGATTTCTTTAGTCAACCCCGAGATGTTGACTAATTTCGATTACGGTCTTTGGGATGAAAACACACCTGACCCGCACATACCAGCTTTAATCCATCAAGCCAGGGATCACCCAAAACAATGATAAAGTAAAACTCTAAGTGGGAAGGCCTCATGCAACGGCCTTCAACAGCATGAACATTCAGCTTCGGTCCCAGACCGGCCATTCATGCCCCCGGACCAAATGACATGACTACTGGGGCCAATAGTATCATTCCCTATGGCCTCTCTGTACGGTGTGTGTAGGAAAGGGGTTATCAACTTACTGAACCATACCCTACCTTTGGCAGGGACGTGTGGTAGCACGAATCAAGTATGGGGGTTACTGGAACAAGACTCGATCTACGGTCAACTCAGGAGGTTTAAGTTTCCCTGCAATGGTTAGCACAATACAATTCCTTGGCAGTAGCCAACAGGGTCACCACCTAGTATGTGTCAACATACCCTCACTGATCATTCTTGTCACAACGAGATTTCAGTCTCACGGTCACTTTTCTCGTGACTGATTCTTCTTGCAAATTAGCCTGGACCAACACAGGCATATACGGTACATGAAAATCACCATACTCACTCATACTTCATGTTAAAATGGAGATAGAATATCATCAAGGGGAATCATGCATGTATGACCAATACTATGCAAATTTCATATGAGTTGAATATATTCATAATTCAATTCTACATGCAAACAACCACTATGCATTCACCATATCATGTCTTCAAGATGCTTGCCTTGAGCATGCAGAAAGATTAGGCGCACTCCAAAACTTTGAAAATTATATCTCCCCTCCACTTCCTATTTTCAAAATATTATAATTACCACATAATTCTAAAACAACACATAAAACTTGTTTGTAAAATTTTGAAATAAACACTAAAATAGGTGAAATTTGAAAAATAATAGAAAAATAATCAAGTAATTTGGAGTTCATATGATTTTCCTATGGATTTACTAAGCTCGAATATTAAAGGAAAACGGACTATTTAGTAGATCCAGCAAAAACCAGGACTAGGAAAAATGTTCACCCTATCTGGATAAATACAGCATGATTTTGAAAGTAGGTATAAATTTGAATAATTTAATTTGGATATGAAATGGATTCTGTGGAATTATTTGAAATCTGCTGGAAAATAAAGGGAAACAGAGATTACTGTGATGGGATGAGCAGAAACGCGCCTTGGGCGCAGTATAGCCGCCTAGCGCTACTGGGCCGAGCCCAGTCGTTTGGCTGCGTGGGAGGGTTGCGACGTCGAAGGCGTCTCTCCGTGAGTACGCTTTCCGGAGGAGGAGACGTACTTTGGGGAAAACGTCTCTACTTAAAATGAGCTGGCACCGCGCTGAGTCACTGGCAGTGGGCCCGCCCGGCCCACTGGTCAGGTTTGACCAGTCCACGCGCGCGCCTCCTTGTCCGGCCGAACAGAGGCGGAGCTCCGGCGGTCGGCGCCGGCGAACGGCGGCTCCGTTGGGAAAACAGAGGCCACCTAAGAGCTCAGGAGGTTGAGGCGAACACGTGGGTACCCTCCTTGGTCACTGGAGTGGAGGGAGTCATCGGCGGCGAGCTCACCCGAGGAGCTCCGGCGGAGACGAATTGGGCGTTTCGCCTATGGTGGCTCCCGGGCAAAATCGAGTGTGGGGGTGGATCAATGGGTGCTCAAGGAGGCTATTGGTGGAGAAACTTGTGAGAGGGAGGGCCGGACGGCGTCGGAACCATCCGAACAGTGGCGGCGGCAGTAGTTGCCGGAATCGGAGAAGACGACTTCCTCTGGTCGTGTTGCTGCAACGGGTGGGTCAGTGAGGGAGAGGGAGAGTGAGATGGTGTTGTTCGAGGGCCTTGGGTGGCTTTTTATAGGGAGGGGAGGGCAGTGCCGCGGGTTCCAGAGATGAACACGTCGGCGGCGACCATTGATGGCAAAGCGCGGGCGGTGGCGAGGTAGGAGTGGCCGGCGCGGTTAGGTACGGATGGTGGCCGTCCGTATTTACCACGGGGTCGCGCTGGCTGGCTCGGGTGGCCTGGGCGGTGCCGTGCCCGAGCTGACCGCGGCGGCGGCCATTCAAGGCGAGCGAGTGGGTGGTGGCGAGGCCGGTGTGTCGCTAGTGTGGCCGGTGAGCTCCGGATGAGCTCGAGCCGTTGGCAATTAAGCCAGAGGGGCTCGGGCAGAGACGTGGACGGCGGTGGACGGCGCTAGGGGCCAAGCGAGGGTGTCGGCGAGGTTCCCGGTGGTCGAGCTGATCCAGAGGAGGATCAGGATGAGAAGGGGAGGCAGCAGAGACACGGCAGGGGCTCGGTGCCGACGCGTGCAAAACACACGCTCTGGCCGCGCCCGGTGCACGCACGTTAGGTGTTCGTCAGATTGCCAGTGGCATCTACAGGGACACACACGAGCTAAAAATCAACAAGATGGTGCTTCTAGGTATGAGAGGAGTGATGGACATGCTGGTTTGGCCAAATAACCAGGTGTCCAGTGTAAGTTAGAAAGTGGCAACATTTCTGTCATGCCCACAAGGTGTTTGACAGAACACTAGGGGCAAGCTAAAGGACTTTGATGGATTTGAAACTTGCCAGATTGGGATCTCTTTAGGTGCTAGAGATGATGGTGGAGTTAGTTTGGCAAGATGAGAAACTTGCTAGTGCAAGTTTTACCAGAATTCAGTTCTGGACAGAAACTTCAGAGAAGTGTTTGGTGGACTTGCAAGTTGAAATTGAAGCTTCCCTTCTGGACTTAAGGTACTAGTTGGAAGGACTACAATATGGCAAAGTTTCAGAATTAATGGAGCTAGAAAAATTAGGGTTGCAGTTATAACTCAAGAATGGGACAGAATTTGAAAAGAGGATGTTTCTCTCAAAATTTTCAAAAGACATAGTTAGGTTTTTGCTCAAAAGTGATTTATAGGCATCACCCGACCTCTCACAATTTTTGTGGGATTTTAAAACAATTATTTAAAATAATTGTAGTGCAATAGAAGCATTTTAAGTATTGAAAATGCTTTTAAAAGTATTACTTGTGGCAAATTTTATTATGAAAATATTTCCCACTGTTATTTATGATACAAATGGAAAGGCTTATAAAACAACCACATACCACAACACTTCACAAAAATAATCTTCTATGGAGGGGAGAATTTTTTGTAAAACAGGAAATAGAAAAGGCTTTGAAATTAATAAATGACCTAGTATAATTCAAAATTTTATTTCTGGCCAAATTTTACTTAATAAAATTTGATTAAAATTTTGGGGTGTTACAAACTCTACCCCCCTTAAGAAAAATCTCGTCCTCGAGATTTGTTAAGGGCAGAAGAACTGAAAATCACAACAAATGATCATATGCAGAATGCAGTCATGGCAATGCACTTACATACGCCCTAAATTACAATACAGCGGTTGCATCATGTATACTAGTGCTAGGTACAGCAACAATGACCGTCTACAGTCTGAAGGTGAGATCTACAGGGTCTTGTGGAAGGGTTCCCGATGCTGGAGCACATTCTTCTTCTTCCGGGGGAAGTGAAGGAAGTAAACGAAGAACACGCCCTTCCGGAGTTGGCCATGGTGGTCCACCAATGGCGATATGGGGATTCAGCATAGCAAGATAATGGAGGTAATCCATTAGTTGCTGGGTTAGATGCTCCTGGGCCATCACATATTGAATGAGATTGGCCAGAGTTGGATCCCTCTCTATGCGTTCACAACGGAACGTGGCTTCTGCTCCAAAAGCTGCGCGGCTCGGGAAATAGTAGTATTTCCTTTCACTGGCAGCGGGTATAGTGAACCGAACACGGGTAACTGCTTCATAAGCAGCAGCCTCAATAGCCATGCCTGAGGTTGGCATGGATCTCCCGACGAAGACAACATATGGAGGGTCTTGATTTAAATCCTCTCGTGGGATGTGCACAACTGCCCAGTATTTTGAGGAATTAGGGGTGATCCTCATTTTGAACAACTCATACTGGGGTGGGTTGCTGGAACCAAGGGTATTGCGGGTCAGATCCCACAAAACCTTAATGAAACTACCAGGGCTTGCATCTGGAGTTCGTAGGTAGACTCCAGGGTGAGACATGGAAGGATGAATGGAGAAGAGCGGTGCTCAAGTGTGGTGGTGGCTGGTGTGGTGTATGGATATGGCCCCTTATAAGGTGCCTGGGCTAGGAAACACGATGCGGCGCTGGCACGACTTGTGCATCGGCTCCGACATAGGGTTGTCCAAGTCAAATTCTCGGACACCACTTCTCAAAAGGAGTGTGACATATTACTGTGCGTGTCGGCAGTCACATCTAGCATTTACTCTGTCGCCATACACCAATAATTTACGCTAGATCACACATAGTACCATTACAACAATGGCACACATGTAGTTGACAAGCTCACTATGCCATACGATTGGTACCTTGAAAATACAAGACAACAGGACTACTAAGATTTGACAATACTCCTGGTGGACTCAGTCCACCTCATTGACATCTAGCCGGGCGTGTCTTGCAGATGTCGAGGCCTCTCCGTGAGCTTCAGTGTCGGAGTTGTTCGGGGTAGGATGGGGAGCTATAGTGCTGGATAGCGATGATGCCCCTCGTGGGGTCTCGTGGTCACAATCCCGTTGGAGTAGGTCTCCAAGAGACGACGGAGTTCTCCTGGGGAGGCAAAGGCATTGTCGGGGTTGATGATAGGAGCAGACCTTGGGGGTTCAACTGGCCTCCCAAGTAGCATTATTGGGGTGTCGGTGTTGGTTGCAGCTTCACTCCTTACCGGTGTCAGGAGTGCAATCGTCCTGCGGGTCGCAATCAGATCATTGGTGACCTGATCGAATAGTGCCTCTTGCGCCCTCAGGTAGCGCACCAGATGCACTAGAGCAGGATCCAACTCATGGTCACCGTTGGCGACTTGGGTCGGGCTACCATAGCCTTCACGACTAGGGTAGTAGAAGAAAGGGCGGGTGTTAACCCTCGGCGACAAATGCCGAAGATGAACTATACCCTCTCGGCTGCAAGTTGGATGGCTTGGGGCTCGTCGGAGGTCATCCTTCCGGTGAACCGGTAGGGGCGTTCTGATGTGGTGCCCCTCCCGTAGATGTGCACCGTGGCCCAGAAGTGATGGATGGCATCACTTGTGTGTTCCTGGTACACAACATATTCTGGGGGTTCATCTATGCCAAAAGCACGATGAGTGAGATTGGCGAGGATCGCTACAAAATCTCCAAGCTCGGATGCGGTGGTCTCGTTGCGGACGATGGGACCATGCATCTTGGTGGTTTGGAAATCAAGCTGCGAGTGAAGGCGATGATGTGCTGAGTAAGGGCAAGGCTTCCTTTATAAGCCAGCGGAGTCTTCCATCGCACGCTTGCGGATGGGACAACTCAGGTGTCGGCCACGGGCGCACGGCCTATGGCCTAGGACAATAGGTTGGGCACCGACTAACAAAAATCTGTCGGGTGGCCACTATGCAGGCTATCGGTTAGGATGAGCTTGACGGTGGATAGAAAAGGATATGGTCGGTGTGAAAACCTAGGGATAGTGACCAGGCTAAGATAGGATTAGCCGGTGGTCAGCCTAGCTCTGATACCAAGGTTGTCGGGGCCGGATTTCCGGGACATAAATTCCCAGCAAACGACCCTTATGTCACCACCAGCCCCAGGATTACTGTTGCTGGTGGATATTTCCTTGATACAGAATTCCAAGAAATTACAAGGATTTGAGTACAAGACCTTATAGGTCCATTGAGTACAACAATGATTTCGAGTGGCAAATAATGGAAGCGACTCGTGGATCTCCAACGCTGATGGAACTCCATTCCCACGGGAACAGCTGACCTGGATAACTCCTATCTCGCGCGGTTGCTATCTCTGAATCCTAGGTTGCGAGGTGGCTTCGTAGTACTCCTCTCTGAATCATGATCTGGCCAAGACAATAGCCATGGACAAGCCAGTGAGTACGTTTGAATGTACTCGCAAACATCAAGAACAAAAGATATAGAGGATGCATATGCTCATGATGAATTAAATTATATGCATGTGCAGACTGAGAATTCAAGCATGGCATGAAAATATTCATACGGTGCGGAAGGATAAATTAGTCATGTTATTAGTAAATCAAAGAAATGAAACGGAACGTCGGGCGTTGGACCGCCCGAGAAATTCCAAGAGAAATGCCAAACGGGCGTCTAAAAGAGAATCGGGCGAGACAGGACCGCCCGAGAACTCAAGCGAGACCACGAGAGGTCTTGAAAAGAAATGCCAAACGAGTGTCTAAAAGAGAGTCGGGCGAGACAGGACCGCCCGAGAACTCAAGCGATGCCACGAGAAGTCTTGAAAATACACGCCACAGTCGGGTGTCTGAAGCGACGCCTCATAAAGGGCTTATAAGAAAATAACATGAGCATTCAGGTGGACTAGCCATCCCAAGAGATACTCACAGTTGCACATAAGAGGAAACGGTTAGTCCACAACAATATTCATGTCAACAATAATATTCATAATGGCACCAGCAGTGACAATAATTACCCTGCAGGACGAACCATGATCAATTTAATTATTTCCTCCGGAGACTGACACTAAGGCCGACACTTGACCAACCCAGACTGTAGTCCTTAACCATGGACATGACTATTCGAATAGATATAATTCTGCAGAGGGTGTACTCTTTACCCACAAGTAAAGGATTTCTTTAGTCAACCCCGAGACGTTGACTAATTCCGATTACGGTCTTTGGGATGAAAACACACCTGACCCGCACATACCAGCTTTAATCCATCAAGCCAGGGATCACCCAAAACAATGATAAAGTAAAAATCTAAGTGGGAAGGCCTCATGCAACGGCCTCCAACAGCATGAACATTCAGCTTCGGTCCCAGACCGGCCATTCATGCCCCCGGACCAAGTGACATGACTACTGGGGCCAATAGTACCATTCCCTATGGCCTCTCTGTACGGTGTGTGCAGGAAAGGGGTTATCAACTTACTGAACCATACCCTACCTTTGGCAGGAACATGTGGTAGCACGAATCAAGTATGGGGGGTTACCGGAACAAGACTCGATCTACGGTCAACTCAGGAGGTTTAAGTTTCCCTGCAATGGTTAGCACAATACAATTCCTTGGCAGTACCCAACAGGGTCACCACCTAGTATGTCTCAACATACCCTCATTGATCATTCTCCTCACGAACGAGATTTCAGTCTCACGGTCACTTTTCTCGTGACTGATTCTTCTTGCAAATTAGCCTAGACCAACACAGGCATATACGGTACATGAAAATCACCATACTCACTCATACTTCATGTTAAAATGGAGATAGAATATCATCAAGGGGAATCATGCATGTATGACCAATACTATGCAAATTTCATATGAGTTGAATATATTCATAATTCAATTCTACATGCAAACAAACACTATGCATTCACCATATCATGTGTTCAAGATGCTTGCCTTGAGCATGCAGAAAGATTAGGCGCACTCCAAAACTTGGAAATTATATCTCCCCTCCATTTCCTATTTTCAAAATATTATAATTACCACATAATTCTAAAACAACACATAAAAGTTGTTTGTAAAATTTTGAAATAAATACTAAAATAAACTAGGTGAATTTTGAAAAATAACAGAAAAAGAATCAAGTAATTTGAAGTTCATATGATTTTCCTATGGATTTACTAAGCTGGAATATTAAAGGAAAATTGACTATTTAGTAGATCCAGCAAAAACCAGGACTAGGAAAAATGTGCAACCTATCTGGCTAAATACAACATGATTTTGGAAGTAGGTAGAAATTTGAATAATCGAATTCGGATGTGAAATGGCTTCTGTGGAATTATTTGAAATTTGCTGGAAAAGAAAAAGGAAACAGAGATTACTGTGATGGGCTGAGCAGAAACGCGCCCTGGGCGCAGTATAGCCGCCTAGCGCTACTGGGCCGAGCCCAGTCGTTTGGCTGCGTGGGAGGGTTGCGACGTCGAAGGCGTTTTTACTATTATACGTTTTCCGGTGGAGGAGACGTACTTTGGGGAAAACGTCTCCACTTAAAATGAGCTGGCACCGCGCTGAGTCACTGGCAGTGGGCCCGCCCGGCCCACTGGTCAGGTTTGACCAGTCCACGCGCGCGCCTCCTTCTCCGGCCGAACAGAGGCGGAGCTCCGGCGGTCGGCGCCGGCGAAAGGCGGCACCGTTTGGAAAACCGAGGCCTCCTACGA
The DNA here is from genome assembly GCF_002575655.3 of Aegilops tauschii subsp. strangulata. Taxonomy (NCBI): domain Eukaryota; kingdom Viridiplantae; phylum Streptophyta; class Magnoliopsida; order Poales; family Poaceae; genus Aegilops; species Aegilops tauschii. The sequence goes on from NC_053038.3 coordinate 91,057,927, forward strand.
GCTCAGGAGGTTGAGGCGAACATGTGGGTACCCTCCTTTGTCGCTGGAGTGGAGGGAGTCGCCGGCGGCGAGCTCACCCGAGGAGCTCCGGCGGAGACGAATTGGGTGTTTCGCCTATGGTGGCTCCCGGGCAAAATTGAGTGTGGGGGTGGATCAATGGGTGCTCAAGGAGGCTAGTGGTGGATAAACTTGTGAGAGGAAGGGCCGGACGGCGTCGGAACCATCCGAACAGTGGCGGCGGCAGTAGTTGCCGGAATCGGAGAAGACGACCTCCTCTGGTTGTGTTGCTGCAACGGGTGGGTCAGTGAGGGAGAGGTAGAGTGATATGGTGCTTTTCGAGGGCCTTGGGTGGCTTTTTATAGGGAGGGGAGGGCAGTGCCGCGGGTTCCAGAGATGAACACGTCGGCGGCGGCCATTGATGGCAAAGCGCGGGCGGTGGCGAGGTAGGAGTGGCCGGAGCGGTTAGGTACGGACGGTGGTCGTCCGTATTTACCACGGGGTCGCGCTGGCTGGCTCGGGTGGCCTGGGCGGTGTCGTGCCCGAGCTGACCGCGGCGGCGGCCATTCAAGGCGAGCGAGTGGGTGGTGGCGAGGCCGGTGTGTCGCTAGTGTGGCCGGTGAGCTGCGGATGAGCTCGAGTCATTGGCAATTAAGCGAGAGGGGCTCGGGCAGAGACGTGGCCGTGCGGGACTCGTCGGGCGGCGGTCTTGGTCGTCGTGGACGGCGGTGGACGGCACTAGGGGCCAAGCGAGGGTGTAGGCGATGTTCCTGGTGGTCGAGCTGATCCGGAGGAGGATCAGGATGAGAAGGGGAGGCAACAGAGACACGGCAGGCGCTCGGTGCCGACGCGTGCAAAACACACGCTCTGGCCGCGCCCGGTGCACGCACGTTAGGTGTTCGTCAGATTGCCAGTGGCATCTACAGGGAGACACACGAGATACAAATCAACAGGATGGTGCTTCTAGGTATTAGAGGAGTGATGGACATGCTGGTTTTGCCAAATAACCAAGTGTCCAGTGTAAGTTAGAAAGTGGCAACATTTCTGTCATGCCCACAAGGTGTTTGACAGAACGCTAGGGCGAGCTAAAGGACTTTGATGGATTTGAAACTTGGCAGAGTGGGGTCTCTTTAGATGCTAGAGATGATGGTGGAGTTAGTTTGGCAGGATGAGAAACTTGCTATTGCAAGTTTTACCAGAATTCAGTTCTGGACAGAAACTTCAGAGGAGTGTTTGGTGGACTTGCAAGTTGAAATTGAAGCTTCCCTTCTGGACTTAAGGTACTAGTTGTAAGGACTACAAGATGGAAAAGTGTCAGAATTAATGGAGCTAGAAAAATTAGGGTTGCAGTTATAACTCAAGAATGGGACAGAATTTGAAAGGAGGATGTTTCTCTCAAATTTTTCAAAAGACATAGTTAGGTTTTTGCTCAAAAGTGATTTATAGGCATCACCTGACCTCTCACAGTTTTTGTGGGATTTTAAAACAATTATTTAAAATAATTGTAGTGCAACAGAAGCATTTTAAGTATTGAAAATGCTTTTAAAAGTATTACTTGTGGCAAATTTTATTATGAAAATATTTCCCACTGTTATTTATGATACAAATGGAAAGGCTTATAAAACAACCACATACCACAACACTTCACAAAAATAATCTTCTATGGAGGGGAGAATTTTTTGTAAAACAGGAAATAGAAAAGGCTTTGAAATTAATAAATGACCTAGTATAATTCAAAATTTTATTTCTGGCCAAATTTTTCTTAATAAAATTTGATTAAAACTTTCGGGTGTTACAAATCATGAGCTCCCAAGAGAAATAATTATTCAAAAAATTTATGCTCGGCTTTCTGATAACAATCGCACCATGCTCGATACTTCTTGTGCTGGCTCTTTTATGATGAAGACTATTGAATTCAAATGGGATCTATTGGAAAGAATTAAACGCAACTCTGAAGATTGGGATCTCGACGAAGGTAAGGAGTCAGGTATGACACCTAAGTTTGATTGTGTTAAATCTTTTATGGATACCGATGTTTTCCGGAAATTTAGCACTAAATATGGACTTGACTCTGAGATAGTAGCTTCTTTTTGTGAATCTTTTGCTACTCATGTTGATCTCCCTAAGGAGAAGTGGTTTAAATATCATCCTCCCATAGAAGTAAAGGTAGCTGCACCTATTAAAGTTGAAGAAAAGACTATCACTTATAATGATCCTATTGTTCCTACTGCTTATGTTGAGAAACCATCTTTCCCTGTTAGAATAAAGGATCATGCTAAAGCTTCAACTGTGGTTCGTAAAAGCAATATTAGAACTTATACACCTCCTGAGCAAGTTAAAGTTGAACCTAATATTGCTATTGTTAAAGATCTCTTGGCTGATAATATTGATGGGCATGTTATTTATTTCTGTGATGAAACTGCTAGAATTGCTAAACCGTGTGCTAAAGATAAACATAGACATGTGGTAGGCATGCCTGTTATTTCTGTTAAAATAGGAGATCATTGTTATCATGGCTTATGTGACTTGGGTGCTAGTGCTAGTGCAATACCTATTGACTTATACAAAGAAATTATGCATGATATTGCACCTACTGAGTTAGAAGATATTGATGTCACAATTAAGCTTGCCAATAGAGATACTATATCACCAATGGGAATTGTAAGAGATGTTGAAGTCTTGTGTGGGAAAACTAAATATCCGGCCGATTTCCTTGTTCTTGGGTCCCCACAAGATAGCTTTTGTCCCATTATATTTGGTAGACCCTTCTTAAACACCGTTGATGCTAAAATAGACTGCGAAAAGGATGTTGTCACTATTCGTCTAGGTGATATGTCTCATGAGTTTAATTTCTCTAAATTTCGTAGACAACACCGTGAAGAGGAATTGCCTAGTAAGGATGAAATTATTGGTCTTGCTTCTATTGCCGTACTCCTAGTGATCCTTTAGAACAATATTTGCTAGACCATGAAAATGATATGTTTGTGAATGAAAGAAGGGAAATAGATGAAGTATTCTTTAAACAGGAACCCATCCTGAAACACAATTTGCCTGTTGAAATCCTAGGGGATCCTCCTCCACCCGAGGGTGATCCCGTGTTTGAGCTTAAACCGTTACCTGATACTCTTAAATATGCTTATCTTGATGAGAAAAAGATATATCCTGTTATTATTAGTGCTAACCTTTCAGAGCATGAAGAAGAGAGATTATTGAAAACTCTGAAGAAGCACCGCGCTGCTATTGGATATACTCTTGATGATCTTAAGGGCATTAGCCCCACTCTATGCCAACACAAAGTAAATTTGGAGAAAGATGCCAAACCAGTTCGTGATCACCAACGACGGCTGAATCCTAAGATGAAAGAAGTGGTAAGAAAGGAAATACTAAAGCTTCTTGAGGCAGGTATTATTTATCCCATTGTTGATTGTCAGTGGGTAAGTCCTGTCCATTGTGTCCCTAAGAAGGGAGGTATTACTGTCGTTCCTAATGATAAAGATGAATTGATTCCGCAAGGAATTATTACAGGTTATAGGATGGTAATTGATTTCCGCAAATTAAATAAAGCTACTAAAAAAGATCATTACCCCTTACCTTTTATTGATCAAATGCTAGAAAGATTATCCAAACATACGCATTTTTGCTTTCTAGATGGTTACTCTGGTTTCTCTCAAATACCTGTGTCAGTCGATGATCAATCAAAGACCACTTTTACTTGCCCTTTCGGTACTTTTGCTTATAGGCATATGCCTTTTGGTTTATGTAATGCACCTGCTACCTTTCAAAGATGCATGATGGCTATATTCTCTGACTTTTGCGAAAAGATTTGTGAGGTTTTCATGGACGATTTCTCCGTTTATGGATCCTCTTTTGATGATTGCTTGAGCAACCTTGATCGAGTTTTGCAGAGATGTGAAGAAACTAATCTTGTCTTGAACTGGGAGAAGTGACACTTTATGGTTAATGAAGGTATTGTCTTAGGGCATAAAATTTCTGAAAGACGTATTGAAGTTGATAAGGCTAAAGTTGATGCTATTGAAAAGATGCCATGTCCCAAGGACATCAAAGGTATAAGAGTTTCCTTGGTCATGCCGATTTTTATAGGAGGTTCATTAAGGACTTCTCAAAAATTTCTCGGCCTCTGACTAATTTGTTACAAAAAGATATACCATTTGTCTTTGATGATGATTGTGTAGAAGCCTTTGAAATACTTAAGAAAGCATTGATTTCTGCACCTATTGTTCAGCCACCTGATTGGAATTTACCCTTTGAAATCATGTGTGATGCTAGTGATTATGTTGTAGGTGCTGTTCTAGGGCAAAGAATTGATAACAAATTAAATGTTATTCAATATGCTAGTAAAACTCTAGACAATGCCCAGAGAAATTATGCCACCACTGAAAAAGAATTCTTAACAGTTGTATTTGCTTGTGATAAGTTCAGACCTTATATTGTTGATTCTAAAGTAACTATTCACACTGATCATGCTGCTATTAAATATCTTATGGAAAAGAAAGATGCTAAACCTAGACTTATTAGATGGGTTCTCCTGCTACAAGAATTTGATTTGCATATTATTGATAGAAAGGGAGCTGAGAACCCCGTTGCAGACAACTTCTCTAGGTTAGAAAATGTTCTTGATGACCCACTACCTATTGATGATAGCTTTCCTGATGAACAATTAAATGTCATAAATGCTTCTCGTACTACTCCATGGTATGCTGATTATGCTAATTACATTGTTGCTAAATTTATACCACCTAGTTTCACATACCAGCAATAGAAAAAGGTTTTCTATGATTTGAGACATTACTTTTGGGATGACCCACATCTTTATAAAGAAGGAGTAGATGGTGTTATTAGACGTTGTGTACCTGAGCATGAACAGGAACAGATCCTATGCAAGTGTCACTCCGAGGCTTATGGAGGACACCACGCTAGAGATAGAACTGCACATAAGGTATTGCAATCCCGTTTTTATTGGCCTACTCTCTTCAAGGATGCCCGTAAGTTTGTCCTATCTTGTGATGAATGTCAAAGAATTGGTAATATTAGTAGACGTCAAGAAATGCCCATGAATTATTCACTTGTTATTGAACCATTTGATGTTTGGGGCTTTGATTATATGGGACCGTTTCCTGCCTCTAATGGATATACACATATTTTAGTTGTTGTTGATTACGTTACTAAGTCGGTAGAAGCTATCCCAACTAGTAGTGCTGATCATAACACCTCTATTAAGATGCTTAAAGAAGTTATTTTTCCGAGGTTTGGAGTCCCTAGATATTTAATGACTGATGGTGGTTCACATTTTATCCATGGTGCTTTCCGTAAAATGCTTGCTAAGTATGATGTTAATCATAGAATTGCATCTCCTTATCACCCACAGTCTAGTGGTCAAGTAGAATTGAGTAATAGAGAGCTCAAATTAATTTTGCAAAAGACTGTTAATAGATCTAGAAAGAATTGGTCCAAGAAACTTGATGATGCATTATGGGCCTATAGAACTGCATACAAAAATCCTATGGGTATGTCTCCGTATAAAATGGTTTATGGAAAAGCATGTCACTTACCTCTCGAACTAGAACATAAGGCTTATTGGGCTATTAAAGAGCTCAACTATGATTTCAAACTTGCCGGTGAGAAGAGGTCATTTGACATTAGCTCACTTGATGAATGGAGAACCCAAGCCTATTAGAATGCCAAATAGTTTAAAGAAAAGGTTAAAAGATGGCATGACAAAAGATACAAAAGCGTGAGTTTAATGTAGGTGATTATGTATTATTATACAACTCTCGTTTAAGATTTTTTGCAGGAAAACTTCTCTCTAGATGGGAAGGTCCTTACGTTATCGAGGAGGTCTATCATTCCGGTGCCATAAAAATCAACAACTTCGAAGGCACAAACCCGAAGGTGGTGAGCGGCCAAAGAATCAAACATTATATCTCAGGTAATCCCATAAATGTTGAAACCAATGTTATTGAAACCGTAACCCCGGAGGAATACATAAGGGACACTTTCCGGAACGTTTCAGACTCCGAAAAGGAATAGGTATGTGGTACGGTAAGTAAACCGACTCCAAAACAGTTCTAAAGGCAATTTTTCTCCGTTTTAGAATATTTAGAAAAATAGAAAAATAAGAAGCAGTCCGGGAAGGACACGAGGGCTCCACGAGGGTGGAGGGCGCGCCCTACCTCTCTGGGCGCGCCCCCTGCCTCGTGGGCACCTCGTGTGCTCTCCGGACTCCGTTTTCTTGCACGTTACGTATTCTGGTCAGTAAAAATTCATTATATATTCTCCCGAAGGTTTTGACTCCCTTATCACGCAATTATCCTCTGTTTGTGTTTCGAGCTGTTGCTGCTGCAGATTAGAGCAAGATGTCTTCTCAAGAGTCAGTCGGGGAGAGCCGGGAGTCTCATCCGACATCGAGATCAAGGACAAACAGCGATGCTGACCACTTTGGGCCAGCAATGGAAGAAGAGATGGAGGCTGATTTGAAGAGGATAGATGCCATGGAGGAGGATCAAGAAGTCACTTCTCGATTCCGAGCTGGATTCACAATGGGGGAACTACAGAGCTCGGCTATTCCAAACTCGGTTATCCCTTCCAATGTTAGATTTCTTTCTTATGAAAATATGAAGAAGAGTGTCACTTGTTCTCCCGCAGCTATGCAACACCCTTGGGTGCAAGGAGCTTTGGCCGTTACAGGAAAGCTTCGAAAGGAAATAATGGACCTCAAGCAGCAAGTCAATAAGCTCGAGGAGGAGAATCGTATCCTGAGGGGCATCATCGCCAAGAATATCACATCACCATCCCCGAAAAAGGAGACATAATCACATGGGTATGGGCACTCCCCTTGGAAACTGCCAAGCTTGGGGGAGGTGCCCCGGTATCGTATCACCACCACATCTCTATCTTTACCTTTTTCTTAGTTTGATCCATTTAGTAGTATCTTGATCTAGTAGAATAAAGTTTTGGTAGATCTAGTTTTGAGTTTTGCTTTATGATCCCTTTATGTAATCGAGTCCATCAGTTATATAATAAAGATTAGTGTTGAGTCAAGGGCTTGATTATCTTGCTATGATCTTGAGTGAATAAAAGAAAAGAGAAAAGAATAAAAAGAAACAAAGAGATCATATTGATCTTAAGGAGAGTAATGACTTCACATAGAAAGAGTATGATGATTAAAAGTTGCTGAGAGTTGACAAACATAGTTTTGGTCATCGTTGCAATTAATAGAAGTAATAAAGAAAGAGAGGTTTCACATATAAATATACTATCTTGGACATCTTTTATGATTGTGAGCACTCATTAAAATATGACATGCTAAAGAGTTGATGTTGGACAAGGAAGACAACGTAATGGGTTATGTTTTCTTATATCTGAAATAAAGTATATTGTCATGGATCATCCAACATGTTGAGCTTGCCTTTCCCCCTCATGCTAGCCAAATTCTTTGCACCAAGTAGAGATACTACTTGTGCTTCCAAATACCCTTAAACCAGTTTTGCCATGAGAGTCCACCATATCTACCTATGGATTGAGTAAGATCCTTCAAGTAAGTTGTCATCGGTGCAAGCAATAAAAAAAATTGCTCTCTAAATATGTATGATTGATTGGTGTGGAGGAAATAAGCTTTATACAATCTTGTGATGTGGAAGAAATAAAAGCGACGGACTGCATAATAAAGGTGCATATCACAAGTGGCAATATAAAGTGATGTTCTTTCGCATTAAGATTTTGTGCATCCAACCCTGAAAGCGCATGGCAACCTCTGCTTCCCTCTGCGAAGGGCCTATCTTTTACTTTTATCTTCTACCTTGTGCAAGAGTCATGGTGATCTTCACCTTTCCTTTTTACATTTTATCCTTTGGCAACCACAGTGTGTTGGAAAGATCCTGATACATATATCAAATTGGATGTAAGTTAGCATGAACTATTATTGTTGACATTACCCTTGAGGTAAAAGGTTGGGAGGCGAAACTATAAGCCCCTATCTTTCTCTGTGTCCGATTAAAACTCCATAACCACAAGTATTGCGTGAGTGTTAGCAATTGTGAAAGACTAAATGATAGTTGGGTATGTAGACTTGCTAAAAAGCTCTGACATAGACTCTTTCCGATGTTATGATAAATTGCAATTGCTTCAATGACTGAGATTATAGGTTGTTGGTTCTCAATAAAGTTTCTGATTCATACTTTGCATTGTGAATAGATTATTACTTAAGCATAAGAAATCATATGACAATATCCATATATGTGTTGTTATAAGAATAATCACGATGCCCTCATGTCCGTATTTTATTTTATCGACACCTCTACCTCTAAACATGTGGACATATTTATCGTTATTGGCTTCCGCTTGAGGACAAGCGAGGTCTAAGCTTGGGGAGTTGATACGTCCATTTTGCATCATGCTTTTATATGGATATTTATTGCATTATGGGCTGTTATTACACATTATGTCACAATACTTATGCCTATTCTCTCTTATTTTACAAGGTTTACATAAGGAGGGAGAATGCCGGCAGCTGGAATTCTGGGCCGGAAAAGGAGCAAATATTAAAGACCTATTCTGCACAACTCCAAAAGTCCTGAAACTCCACGAAAGTTATTTTTGGAAATAATAAAAAATACTGAGCGGAAGAAATACCAGAGGGGGCCCACACCCTGGCCACGAGGGTGGGGGCGCGCCCTACCCCCCTGGGCGCGCCCCCTGCCTCGTGGGCCCCCCGTTGGCCCTCTGGTGCCCATCTTCTGCTATATGAAGTCTTTCGTCCGAAGAAAAATAATAAGCAAGCTTTCGGGACGAGACTCCGCCGCCACGAGGCGGAACCTCGGTGGAACCAATCTAGGGCTCCGGCGGAGCTGTTCTGCCGGGGACACTTCCCTTCGGGAGGGGGAAATCATCGCCATCGTCATCACCAACGCTCCTCTCATCGGGAGGGGGCCAATCTCCATCAACATCTTCACCAGCACCATCTCCTCTCAAACCCTAGTTCATCTCTTGTATCCAATTCTTGTCTCTAAGTCTGGGATTGGTACCTGTAGGTTGCTAGTAGTGTTGATTACTCCTTGTAGTTGATGCTAGTTGGTTTATTTGGTGGAAGATCATATGTTCAAATCCTTTATGCATATTAATACTCCTCTGATTATGAACATGAATATGCTTTGTGAGTAGTTACGTTTGTTCCTGAGGACATGGGAGAAGTCTTGCTATTAGTAGTCATGTGAATTTGGTATTCGTTCGATATTTTGATGAGATGTATGTTGTCTCTCCTCTAGTGGTGTCATGTGAACGTCGACTACATGACACTTCACCATTATTTGGGCCTAGAGGAAGGCATTGGGAAGTAATAAGTAGATGATGGGTTGCTAGAGTGACAGAAGCTTAAACCCTGGTTTATGCGTTGCTTCGTAAGGGGTTGATTTGGATCCATATGTTTCATGCTATGGTTAGGTTTACCTTAATGCTTCTTTTGTAGTTGTGGATGCTTGCAATAGGGGTTAGTCATAAGTTGGATGCTTGTTCAAGTAAGAACAACACCCAAGCACCGGTCCACCCACATATCAAATTATCAAAGTACCGAACGCGAATCATATGAACGTGATGAAAACTAGCTTGACGATAATTCCCATGTGTCCTCGGGAGCGCTTTTCTCTATATAAGAGTTTGTCCAGGCTTGTCCTTTGCTACCAAAAAGGATTGGGCCACCTTGCTGCACTTTGTTTACTTTTGTTACTTGTTGCTCGTTACAAATTATCTTATCACAAAACTATTTGTTACCTATTATTTCAGTGCTTGCAGAGAATACCTTGATGAAAACCGCTTTTCATTTCCTTCTGCTCCTCATTGGGTTCGACACTCTTACTTATCGAAAGGACTACGATAGATCCCCTATACTTGTGGGTCATCAGTACTGACCAGAAAATGGGCAGCAATTCTAAAAATGGAAAACGGGCTGCAATAAATTCCATATGAATTAGAAAATGAGTAAAAATTATAAAAATAATAGCAAATGGGCTGTACACGCCACATATTTCGAGGCTGACTTGTTTACGCAAGGCTTTGTCAGTCAACACACGATTCTAGCAGTAGTGACTGTTGGATGTCCATCCAACGGCCGACGTGCTTCTTCAATCTCTGATCTTCCTGCTCCAGCCGCCTAAACTAGCACCGGCGGGACTGCCTGCTCCCTCCTCTTGTGGCCCGCTGTGATGCCGCGCAGGCTTCCCCGGCCCACCCTACTCCCTCCGCTGGCTTGGCCGCACGCAATCAACTGCCTCTTATTACGCAAAAAAAATGATTCCTCCCACTGACATCTGGGGCGCACCGGTTGGGAGGCTGACTTGTGGGCCTACTAAGTTGACGCGTATGCAGGGCTTGTCAACTTACTCAACAAACGATTCTAGCAGCAGTAACCGTTGGATTTGAATCGAACGGTCCTGCTGCTTCTTCAATCGCTGCTCTTCTTGCACCAGCCGCCCAAACCAGCGCTGGCAAGACTGCCTGCTCCTGCCTCCAGTGGCCGGCTGTGCTGCCGTTGAGGCCTCATCGCCCCCTACTACTCCCACCGCTAGCCAGGCCCTGCGGCGACGGCAGCCTCACATCGCAGCCGAACCAGTGAACCCTCGTACTCCTCTCCGCGTGGGCATCCACTGCCGCGTCTTCCGCGTCGTCCCCTTCCTAGGCCTTGCCGTCGTCCACCGCCTTGGTGCTCTCGGCGCGGCGTGGTCAATGTGGTCAACGACCGACTTCCATCGAAAGAGTACTGTACGTGGAGAGGCTGACAGCTGGGTCCACGGCCACAACCCAGTTTTTTTGTGATTTGCCAAGTAAGTCGCTTTATCAGGCCTGTTGGGCTGCAAATCTTTCAAGACGAGGAGAGCTTTCATTCGGCTGGCCGAGAAAATGGCCTATCAGTAATGAGAAATGTGCTGTACATTTTCAAAACACATCAAACCGGCAATTAGTTTCAAATTTCTTTTTTTCATTTCGAGATTTTAAATTGCATTGATTTTTATGCGTGGACAATTTTTTGGATTTTATATTGATATATATTTATTTTTAAAATCAGTTTGAACGTGACTCGAAATTTTGGGATTAAAAACAGTTCGGACCGCACCGAAATATGCAAAATTTCGTATAATTTTTTAACCGTGGCCACAATATGGGCTGTAATGCTAACAAAAAAAATATGGGCTCCAAAAAAACCTTAAGAATTAGCAAATGGGCTATAAATTATTAGAAATAATGGCAGATGGGCTGTATGATGTTTTCCACAGATTTGAGGCTTTCCTAAAAAAAGGTTGACGCACAAGCAGTGAGTGTTGGATGTCCATCCAACGACCGTCGTGCTTCTTCAATCTCTGCTCTTCCTGCTCCAGCCGCTCAAACAAGCGCCGGCGGGACTGCCTGCTCTCTCCTCCCCGCGGCCGGCTATGCTGCCGCGCAAGCCTCACCGCCCCACCGTACTCCCATCGTTGGCCTAGCCATCCCTCTACTCACCCACATCTGCTGTTATTCTCCAGCGACGGCAGATGAACCAGTAAACCCTCGTACAGTCGTACTCCCCTCCGCGTGGGAAACAACTGCCGAGTCTTCCCTGGCTCCGTGTCGTTCCCTTCCTAGGCCTCACCGTCGTCCACCGCCCTAGTCCTCTCGGCGCGGCCTGGTCAACATGGTCAATGACCGACATGCATCTGAAGTGGACTATACGTGGAGAGCTAATAGCTGGGTCCACGGCCGCACACAAGGAAATGCCTCCTTATTACGCGCAAAATAATGATTCCTCCACCTGACATCTAGGACCCACTAAAAGGGCCTCTGTATTTTGCGAAAAAAATGTTACCGCCGCTGACAGCTTGGACCCACCAGCTATATCTTCGCATGCAAGGAAGTGCCTCCTTATTACGCACAAAAAAATGAATACTCCCCCTGCTAGCTGGGACCCAGTATAGTGGGAGGCTGACTTGTGGGCCTACTAAGTTGACGGGGACGGAGGGCTTTGTCAACTTAGTCAATATGCACGATTATAGCTCCAGTGACCGTACGATGTCCATCCAACGGGCGTAGTGCTTCTTCAACCTCTGGTCTTCTTGCTCCAGCCGCCCAAACCAGCGCCGGTCGTGCCTCGTGCTCCTGCCTCCCGTGGCCAGCTACGATGTCACGGAGGCCTCACCGCCCCCTACTACTCCCACCGCTGGCCAGGCCATCCCTCTACTCACCCACACCCCCTGTTATTCTGCGGTGACAACAGCCTCACACCGCAGCCGAACCAGTGAACCCTCGTACTCCTCTCCGCGTGGGCATCCACTGCCGCGTCTTCCCTGGCTCCGCGTCGTCCCCTTCCTAGGCCTCGCCTTCGTCCACCGCCTTGGTGCTCTCGGCGCGGCGTGGTCAATGTGGTCAACGACCGACTTCCATCGGAAGAGTACTGTCCGTGGAGAGGCTGACAGCTGGGTCCACGGCCGCAGCAAGGAAGTGCCTCCTTATTACGCGCAAAATAATTATTCCTCCACCTGACAGCGGGGACCCACCGGACGGGCCACCGTATTTTGTGAAAAAAACATTTCCCCCTGACTGCTGGGACCCACCAGCTACATCTTCGCACGCAAGGAAGTGCGTCCGGGCAAACAAAATGATTCGCCCCCCTGACTGCTGGGACCCACCAGCTACATCTTCGCAGGCAAGGAAGTGCCTGACAGTCGGGACCCACCTGGTCGAAGCGTATGTAGCGTTGTCATTTTGGTCGCGAACGTGTACGTACATACTGGTCGATGTAGAGGCGCGCACGTGTCGTAGTAGAGGCGCGCACGTAGCATGTACACGTACGTACAACGGCCAGTGTGCAAGAAAGAAAATACGGCCACGTACGTACATACGGGCAGGGTCCCGAACGCCTACTCGCGCATACGTACGGCCAGGGCTCGTGCACATGGCTGGGTCGGAACGGAGAAACAGCGTCGTCGTCGTGTTCATGGGAGCCAACCGGCTGGGTCGGAATGGAATGCGTCGTCGTGTTCATCGGGAGGGCTTGGACGGAACAGCCGATGGAAACGAGGCCTGGCGTACGGCAGAACGAAGGAAATGGCCTTGTGTTCGACCGGCCACGTTTGAAACGGGATCCTGTTCATCGGGAGGGGTCTGGCGTACCGCAAAATGGAGGAAACGAACCTCCTACGGTCGAAATGGGGGTCCTGTTGATCGCGAGGGGTGTGGCGTACCGCAAAACGGAGGAAACGGACTTGTGTTGGAGCGCTACGGTCGAAACGGGGGTCCTGTTCATCGGGAGGGGTGTGGCGTACCGCAAAACAGGACTCCACGGGATACTGTTCATCTCCACCGTCGACCCCCTCCAGCCTCCACGGGCTACTGTTCATCCACCGTCGACCTCCTCCACCCTCCACCTACGACTGTTCATCCACGGGCTCCTGTTCATCCAGCCTCCACCGCGGGCTACTCCACCGGCTACTGTTCAACCAGCCCTCTCCACGGGCTCCTATTCAACCACCCCTCCACGGGCTACTGTTCATCCAGCCCTCCACCTTCTACTATTCATCCAGCCCTCCACGGGGTCCTATTCATCCAGCCCCAACCGGCTCGATCGATCGGGGTCCTGTTCATCTAGAGGCAACACCACGGGGTCCTGTTCATCCACCCCCACCGGGAACTGTTCATCCAAACCCCCCAGCAACGCTCACTGTTCATCCAGAGGAAACACCACGGGGTCCTGTTCATCCACCCCCATCGGGAACTGTTCATCCAAACCCCCCAGCAACGCTCACTGTTCATCCAGAGGCAGCATCGATCGGCTTCAGTTAGCAGCAGTAGTGAAGGAATCGCTCGATCGGGTTCAGTTAACAGCCATCGATCGATCGCTCGGTTCAGTAACGCGTAGCCTGCAGTGCAATCGCTCGGGTTCAGTTAGAGCCCAATGCCTCGCTCAGGTTCAGTTAGAGCCCAACGCCTCGCACCCACGCGCGTGCGTGTACGAGAGAAACGCGCATCGCTCGGCCCCGACCACCCACCGTAACCGGGAACACCTCGATATTTTCCTCGCCCTCGCTTCTACCATGGTTTTTTCCATCATGGACGGCCCAAAGAATGTCATGCAGCTGCATCTCCGGCCGGCCCAGGACGAAAAGCCCATTTTCTGTCATGATTTTTTGTCATAGAAGTAGGACCCCACCACATCTATGATGATACCGGGTTTTGTCACAATTATCGTCATAGAAGTGTCATAAGTATGACATAATTTTTTTTCTTTCGGCCCAAAATGTCATGGATGTGTCTTTTTTTGTAGTGTCCCCATGGGAAGAAGAGGACCGCCTCCGAAGATTTGGAGGTAAGGTCTCCTAAGCGAGGGAAGATGTGCCTGTCAGGTGGTTCGGGTTCGGAAGACGACGCTGTCACGCAGTTCCTTCGTAAGGACAAGCCCTCAGCCGAACCGTAAGTGAACAGGGGTATCCTAAACATATCCCGTTCCTTTCCGGTTACAAGGGTAACATCTAAAATATATGTTTGCAGTCCGGCGCGCAGTCTTCCTCAACAGTCCTCCTCCTCGGGGGATCATCTTCCGGAGATGATGGAAAGCGAGACGCCTCCACAGACCTCCCCGCCCAATAGGGCGGATGACTCCGAGGTGTCGTCCCGGAGGATCTCTCCCGATCAACAAGTGGTGCGAGGGACAATGAAGACTACGCCCGAAGGTGATACTTCGGCCGTCCAGGGTCCGAGGCGTGCGACCCCTACGGGGACCAACAATAAAGGCCCCGGACTATCTAGTGTATAGTCGGGGACGACTCTAGAGTCGAGTAAGCATATCCCTTCGAAGGGAGTCCGTACTCCCGCGGCTGCTCCCAGGAGTTCGGAGGCGCCAGATACGATGATGGGCATGTTGCAACATGCGTCCGTCTCAGAGGTACATCGTACCTTAATGGGTACGGTAGTTGAGAGGATTCTGTCCGCGAGAAGCGGATTGAATGAAGCCTTCATGGGCCTGCTAAGAGGCTTCGAGGTATGCAATGTAATATCTTCCATTGCACTTCTACGTGGAAAATGCACATGTGTATAGATAGTAGCCCCTGAGACTCTGGTTGGCATCCAAAAGGAGGCGATCAGAGGATCAAAAAAAGATATGCCCAGGAAATAATCTGATTAATTGGAACACAGGTTGTTACATCCATGGTGACTGCCCAAGCTACAGAGGTTGCGGATCTGAAGCAGAAACTTGATGTGGCGGATGATGACGTCACGCTTATTAACAGGCGGCTCGACGAGGCGCAAGGTATGTCTTGGGGCAGTCAGTATATGTAAGTATGATAATATGAGCATGACACTGAGAATTGTATACTGCGATATGCATAACTGCAGGTAGTGCTGCCGCAGTTGAGACCCTTCAGGCTTGTCGGCGTTCTGGGAACGGGGGTCCCCAGACTTGCCTGCCTGCGGCCCACGACGTGGCTAAGCTAGCGGGCTGTATGGCCCATCTTCATCAGCAAAGCATCCAAGACCCTCGCGAGGGGCCAAGCCTCACGAGGCGGATGACGCAAGACCTCCTCAGGAGTGGCCTAGCCAGGCAGGCTCACGAGGAGCGGAGATATCAAGGCGGGGCAAGCCTCACGAGGCTCTCGTGACGTGAGCCATGACGATCGAGACCAGGCGGGCGCCAGCGCGCGCAGTGTCCTTGTTTCCTCTTTGGTGCTAAGGAGGCAAGCGCAGGCGAGGAGTACCGAGGCATCAGGCAAAGGTTGCCATATCGATGCAACGAGACCAAGACCAGAAGGACGGCAAGACGGAGGTCACCGTGGAGCCCAAGACGGCGTCACCACCAGAGCCTTTCGCAAGCGAAGACCACTGTTGTCAGGATAGCTTGTACTAGCTGCCCCCCTTCAAATTTGCCCGCCGTTGTTGGCTCCCTTCCCGCTCAATATTTGGGGAGAGGACTAGGGCCTATATAAGTAGAACTAGCCACCATAGTAGGGGGATCTCAGCTTGATCTGATCTGATCGAGAGCCTACCCTAGCCACAAGAATACCTCAACCTCAGGAGGCTGTTCTTCCCCTTG
Source organism: Aegilops tauschii subsp. strangulata (assembly GCF_002575655.3). NCBI lineage: Eukaryota > Viridiplantae > Streptophyta > Magnoliopsida > Poales > Poaceae > Aegilops > Aegilops tauschii. Next base: position 91,073,990 of record NC_053038.3, read on the forward strand.
TACTGTTCCTCATCAGCCCAAGAGGCAATCCACCACCACCACACTGGAGTAGGGTATTACACCACAACGGTGGCCCGAACCAGTATAAATCTCGTGTCTTTCTGTGTTGTGAGTTCGCCGAGTTCGTCCGCAAGATCTTAGTGAGCTAGGGCGTGGATCGGTAGGAGGGAAAGACTTCGCGCGCACCCCAGAGTTCGAACCTTAAGGGTTTTGCCGGAACCCCACATCCGACATTTGGCGCGCTAGGTAGGGGTGCGCCGGAGCTTCCCTTTCGTCAATCCGTCGCTCCATCGTTTCCATGGCGGACGCTCGCCGTGCTCGAGCTGAGCGTCGGGCTGCCCTCACCGCCCGCGTTGCTCCGACGGCTCCCGTCGGTGGGCCACATCGTCGTTCTCCGTCTCCCGCCGCCAACGCTGCCACCGGCCCGGCGGGTGATACATCTCCAACGTATCTATAATTTATGAAGTATTCATGCTGTTATATTATCTATCTTGGATGTTTAATGGGCTTTATTATACACTTTTATATGATTTTTGGGACTAACCTATTAACCTAGAGCCCAGTGCCAGTTTCTGTTTTCTCCTTGTTTTAGAGTATCACAGAAAAGGAAAACCAAACGGAGTCCAATTGACATGCAACTTGACGGAGATCATTTTTGGACCAGAAGAAGCCCACAGAGTACCGGAAGTAGGCCAGAAGAGTCCCGGGCTGCCCACGAGGGTGGGGGGCGCGCCCCCTGCCTTGTGGACAGCCCGGAAACCCCCCTGACGTGAAATCAACGCCAACACCTCTCATATATACCCAAACTTCTAGAAAGAAACCTAGATCGGGAGTTCCGCCACCGCAAGCCTCTGTAGCCACGAGAAATCAATCTAGGCCCTCTCCGGCACCCTGCCAGAGGGGGCCATCATCACCGGTGGCCATGGAGGAGTATCCCGGAGAGGCCATCATCGCCATGAAGGCCAAGGACCAGAGGGAGAACCTTTCCCCATCTAGGGGGGAGGCCATGGAGGAGGAAGCACAAGGGGGAGAACCTCTCCTCCTCTCTCTTGGTGGCACCGGAGTGCCATTGAGAGGGGAATCATCGTCGCGGTGATCGTCTTCATCAACATCACCATCCTCATCTCTTTTACGCGGTCCACTCTCCTGCACCCCGCTGTAATCCCTACTTGAACATGGTGCTTTATGCCACATATTATGATCCAATGATGTGTTGCCATCCTATGATGTTTTGAGTAGATATCTTTTGTCCTTGGGTTGATTGATGATCTAGATTGGTACGAGTTGTATGTTTTATTTTGGTGCTGTCCTATTGTGCCCTCCGTGTCGCGCAAGCGTGAGGGATTCCCGCTGTAGGGTGTTGCAATACGTTCATGATTCGCTTATAGTGGGTTGGTGAGTGACTGAAACACAAACCCGAGTAAGGGGATTGTTGCGTATGGGAATAAAGAGGACGTGATGCTTTAATGCTATGGTTGGGTTTTACCTTAATGATCTTTAGTAGTTGCGGATGCTTGCTAGAGTTCCAATCATAAGTGCATATGATCCAAGTAGAGAAAGTATGTTAGCTTATGCCTCTCCCTCATATGAAATTGCAATGATGACTATCGGTCTTGTTAACAATTGCCTAGGACAATTCCACACACCGATCCACCATTATTCCACACTCGCTATTTATAATATTTAGTAATATATTCTAACTTTATGATAACAGCACCTACTTTTATATTTTAGCTCTCCGATATCATGCAAAGTTATCCTCTTCATACCCACAACTTAGTTTTATTTCTCGTTGCTAGTTGGAAGCAAACGTTCGGTGTACGTAGAGTCGTATCAGTGGCAGATAGGGCTTGAGAGAATATTGATCTTACCATTAGCTCCTTGTGGGTTCGACACTCCATACTTATCACTTCCACCTTTGGAAATTGCTACGATGATTCCCTGCACTTGGGGATTATCAAGCTCTTTTCTGGCGCCGTTGCCGGGGAGCAATAGCGTGGGGTTGATATTCTCGTGTGTGCTTGTTTGATTTCTTCACTAAGTAGATTTTGTTTTTCCTTTTTATTTCTGTTTAGTTGTGGGTGAAACATACAAAAAAAATTTAAAGAATGAAAATACAAAAAAAATTACTTGCCTTCCTTACCTAAAAAGTTTTTCAAAAAGAGAAGTGATTGGAAAGTTATGCATTGAAGAAGTGAGGGTCGACCTTGAGCACTTGTGCTCATGCTCATGGAAAAAAATGTATAATTTTTCATGGAAGTTTCTCTGTAAATAATTATCCCCTTGTATATATCCATTGTATTATAAAAATAATGTGCCAAGCTTTGGTTTTAGGATGATTAGATTGCTTGTTTACTATGTGCAGAACAAAAACAGAAACTTTGGCTGTAGTGCGTGAATTTACATTTTTTACTGGAAAGTCAAATGGGTCTGAAACTTTTTGCACATTACTTATGTACAAATTTTTCAAATTTTCAAATTTATTTCATAATTTTAGGAGTTACATAAGTTTTCTAAACTTCCAGATTACTACAGACTGTCCTGTTTAAGACAGATTCTGTTTTTGATGCATTGCTTGCTTGTTTTGATGAAACTATCTATTTCTATCAGTGGATTAAGCCATGTAAAAGTTATATTACAGTAGCTATAATGCAAAAACAAAATATGAATTGGTTTGCAACAGTACTTATAGTAGTGATTTGCTTTGTTATACTAACGGATCTCACAAAGTTTTTGTTAAAGTTTTGTGTGGATGAAGTGTTCGAAGATCGAGGAGCAACCAATATTAGAAGAATAAAGAGAGGCAAGAGTTCAAGCTTGGGGATGCCCAAGGCACCCCAAGTAAATATTTCAAAGGATACTCAAGCATCTAAGCTTGGGGATGCCCCGGTTGGCATCCCATCTTTCTTCTTCAACAATTATCGGTATACCTCGGTTTTTGTTTTGTTCACATGATTTGTGCCCTTTGTGTTTTTGTTTTTCCTTTAAGAACCATGCTAGCATGAGATGTCCCTTCATCAATTTATATAATACTTCATGTGCTTCACTTATATCTTTTAAGTATGATCTTATAGAATTGCTCTTTGTGCTTCACTTAAATCTTTTGAGTATGGTTTTATAGAATGCTTCATGTGCTTCACTTATACATTTTGAGCTTGGTTAGTCTACATTAATTGTAGAATGCTCCATGAACTTCACTTATATCTTTTGGAGTATTAATAATACTATCATTTAAAGTGGGTTTGGAAGAGTGTCGACTTTAGGAATTAGTGATCCCACTATTTTGGAGAGTGTTGAATCTTAGTGTGATATTTATGAAAGTGGATTTGGAAGAGTGTCAACTTTAGCTAATAATGATTCCACTATTTCGGAAGAGGTTCCAATTGAGTATGAGAACAAAGTTGCTATCCATGATGCTACTGAAAATTATTATGAGGGAGGAATACATGCTTGTAGGAGTTGCAATAATATCAAGTTTCCTCTCTATGTGCTTAAAGTTTTGAAGTTATACTTGTTTTGCCTTCCTATGCTAGTTGATTCTTATTCCCATAAGTTGTGTGCTCACAAAATCCCTAGGCATAGGAAGTTGGTTAGAATCAGTTGTGCTAGTCATATTCTTCATGATGCTCTCTTTATGTTTCAATTCTTATCTTTTATGTGAGCATCATTGAAATCATCATGCCTAGCTAAAAGGCATTAAAGAAAAGCGCTTGTTGGGAGACAACCCAATATTTACCCTTACTGTTTTGTGTGTTTACATGATTAAGCTACTGTATTAATCATGTTTTATATATTTTGTTTCAATAAAGTGCCAAGTAAGACCTTTGGGAAGACTTGGGTGAAAGTTAATGTGATCTTGCTGTAAAAAACAGAAACTTTGCGCTCACGAGAATAGATGTCATTTTTTACAGAAGAGTGCTTTTGAGTTGATTCTTTCTGCAGAAGATTAATAGACAAATTCCTCACGTCCACCAATTTATTTCATAATTTTTGGGGTAGCATAAGTATGGTTTACGTTCAAATCATTACAGACTGTTCTGTTTCTGACAGATTCTGTTTTCATTGCATAGTTTGCTTGTTTTCTAGTTTCTATGGCTTATATGTCTCAATATAAATTGTAGAAATGATATGGTACAGTAGACATTGTGTGAGAACAATTATGAACCTTGTCTTATACAGTACCAAAGTGGATGGTTTACTCTTTATCATACTAACCTATCTCACGAAGTTTTGTCAAGTTTTGTGTGATTGAAGTTTTCAAGCTTTGGGTGAGATATGGATATGAGGAGAATAAGGAGTGGAAAGACCCTAAGCTTGGGGATGCCCAAGGCACCCCAAGGTAATATTCAAGGAAGACTCAAGTACCTAAGCTTGGGGATGCCCCGGAAGGCATCCCCTCTTTCGTCTTCAAAACTATCGGTATACCTTACTCGGAGCTATATTTTTATTCGTCACATGATATGTGTTTTGCTTGGAGCGTATTTTCAATTTTACTTGCTGTTTGAATAAAATCATTGGATCTGAATCATTGAATGAAAGAGAATCCTCCCATGGCTAGTTAATTATTTGACTACTCAATGTTCTTCACTCATATCTTTTGGAGTAGTTTATCATTTACTCATGTGCTTCACGTATATCCTATGAGTAAATGGTTGAATAAATTGAATGTCATAAATCTGAATCTATATATGTTTCATATGCTTATAATATGGGGAGTAATGACTTCACACATAATAAGTATAGGTATTAAACTTGTTGAAAGTTAGCAAACGTAGAATTGGTCACTTGAGCAATTCATGAAACAATATTGAAGGGAGAGGGATTTCACATATAAATACACTATCTTGGACATCTTTTGTAATTGTGAGCACTCATTAAAATATGACATGCTAAAAGGTTGATGTTGGACAAGGAAGACAATGTAATGGGTTATGTTTTCTTATATCTGAAATAAAGTATATTGTCATGGATCGCCCCACACGTTGAGCTTGCCTTTCCCCCTCATGCTAGCCAAATTCTTTGCACCAAGTAGAGATACTACTTGTGCTTCCAAATATCCTTAAACCAAGTTTTGCCATTAGAGTCCACCATACCTACCTATGGATTGAGTAAGATCCTTCAAATAAGTTGTCATCGGTGCAAGCAATAAAAATTGCCCTCTAAATATGTATGATTGATTACTGTGGAGGAAATAAGCTTTATACGATCTTGTGATGTGGAAGAAATAAAAGCGACGGATTGCATAATAAAGGTCCATATCACAAGTGGAAATATAAAGTGACGTTCTTTCGCATTAAGATTTTGTGCATCCAACCCTGAAAGCGCATGGCAACCTCTGCTTCCCTCTGCGAAGGGCCTATCTTTTACTTTTATCTCTTAACCTTATGCAAGAGTCACTTGGGGATTATCAGCGGGGAACGAGCAGCAAGCGTCCTCGCTGCATCCATCGGTGCGGCAGGACGGCCGCACCGCCACTCCGTCGCTAACCCCGTCCGGTTCTTCGTCCCATGCACGCCGCGCTCCCATGGAGGCGCGAGCCGCGCTTCTCGCGGCGAATGAGCTCCTGCACTACCGCCCAGTCGACGACCTCTACGAGGAGTGGCTCGACCGCGTCGCCGAGCTCGTCCACGCCGCAGGGGGCTCCCCGGCGCCGTCCCTCTCTCTGCCTCACCCTCCGCCAGCCACGGGCGACGAGGCTCATGGAGCGCCTCCACCACCTCCGCCCCAAGACTGCGCCCTGGCGCCAAGGCGCGCGGCCCCATGGTGTGATCTGCCATGTCGGGTGCCCGCGAGCGAAGAGAGGAGCTGCCAAGAAATCCCTCGGCCGCGAGAAGCTGCACCAGCGCTCCCCGCACCGCCTCGTCAAGACCACGCGCCGCCTGCAGTGGCAGTGCGTGGACCTCATCAAGACCAAGCTCCACCTCCGAGGCGGGCCCCGGCAACCACGGCCGGCTGCCACGCCTTCACCCCTGAGCTGCGTAGCATCGCCTGGCCAGGCAAGTTCAAGCCGGATCTGCCTCCCCGCTACGACGGCACCGCCGATCCCACGGAGTTCCTACAGCTCTACAAGCTGAGCATCGAAGTAGCCAACAGCGACGAGAAAGTCATGGCGAACTGGTTTCCCATGGCTCTCAAGGAAGGTGCCCGCTCCTGGCTCCTGAACCTGCAGCACGGCTCGATCTCCTCCTGGAATGAGATGCGCGACCGCTTCGTCGCCAACTTCCAAGGCACCCGTGACTGCCCGCCGGCCGCGGGCGACCTGCGCCGCATCAAGCAACAGCCAGGGGAGACCCTCCAGAAGTACATCCAGCGCTTCAACAACACTCGCCTCAGGATCCCCAAGGTCACGGACGAGGCCATCATCTCCGCGTTCTCAGACGGCGTCTGTGACGTCAAGATGAAGGAAGAGCTCGCCATCCACGAGGAGCTGTGCACATCTCAGGAGCTGTTCAACCTGGCCACCAAGTGCGCAAGAGCTGAGGAGGGGCGCCTTTCCCTCCTCGAGTTGCCAGCTGTGGGAGCAGAAGAGAAGAAGGCCAAGCCAAGGACGTGAAGCGCAAGGAAGCGATTGTGCTCGCAGCGGAGCCGGACACCAAGCAGGGCAGAGATCAGCCCGAGTCATCTAAGAACAGCCGGCCGTTCTGCGCCTTCCTGATGTCTACTACACAACCTTCTTCTTGTAGATGTTGTTGGGCCTCCAAGTGCAGAGGTTTGTAGGACAGTAACAAATTTCCCTCAAGTGGATGACCTAAGGTTTATCAATCCGTGGGAGGCGTAGGATGAAGATGGTCTCTCTCTCAAACAACCCTGCAACCAAATAACAAAGAGTCTCTTGTGTCCCCAACACACCCAATACAATTGTAAATTGTATAGGTGCACTAGTTCGGCGAAGAGATGGTGATACAAGTGCAATATGGATGGTAGATATAGGTTTTTGTAATCTGAAAATATAAAAACAGCAAGGTAACTAATGATAAAAGTGAGCGTAAACGGTATTGCAATTCTAGGAAACAAGGCCTAAGGTTCATACTTTCACTAGTGCAAGTTCTCTCAACAATAATAACATAATTGGATCATATAACTATCCCTCAACATGCAACAAAGAGTCACTCCAAAGTCACTAATAGCGGAGAACAAACGAAGAGATTATTGTAGGGTACGAAACCACCTCAAAGTTATTCTTTCCGATCAATCCATTGGGCTATTCCTATAGGTGTCACAAACAGCCCTAGAGTTCATAGTAAAATAACACCTTAAGACACACATCAACCAAAACCCTAATGTCACCTAGATACTCCAATGTCACCTCAAGTATCCGTGGGTATGATTATACGATATGCATCACACAATCTCAGATTCATCTATTCAACCAACACATAGAACCTCAAAGAGTGCCCCAAAGTTTCTACCGGAGAGTCAAGACGAAAACGTGTGCCAACCCCTATGCATAGGTTCATGGGCGGAACCCGCAAGTTGATCACCAAAACATACATCAAGTGAATCAATGGAATAACCCATTGTCACCACGGTTATCCCATGCAAGACATACATCAAGTGTTCTCAAATCATTAAAGACTCAATCCGATAAGATAACTTCAAAGGGAAAACTCAATCCATTACAAGAGAGTAGAGGGGGAGAAACATCATAAGATCCAACTACAATAGCAAAGCTCGCGATACATCAAGATCGTATCACCTCAAGAACACGAGAGAGAGAGAGAGAGAGAGAGAGAGAGATCAAACACATAGCTACTGGTACATACCCTCAGCCCCGAGGGTGAACTACTCCCTCCTCGTCATGGAGAGCACCGGGATGATGAAGATGGCCACCGGTGAGGGTTCCCCCCCCTCCGGCAGGGTGCCGGAACTAGGTCCCGATTGGTTTTTAGTGGTTACAGAGGCTTGCGGCGGCGGAACTCCCGATCTATTCCGTTCCCCGATGGTTTTAGGGTATATGGATATATATATAGGCGGAAGAAATACGTCAGGGGAGCCACGAGGGGCCCACGAGGGTGGAGGGCGCGCCCCCTGCCTCGTGCCTCCCTTGTTGCTTTCCTGACGTGCACTCCAAGTCTCCCGGGTTGCTTTCTTTCCAAAAATAACTTCTCCAGAAGGTTTCATTACATTTCGACTCCGTTTGATATTCCTTTTCTTCGAAACACTGAAACAAGGGAAAAAACAGGAACTGGCGCTGGGCTCTGGGTCAATAGGTTAGTCCCAAAAATAATATAAAAGTGTTTAATAAAGCCCATAAACATCCAAAACAGATAATATAATACCATGGAACAATAAAAAATTATAGATACGTTGGAGACGTATCACTTCCACAACCTGAACACCCACAACACCAGCGACTGTCAAGAGCTCAGAGCCATTCTCGAAGGACGTTTCGGTCGACGCCCCGAGCATAGCGACTGGGGCTACGGCCGTGCAGGAGGACGTGGAGGCAGACACTGGGACGACCGTGGCCCGCGCCAGGAGTGGCGCGACAAGCCTCGTGAGGACCGCTGGCAGGACCATCCTCGCGAGGGCACCTGGAGGGACCAGCCTCGTGAGGATCGCCCTCAGGGCAATGCCGGTCTTCCCCCGCTGCCGCCGCCACCAAGAAGGAACGATGACCACCACCAAGACGAGGGGGCTGGGGGCTTCCAGGAGCCACACGCTATCGCCTGCATCTTGGGCGGAGCTCAGGCCCCAGCCTCGCAGTGCATCTTCAGACAGTTTGCTCGTGAAGTGAACACAGTCCTCCCCGAGATCGAGGCCACGCGCCCGCTCAAATGGTCCCAGTGCGCCATCACCTTCAACTCGGCAGACCAGCTCAAGTGCGCAGCAACCGCTGGCATCCTCCCAATGTTGTGCTCCCCAGTCATCAGCAATGTGCAGGTCACCAAGACCCTCATCGATGGCGGCGCAGGGCTCAACGTCCTGTCTGTCGACATGTTCGACTACCTATAAGTTCCATATGAGCAGCTTCAGCCTACCAAGCCTTTCTCAGGAGTGACCGATGGCTCCACCACACCGATTGGGCAGGTCCGCCTGCCTGTCACCTTCGGGGAGCGCAAGAACTACCGCACCGAGCTCATCGACTTCAACGTCGCGCACATCCGCCTACCGTACAATGCCATCCTCGGGTATCCAGCCCTGGCCAAGTTCATGGCAGTCACCCATCATGGCTACAATGTCCTCAAGATGCCGGGAAGCGGCGGGATCATCACGGTCCCATGTGAAGAAAGAGATGCGGTGTGCTCCCTCGAGCGTGCCTTCCAAGCTGCAGCAATCGACGACCCCGATAGCAGAAGTGAGGGCCCTCCGGAGGCCATCCCCAAGAAGAAGCAGCTGCGTCGCGGCGGACCTCAGGAGGATGGCGTCGTAGCTGGAACCTCGTCAGGATTAGCGCCCACGCCAGGGGCGCCTCCCTCCGTTGCATAGGAAGGCGAGCCCAGCGCCCTCCTCGGGTAGGGCTCGGGGGCTCTCTTCTGGAGGGCCTCAGACCTTGCCAACCTCACGAGGGAGGCGCTTGGGCACCACTTGGAGGCATGCTTCGCGACATGTTTCCCTCAGGAGAACACATGGCAAGGATTGCCCACCGCTCAGGAGTTCATCACCAAGACCACTCAGGAACTACACGACGCAAGGGCCATGCGTGGCGACAGCCGCTCACGAGGCATAGCTCCCCATCCAGGCAAAGATGCCAGGCTGCGCGTCTGCATCGACGTCCCAGGGCTCAATAGGGCCGCTTCTCAGGAGCGTTTATGGCCTTTACGCATGGGCCGTTGCGAGGGTCCACCACACAGCTACGTTCGCATGCCCTTCGGCTTGCCGAGCGTGGCGTCAGCCTATCAGCGCAACATGCAGCGCATCCTGGCGGCTCAGGAGGCCAGGTACCACGCCGTCCTGGAGGAAATGAAGACGGTCTTCAAGGAACCTCCCGAGCCCCCAGAGCCTCCCGAGGCTCAGGGCCCCGGTGGTTCGTAAGGAGCTATTCCTTCGTTGCACACCTTCAGCTGCACCAACTCTTCTTCGTCGACAGAACCAGGTGACATTTTCCAAGTTCATTTAGCATGGAGCGCCCCTCGGGCTGCATTATTCCCAGGCCGTGTGGGTCCGTCCCTGTGGCATGTATCCCTTTTGCTTATGTCTTTAGCTTACCTTGCTGGGGGCACCCCACGGGTTGCATCATCCCCAAGCCACTCGGGCCGGACCCAGTGGCCTGTATCTCCTGCATTTACCCAAGCTGACTTGCCTTCCATGCTTAACATGCTTATGGTTATCACCTGCTCAATCGTCGCCTCCCACGGGGCCTCCTCACATTGGCACGACGCTGGTGCATGGGTCCGTCCCTGCCACGTCGACAAACCTGAGCGGTCGAGCTCTGGCTCGCGGCACACCCCGCGCACGTCACCTCACCAGGCCCTCAGTGCCCTCGCCTCTTCGCGGAACAACCAGCGGCAGGCTGGCAACCATAACGGCAAACCGTGTTTCTTCTTGTGCCAGTTCGCAGGGATCTCATGAGAAGAATAGCAGGCGGCACCGTGAGTCTCCTTTTCTCCCGTGCAATCCTCTTGCACGTTAAAAGGGGGGCTCCTGAGCATCGCGACTCAGGAGCTCTTACTGGCTCTCCAGCCCTCACCCCCTGGCCTTGACCACGGCATCGCGACCTGGCATACCAGCGGCGGCTGAGCTCGCTCGAGGGCCGGGACCTGAGGAAGTAGAGCACTAAGGAGAGCATGGGAGGAGGGAAACACGTTTGGGCCGACCTACCTATGCCGCACGAGCTGGCGCGCAGGCCTAGCGCAGCACAAGGAATCACCACGGAATCGACAAGATAAGTCCCGTTCTCGAATTGGCTAATTGTTGGGGCCTAAGGGTCACACTTGCCGCAGCCCCGTTGCGGCCACGTCAACTCCCTTTCTTGCCTTACCATGGCTGCTTGAGCGCTAAAGGGGACCTCCTGAGCATCGCGCCTCAGGGGCTCTTACTGGACCTCGGGCCGCACACCTCCTGGCCTTGTCCACGGCATCGCGACCTGGCATACCAGCGACGGCTGTAGCCTGCCTGGGGACCGGGACCTGTCAGCGTAGAGCAACACGCTATAGCGAGGGAAGAAAGGGGAGACCGAGCCTTAACAGGACATGCGTTCACAAGTTTACATAACAGGAAAGATGAGTGCAAAAGACATTACAGACCCTTTACACACCCCCATGGGGTACTTCATGGTTCTTCACAGGGAACAAAAGCTAGAACTAAGAAAGATCCTATCTACACCCTCCCGTGGCGGACGCCGTCATCAACAGTGGGCCACGGGAGGCCGGCGCCAACCCTATCCAGATCAGCGACGGCCGGACGCCGCAGCTCTGCTCCGAGCGCGGTGAGAGCTCGGGGGCACGTAGCTGTCGTCGCTCGTCTCCGGAGTCTCGTAGAGCTCAAGAGAGCTATTGGACTCCCGAGGGTTGCTGCTCCTGGAGTGGCCGCGAGCGGAGCGCGCGTCGGCCTGGCGCTCCTCTCCGGAGCGACACTCCAGGCGGCGGCCCTCCGCATCGAAGACCTTGAAGAAGAGCGTGGAGGCGCCGTCGTACTCGAAGTGGATCGCGAGGGCGCCCCTCGTACGGCAGACTCGCGCAACCTCACCCCAGCCGCGGGTCATGAAGATCCTGTCGTTGGGGACCGCTTCGATCTCTGCTTCGGTCGCCGGAGCGTCGCAGCCGGCGTGCTGCAACCAGAGCTCAAAAGGCCCCCTCGGTGGCATCACGTCGGAGAAGAACCGCGGGAAGCGGATCCAAGAGCTTGGAGGCATCGGCGCCCACAGCACAAGCTCGCGCGAGGAGTCCGCGGTGTGGATTCCAGGGGCGACAGTGCGTGTCGCCGTGGCGCGGTGACCGCGGACGCGACGCGGGTGACGCCGCTCATCGCTCCATCCTCCCGAGCCCTCGGCTCGGCGTACAAGTGTAGTGGATACCCTGGAGGAGGCCGCTCGCACCAGGGCCTCGTCACCATCTGCATCGCCTCTTCATCACGGCGGTGGACCGACCTCTTCTTCGGCGGGAGCGGCCCTAGACCCTCGCGAGGGGCCTTACCCTTCTCTTTAGCGGAGAACCTTCTGATAGGCGCCATTGTTGTTAGCAGAGGAGCGAGGAGGAAGAAGCAAGCAAGCAAGGAAGAGATGGGCGACGGGGGCTCCGCCCCCTCCCCATTTATAGTAAAAGAAGGCCAACCGGCGCCTCCCACGATCACAGGCAATGATAGTTTTCCTTGCATGTCGCAGGGACTTGTCAAGTCGAGCAGTTGTCGAGGTAGCGTGGGGAAGCGGAGACGCCCACGTCCAATCAACCGCCACACGTCAACCGAGGCCGCAAGCTTTTGGGGCCCGCGGCGCTCCGCACTTGACCCTTGGCTTCGCCGTGAAGCCAAGCCCGAGCGCACCTTGGGCCCGGGGGCTACTGTCGGTGTTCTGGGAACGGGGGTCCCCAGACTTTCCTGCCTGTGGCCCACGGCGTGGCTAAGCTAGCGGGCTGTATGGCCCATCTTCATCAGCAAAGCATCCAAGACCCTCGCGAGGGGCCAAGCCTCGCGAGGCGGACGACGCAAGACCTCCTCAGGAGTGGCCTAGCCAGGAAGGCTCACGAGGAGCGGAGATATCAAGGCGGGGCAAGCCTCATGAGGCTCTCGTGACATGATCCATGACGATCGAGACCAGGCGGGTGCCAGCGCGCGGAGCGTCCTTGTTTCCTCTTTGGTGCTAAGGAGGCAAGCGCAGGCGAGGAGTACCGAGGCATCAGGCAAAGGTTGCCATATCGGTGCAACGAGACCAAGACCAGAAGGACGACAAGACGGAGGTCGCCGTGGAGCCCAAGACGGCGTCACCACCAGAGCCTTTCGCAGGCGAAGACCACTTTTGTCAGGATAGCTTGTACTAGCTGTCCCCCTTCAAATTTGCCCGCCGTTGTGGCTCCCTTCCCACTCAATATTTGGGGAGAGGACCAGGGCCTATATAAGTAGAACTAGCCACCATAGTAGGGGGGTCTCAGCTTGATCTGATCTGATCGAGAGCCTACCCTAGCCACAAGAACACCTCAACCTCAGGAGGCTGTTCTTCCCCTTGTACTGTTCCTCATTAGCCCAAGAGGCAATCCACCACCACCACACTGGAGTAGGGTATTACACCACAATGGTGGCCCGAACCAGTATAAATCTCGTGTCTTTCTGTGTTGTGAGTTCGTCGAGTTCGTCCGCAAGATCTTAGTGAGCTAGGGTGTGGATCGGTAGGAGGGAAAGACTTCGCGCGCACCCCAGAGTTCGAACCTTAAGGGTTTTGCCGGAACCCCACATCCGACAAGGCTGAGCTTGCCCGGGCCAAGGAGCAAGCCAGGATGAGTAATGCGGCTGCTGAGAAGGCAGCTGTTGAATTAAAGGCCGAACAGGCTGCTCGGCGCCAGTGCGAGGAGAGAATATCTACCATGGTGCTCGAGCTAAAGGATGCCACTATCCGATGCTAATTTCTCGAGAAGGATAACAAAGCCAGAACGGCCGATCTCAGCAAGGCCTTACAAGAGGCGAGAGAAGCACGGTCCGAGTCTAGAGCGGCTCGGGAGGAGATCCGGCAAGCTGGGGAGATCGCCGCCGGTAAGCTCTTCTTATTGCAAACTAAATTCGGCGATCCGAAGTATGCCCCGCTTAATCAAATGTGGAGTTCTCCAGACGCATTTTTGGACTTGCCGAAGAGTGTCTCCGATGCGACGCAGTTTTTCCAAGCGCAAGAAGGACATGCAACGAAAAAGCTTTTCTGGTCGCAATTCAGCATGCCAAAGCGTCCGCTGTTGCTGAACGAACAGATGGCCCAGTGGGCCGAGCTCCACAAGATATCTGGATCGGCCATGAAGGACGTCGTGGTCCGGCTGTGGCCGACTGAGCCAATTTCGAATAGTTATTTCGGTTTGGTGCAGCGACTTGTTGATGCGGTGTCGCGTATCGACGCCATTAAGCGGTCAATGTGCATTGAAGGTGCACGGATGGCCTTTGCCCGTGTCAAGACGTACTGGGCGAAGATGAAGGCCACCGATATTGCAGCGAAGTGTCCACCCAAGGGAAAGTACCATCACACGCCAGAACATTATTTTGAGGATGTCCTAGAGGGTGCTCGCCTGATAGAGGGTCAGTGCTCGAAGGATATGATGTTCGAGTGAATGTACCAAAATTGTAAAAACAATATTATGATATATTAAGGCTATGTTTTTATACTTTTGCCTGAAAGTTTTGGTTCCTGCTGTGCGGCCATTTTTTGTATAATCTGAAAGTTTACCAGCCGTCGGCTTCGGCCCCCTCGCATATAATACGGGGGTGTTTGGAAAAGCACTTGATCACTCTTGAACCAACGTCTTGGTCCATGAAGGAGGTGTCAATGCAGCGAACTAGGCAATCGGACTATAGGGCTTTAACACTTTTACTTAGTTTGACGGTGGGTCTACGATATAGTCCCTGGTATGTATGTGATTATCCAAATACGATGCGTTACATAGGTGACCAGAAGAACGGTCCCTCGTGTCATACGGAAGGAATCGCGAAGGATTCCAGTGAGTCATCGAGTGGTTGACCAGCTCTCGCCGCATCATGACAGCAGTTTTCGGCTTTCTCTACTGAGGTGCTTGACCAGATGAACCGGAAACAATCGCAGTAGTTCTCCCTTTACTACCCTAGCCGATAGGGCAGAACGTAAGGTAGTAAGCACAGGAGCCGGGCAACCCAACTATTGACCAAAGACATGATTCGGAGCTGATGCATATAAGGCCAAACTCGTGACGCCGAAGTGTGCTAAAAAGCTATTCGGACTTGTCGGCAACTCATATGTTGCCGCATCGAGCCCCTGGCAATTTGTGCCGAGGTGCGTGCGTGAAACAACCGAAGAAGCAAAAGTCAGGTCGTAGAAAAAGCGAATACTGAATACGGGTTATGTTCACTGAAATCTGATTGCCACGTCAAACGCGATCTTACAGATTATAACGCCACTTCCCGGGCTATTTGACATGCCGGGGGTCGAAGGCTGAGGAAAAAGGCACTTTACAGGTTTGAGATAAAGATTGCGGTCTTACAAAAATCATTTGGGCATCCTGTCGCACGCCTGCGCTGCCTTGCCTCGGCGAAAGGACTCCTTAGCAGGAATAGCCTTTGGTTATTTATACGAAGCCGAACTCAGAAAGAGTCTGTAAGATGACTAGGCTTTGAGTCACCTGTGGTAAAAGATAAAAAATATTTAGAAAAAGGAAAAAGACTAGTAGAGTGCGGACTGCATTGTAGGTCTGTCCGTATTGTGCCTCCGCCGGTGACCAGGGTATTTTAAGTGCATAATTATGTATGCGCGGTACAAACTTTGCGGCTATATGGGGCGGACGACGGAGGCCGAACTGCTAATCTAGCTCTGAGATTAATTGGTCCTGTTTAATAGAGACCGGCGGCTTGATGGCCGACGAGATGCGCGGCTTGATAAGGCCGCTTTGTACTTCGGCCGCAGTAGCCATAGTATGCTCATTTGTATGGTGGGAGCATTCCGTATTTCCATTTATCGTGATGACGCCGCGTGAACCGGGCATCTTAAGCTGGAGATAGGCCTAATGTGGGACCGCATTAAAACGAGCAAAAGATGTACGCCCGAGTTGTGCATGGCAGCTACTGCGGAGCGGGACAATATCGAAGGTCAAGCCTTCGCTTCGAAAGTTGTTCAGCGAGCCGAAAATGACTTCCAATGTAATTGAGCCCGTGCAGTGGGCTTCTACGCCGGATACTGTTCCCTTGAAGGTAGTTGTGGTGGGCTTGATTCTTGAAGGATCAATGCCCATTTTGCGGACAATGTCTTGGTAGAGTATATTACGGCTACTGCCGCTGTCCATAAGGACTTTCGTGAGATGGAACCCATCGATAATTGGATCGAGGATGAGAGCTGCCAAACCTTCATGACGGATACTGGCTGGGTGGTCCTTGCGATCAAAAGTGATCGGGCAGGCCGCCCATTGGCTTAATTTTGGGGCGACTGGCTCTATGGCATCGGCGTCCCATAGCGCGCGCTTGCACTCCCCTGTAGGGATGTGCGTCACATATACCATGTTCACTGTTTTTACTTCGGGGGGAAATTGCTTCTAACCCCTGGTGTTCGGTTGGCGAGTCTCTTCGTCATCGCTGTCACTGGGCGGCCCCTTCACGTTGTGTTCGGCATTAAGCTTGCCGGCTTGTTTAAAGACCCAACAGCCTCTGTTGGTGTGATTGGCTAGTTTAACGGGGGTGCCATGAATCTGGCAGGGCCGATCCAGTATATTGTCTAAATTGGATGGTCTGTCTCTATTTTCCTTGAATGGCTTTTTCCGTTGACCGGGTTTGGAACCACTGAATCCGGCGTTGACCGCCGTGTCTTGTGTTCCTTCATTATTATTTCGACGCTTGTGTTTGTTGTGTCGTGGCTTGCCGTTGCCATCTCGAACTTCGGAAGTGCCCAGATCAACGGTGATGTTGCTTCTACGAGCGAGCCAGCTGTCTTCTCCCACGCAAAGGCGGGTCATCAGAGCGGTATGGGCCGCCATGGATTTTGGTTTTTCTTGACCGAGGTGGCGGGCGAGCCACTCATCTCGGACGCTATGTTTAAAGGCCGCGAGGGCTTTGGCGTCCAGACAATCGATAATTTGCTTCTTTTTAATTAAGAACCTAGTCCAGAGCTTCCTGGCTGACTCCTCGGGCTGCTGGATGATGTGACTTAGGTCATCAGCGTCCGGAGGCCGGACATATATACCTTGGAAGTTATCGCGGAAGGCGTCTTCCAAGTCTTCCCAGCTGCCAATGGAGTTCTCTGGGAGGCTGTTTAGCCAGTGCCGCGCTGGTCCCTTTAGTTTTAGTGGGAGGTATTTGATGGCGTGGAGGTCATCACCGCGGGCCATGTGGATATGGAGAAGGAAATCTTCAATCCATACTGTGGGATCTGTTGTTCCATCGTATGATTCGATATTCATGGGTTTAGACCCTTCCGGGAATTCGTGTTCCATTACTTCATCAGTGAAGCAAAGGGGGTGTGCGGCGCCTCTATATCGGGCCAAGTCGCGACGTAGCTCGGATGGAGTTTGTCTGCGGTGTTCAGCCCGGGCGTGGTTGCATTTGTCACGTCCGGCTAGATGGCCATCGTCGCACGTCCGGGCACGCCCCCGTGATCCGTAGATCGATCTGGTCTGACCTGCTCTGTTGTCTAGGTCCTGCCGCAGGTCATATGTATGACCCCGAGCTGTCGTGTCTCTGCCCATACGGCGAGGTGGTACGGGCTGGTGTTTGGCTTGAGTTGCCGCTTTGTCCCAGCCACGCGGTGGTCGGTCAGCCGCGTTACGCGTTGATGGTACGGGTTCCAGCGCCTCATCATCGAATTGAGGTAGCGATTTGTGCTTCTGGTAACTTTTGGTTGCTGGCTCGAGGCCGTATTCCTCGGCTGCCAGGACATTAGTCCATCTATCATTGAGCAGATCTTGATCAGCTTGAAGCTGCTGCTGCTTCTTTTTTAGGCTCCTTGCCGTGGCGATTAGCCGGCGCTTAAAGCGCTCCTGCTCGAGAGGTTCCGCAGGCACAATAAAGTCTTTGTCACCTAGGCTCACCTCATCCTTGGAGAGTGCGAGATAATTACTGTCCTTCGAGTATTCGTTTGCGGCCTGTTCATCAGGGCTGACCTGCCCATCTTCCCGATCGTCCTGGTCGGTAGTTGGCTCGTCGGGGTCGTAATCTAGCATGTCGGTTAAGTCCTCGACAGTGGCTATGAAGTGGGTGGTGGGTGGGACATAAAATTCCCTGCACTCAGCCCCTAGTCCGGGCTGGGCATAGTTCGGACGTTGCTTCTCTGTAATGACAAGGGATCCCATTAAGTCCAGAGCCTCGTTTAAAGGCGAGGTTTGGCCAAAAAGAGGAGAGCCCGTGGAGTACGGCGGGGGGGGGAGACTCCCTGGCCGAACTCACACGGTGCTGACTCCGAGGGTTCGGAGCCAGTGTCCCGAGAAGGGTTTGGCTTCGTGATGGCTGCCAGCAACGCTACTTCATCCGGCTCTCCCGTACTGGGTTTAATGGCCGCAGATAGTCCAGCGGGCTCAGGAAGCCCGTCTTCGGGCCTGACGGCGCGCTCCGGATCTAAGGCCAGAGCGGAGGTTGGGGTCGTGAATCCTTGGAAGATCGAGTCTCCTCGGATGTCAGCGACATAGTCCAGGTTTCCAAAACTAATCTGGTGACCTGGGGCGTAGCTATCGATCTGCTCTAGATGGCCAAACGAGTTGGCCCGCAGTGCGAAGCCGCCGAACACAAAGATCTCGCCGGGGAGGAAAGCCTCCCTCAGGGCATTATTGTTGTAGATAATTGACGGGGCCATCGATCCCTCTAGGCGACGACACAGAGGAACTCTCAATGAAATCACCAATGTCAGTGTCAAAACCGGCGGATCTCGGGTAGGGGGTCCCGAACTGTGCATCTAAGGTCGATGGTAACAGGAGACAGGGGACACGATGTTTACCCAGGTTCGGGCCCTCTCTATGGAGGTAATACCCTACTTCCTGCTTGATTGATCTTGATGAATATGAGTATTACAAGAGTTGATCTACCACGAGATCGTAATGGCTAAAACCCTAAAAGTCTGGCATGTATGATTATGATTATAATTGCCCCTACGGACTAAACCCTCCAGTTTATATAGACACCGGAGGGGACTAGGGTTGTACAAAGTCGGTTACAGAGAAAGGAATCTTCATATCCGAATGCCAAGCTTGCCATCTGATACATCCATTTTGCATCATGCTTTTATATCGATATTTATTGCATTATGGGCTGTTATTACACATTATGTCACAATACTTATGTCTATTCTCTCTTATTTTACAAGGTTTACATGAAGAGGGAGAATGCCGGCAGCTGGAATTCTGGGCTGGA
This sequence comes from Aegilops tauschii subsp. strangulata, assembly GCF_002575655.3. Classification (NCBI taxonomy): domain Eukaryota; kingdom Viridiplantae; phylum Streptophyta; class Magnoliopsida; order Poales; family Poaceae; genus Aegilops; species Aegilops tauschii. The sequence goes on from NC_053038.3 coordinate 91,092,914, forward strand.
AAAGGAGCAAATATTAGAGACCTATTCTGCACAACTCCAAAAGTCCTGAAACTCCACGGAAGTTATTTTTAGAATATATAAAAAATATTGAGCGGAAGAAATACCAGAGGGGGGCCACCCACCAGGCACGAGGGTGGGGGGCGCGCCCTATCCCCCTGGGCGCACCCCCTGCCTCGTGGGCCCCGTGGTGGCCCTCCGGTGGCCATCTTCTGCTATATGAAGTCTTTCGTCCGAAGAAAAATCATAAGCAAGCTTTCGGGACGAGACTCCGCCGCCACGAGGCGGAACCTTGGCGGAACCAATCTAGGGCTCTAGCGGAGCTGTTCTGCCGGGGACACTTCCCTCCGGGAGGGGGAAATCATCGCCATCGTCATCACCAACACTCCTCCCATCGGGAGGGGGACAATCTCCATCAACATCTTCACCAGCACCATCTCCTCTCAAACCCTAGTTCATCTCTTGTATCCAATTCTTGTCTCTAAGTCTGGGATTGGTACCTGTAGGTTGCTAGTAGTGTTGATTACTCCTTGTAGTTGATGCTAGTTGGTTTATTTGGTGGAAGATCATATGTTCAGATCCTTTATGCATATTAATACTCCTCTGATTATGAACATGAATATGCTTTGTGAGTAGTTACGTTTGTTCCTGAGGACATGGGAGAAGTCTTGCTATTAGTAGTCATGTGAATTTGGTATTCGTTCGATATTTCGATGAGATGTATGTTGTCTCTCCTCTAGTAGTGTCATGTGAACGTCGACTACATGACACTTCACCATTATTTGGGCCTAGAGGAAGGCATTGGGAAGTAATAAGTAGATGATGGGTTGCTAGAGTGACAGAAGCTTAAACCCTAGTTTATGCGTTGCTTCGTAAGGGGCTGATTTGGATCCATATGTTTCATGCTATGGTTAGGTTTGCCTTAATACTTCTTTTGTAGTTGCAGATGCTTGCAATAGAAGTTAATCATAAGTGGGATGATTTTCCAAGTAAGGACAACACCCAAGCACCGGTCCACCCACATACCAAATTATCAAAGTACCGAACGCGAATCATATGAACGTGATGAAAACTAGCTTGACGATAATTCCCATGTGTCCTCGGGAGCGCTTTTTCTCTATATAAGAGTTTGTTCAGGCTTGTCCTTTGCTACAAAAAGGATTGGGCCACCTTGCTTCACTTTATTTACTTTTGCTCATTACATATTATCTTATCACAAGACTATCTGTTACCTATAATTTCAGTGCTTGCAGAGAATACCTTGCTGAAAACTGCTTATCATTTCCTTCTGCTCCTCGTTGGGTTCGACACTCTTACTTATCGAAAGGACTACGATAGATCCCCTATACTTGTGGGTCATCAAGACCCTTTTTTGGCGCCGTTGCCGGGGAATGAAGCGCCTTTGGTAGGTGGAATTTGGTAAGGAAAAATTTATATAGTGTGCTGAAATTTACTGTCACTTGTTACTATGGAAAGTAATCCTCTGAGGGGCTTGTTCGGGGTATCTTCACCCTGACCAGTAGAGCAAAGAGTTGCTCCTCAACCTACTGAACCTACTGAAAATGAAAATGTCTACTTTTAAATTCCTTTGGGTATGATAGAAAAACTGCTAGCTAGTCCTTTTGCAGGAGACGGAACATTACATCCTGATGAGCACCTAATCTATGTGGATGATGTTTGTGGATTATTTAAGCTTGCAGGTATGCCCGATGATGTTATCAAGAAGAAGGTCTTCCCTTTATCTTTGAAGGGAGATGCATTGACATGGTATAAGCTATGTGATGATATGGGATCATGGAACTACAAGCGATTGAAATTGGAATTTCATCAGAAGTTTTATCCTATGCATCTTGTTCATCGTGATCGTAATTATATATATAATTTTTGGCCTCGCGAAGGAGAAAGCATCGCTCAAGCTTGGGGAGGCTTAAGTCAATGTTATATTCATGCCCCAACCATGAGCTCTCAAGAGAAATGATTATTCAAAAATTGTATGCTCGGCTTTCTGACAACAATCGTACCATGCTCGATACTTCTTGTACTGGTTCTTTTATGATGAAGACTATTGAATTCAAATGGGATTTATTGGAAAGAATTAAACGCAACTCTGAAGATTGGGACGTCAACGAAGGTAAGGAGTCAGGTATAACACCTAAGTTTGATTGTGTTAAATCTTTTATGGATACCGATGTCTTCCGTAAATTTAGCACTAAATATGGACTTGACTCTGAGATAGTAGCTTCTTTTTGTGAATCTTTTGCTGCTCATGTTGATCTCCCTAAGGAGAAGTGGTTTAAATATCATCCTCCCATAGAAGTAAAAGTACCTGCACCTATTAAAGTTGAAGAAAAGACTATCACTTATAATGATCCTATTATTCCTACTGCTTATGTTGAGAAACCACCTTTCCCTGTTAGGATAAAGGATCATGCTAAAGCTTCAACTGTGGTTCGTAAAAGCAATATTAGAACCTATACACCTCCTGAGCAAGTTAAAGTTGAACCTAATGGTGCTATTGTTAGAGATCTCTTAGCTGATAATATTGATGGGCATGTTATTTATTTCTGTGATGAAACTGCTAGAATGGCTAAACCTTGTGCTAAAGATAAACATAGACCTGTGGTAGGCATGCCTGTTATTTCTGTTGAAATAGGAGATCATTGTTATCATGGCTTGTGTGATATGGGTGCTAGTGCTAGTGCAATACCTATTGACTTATACAAAGAAATTTTGCATGATATTGCACCCGCCGAGTTAAAAGAAATTGATGTCACCATTAAGCTTGACAATAGAGATACTATATCACCAATTGGAATTGTTAGAGATGTTGAAGTCTTGTGTGGGAAAACTAAATATCCTGCTGATTTTCTTGTTCTTGGTTCCCCACAAGATAGCTTTTGTCCCATTATATTTGGTAGACCCTTCTTGAACACTGTTAATGCTAAGATAGACTGCGAAAAGGATGTTGTTACTATTGGTTTAGGTGATATGTCTCATGAGTTCAATTTCTCTAAATTTCGTAGACAACACCGTGAAGAGGAATTGCCTAGTAAGATGAAATTATTGGTCTTGCTTCTATTGTCGTACCTCCTAGTGATCCTTTAGAACAATATTTGCTAGACCATGAAAATGATATGTTTATGAATGAAAGAAGGGAAATAGATGAAGTATTCTTTAAACAGGGACCTATTCTAAAACACAACTTGCCTGTTGAAATCCTAGGGGATCCTCCTCCACCCAAGGGTGATCCTGTGTTTGAGCTTAAACCATTACCTGATACTCTTAAATATGCTTATCTTGATGAAAAGAAGATATATCCTGTTATTATTAGTGCTAACCTTTCAGAGAAGGGGGAAGAAAAATTATTGAAAACTCTGAAGAAGCACCGTGCTGCTATTGGATATACTCTGGATGATCTTAAGGGCATTAGTGCCATTCTATGCCAACACAAAATAAATTTGGAGAAAGATGCCAAACCAGTTATTGATCACCAACGACGGCTGAATCCTAAGATGAAAGAAGTGGTAAGAAAGGAAATATTAAAGCTCCTTGAGGCAGGTATAATTTATCCCGTTGCTGATAGTCAGTGGGTAAGCCCTGTCCATTGTGTCCCTAAGAAAGGAGGTATTACTGTTGTTCCTAATGATAAAGATGAATTGATTCCGCAAAGAATTATTACAGGTTATAGGATGGTAATTGATTTCCGCAAATTAAATAAAGCTACTAAAAAAGATCATTACCCCTTACCTTTTATTGATCAAATGCTAGAAAGATTATCCAAACATACACATTTTTGCTTTCTAGATGGTTATTCTGGTTTCTCTCAAATACCTGTGTCAGCTGATGATCAAGCTAAGACCACTTTTACTTGCCCTTTCGGTACTTTTGCTTATAGACATATGCCTTTTGGTTTATGTAATGCACCTGCTACCTTTCAAAGATGCATGATGGCTATATTCTCTGACTTCTATGAAAAGATTTGTGAGGTTTTCATGGACGATTTCTCCGTTTATGGATCCTCTTTTGATGATTGCTTGAGCAACCTTGATCAAGTTTTGCAGAGATGTGAAGACACTAATCTTGTCTTGAATTGGGAGAAGTGCCACTTTATGGTTAATGAAGGTATTGTCTTGGGGCATAAAATTTCTGAAAGAGGTATTGAAATTGATAAAGCCAAGGTTGATGCTATTGAAAAGATGCCATGTCCCAAGGACATCAAAGGTATAAGAAGTTTCCTTGGTCATGCCGGTTTTTATAGGAGGTTCATTAAGGACTTCTCAAAAATTTCTCGGCCTCTGACTAATCTATTACAAAAAGATATACCATTTGTCTTTGATGATGATTGTGTAGAAGCATTTGAAATACTTAAGAAAGCATTGATTTCTGCACCTATTATTCAGCCACCTGATTGGAATTTACCCTTTGAAATTATGTGTGATGCTAGTGATTATGCTGTAGGTGCTGTTCTAGGGAAAAGAGTTGATAAGAAATTAAATGTTATTCAATATGCTAGTAGAACTCTAGACAGTGCTCAGAGAAATTATGCTACTACTGAAAAAGAATTCTTAGCAGTCGTATTTGCTTGTGATAAGTTCAGACCTTATATTGTTGATTCTAAAGTAACTATTCACATGGATCATGCTGCTATTAAATATCTTATGGAACAGAAAGATGCTAAACCTAGACTTATTAGATGGGTTCTCTTGCTACAAGAATTTGATTTGCATATTATTGATAGAAAGGGAGCTGAGAACCCCGTTGCAGACAACTTGTCTAGGTTAGAAAATGTTCTTGATGACCCACTACCTATTGATAATAGCTTTCCTGATGAACAATTAAATGTCATAAATGCTTCTCGTACTGCTCCATGGTATGCTGATTATGCTAATTACATTATCGCTAAATTTATACCACCTAGTTTCACATGCCAGCAAAAGAAGAAGTTTTCTATGATTTGAGACATTACTTTTGGGATGACCCACATCTTTATAAAGAAGGTGTATATGGTGTTATTAGACGTTGTGTACCTGAGCATGAATAGGAACAAATCCTATGCAAGTGTCACTCTGAGGCTTATGGAGGACACCACGCTGGAGACAGAACTACGCATAAGGTATTGCAATCCGGTTTTTATTGGCCTACTCTCTTCAAGGATGCTCGTAAGTTTGTCTTATCTTGTGATGAATGTCAAAGAATTGGTAATATTAGTAGATGTCAAGAAATGCCTATGAATTATTCACTTGTTATTGAACCATTTGATGTTTGGGGCTTTGATTATATGGGACCGTTTCCTGCCTCTAATGGATATACACATATATTTTAGTTGCTGTTGATTACGTTACTAAGTGGGTATAAGCTATTCCAACTAGTATTGCTGATCATAACACTTCTATTAAGATGCTTAAAGAAGTTATTTTTCCAAGGTTTGGAGTCCCTAGATATTTAATGACTGATGGTGGTTCACATTTTATTCGTGGTGCCTTTCGTAAAATGCTTGCCAAGTATGATGTTAATCATAGAATTGCATCTCCTTATCACCCACAGTCTAGTGGTCAAATAGAATTGAGCAACAGAGAGCTTAAATTAATTTTGCAAAAGACTATTAATAGATCTAGAAAGAATTGGTCCAAGAAACTTGATGATGCATTATGGGCCTACAGAACTGCATATAAAAATCCTATGGGTATGTCTCTGTATAAAATGGTTTATGGAAAAGCATGTCACTTACCTCTCAAACTAGAACATAAGGCATATTGGGCTATTAAAGAGCTCAACTATGATTTCAAACTTGGCGGTGAGAAAAGGTTATTTGACATTAGCTCACTTGATGAGTGAAGAACCCAAGCCTATGAAAATGCCAATTTGTTTAAAGAAAAAGTTAAAAGATGGCATGACAAAAGAATACAAAAGCGTGAGTTTAATGTAGGTGATTATGTATTATTATACAACTCTCGTTTAAGATTTTTTGCAGGAAAACTTCTCTCTAAATGGGAAGGCCCTTACGTTATCGAGGAGGTCTATCATTCCGGTGCCATAAAAATCAACAACTTCGAAGGCACAAATCCGAAGGTGGTGAACGGTCAAAGAATCAAACATTATATCTAAGGTAATCCTATAAATGTTGAAACCAATGTTATTGAAACCGTAACCCCGGAGGAATACATAAGGGACACTTTCCAGAACATTTCAGACTCTGAAAAGGAATAGGTATGTGGTACGGTAAGTAAACCGACTCCAAAACAGTTCTAATGGCAATTTTTCTCCGTTTTGGAATATTTAGAAAAATAGAAAAATAAGAAGCAGTCCGGGAAGGACATGAGGCCTCCACGAGGGTGGAGGGCGCGCCCCCTGCCTCGTGGGCACCTCGTGCGCTCTCCGGACTCCGTTTTCTTGCACGATACGTATTTTGGTCGGTAAAAATTCATTATATAATCTCCCGAAGGTTTTGACTCCTGTATCACGCAAATATCCTCTGTCTTCGTTTCGAGCTATTTTTCTGACAGATCTAGATCACCATGACGTCTCCAAATGCCCCCAAGGACAAGTTCTTCGAGAAGGTCAGCAGCCCTTACCTCGCGGAAGTGCTGCGACACCCTCAAACCATTGAGATGCGTGATGGGTTGCTGCACATCCGCGATGTTGAGGGACCAAGGAGGACCGAAAGCATGGAGACGAGGCTCGAAGCAATGGAGCAACAAGTTTTCAAGTGCCAGGGGATGGTGGAACATGGACTCAACGCCAACCACATGATGATCGCGGAGTTCACCAACAACCACAAGCCGGATGCCAAGAACATTGAGGAGGCCATCTTCAAGCTTCACGAGAAGATCGAGCACCTCCAAGCCCAAATCTATGACCTGCAAAACCAAAACTGTGAGTATGAATACAGATTCAAAAGGATGAGTTTGGCTACAGATTTGAGGATCCCGGAGACTCAATCATCCTTCTATGACCTTGGAAGACGGACGACAAGCCTACATCATCATCAACTCCACCATCTTCTTCACCAGCAAGGGAGATATAATCATATGGGTATGGGCACTCCCCTTGGCAACTGCCAAGCTTGGGGGAGGTGCCCCGGTATCGTATCATCATCACACTCCTATCTTTACCGTTTTTCTTAGTTCGATCCTTTTAGTATTATCTCGATCTAGTAGAATAAAGTTTTTGGCATGATTTAGTTTCGAGTTTTGCTTTATGATCCCCTTATGTAATCGAGTCTGTGAGCTATATATAATAAAGATTAGTGTTGAGTCAAGGGCTTGATTATTTTGCTATGATCTTGAGGGAATAAAATAAAAAGAGAAAGAATAAAAAGAAACAACGAGATCATATTGATCTTATGAAGAGTAATGACTTCACATAGAAAGAGTATGATGATTAAAAGTTGTTGAGAGTTGACAAACATAGCTTTGGTCATCGTGGCAATTAATAGGAAGTAATAAAGAAAGAGAGGTCTCACATATAAATATACTATCTTGGACATCTTTTATGATTGTGAGCACTCATTAAAATATGACATGCTAAAGAGTTTATGTTGGACAAGACAACGTAATGGGTTATGTTTTCTTATATCTGAAATAAAATATATTGTCATGGATCATCCAACATGTTGAGCTTGCCTTTCCCCCTCATGCTAGCCAAATTCTTTGCACCAAGTAGAGATACTACTTGTGCTTCCAAATACCCTTAAACCCAGTTTTGCCATGAGAGTCCACCATATCTACCTATGGATTGAGTAAGATCCTTCAAGTAAGTTGTCATCGGTGCAAGCAATAAAAATTGCACTCTAAATATGTATGACTTATTAGTGTGGGAGAAAATAAGCTTTATACGATCTTGTGATGTGGAAGAAATAAAAGCGACGGACTACATAATAAAGGTCCACATCACAAGTGGCAATATAAAGTGACGTTCTTTTGCATTAAGATTTCGTGCATCCAACCCTAAAAGCGCATGACAACCTCTGCTTCCCTCTGCGAAGGGCCTATCTTTTACTTTTATCTCTTACCCTTATGCAAGAGTCATGGTGATCTTCACCTTTCCTTTTTTTATTTTTTATCCTTTGGCAAGCACATTGTGTTGGAAAGATCCTGATATATATATATATCCAATTGGATGTAAGTTAGCATGAACTATTATTGTTGACATTACCCTTGAGGTAAAAGGTTGGGAGGCGAAACTATAAGCCCCTATCTTTCTCTGTGTCCAACTAAAACTCCGTAACCATAAGTATTGCGTGAGTGTTAGCAATTGTGAAAGACTAAATGATAGTTGAGTATGTGGACTTGCTGAAAAGCTCTTATATAGACTCTTTCTGATGTTATGATAAATTGCAATTGCTTCAATGACTGAGATTATAGTTTGTTGGTTCTCAATAAAGTTTCTGATTCATATTGACATTGTGAATAGATTATTACTTGAGCATAAGAAATCATATGACAATATCCATATATGTTGCTGTTATAAGAATGACCATGATGCCCTCATGTCCGTATTTTATTTTATCGACACCTCTACCTCTAAACATGTGGACATATTTATCGTTATTGGCTTCCGCTTGAGGACAAGCGAGGTCTAAGCTTGGGGGAGTTGATACGTCCATTTTGCATCATGCTTTTATATCAATATTTATTGCATTATGGGCTGTTATTACACATTATGTCACAATACTTATGTCTATTCTCTCTTATTTTACAAGGTTTACATGAAGAGGGAGAATGCCGGTAGCTGGAATTCTGAGCTACAAAAGGAGAAAATATTAGAGACCTATTCTGCACAACTCCAAAAGTCCTGAGACTCCACGGAAGTTATTTTCAGAATATATAAAAAATATTGAGCGGAAGAAATACCAGAGGGGGGGCACCCACCAGGCACGAGGCTGGGGGGGCGCCCTACCCCCCTGGGCGCGCCCCATGCCTCGTGGGCCCCCTGGTGGCCCTCCGGTGGCCATCTTCTGCTATATGAAGTCTTTCGTCCAAAGAAAAATCATAAGCAAGCTTTCGGGACGAGACTCCGCCGCCACGAGGCGGAACCTTGGCGGAACCAATCTAGTGCTCTAGCAGAGCTGTTCTGCCGGGGACACTTCCCTCCGGGAGGGGGAAATCATCGCCATCGTCATCACCAACACTCCTCTCATCGGGAGGGGGTCAATCTCCATCAACATCTTCACCAGCACCATCTCCTCTCAAACCCTAGTTCATCTCTTGTATCCAATTCTTGTCTCTAAGTCTGGGATTGGTACCTGTAGGTTGCTAGTAGTGTTAATTCCTCCTTGTAGTTGATGCTAGTTGGTTTATTTGGTGGAAGATCATATGTTCAGATCCTTTATGCATATTAATACTCCTCTGATTATGAACATGAATATTCTTTGTGAGTAGTTACGTTTGTTCCTGAGGACATGGGAGAAGTCTTGCTATTAGTAGTCATGTGAATTTGGTATTCATTCGATATTTTGATGAGATGTATGTTGTCTCTCCTCTAGTGGTGTCATGTGAACGTCGACTACATGACACTTCATCATTATTTGGGCCTAGAGGAAGGCATTGGGAAGTAATAAGTATATGATGGGTTGCTAGAGTGACAGAAGCTTAAACTCTAGTTTATGCGTTGCTTCGTAAGGGGCTGATTTGGATCCATATGTTTCATGCTATGGTTAGGTGTACCTTAATACTTCTTTTGTAGTTGCGGATGCTTGCAGTAGAAGTTAATCATAAGTGGGATGCTTGTCCAAGTAAGGACAACACCCAAGCACCGGTCCACCCACATACCAAATTATCAAAGTACCGAACGCGAATCATATGAACGTGATGAAAACTAGCTTGACGATAATTCCCATGTGTCCTTGGGAGCGCTTTTCTCTATATAAGAGTTTGTTCAGGCTTGTCCTTTGCTACAAAAAGGATCTGGCCACCTTGCTGCACTTTATTTACTTTTGCTCGTTACAAATTATCTTATCACAAAACTATCTGTTACCTATAATTTCAGTGCTTGCAGAGAATACCTTGCTGAAAACTGCTTATCATTTCCTTCTGCTCCTCGTTGGGTTCGACACTCTTACTTATCAAAAGGACTATGATAGATCCCCTATACTTGTGGGTCATCAAGACTCTTTTCTCCATCCACGCCAAGGAGAGTCCCACCTAGACATGGGAGAGAGTCTTCTATCTTGTATCTTCACGGCCCATCTGTCCATCCCACGTTACATAGTTCGGACGCCCAAGGACCCCTTAATCCAGGACTCCCTCACCAGCGCCATCGGCGACCTGGATCACGACAAAATAAGCACAAGGAGAAAACGGCTCGGCAGCTCACCGGAGTCAGCAAGAAAATGTACCCAACCACCAACCGAACGGTCGACCTCGCCATCACCACCGGGGTGGCGCGGCCCTTCTCCGTGGCAGGCGGCTTGCCGCCGGCAGCCGGGTCCACCGAGCGCTTGGCGGCCGGCTTCCTCGGTGCTATGTCTTCTTTCCCGTGTGTCCGACTAGCTGGTGTCGGCGCGCGCGACCACCCGGCCCCGGCCGCGTCGCCATCTCCTCCCCTCGGCAGTGTTGTACCATCAGCGTGCATCAAAATCCCCGGCGTCGCCCTCCAAACAATCTCGCAAGGGATCTGAACGGCAGAAACTTACCCGCATGGTGCGCCTCGTCGACCTCGGCGTTGGCCATCTCCGAGCCCCCGGCGGGGGTCGCCGCCTCCTCCAAGCCGGCCTGCTGGGCGGCCGCCACCTGTGTCGTTGCGCCATCATATGGATGTCTGATGGCATTTAGCAGCACCTCCCTCTTGCATCGGGACGGAGAAGAAGATGAGATGCAGTGAAGTATAAAGACCAGGGACTCACCGCCGATGCCGGGTTCCCTTGGCTGTATGGAGGCTTCCCGAACTGTCACTCCTCCTTCAGCCCGGCCTTCGAAATATCGTTGACCCAGCCGGCCACATGCGCCTGTGTCAGCCGCCGGGATGACATTCGGTTGGGGTCTTGGAGGCCGGTCATCCAGCCGATCATATGCGTCCAGTGTTGCAGCGGCAGCACCCGACGCGCGATGAAGGCAGTGATGAGATCCGTCCCAGCGAGTGTTGGGAAACATAGTATGCAATTTCAAAATTTTCCTACGATCACGCAAGATCTATCTAGGAGATGCATAGCAACGAGAGGGGGAGAGTGTGTCCACGTACCCTCGTAGACCGAAAGCGGAAGCGTTAGGTTAATGCGGTTGATGTAGTCGAATGTCTTCGCGATCCAACCGATCAAGTACCGAACGTACGACACCTCTGAGTTCAACACACATTCAGCTTGATGACGTCCCTCGAACTCTTGATCCAGCAAAGTGTCGAGGGAGAGTTTCGTCAGCATGACAGCGTGGTGACGGTGATGGTGATGTGATCCGCGCAGGGCTTCGCCTAAGCACTACGTGAATATAACCGGAGGAGTAAACTATGGAGGGAGACGCCGCACACAGCTTGGAACAATTGGTGTGTCTCCAAGGGGTGCCCTGCCCGCGTATATAAAGGAGGGAGAGGGAGGAGGCCGGCCCAAGGGGCGCGCCAAGTGGGGGTCCTACTAGGACTCCCAGTCCTAGTAGGATTCGCCCCCCCCCCCCCTCTTATTCCTTCTCATGGAGGGGGAAAAGGGGGAAGGAGAGGGAGGAGGAGAAGGAAAGGGGGGCGCCGCCCCCTCCCGTAGTCCAATTCGGACTCCCATGGGGGGCACCCCTTGTGGGCTGCCTCCTCTCTCCCCTATGGCCCATAGTGGCCCATTACTTTCCCAGGGGTGTTCCGGTAACCCCTCAGTACTCCAAAAAATACCCGAACCACTCCGAAACCATTCCGGTGTCCGAATACCATCGTCCAATATATCAATCTTTACCTCTCGACTATTTCGAGACTCCTCGTCATGTCCGTGATCTCATCCGGGACTCTGAACAATCTTCGGTCACCAAAACACATAACTCACAATACAAATCGTCATCGAATGTTAAGCGTGTGGACCCTACGGGTTCGAGAACTATGTAGACATGACCGAGACACATCTCCGATCAATAACCAACAGTGGAACCTGGATGCTCATATTGGTTCCTACATACTCTACGAATATCTTTATCGGTCAAACCGCAATGACAACATACGTCATTCCCTTTGTCATCGGTATGTTACTTGCCCGAGATTCGATCGTCGGTATCCTCATACCTAGTTCAATCTCGTTACCGGCAAGTCTCTTTACTCGTTCCATAATGCATCATCCCAAAACTAACTCATTAGTCACATTGCTTTCAAGGCTTATCGTGATGTGCATTACCGAGAGGGCCTAGAGATACCTCTCCGATACTCGGAGTGACAAATCCTAATCTCGATCTATGCCAACCCAATAAACACATTCGGAGACACCTGTAGAGCACCTTTATAATCACCCAGTTACGTTGTGACGTTTGATAGCACACAAGGAGTTCCTCCGGTATTCGGGAGTTGCATAATCTCATAGTCAAAGGAATATGTATAAGTTATGAAGAAAGCAATAGCAATAAAACTTAACGATCATAATGCTGAGCTAACGGAGGGGTCTTGTCCATCACATCATTCTTCTAATGATGTGATCTCGTTCATCAAATGACAACACATGTCTATGGTTAGGAAACTTAACCATCTTTGATTAACGAGCTAGTCAAGTAGAGGCATACTAGGGACACTGTTTTGTCTATGTATTCAGACATGTATCAAGTTTCCGGTTAATACAATTCTAGCATGAATAATAAACATTTATCATGATATAAGGAAATATAAATAACAACTTTATTATTGCCTCTAGGGCATATTTCCTTCAGTCTCCCACTTGCACTAGAGTCAATAATCTAGATTATATTGTTATGATTCTAACACCCATGGAGTCTTGGTGCTGATCATGTTTTGCGCATGGAAGAGGCTTAGTCAATGGGCCTGCAACATTCAGATCTGTATGTATTTTGCAAATCTCTATGTCTCCCTCCTTGACTTGATCGCGGATGGAGTTGAAGCATCTCTTGATGTGTTTGGTTCTCTTGTGAAATTTAGATTCCTTTGCTAAGGCAATTGCTCAGTTGTCACAAAAGATTTTCATTGGACCCGATGCACTAGGGATTACACCTAGATTGGATATGAACTCCTTCATTTGCTGCTTTCGAACCAGCTATGTACTCCTCTTCACACGTAGATCCCGCCACGACGCTCTGCTTGGAACTGCACCAATTGACAGCTCCACCATTCAATATAAATACGTATCCGGTTTGCGACTTAGAGTCATATGGATCAGTGTCAAAGCTAGCATCGACGTAACCATTTACAACAAGCTCTTTGTCACCTCCATAAACGAGAAACATATCCTTAGTCCTTTTCAGGTATTTCAGGATGTTCTTGACCGCTGTCCAGTGATCCACTCTTGGATTACTTTGGTACCTCTCTGCTAAACTTATAGCAAGGCATACATCATGTCTGGTACACATCATTGCATACATGATAGAACCTATGGCTGAGGCATAGGGAATGACTTTCATTTTCTCTCTATCTTCCGCAGTGGTCGGGCATTGAGTCTGACTCAACTTCACACCTTGTAACACAGGCAAGAACCCTTTCTTTGACAGATCCATTTTGAACTTCTTCAAAACTTTATCTAGGTATGTGCTTTGTGAAAGTCCAATTAAGCGTCTGGATCTATCTCTATAGATCTTGATGCCTAATATATAAGCAGCTTCACTGAGGTCTTTCATTGAAAAATTCTTATTCAAGTATCCTTTTATGCCATCCAGAAATTCTATATCATTTCCAATCAACAATATGTCATCCACATATAATATTAGAAATGCTACAGAGCTCCCACTCACTTTCTTGTAAATACAGGCTTCTCCAAAAGTTTGTATAAAACCATATGCTTTGATCACACTATCAAAGCGTATATTCCAACTCCAAGAGGCTTGCACCAGTCCATAAATGGATCGCTGGAGCTTGCACACTTTGTTAGCACCTTTAGGATCGACAAAACCTTCTGATTGCATCATCTACAACTCTTCTTTAAGAAATCCATTAAGGAATGCAGTTTTGACATCCATTTGCCAAATTTCATAATCATAAAATGCGACAATTGCTAACATGATTCGGACAGACTTAAGCATCGCTACGGGTGAGAAGGTCTCATCGTAGTCAACTCCTTGAACTTGTCGAAAACCTTTCGCAACAAGTCAAGATTTGTAGACAGTAATATTGCCATCAATGTTAGCCTTCTTCTTGAAGATCCATTTATTTTCTATGGCTTGCCGATCATCGGGCAAGTCAACCAAAGTCCATACTTTGTTCTCATACATGGATCCCATCTCAGATTTCATGGCCTCAATCCATTTTGCGAAATCTGGGCTCATCATCGCTTCCTCATAGTTCATAGGTTCGTCATGGTCTAGTAAAATGACTTCCAGAACAGGATTACCGTACTGCTCTGGTACGGAACGTACTCTGGTTGACCTACGAGGTTCGGTAGTAACTTGATATGAAGTTTCATGATCATCATCATTAACTTCCTCATTGATTGGTGTAGGCATCACTGGAACTGATTTCTGTGATGTACTACTTTCCAATTCGAGAGAAGGTACAATTACCACATCAAGTTCTACTTTCCTCCCACTCACTTCTTTCGAGAGAAACTCCTTCTCTAGAAAGGATCCATTCTTAGCAACAAGTGTCTTGCCTTCGGATCTATGATAGAAGGTGTACCCAACAGTTTCTTTTGGGTATCCTATGAACACACACTTCTCCGATTTGGGTTCGAGCTTATCAGGTTGAAGCTTTTTCACATAAGCATCGCAACCCCAAACTTTAAGAAACGACAGCTTAGGTTTCTTGCCAAACCACAGTTCATATGGTGTCGTCTCAACGGATTTAGATGGTGCCATACTTAACGTGAATGCAGCCGTCTCTAAAGCATAACCCCCAAACGATAGTGGTAAATCGGTAAGAGACATCATAGATCGCACCATATCTAATAAAGTATGGTTACGATGTTCGGACACACCATTACGCTATGGTGATCCAGGTGGCGTGAGTTGCGAAACTATTCCACATTGTTTCAAATGAAGACCAAACTCGTAACTCAAATATTCGCCTCCGCGATCAGATCGTAGAAACTTTATTTTCTTGTTACGATGATTTTTCACTTCACTCTCAAATTCTTTGAACTTTTCTAAGGTTTCAGACTTGTGTTTCATTAAGTAGATATACCCATATCTTCTCAAATCATCTGTGAAGGTCAGAAAATAACGATACCCGCCATGAGCCTCAACACTCATTGGACCGCATACATCAGTATGTATTATTTCCAATAAGTCAGTGGCTCGCTCCATTGTTCCGGAGAACGGAGTCTTAGTCATCTTGCCCATGAGTCATGGTTCGCAAGCATCAAGTGATTCATAATCAAGTGATTCCAAAAGCCCATCTGCATGGAGTTTCTTCATGCGCTTTACATCAATATGACCCAAATGGCAGTGCCACAAATAAGTTGCACTATCATTATTAACTTTGCATCTTTTGGCATCAATATTATGAATATGTGTATCACTACGATCGAGATTCAACAAAAATAGACCACTCATCAAGGGTGCATGACCATTAAAGATATTACTCATATAAATAGAACAACCATTATTCTCTGATTTAAATGAATAACCGTCTCGCATCAAACAAGATCCAGATATAATGTTCATGCTCAACGCTGGCACCAATTAACAATTATTCAGGTCTAAAACTAATCCCGAAGGTAGATGTAGAGGTAGCGTGCCGACGGCGATCACATTGACCTTGGAACCATTTCCGACGCGCATCATCACCTCGTCCTTAGCCAATCTTCGTTTAATCTGTAGCCCCTGTTTCGAGTTGCAAATATGAGCAATAGAACCGGTATCAAATACCCAGGCGCTGCTACGAGCATTAGTAAGGTACACATCAATAACATGTATATCAAATATACCTTCCACTTTGCCATCCTTCCTATCCGCCAAATACTTGGGGCAGTTCCGCTTCCAGTGACCAGTCCCTTTGCAGTAGAAGCACTCAGTTTCAGGCTTAGGTCCAGACTTGGGTTTCTTCCCAGGAGCAGCAACTTGCTTGCTATTCTTCTTGAAGTTCCCCTTCTTCCCTTTGCCCTTTTTCTTGAAACTAGTGGTCCTGTTAACCATCAACACTTGATGCTCCTTCTTGATTTCTACCTCCACAGCCTTAAGCATTGCGAAGAGCTCGGGAACTGTCTTTTCCATCCCTTGCATATTATAGTTCATCACGAAGCCTTTATAGCTTGGTGGCAGTGATTGAAGAACTCTGTCAATAACACTATCATCCGGAAGATTAACTCCCAGCTGAGTCAAGTGGTTATGGTACCCCAGACGAGTATGTGTTCACTGACAGAACTATTCTCCTCCATCTTGCAGCTATAGAACTTGTTGGAGACTTCATATCTCTCAACTCGGGCATTTGCTTGAAATATTAACTTCAACTCCTGGAACATCTCATATGCTCCATGACGTTCAAAACGTCTTTGAAGTCCCGATTCTAAGCCGTAAAGCATGGCACACTGAACTATCGAGTAGTCATCAGATTTAGCTTGCCAGACATTCATAACGTCCGGAGTTGCTCCTGCAGCAGGCCTTGCACCTAGCGGTGCTTCAAGGACGTAATTCTTCTGTGCAACAATGAGGATAATCCTCAAGTTATGGACACAGTCCGTGTAGTTGCTACCATCATCTTTCAACTTAGCTTTCTCTAGGAACGCATTAAAATTCAAGGGAACGGTAGCACAGGCCACTGATCTACAACAACATAGATATGAAAAACCTATCAGGACTAAGTTCATGATAAATTTAAGTTCAATTAATCATATTACTAAAGAACTCCCACTTAGATAGACATCCCTCGAGTCATCTAAATGATCACGTGATCCATATCAACTAAACCATGTCCGATCATCACGTGAGATGGAGTAGTTTTCAATGGTGAACATCTCTATGTTGATCATATCTACTATATGATTCCCATTCGACCTTTCGGTCTCAGTGTTCCGAGGCCATGTCTGTACATGCTAGGCTCGTCAAGTTTAACCTGAGTATTCTGCACGTGCAAAACTGTCTTACACCCGTTGTATGTGAACGTAGAGCTTATCACACCCGATCATCACGTGATGTCTCGGCACGACGAACTGTAGCAATGGTGCATACTCAGGGAGAACACTTATACCTTGAAATTTAGTGAGATATCATCTTATAATGCTACCGTCGTACTAAGAAAAATAAGATGCATAAAAGATAAACATCAGATGCAATCAAAATATGTGACATGATATGGCCATCATCATCTTGTGCCTTTGATCTCCATCTCCAAAGCACCGTCATGATCTCCATCGTCACCGGCATGACACCTTGATCTCCATCGTAGCGTTGTTGTCGTCTCGCCAACTATTGCTTCTACAACTATCGCTACCGCATAGTGATAAAGTAAAGCAATTACATGGCGATTGCATTTCATACAAAAAAGCGACAACCATAAGGCTCCTGCCAGTTGCCGATAACTTCTACAAAACATGATCATCTCATACAATAACGTATATCACATAATGTCTTGACCATATCACATCACAAAATGTCCTGCAAAAACAAGTTAGACGTCCTCTAATTTGTTGTTGCAAGTTTTACGTGGCTGCTACGGGCTTCTAGTAAGAACCGTTCTTACCTACGCATCAAAACCACTACGATTTTTGTCAAGTGTGTTGTTTTAACCTTCAACAAGGACCGGCTGAGGGAGTCCTGGACTAAGGGGTCCTTGGGCATCCGGCCTGTTATCCATGGGCCGGACTGATGGGCTGTGAAGACATGAAAGCCGAAGACTGTACCCGTGTCCGGATTGGACTTTCCTTGGCGTGGAAGGCAAGCTTGGCGATCGACTATGAAGATTCCTTCTTATGTAACCGACTCTATGTAACCCTAGATCCTCCCGGTGTCTATATAAACCGGAGGAGTTAGTCCGGAAAGGATACACATATTACCATAGTCATACAGGCTAGACTTTTAGGGTTTAGCCATTACGATCTCGTGGTAGATCAACTCTTGTAATACTCATATTCATCAAGATCAATCAAGCAGGAAGTAGGGTATTACCTCCATAGAGAGGGCCCGAACCTGGGTAAACATCGTGTCCCCCGTCTCCTGTTACCATCGACCTTAGACGCACAGTTCGGGACCCCCTACCCGAGATCTGCCGGTTTTGACACCGATGTTGGTGCTTTCATTGAGAGTTCCATTGTGCCGTCGACGAAAGGTTTGATGGTCCCTTCAATCGTCGATAGTGACGCTCTCCAAGGATAAACCTTCCTCCCCGGACAGATTTTTGTGTTTGGCGGCTTCGTACTGCAGGCCAACTCGCTTGGCCATCTGGAGCAGATCGATAGCTACGCCCCTGGCCACCAGGTCAGATTTGGAAACTTGAACTACATCGCGGATATCCGTGGAGACTTGATCTTCAATGGATCCGGGACCGCGGCGATCGCTCCCCCTCGCTCCGATGAACATGACTTAAATCTGTCATCGGACCAGGTTCAGGAGATGGTTCCCGTAACCACTACGGCCTTAGATCCGGAGCAAATTGCACCATCCAAAGCCACAGAGTCGGCGGCATTGGAGCTGCACACAGACTCGACACCAAGGAATATCTGCGTCAACGGAATTCCGGACTCGTTTCCGGCTATAAACTCCGAACCGCATGCGCCTGTAGATACCGAGCTGGATCGGTCATCGATCTTCGAGTTCAGCGCCGCAGACGTCTTCCAACACTCGCCCTTGGGCGATGTGCTAAATTCATTAAAAAACCTGTCCCTGACGGGGGACTCACAGCCGAACTATGTCCGGTTCGAACTAGAGGCTGATGATGGGGAATTTTGCTTCCCACCCGCCACCCACTTCATAGCCACTGTCGAAGACTTAACCGACGAGCTTGATTATGGCTCCGAAGACATCGATGGTATGGACGACGATGCCGACAAGGAGCAAGGCCAAGCCCGCCATTCACTAGACGTTGGACGACCACCTCTTCGTACGACGTGTACATGGTTGATACACATAAGGATCTGGCGGCAATGACAAACAAGAGCCGGATGTGAATAAACCCTCTGAGATGCAGTCCAGGCGCCGGCGCCCTAAACGCCGCTCTAAGTCACATCGCTCAAAGGACAGCAACACTGGCACCGGGGAAAATAGTACTCCTGACGACGCCGAAAACAATGAAGACCCTGTTGGAGTAACATCCGAACAAGAGTAACAAGACAGCGAGCAAGCTAACCCTGATAAACAGGCCATGCTCAGTGACCCGGAGGACGATAGTTATCATCCACCCTCCGAGGATGAGGAGAGCCTCGGCAATGAGGACTTCATCGTGCCTGAGGCACCCTTCGAGCAGGAGCGCTTCAATCGCCAGCTAATAGCCACTACAAGAAGCCTGAAGAAGAAGCAGCAGCAGCTCCAAGCTGATCAGGACCTGCTCATTGACAAGTGGACTGATGTCCTAGCAACCGAAGAATACGACCTCGAGCGCCCAACCAAGAGCTACCCGAAACGCAGACTGCCACCTCAGTTCGCCGAGCAGGCGCCGGAGCCCATACCTCCCTCACGCAATATGGAGCGACCACCACGCGGACGGGACAGTGCAGCAGACCGACCAACCCGCGGTCGGGATAAAGGGCAACTCAGGCTGAACACCAGCCTGCTCCACCACGCAAAAGCAGAGACAAAATAGCTCGGGGTTATACATACGACCTCCGGCAGGACTTGGACAAAAGAGCAGGACTCACCAGATCAATTTATGGATCGCGAGGACGTTCTTCGACTCGCGACGACGGCTACCTATTCGGACGTGACAAACCCAGTCACACCCGGGCTGATAACCGCAGGCGGACTCCATCGCAGGTGCGCCGCGACGCGGCCCGATATAGAGGCGCCGCACACCCTCTTTGCTCACAGATGAAGTAATGGATCATGAATTCCCCGAGGGGTTCAAGCCCGTCAATATTGAATCATACGACGGAACAACCGACCCCGCAGTATGGATCGAGGACTTTATTCTCCACATCCACATGGCCCGTGGAGACGACCTCCACGCCATAAAATACCTCCCACTAAAACTCAAAGGGCCAGCTCGACACTGGCTAAATAGCCTGCCTGAAAATTCCATCGGCAGCTGGGAGGACTTGGAAGAAGCCTTCCTCGACAACTTCGAAGGTACATATGTCCGGCCGCCTGATGCCGATGACTTAAGCCACATAGTTCAACAACCTGGAGAATCAGCTAGAAAATTCTGGACTAGGTTCCTAACCAAAAAGAACCAGATCGTTGACTGTCCGGATGCCGAAGCCCTAGCAGCCTTTAAACACAGCATCCGTGACGAATGGCTAGCACGCCACCTCGGCCAAGAAAAGCCGAAGTCCATGGCATCCCTTACGGCACTCATGACCCGCTTTTGCGCGGGTGAGGACAGCTGGCTGGCTCGTAGCAAAAACACAGCCAGCGAGGCAGGCCCCTCCGAGGCCAAGAACAGCACCGGCAAGCTCCGGTGTAATAGGCACAAATGTCGAAGCAATGGCGATAACACCGATGACACCACAGTTAATGCCGGATTCAGCGGCTCCAAGTCCGGCCAACGGAAAAAGCCCTACAAAAGGAACAGTGAGGGACCATCCAGCCTAGACCGCATACTCGATCGTCCGTGCCAGATACATGGCACCCCAGATAAACAAGCCAATCACACCAACAGAGATTGTTGGGTTTTCAAACAGGCTGGCAAGTTAAATGCCGAAAACAAAGAAAAGGGATCACAAAGTGAGGATGAGGACGAAGAGCCCCGACAGCCGAACACTGGGGCAGAAGAAATTTCCCCCTCAAGTCAAAACGGTGAACATGATATATGCTACACACATCCCCAAAAGGGAGCGCAAGCGAGCACTCAGGGACGTCTACGCGGTAGAGCCAGTCGCCCCAAAATTCAATCCGTGGTCGTCATTTCCGATCACCATCGATCGTCGAGATCACCCAACTAGTACCCGCCATGGCGGTTCGGCTGCACTAGTCCTCGACCCAATTATCGACGGATTTCACCTAACACGGGTCCTGATGGACGGTGGTAGCAGCCTCAACTTGCTCTATCAAGACACAGTATGGAAGATGGGCATTAATCCCTCACGAATCAAACCCACAAAGACTACCTTTAAAGGAGTCATACCAGGCATAGAGGCCCGCTGTACGGGCTCAATCACGCTGGAGGTGGTCTTCGGTTCTCCGGACAACTTCCAAAGCGAAGAGTTAATCTTCGATATCGTCCCCTTCCGCAGTGGCTACCACGCACTGCTCGGACGAACCGCGTTTGCTAGATTCAACGCGGTGCCACACTATGCTTATCTCAAGCTTAAGATGCCCGGTCCACGCGGCGTCATAACAGTCAACGGAAACACAGAACACTCCCTCCGGACAGAGGAGCACACCGCCGCCCTAGCAGCAGAGGTACAAAGCGGCCTTCTCAAGCAGCACCATAGTCTGGCTGCCGAGCCCCTGGACATCGTTAAGAGGGTCCGGACTACACTGCAACAGGACAGCGCGGCTCGTCAAGAGCTTGATTAGCAATTCGACCTCCGTCCCAATCCCGATGAGGAGGTGGCATTTGTACCATGCGTACATAATTACGCACTCAAAATTCCATGGGCATCGACGGAGGCACAAGCTAGCCCGGGATCTACAGTTCGGCTAGACCGATCCCGGACACACATACAACTTTACTATCTCCTTTTCCCTTTTTTCAGGTTTCTCTTATGCAGGCCTCCATCGACGGCCTGATTAATGGTCCCGTCAAAGGATAAATACACCGGATTGACACGGAGCACAGGCGTACATGGGAAGCCCTAGAGGCCAGTTCAACGATTACTCTATCTGTTTTCAGGACCCACATGCAGCTCGCCTTTGGTTGTGGCATGTCCAATAGCCGGTTGCTTATTGCACTACTTTGTATCAATGTGCTTTGACGCATTAATCCAACTATAACGGAAACAGTTCATAGTCCAAGTTCAAGGGCCCCAGATACTATCTCTGTTTTCCTTTAAATTACCTATTTCCTAGCACCCGTACACTTTGGTACGTTTCATATCTGCCAGGGGCTCCTCATCGCCCCATAACACGGCAACAAAGTCCGAGCACTTCTTATAGAGAAGTCCGGCACCCCGAATTTAGCATTATATGCATCGGCTCCGAATCATGTCTTTGGTCAATAGTTGGGTTGCCCGGCTCCTGTGCTTGCTACCCTATGTTCTGCTACATCGGCTAGGGTAGTAAAGGGAGAACTACTGTGATTGTGCCCTGGTCTAAACCGGATGAGCACCTCACTAGAGAAAGCCGAAAACTGACTGTCATGATGCGGCGAGAGCCGGTCAGCTGTTCGAGGGTTACAAATCGATAGAGATTTTTCCGCATTATGCGAAGGATCGGTACTTCCCGATCAGACGCTCACAGCACCCTGGTTCATATACTAGGGGCTGCGCCCATGTTTTATTATAAAACTCCTATGGCTAAGTGAGGGCGTTTAAGCCACATAGTCCGATTGCCTGGTTCGTTGCGCTAAACAACTCCTTCAAGGACCATATAATTGGATCAAGATTGTTTAGATTTCATCCCGAACACCTCCGTACTACCTACGTGAGGGCAGAAGCCGACGGCTGGCCAACCCTCAAATTTTCATACACCACGGCCGCACAGGAGGAAACAATCAAAACATAACAAACACTATATTACAAACCGACTTTGTTTCAATAATACAAAGCAAAGACAACACGAATGTATTCATTCTAAAATGATGTCCTGCCCGCACTGCGCTGCCACAAGTCGAGAGCCTTCTAGGACATCCGCAAAATACCGCTCGGGTGTGCGGTGCTCCTTGCCCTCTGGCGGCCCTCGGGCCACTTCAACGGCGTTCATCTTCGCCCACCACATCTTGCAACGGGCGAAGGCCATGCGGGCACCTTCAACGCAGACTGATCGCTTGACGGTGTCCAGCCGCGGACAGGCTTCTACCAGCCGCTTCACGAGTCCGAAGTAGCTGCCGGGCATAGCTTCAGCTGCCATAGCCGGATTATCAAATCCTTCATGGCTAGTTTGGCCACCCTATGCAGCTCCACCAACTATTTCAGCTGGTCGGTAAAAGGCACCGGATGCTCTGGCACAGCGTACTGCGACTAGAACAGCTTCTCCGTGGAACTCCCTTCCCGGGCTCGAAAGAACTCCGCAACATCGGACGCGCTGCATGGTAGATCCGCAAACGCTCCTAGGCAACTCCGAACGCGGGTTAGTAAAAGGTACTTCCTCTCCGCATACTTGCTTTGCATGTTAAATGCCTTACCCGCTGCGATCTTCTTGGCCTCCTGGATCTCCTGGAGAGCGTCCCGGGCCTCATTCTGTGCGGCCTCTGCACCCTGGCGAACCTTGGCAAGTTCGGTCTCTCGGACCGACGCCTCGCGCTCCAAGGCTTCGCACTTCTTCACCGCATCCTGGAGCTCCTGCTGGACCTCCTTGACCCGGGCCTTGAGCTTTTTACGGGCGGCTTGCTGTTGGACAGCCTTCCCCTCGGCTTCACCTAGGGCCATTTTCAGGGCCTCGACCTTGGTCGCGGCTCCTGCACATATTACGACACTACGGTCAATATATAGAGCATACTCTTTCCGAACACACAGCAAGTCGTCACTCACCTTGCTTCTCCTGGAGCCGAATCTTAACCTCGCCGAGCTCGTTCTCGGCCCGCTCCAGCCTCTGCTTCAGTTCAGAGAGTTCGGCAGTATGCGAGGTTGCGGCCAACAGCGACGCCTGCTTATTCACACATATTAAGTTAGTCTCCTATAACAAAGGATTGATCCTCTGTCCGGTTCTTCTCACCGAACACCGGACAGTGTCTCAGGGGCTACTGTCTACTTGGGGTTTTTCTCTTTCTTACCTCGAAACCTGTCAACAAGTTGCTGCAGGCTTCATTCAGTCCACTCTTGGTGGACTGAACCTTCTCGATCACCGCACCCATAAGGACACGGTGCTCGTCTACAACGGAGGCGCCTCGTAGCACCTCCATCAGGTTATCCGGCGCCCCTGGATAGACAGGGGCCACCGGTGGAATCGGCACACCCCCCCCTCCTTCAAAGGGGGCTGCTCGCCCGACTCCGGAGCTATATTGTCAGGACCGGTTTCCGGGATATTAATTTCCCAGAAAATGGCCCTTGTGCTCACCAGCCCCAGGATTACTGTTAGCTGATGAGGCACCAACTTGATGCAGAAATTCCAAGCAAAGTACAAAATATGTAGTACAAGACCATTGTGGCATATGAGTACAACAATTGGTTTCTAGTGGTTGATGGCGGAAGCGGTTTGTGGTTCATCAGCGTCTATGGGACTCCATTTCCCACAGGAACAGCTGACCTGGATAACTCCTATCTTCGCGAGGCTGCTATCACCGTTGCTTAGGTTCCGGGGCTGTCATCGCAACGCTCCTCTCCAAGCAAGAAATCTGGCCAAGACAATAGCCAGGGACAAGCCAGTGAGTACTTTTGAATGTACTCGCAAACATTATGAACACGGGTATAATACAACGAATGATAATCATGATCTGAAATATTCTATGATCACTGTCAGTCACGAAATAAACAAAATCCATGATGCACGCATGCAGGTTGTTCATATAAAACATGAATATGCAATCCGAGAATAGAAATAAAAATGCACCGATCGGGTGTCTGAAGCGACGCCTCGAAAGGACGACAACAGAAAGCGTGCCTCAGTCGGGCGTCTGAGCGAAACCACAAAAAGGGCTTATAAAGTAAAATAAGTAACAAGCATGCCACAGTCGGGCGTCTGTGCGACACCACATAAAGGGCTTATAAAGTAAACAAATAACAAGCATGCCACAGTCGGGCGTCTGAGCGACACCACATAAAGGGCTTATAAAGTAAACAATCAACAAGCATGCCACAGTCGGGCATCTGAGCGACACCACATAAAGGGCTTATCAAGTAAAGAAATAACAATGCCTGCCATAGTCGGGCGTCTGAGCGACACCACATAAAGGGCTTATAAAGTAAACAAATAACAATGCGTGCCACAGTCGGGCGTCTGAGCGACACCACATAAAGGGCTTATAAGAAAATAATCACAATGAATATCCAGGAGGTAGAACCGTCCCAGGGATACTCAATAATTTAAGTAATAAAAAGGGCTAGTCCAATATAATAATAATCATAATCATCATAAGTCACAAGTCATGATCCATGTTCTGGTTTAACAGTGTCTCCTCCGAAGACCGACTCTAAGACCGACACTTGACCCATCCCAGACTGTAGTCCTTTCCCATGGACACGGCTATTCGAATAGATTTAACCTCTGCAGAGGGTGTACTCTTTACCCACGAGTAACGGATTCCTTTAGTCCATCGGGACTAATTCCATTTACGGTCTTTTAATTGAAAACACACCTGACCCGCACACACCAGCTTAACTTACCGGTGTCTGGAATCACCCACGACACCTGTCAAGCAAAACTCTAAGTGGGGAGGCTACAACCTCGACTTAGCATGGGATCACAAAATTTATAACGCGCGCTACTAAGGGGTGCCCCCCTCTCGGTCCCAACCGGAAACACCCATGCCCCCGGACCAGGTGGCATGCCTACCGGATGCATCCGGTATCTTCCACCATGGCCTCTCTATACGGTGTGTGCTAGGAAGGGGTTGACAACTTACTGAACCGTACCCTACCTGCGGCAGGGACAAGTGGTAGTACGAAACAAGTATGGGGGTTACTAGAACAAGACTCGATCTACGGCCGACTCAGGAGGTTCAAGTATTCCCTGTATGATTAGCATAACAAATATATTTCAATTAACAGATAGAATCACCACTCATCATACCTCATCATGCCATACTGGACACACTCGTCTCGACGAGGAACTAGGGACAAGCTCGTGTCTACCCAAGACAGAGACTTTCCCGGCTTCCTTTCGGTAGGCATGGAAGGCATACAAAGATGATTACTATCACAAGCATATCCATTTCTAACAGAAAAGAATCTTCATTATGCACTCATGCGTATGATTGTATCGTCACATGAAATAACGAATGCTCCATATCAAGGTGGTGTTGTAACCGTATCAAACAACACACAAAAATATTATGCCAGGGTTCAGAATGCTTGCCTTCAAGTTGTGGAGAGGCAGGGTGCATTCCAGAACTTTTGAAAGTTTTCTCCTCTCTCCAAAAATCCTATTTTTGAAAATATTCAAATTAACACATAGTTTCAAAACAGTACAAAAAAGTTGTTTCGAAAATTTTCAAATAAATACTAAAATAAACTAGACAGAATTTGAGAAACAACAAAAAAGAATCAAGTCATTTGGACTTATATTTAAAAAGTTATAGCCAGTCAAAGTTTAGTCAAAATCCTGTTTTAATAAAACCGGAAAAAAGAAAACGCACCGGCTAAGAATACGTTTCCAGAGAAGGGGAGACATACTTATCGGAAATACGCTTCCACCAGAGGGAAAACGTATCAGCCGGGTTGCGCCACTAGTGGCTTGGGCTGGCTCACCGATAGGTGGTCCCCACCTGTCGGGTTTGTCTGCTTCCCTCCGCGCGCGGCTGTGCCAGAGACAGAGGCGAGCTCCGGCGATGATTGCCGGCGACAAAGGGCACCAAACGATGCGCTCTGGATATGCACGTGCTTGGGGGAAGATGGCGCATCCATTGGAGGAGGTTAGGGGGCGGCGGAGCTCGAGGGCGAGTAGCCCTTCCTTCATGGCGGAGGGGAAGCTTCGGGAGGGGATGAAGCTTTGCACACCTCGACTCCCGGGCAAAATTGAATGTTGGAAAGGATCCTAGGGGTCATGGTGGAGCTAATGGTGGTGATAGGGCGAAGGGAGGGGCTCTGGTGGTGTCGGAATAGACAGAAGAGCGGCGGCGAGCGTCTCGGCCGGAGGTGAAGGAGATGGCCTCTTTCGGTCAATCCGTGGCTTGGGGTAGCTCTAAGGGAGGATTGGAGCACTGCTCGATGTCAAGGGGAGTCGGAGAAGGGCCTATATATAGGCGGTGACGTCGGTCCCGTGGCTGCGGATAAGCTCGCCGGCGAACCGTCGTCCTGTTGCTGGCAGGGCGACGTGGTGGAGGCTAGCGGGTTGGGCAGGGCGAGCAGATGAGGATGGACTGTTCTAAGGGGCAGCTGGCGCGCTGGAGTGGCTCGGGCGGCACCGCCCATGGCAGAGGCTGTCGGAGCGGCGGTGGCGGCTTGCGGTGGTGGCGCTGTGGAGCTCCAGGAGCGGCTCTGCAGCGAGGGAGGAGTCGGGGCGTGTCGGCTGCGAGTGGGGAAGGGCCAGAACGAGCGCGGGGCGACGGCAGTGGGACGCGGCGACTCGGTGCGCGCGCGTGCAAAACGCGCGCTCTGGGCGTGCCCAGCGCATGCACGCGAGGTGTTCGGCAAAATGCCAAGGCATGCCAGGAGGCTTGGGTGGGGCTGGGGATTACCAGGTCTAGGCTAGGGTTTGCAAGGAGATCAGTGGACAAGCTTGCTAGGTCAGGGGATCAAGTTCGCAATGCAAACTAATAATCATGCCAAATCTGTTCATGCACTCAAGGTGTTCGACGGAATGCTAAGTGCATCTAGGCAACTCTTGGGGTGTCCAAAAACTCCAGACCAGTGTCTCTTTAGATGTAGGTGATGGTGGCAAGGTCAGTTGGTCAAGACTAGAAACTTGATAGTGCAAGTTTTTGAGAAAACCAAATCTGGGCAGAAACTAAAGGCTATTATTGCATGGACTAAAAATACTCCAATGGGTCCACTCTCCTGGACTTAAGGGTTTGGTAGAGTGGTCTATAAGCAGGGAAAAGAATCATGGGTAAAAGGGCAAGTTAAAATATGGTTGCAGTAGAAAATACCAAACTGGGCCAGAGAGCAAAAGAGGATGTTTTGCTCAAATTTTCCATAGAACACCAGTGGGTTTTTGCATAAAGTTGAATAATATACTCCTACTGACCTCCCCTAATTTTGGTGGAAGTTTTAAAGAAATATTTAAATAGGTTGTAGTGCAAAAGTGCAATTGGACCAGATTTGAAAACTAGGGGTAAAGCTCAAAATCTCCAAATGACTAAAGGATATTTTTGCACAAAAGTGATCTAGGAACATCACATGTCATCCCCAAATTTTGGTGGGATTTTTAAATGAATTTATCAAAGGGTTGCAGTGCAAATGGGACCCTAAAACTTATGAAAACCCATTTTAGAGAAATAAAGCTCAGGGAAAAATAATTATAAATAATCCCACTGATAAAAGAATTGTTTTATTTGAGAGGGTAAACAAGTCCAATAATAATTGGAAAGTTTTCACTTGGGGTGAAAACTCCACAACTTAGAAGAAAAGAGAGATTCTGAGATCAAAAATAAATCCAGAAAAATAAAAATTTAATTTCCTGGCAAAATTTTAATAAACAAAACATGGTTAAATTTTTGGGGTGTTACATATATGGGTCTCCGGAATCGTATTCGGCTGAGGGCCGAATTGAATACGGCCCTCTTCGCCAGCCTCCATGGGGATCTGCTCCCCCATGTGTCCGGCAGTGGAGGTCTCGCCTTGTGGCGCCTCCCGGACAGCGTCCTGGGTTCCTCCCCGGCTCGGAGCGGTCCTCCGGGACAACACTTCGGGGTCGTCCCTGGCCCCGGGGGAATAAGCGGGCAGCGGCGACATGCTCACCATCTCCGACAGATCCAACGAACCTCCAGATGAGGATCGCTGGATGAGGTCGCGGGCCGGACTGCAATAGTACAGTTAACTATATCAAGATAATGAAGAGAAAGGGCCGAATGTGCGCATATGCGAGCCATGTCACTGCTACCTCTTGAGCACTGCGTTGGTTTTCCCTTGAAGAGGAAAGGGTGATGCAGTAAAGTAGCGTAAGTATTTCCCTCAGTTTTTGAGAACCAAGGTATCAATCCAGTAGGAGGCCACGCATGAGTCCCTCGCACCTACACAAACAAATAAATCCTCGCAACCAACGCAATAAAGTGGTTGTCAATCCCTTCACGGTCACTTACGAGAGTGAGATCTGGTAGATATGATAAGATAATATTTTTGGTATTTTTATGATAAAGATGCAAAGTAAAATAAAAGGGCAATAAAAATAACTAAGTGTTGGAAGATTAATATGATGGAAAATAGACCCGCGGGCCATAGGTTTCACTAGTGGCTTCTCTCAAGAGCATAAGTATTACGGTGGGTGAACAAATTACTGTTGAGCAATTGACAGAATTGAGCATAGTTATGAGAATATCTAGGTATGATCATGTATATAGGCATCACGTCTGAGACAAGTAGACCGACTCCTGCCTGCATCTACTACTATTACTCCACACATCGACCGCTATCCAGCATGCATCTAGAGTATTAAGTTCATAAGAACAGAGTAACGCTTTAAGCAAGATGACATGATGTAGAGGGATAAACTCATGCAATATGATATAAACCCCATCTTGTTATCCTCGATGGCAACAATACAATACGTGCCTTGCTGCCCGTACTGTCACTGGGATAGGACACCGCAAGATTGAACCCAAAGCTAAGCACTTCTCCCATTGCAAGAAAGATCAATCTAGTAGGCCAAACCAAACTGATAATTCGAAGAGACTTGCAAAGATAACCAATCATACATAAGAGAATTCAGAGAAGATTCAAATATTGTTCATAGATAAACTTGATCATAAACCCACAATTCATCGGTCTCAACAAACACACCGCAAAAGAAGATTACATCAAATAGATCTCCACAAGAGAGGGGGAGAACATTGTATTGAGATCCAAAAAGAGAGAAGAAGCCATCTAGCTAATAACTATGGACCCGAAGGTCTGAGGTAAACTACTCACACATCATCGGAGAGGCTATGGTGTTGATGTAGAAGCCCTCCGTGATCGATGCCCCCTCCGGCGGAGCTCCGGAAAAGGCCCCAAGATGGGATCTCACGGGTACAGAAGGTTGCGGCGATGGAATTAGGTTTTTGGCTCCGTATCTGGTAGTTTGGGGGTACTTAGGTATATATAGGAGGAAGAAGTATGCCGGTGGAGCAACGTGGGGCCCACGAGGGTGGAGGGCGCGCCCAGGGGGGTAGGCGCGCCCCCCTACCTCGTGCCTTCCTGGTTGATGTCTTGACGTAGGGTCCAAGTCCTCTGGATCACGTTCGTTCCGAAAATCACGTCCCCGAAGGTTTCATTCCGTTTGGACTCTGTTTGATATTCTTTTTCTGTGAAACTCTGAATAGGCAAAAAAACAGCAATTCTGGGTTGGGCCTCCGGTTAATAGGTTAGTCCCAAAAATAATATAAAATTGTATAATAAAGCCCAATAATGTCCAAAACAGAATATAATATAGCATGGAACAATCAAAAATTATAGATACGTTGGAGGCGTATCAAGCATCCCCAAGCTTAATTCTTGCTCGTCCTCGAGTAGGTAAATGATAAAAATAGAATTTTGATGTGGAATGCTACTTAGCATAATTTCAATGTAATTCTTCTTATTGTGGCACGAATGTTCAGTTTTAATATGATTCAGGATAAGAGTTCAATGTTGACATAAAAACAATAATACTTCAAGCATGCTAACCAAGCAATTATGTCTTATCAAAATAACATAGCCAAAGCAAGTTATCCCTACAAAATCATATAGTCTGGCTATGCTCCATCTTCCCCACACAAAATATTCATATCATGTACAACCCCGGTTTTAGCCAAGCAATTGGTTCATACTTTTTAACGCGCTTCAGCCTTTTCAATTCTTACGCAATACATGAGTGCAAGCCATGGATATAGCACTATGGTGGAATAAGGTATAATGGTATAATGGTAGGGGTTATGTGGGAAGACAAAAAAAGGACAAAGTCTCACATCAACGAGGCTAATCAACGGGCTATGGAGATGCCCATCAATTGATGTTAATGCAAAGAGTAGGGATTGCCATGCAACGGATGCACTAGAGCTATAAGTGTATGAAAGCTCAAAAAGAAACTAAGTGGGTGTGCATCCAACTTGCTTGCTCACGAAGACCTCGGGCATTTTGAGGAAGCCCATCATTGGAATATACAAGCCAAGTTCTATAATGAAATTTCTGAAGGAAATATGCCCTAGAGGCAATAATAAAGTTATTATTTATCTCCTTATATCATGATAAATGTTTATTATTCATGCTAGAGTTGTATTAACCGGAAACATAATACATGTGTGAATACATAGACAAACAGAGTGTCACTAGTATGCCTCTACTTGACTAGCTCGTTGATCAAAGATGGTTATGTTTCCTGGCCATAGACATGAGTTGTCATTTGATTAACGGGATCACATCATTAGGAGAATGATGTGATTGACATGACCCATTCCGTTAGCTTAGCACACGATTGTTTAGTATGTTGATATTGCTTTCTTCATGACTTATACATGTTCCTATGACTATGAGATTATGCAACTCCCGTGTACCGGAGGAACACTTTGTGTGCTACCAAACATCACAACGTAACTGGGTGATTATAAAGGTGCTCTACAGGTGTCTCCGAAGGTACTTGTTGGGTTGGCGTATTTCGAGATTAGGATTTGTCACTCCGATTGTCGGAGAGGTATCTCTGGGCCCTCTCGGTAATGCACATCACTTAAGCCTTGCAAGCATTGCAACTAATGAGTTAGTTGCGGGATGATGTATTACGGAACGAGTAAAGAGACTTGCCGGTAACGAGATTGAACTAGGTATTGAGATACCAACGATCAAATCTCGGGCAAGTAACATACCGATGACAAAGGGAACAACGTATGTTGTTATGCGGTCTGACCGATAAAGATCTTCGTAGAATATGTGGGAGCCAATATGAGCATCCAGGTTCCGCTATTGGTTATTGACCGGAGACGTGTCTCGGTCATGTCTACATAGTTCTCGAACCCGTAGGGTCCGCACGCTTAATGTTTCAATGACAGTTATATTATGAGTTTATATGTTTTGATGTACCGAAGGTTGTTCGGAGTCCCGGATGTGATCACGGACATGGCGAGGAGTCTCGAAATGGTCGAGACATGAAGATTGATATATTGGAAGCCTATGTTTGGATATCGGAAGTGTTCCGGGTGAAATCGGGATTTTACCGGAGTACCGAGAGGTTACCGGAACCCCCCAGCAACATAATGGGCCTTAGTGGGCCTAGGTGGAAGAGAGGAGAGGCGGCTAGGGCTGGGCCGCGCGCCCCTCCCCCTAGTCCGAATAGGACAAGGAGAGGGGGGCGGCGCCCCCCCCCTTCCTTCTTCTCCCTCTCCTCTTTCCCCCCTCCCAAGTCCTAATCCAACTAGGAAAGGGGGGAGTCCTACTCCCGGTGGGAGTAGGACTCCTCCTGGCGCGCCCCAAGGCTGGCCGCACCTCCCCCCTTTGCTCCTTTATATACGGGGGCAGGGGGCACCCTAGAGACACAACAATTGATCGTTTGATCTTTTAGCCGTGTGCGGTGCCCCCTCCACCATAGTCCACCTCGATAATACTGTAGCGGTGCTTAGGCGAAGCCCTGCGTCGGTAGAACATCATCATCATCACCACGCCGTCGTGCTGACGAAACTCTCCCTCAACACTCGGTTGGATCGGAGTTCGAGGGACGTCATCGGACTGAACGTGTGCTGAACTCGGAGGTGTCGTGCGTTCGGTACTTGATCGGTCGGATCGTGAAGACGTACGACTACATCAACCGCGTTGTGCTAACGCTTCCGCTTTCGGTCTATGAGGGTACATGGACAACACTCTCCCCTCTCGTTGCTATGCATCACCATGATCTTGCGTGTGCATAGGAATTTTTTTGAAATTACTACGTTCCCCAATAGTGGCATCCGAGCCTGGTTTTATGCGTTGATGTTATATGCACGAGTAGAACACAAGTGAGTTGTGGGCGATACAAGTCATACTGCTTACCAGCATGTCACACTTTGGTTCGGCGATATTGTTGGATGAAGCGGCCCGGATAGACATTACGCGTACGCTTACGCGAGACTGGTTCTACCGACGTGCTTTGCACATAGGTGGCTGGCGGGTGTCAGTTTCTCCAACTTTAGTTGAACCGAGTGTGGCTACGCCCGGTCCTTGTGAAGGTTAAAACAGCACTAACTTGACGAACTATCGTTGTGGTTTTGATGCGTAGGTAAGAACGGTTCTTGCTCAGCCTGTAGCAGCCACGTAAAACTTGCAACAACAAAGTAGAGGGTGTCTAACTTGTTTTTGCAGGGCATGTTGTGATGTGATATGGTCAAGATGTGATGAGATATAAGTTGTTGTATAAGATGATCATGTTTTGTTGAAGTTATCGGCAACTGGCAGAAGCCTTATGGTTGTCTCTTTATTGCATAAGATGCAAGCGCCAAATAATTGCTTTACTTTATCGCTATGCGATAGCAATAGTTGCAAGAGCAATAGTTGGCGAGACGACCATGTGACGACACATTGATATAGATCAAGATGATGGAGATCATGGTGTCATGCCAATGACGATGCTTTGGAGATGGAGATCACAAGCACAAGATGATGATGGCCATATCATATCACTTATATTGATTGCATGTGTTTATCTTTTATGCATCTTATCTTGCTTTGATTAATGGTAGCATTATAAGATGATCTCTCACTAAATTTCAAGATAAAAGTGTTCTCCCTGAGTATGCACCGTTGCCAAAGTTCGTCGTGCCCAGACACCACGTGATGATCGGGTGTGATAAGCTCTACGTTCATCTACAACGGGTGCAAGCCAGTTTTGCACACGCAAAATACTCAGGTTAAACTTGACGAGCCTAGCATATGCAGATATGGCCTCGGAACACTGAGACCGAAAGGTCGAGCGTGAATCATATAGTAGATATGATCAACATAGTGATGTTCACCATTGAAAACTACTCCATTTCACGTGATGATCGGTTATGGTTTAGTTGATTTGGATCACGTGATCACTTAGATGATTAGAGGGATGTCTATCTAAGTGGGAGTTCTTAAGTAATATGATTAATTGAACTTTAATTTATCATGAACTTAGTCCTGGTAGTATTAGCATATCTATGTTGTAGATCAATAGCTCGCGATGTTGCTCCCCGTTTAACATTTATATGTTCCTAGAGAAAACTAAGTTGAAAGATGTTAGTAGCAATGATGCGGATTGGATCCGTGATCTGAGGTTTATCCTCATTGCTGCACAGAAGAATTATGTCCTTGATGCACCGCTAGGTGACAGACCTATTGCAGGAGCAGATGCAGACGTTATGAACGTTTGGCTAGCTCAATATGATGACTACTTGATAGTTTAGTGCACCATGCTTAACGGCTTAGAATCGGGACTTCAAAGATGTTTTGAACATCATGGACCATATGAGATGTTCCAGGAGTTGAAGTTAATATTTCAAGCAAATACATGAGTTGAGAGATATGAAGTCTCCAACAAGTTCTATAGCTAAAAGATGGAGGAGAATATCTCAAGCAGTGAGCATGTGCTCAGATTGTCTGGGTACTACAATCGCTTGAATCAAGTGGGAGTTAATCTTCCAGATAAGATAGTGATTGACAGAATTCTCTAGTCACCATCACCAAGTTAGTAGAACTTCGTGATGAACTAGTATGCAAGGGATAACGTAGACGATTCCCGAGTTTTTCATGATGATGAAATCAGAAATCAAGAAAGAGCATCAAGTGTTGATGATTAACAAGACCACTAGTTTCAAGAAAAGGGCAAAGGGAAGAAGGGGAACTTCAAGAAGAATGGCAAGCGAGTTGCTGCTCAAGTGAAGAAGCCCAAGTCTGGACCTAAGCCTGAGACTGAGTGTTTCTGCTGCAATGGAACTGGTCACTGGAAGCGGAACTACCCCAAGTATTTGGCGGATAAGAAGGATGGCAAAGTGAACAAAGGTATATTTGATATACAGATTATTGATGTGTATTTTACTAGTGTTCATAGCAACCCCTCGGTATTTGATACTGGTTCAGTTGCTAAGAGTAGTAACTCGAACCGGGAGTTGCAGAATGAACAGAAACTAGTTAAGGGTGAAGTGACGATGTGTGTTGGAAATAGTTCCAAGATTGATATGATCATCATCGCACACTCCCTATACTTTCGGGATTATTGTTGAACCTAAATAAGTGTTATTTGGTGTTTGCATTGAGCATGAATATGATTTGATCATGTTCATTGCAATACGGTTATTCATTTAAGTTAGAGAATAATTGTTGTTCTGTTTACATGAATAAAACCTTATATGGTTACACACCCAATGAAAATGGTTCGTTGGACCTCGATCGTAGTGATACACATATTCATAATATTGAAGCCAAAAGATGCAAAGTTAATAATGATAGTGCAACATATTTGTGGCACTGCCGTTTAGGTCATATTGGTGTAAAGCGCATGAAGAAACTCCATGCTAATGGGCTTTTGGAATCACTTGATTATGAATCACTTGATGCTTGCGAACCATGCCTTATGGGCAAGATGACTAAGATTCCGTTCTCCAAAACAATGGAGCGAGCAACTGACTTATTGGAAATCATACATACTGATGTATATGGTCCGATGAATGTTGAGGCTCGCGGCAAGTATCGTTATTTTCTGACCTCCACAGATGATTTGAGCAGATATGGGTATATCTACTTGATGAAACACAAGTCTGAAACATTTGAAAAGTTCAAAGAATTTTAGAGTGAAGTGGAGAATCATCGTAACAAGAAAATAAAAGTTTCTACGATATGATCGCAGAGGTGAAATATTTGAGTTACGAGTTTGGCCTTCAGTTAAAACAATGTGAAATAGTTTCACTACTCACACCACCTGGAACACCACAGTGTAATGGTGTGTCCGAACGTCATAACCGTACTTTATAGGATATAGTGAGTTCTATGATGTTTCTTACCAATTTACCACTATAGTTTTGGGGTTATGCATTAGAGGCAGCTGCATTCACGTTAAAAAGGGCACCATCTAAATCCGTTGAGATGACACCTTATGAACTGTGGTTTGGCAAGAAACCAAAGTTGTTGTTTCTTAAAGTTTGGGGTTGCGATGCTTATGCAAAAAAGTTTCAACATGATAAGCTTGAACCCAAATCGGAGAAATGCGTCTTCATAGGATACCCAAAAGTTACTGTTGGGTACACCTTCTATCACAGATCCGAAGGCAAGATATTCGTTGCTAAGAATGGATCCTTTCTAGAGAAGGAGTTTCTCTCGAAAGAAGTGAGTGGGGGGAAAGTAGAACTTGATGAGGTAACTGTACCTGCTCCCTTATTGGAAAGTAGTTCATCACAGAAATCTGTTCCTGTGACTCCTACACCAATTAGTGAGGAAGCTAATGATGATGATCATGTAACTTCAGATCAAGCTACTACCGAACCTCGTAGGTCAACCAGAGTGAGATCCGCACCAGAGTGGTACGGTAATCCTATTCTGGAGGTCATGTTACTTGACCATGATGAACCTATGAACTATGAGGAAGCGATGATGAGCCCAGATTCCGCGAAATGGTTTGAGGCCATGAAATCTGAGATGGGATCCATGTATGAGAACAAAGTATGGACTTTGATTGACTTGC
Organism: Aegilops tauschii subsp. strangulata; assembly: GCF_002575655.3. Classification (NCBI taxonomy): domain Eukaryota; kingdom Viridiplantae; phylum Streptophyta; class Magnoliopsida; order Poales; family Poaceae; genus Aegilops; species Aegilops tauschii. The sequence continues at coordinate 91,129,585 of NC_053038.3, forward strand.
CCAAATGATCGGCGAGCCATTGAGATTAAATGGATCTTCAAGAGGAAGACGGACGCTGATAGTAGTGTTACTATCTACAAAGCTAGAATTGTCACAAAAGGTTTTCGAAAAGTTCAAGGTGTTGACTACGATGAGAGTTTCTCACTCGTATCTATGCTTAAGTCTGTCCGAATCATGTTAGCAATTGCCTCATTTTATGAAATCTGGCAAATGGATAAACAAAACTACATTCCTTAATGGAGTTATTAAAGAAGAGTTGTATATGATGCAACTAGAAGGTTTTGTCGATCCTAAAGGTGTTAACAAAATGTGCAAGCTCCAGCGATCCATCTATGGACTGGTGCAAGCATCTCGGAGTTGGAATATACGCTTTGATGAGTTGATCAAAGCATATAGTTTTATACAGACTTGCGGTGAAGCCTGTATTTACAAAAAAGTGAGTGGGAGCACTAGAACATTTCTGATATTATATGTGGATGACATATTGCTGATCGGAAATGACATAGAATTTCTGGATAGCATAAAGGGATACTTGAATAAGAGTTTTTCAATGAAAGACCTCGGTGAAGCTGCTCATATATTGGGCATTAAGATCTATAGAGATAGATCAAGACGCTTAATTGGACTTTCACAAAGCACATACCTTGATAAAGTTTTGAAGTAGTTCAAAATGGAATAGTCAAAGAAAGAGTTCTTGCCTGTGTTACAAGGTGTGAAATTGAGTAAGACTCAAAGCCCGACCACGGCAAAAGATAGAAAGAGAATGAAAGTCATTCCCTATGCCTCAGCCATAGGTTCTACAAAGTATGCCATGCTGCGTACCAGATCTATTGTATACCCTACCACAGAGTTTGGCAAGGGAGTACAATAGTGATCTAGGAGTGGATCACTGGACAGTGGTCAAAATTATCCTTAGTGGAATAAGGATATGTTTCTCGATTATGGAGGTGACAAAAGGTTCATCGTAAAGGGTTACGTCGATGCAAGTTTTTGACACTGATCCAGATGATTCTAAATCTCAATCTGGATACATATTGAAAGTGGGAGCAATTAGCTAGAGTAGCTCCGTGCAGAGCATTGTTGACATAGAAATTTGCAAAATACATACGGATCTGAATGTGGCAGACCCGTTGACTAAACTTCTCTCACAAGCAAAACATGATCACACCTTAGTACTCTTTGGGTGTTAATCACATAGCGATGTGAACTAGATTATTGACTCTAGTAAACCTTTTGGGTGTTGGTCACATGACGATGTGAACTATGGGTGTTAATCACATGGTGATGTGAACTATTGGTATTAAATCACATGGTGATGTGAACTAGATTATTGACTCTAGTGCAAGTGGGAGGCTGAAGGAAATATGCCCTAGAGGCAATAATAAAGTTATTATTTATTTCCTTATATCATGATAAATGTTTATTATTCATGCTAGAATTGTATTAACCGGAAACATAATACATGTGTGAATACATAGACAAACAGAGTGTCACTAGTATGCCTCTACTTGACTAGCTCGTTGATCAAAGATGGTTATGTTTCCTGGCCATAGACATGAGTTGTCATTTGATTAACGGGATCACATCATTAGGAGAATGATGTGATTGACATGACCCATTCCGTTAGCTTAGCACACGATCGTTTAGTATGTTGATATTGCTTTCTTCATGACTTATACATGTTCCTATGACTATGAGATTATGCAAGTCCCGTTTACCGGAGGAACACTTTGTGTGCTACCAAACGTCACAACGTAACTGGGTGATTATAAAGGTGCTCTACAGGTGTCTTCGAAGGTACTTGTTGGGTTGGCGTATTTCGAGATTAGGATTTGTCACTCCGATTGTCGGAGAGGTATCTCTGGGCCCTCTCGGTAATGCACATCACTTAAGCCTTGCAAGCATTGCAACTAATGAGTTAGTTGCGGGATGATGTATTACGGAACGAGTAAAGAGACTTGCCGGTAACGAGATTGAACTAGGTATTGAGATACCAACGATCGAATCTCGGGCAAGTAACATACCGATGACAAAGGGAACAACGTATGTTGTTATGCGGTTTGACCGATAAAGATCTTCATAGAATATGTGGGAGCCAATATGAGCATCTAGGTTCCGCTATTGGTTATTGACCGGAGACGTGTCTCGGTCATGTCTACATAGTTCTCGAACCCGTAGGGTCCGCACGCTTAACGTTTCGATGACAGTTATATTATGAGTTTATATGTTTTGATGTACTGAAGGTTGTTCGGAGTCCCGGATGTGATCACGGACATGACGAGGAGTCTCTAAATGGTCGAGACATGAAGATTGATATATTGGAAGCCTATGTTTGGATATCGGAAGTGTTCCGGGTGAAATCGGGATTTTACCGGAGTACCGGGAGGTTACCGGAACCCCCCGGCAACATAATGGGCCTTAGTGGGCCTAGGTGGAAGAGAGGAGAGGCGGCTAGGGCTGGGCTGTGCGCCCCTCCCCCTAGTCGGAATAGGACAAGGAGAGGGGGGCGGCGCCCCCCTTCCTTCTTCCCCCTCTCCTCTTTCCCCCTCCCAAGTCCTAATCCAACTAGGAAAGGGGGGAGTCCTACTCCCGGTGGGAGTAGGACTCCTCCTGGCGCGCCCCAAGGCTGGCCGCACCTCCCCCCTTTGCTCCTTTATATACGGGGGCTGGGGGCACCCTAGAGACACAACAATTGATCGTTTGATCTTTTAGCCGCGTGCGGTGCCCCCCTCCACCATAGTCCACCTTGATAATACTGTAGCGGTGCTTAGGCGAAGCCCTGCGTCGGTAGAACATCATCATCGTCACCACGCCGTTGTGCTGACGAAACTCTCCCTCAACACTCGGTTGGATCGGAGTTCGAGGGATGTCATCGGGCTGAACGTGTGCTGAACTCGGAGGTGTCGTGCGTTCGGTACTTGATCTGTCGGATTGTGAAGACGTACGACTACATCAACCGCGTTGTGCTAACGCTTCCGCTTTCGGTCTACGAGGGTACGTGGACAACACTCTCCCCTCTCGTTGCTATCCATCACCATGATCTTGCGTGTGCGTAGGAATTTTTTTGAAATTACTATCTTCCCCAACAATTTCCCACTAGTATATGAAAGTGACAAAATAAGAGACTCTCTATTATGAAGATCACGGTGCTACTTTGAAGCATAAGTGTGGTAAAAGGATAGTAACATTGTCCCTTCTCTCTTTTTCTCTCATTTTTCTTTTTTTATTTGGGCCTTTTTTTATGGCCTCTTTTTTTTAGTCTGGAGTCTCATCTCGACTTGTGGGGGAATCATAGTCTCCATCATCCTTTCCTCACTTGGGACAATGCTCTAATAATGATGATCATCACACTTTTATTTACTTACAACTCATGAATTACAACTCAATACTCAAAACAAAATATGACTCTATGTGGATGCCTCCGGCGGTGTACCGGGATATGCAATGAATCAAGAGCGACATGTATGAAAGAATTATGAATGGTGGCTTTGCCACAAATACAATGTCAACTACATGATCATGCAAAGCAATATGACAATGATGGAACGTGTCATGATAAACGAAACGATGGAAAGTTGCATGGCAATATATCTCGGAATGGCTATGGAAATGCCATAATAGGTAGGTATGGTGGCTGTTTTGAGGAAGATATAAGGAGGTTTATGTGTGATAGAGCGTATCATATCACGGGGTTTGGATGCACCGGCGAAGTTTGCACCAACTCTGAAGGTGAGAAAGGGCAATGCACGGTACCGAAGAGGCTAGAAAATTGCGGAAAGGTAAGTGTGGTATAATCCATGGACTCACATTAGTCATAAAGAACTCATATACTTATTGCAAAAATTTATTAGCCCTCGAAGCAAAGTACTACTACGCATGCTCCTAGGGGAAGGGTTGGTAGGAGTTAACCATCGCGCAATCCCGACCGCCACACAAAGGATGACAATCAATAAATACCTCATGCTCCGACTTCGTTACATAACGGTTCACCATACGTGCATGCTACGGGAATCACAAACTCCAACACAAGTATTTTTCAATTCCACAATTACTCAACTAGCACAACTATTATATTACCACCTTTATATCTCAAAACAATTATCTAGTATCAAATTTCTCATGATATTTAGTTGAAGCAAATTGCCATGCTATTTCATAGGACTCTCAAAAAGATATAAGTGAAGCATGAGAGAACAATAGTTTCTATAAAACAAATCTACCGCCGTGCTCTAAAAGATATAAGTGAAGTACTAGAGCAAAACTATATAACTCAAAAGATATAAGTGAAGCACATAGAGTATTCTAACAATTTCTGAATCATGTGTGTCTCTCTTAAAAGGTGTGTACAGCAAGGATGATTGTGTTAAACTAAGAACAAATACTCAAATAATACAAGACGCTCCAAGCAAAACACATATCATGTGGTGAATAAAAATATAGCTCCAAGTAAAGTTACCGATGGAAGTAGACGAAAGAGGGGATGTCTTCCGGGGCATCCCCAAGCTTTGGCTTTTAGGTGTCCTTAGATTATATTGGGGTGCCATGGGCATCCCCAAGCTTAGGCTCTTGCCACTCCTTGTTCCATAATCCATCAAATCTTTTACCCAAAACTTGAAAACTTCACAACACAAAACTTAACAGAAAATCTCATGAGCTCCGTTAGCGAAAGAAAACAAAACACCACTTCAAGGTACTGTAATGAACTCATTATTTATTTATATTGGTGTTAAACCTACTGTATTCCAACTTCTCTATGGTTTATAAACTATTTTACTAGCCATAGATTCATCAAAATAAGCAAACAACACACGAAAAACAGAATCTATCAAAAACAGAACAGTCTGTAGTAATCTGTAACTAACGCAAACTTCTGGAATTCCAAAAATTCAGCCAAAATAGGACGCCCTAGATAAATTTTTTATTTATCAGCAGCAATTGGAATCAATATTTTATCACGTTCTGGTGATTTTTAACAATTATTTTCATGAACAGAAAGTTTCTGGAATTTTCAGCAAGATCAAATAACTATCATCCAAGAAGATCCTATAGGTTTAACTTGGCACAAACACTAATTAAAACATAAAAACACATCTAACCAGAGGCTAGATCAAATATTTATTCCTAAACAGAAGCAAAAAGCAAAAAAAAAAAAAATTGGGTTGCCTCCCAACAAACGCTATCGTTTAACGCCCCTAGCTAGGCATAATAGCAAGGATAGATCTAGGGATTTCTATCTTTGGTTGGCAATCCATAAGTGGCTCTCATAATAGATTCATAAGGTAATTTTATTTTCTTTCTAGGAAAGTGTTCCATGCCTTTCCTTAACGGAAATTGGAATCTAATATTCCCTTCCTTCATATTAATAATTGCACCAATCGTTCTAAGGAAAGGTCTACCAAGAAAACTAGGACATGAAGGATTGCAATATATATCAAGAACAATAAAATCTACGGGCACATAATTCCTATTTGAAATAATAAGAACATCATTAATTCTTCCCATAGGTTTCTTAATGGTGGAATCCGCAAGGTGCAAGTTTAGAGAGCAATCATCAAAATCACGGAAACCTAGCAAATCACACAAAGTCTTTGAAATCGTGGAAACACTACCACCCAAATCACACAAAGCATAGCATTCATGATCTTTAATTTTAATCTTAATAGTAGGTTCCCACTCATCATAGAGTTTTCTAGGGATAGAAACTTCCAACTCAAGTTTTTCTTCATAAGATTGCATCAAAGCATCAACGATATGTTTAGTAAAAGCTTTATTTTGGCTATAAGCATGTGGAGAATTTAGCACGGATTGCAACAAGGAAATAAAATCTATCAAAGAGCAATTATCATAATTAAATTCCTTGAAATCCAAAATAGTGGGTTCATTAATATCTAGAGTTTTGATCTCTTCAATCCCACTTTTAACAATTTTTGCATCAAGATCTAAAAACTCAGAATTTTTGGAACGCCTTCTAGGTAAAGGTGGATCATCTTCAGTCCCATCATTATCAAGATTCATATTGCAAAACAAAGATTTAATAGGGGACACATCAATAACTTTTAGATCTTCATCTTTATTTTCATAACTAGAAGAACACGCTTTCACAAAACAATCTTTCTTAGCACGCATCCTAGCGGTTCTTTCTTTGCACTCATCAATGAAAATTCTCATGGCTTTGAGAGACTCATTGATATCATGCTTAGGTGGAATAGATCTAAGTTTTAAAGAATCAACATCAAGAGAAATTCTATCAACGTTCCTAGCCAATTCATCAACTTTAAGCAATTTTTCTTCAAGCAAAGCATTGAAATTCTTTTGCGAATTCATAAAATCCTTAACACTAGTCTCAAATTCAGAGGGCATCTTATTAAAATTTCCATAAGAGTTGTTATAGGAATTACCATAATTATTAGAGGAATTACTAGGATACTGCCTAGGATTAAAGTTTCCTCTATATGCGTTGTTACCAAAATTATTCCTACCAACAAAATTCACATCCATAGATTCATTATTATTCTCAATCAAAGTAGACAAAGGCATATCATTAGGATCAGAAGAAACACTTTTATTAGCAAATAATTTCATAAGTTCATCCATCTTTCCACTCAAAACATTAATTTCTTCTATCGCATGCACTTTCTTATTAGTAGATCTTTCAGTGTGCCATTGAGAATAATTAACCATAATATTATCTAGGAGTTTAGTAGCTTCTCCTAAAGTGATTTCCATAAAAGTGCCTCCTGCGGCCGAATCTAAAAGATTTCTAGAAGCAAAATTCAATCCGGCATAACATTTTTGTATAATCATCCACAAATTCAAACCATGAGTAGGGCAATTACGTATCATTAGTTTCATCCTCTCCCAAGCTTGTGCAACATATTCATGATCAAGTTGCTTAAAATTCATGATGTCGTTTCTAAGAGAGATGATCTTAGCGGGAGGAAAATACTTAGAGATAAAAGCATCTTTGCACTTATTCCAAGAATCAATACTATTTTAGGCAAAGACGAAAACCAAGCTTTAGCACGATCTCTAAGCAAAAAAGGAAATAGCTTCAATTTAACAATATCATTGTCCACATCTTTCTTCTTTTGCATATCACACAAATCAACGAAGCTATTTAGATGGGTAGCGGCATCTTCACTGGGAAGGCCGGCGAATTGATCTTTCATGACAAGATTCAAGAAAGCAGCATTCATTTTACCAGATTCAGTATCGGTAAGAGGAGCAATCGGAGTGCTAAGAAAATCACTATTGTTGGTATTGGTAAAGTAACACAATTTAGTATTATCTTGAGCCATCGTGACAAGCAAGCAATCCAACACACGAGCAAACAAGAAGCAAGTGAAAAAGAGGCGAACGGAAAAGAGAGGGCGAATAAAACGGCAAGGGTGAAGTGGTGGAGAGGAAAACGAGAGGCAAATGGCAAATAATGTAATGCGGGAGATAAGGGTTTGTGATGGGTACTTGGTATGTTGACTTTTGCGTGGACTCCTCGGCAACGGCGCCAGAAATCGCACGTTGGCGGGAGTCTAATCTTTACTTGACTTGGTGTGAGCCTCCCCGGCAACGGCGCCAGAAATCCTTCTTGCTACCTCTTGAGCACCGCGTTGGTTTTCCCTCGAAGAGGAAAGGGTGATGCAGTAAAGTAGCGTAAGTATTTCCCTCAGTTTTTGAGAACCAAGGTATCAATCCAGTAGGAGGCCACGCACGAGTCCCTCGCACCTACACAAACAAATAAATCCTCGCAACCAACGCAATAAAGGGGTTGTCAATCCCTTCATGGTCACTTACGAGAGTGAGATCTAGTAGATATGATAAGATAATATTTTTGGTATTTTTATGATAAAGATGCAAAGTAAAATAAAAGGGCAATAAAAATAACTAAGTGTTGGAAGATTAATATGATGGAAAATAGACCCGGGGGCCATAGGTTTCACTAGTGGCTTCTCTCGAGAGCATAAGTATTACGGTGGGTGAACAAATTACTGTTGAGCAATTGACAGAATTGAGCATAGTTATGAGAATATCTAGGTATGATCATGTATATAGGCATCACGTCCGAGAGAAGTATACCGACTCCTACCTGCATCTACTACTATTACTCCACACATCGACCGCTATCTAGCATGCATCTAGAGTATTAAGTTCATAAGAACAGAGTAACGCTTTAAGCAAGATGACATGATGTAGAGGGATAAACTCATGCAATATGATATAAACCCCATCTTGTTATCCTCGATGGCAACAATACAATACGTGCCTTGCTGCCCCTACTATCACTGGGAAAGGACACCGCAAGATTGAACCCAAAGCTAAGCACTTCTCCCATTGCAAGAAAGATCAATCTAGTAGGCCAAACCAAACTGATAATTTGAAGAGACTTGCAAAGATAACCAATCATACATAAAAGAATTCAGAGAAGATTCAAATATTGTTCATAGATAAACTTGATCATAAACCCACAATTCATCGGTCTCAACAAACACACCGCAAAACAAGATTACATCAAATAGATCTCCACAAGAGAGGCGGAGAACATTGTATTGAGATCCAAAAAGAGAGAAGAAGCCATCTAGCTAATAACTATGGACCCGAAGGTCTGAGGTAAACTACTCACACATCATCGGAGAGGCTATGGTGTTGATGTAGAAGCCCTCCATGATCGATGCCCCCTCCGGCGGAGCTCCAAAGGCCCCAAGATGGGATCTCACGGGTACAGAAGGTTGCGGCGGTGGAATTAGGTTTTTGGCTCCGTATCTGGTAGTTTGGATGTACGTAGGTATATATAGGAGGAAGAAGTACGTCGGTGGAGCAACATGGGGCCCACGAGGGTGGAGGGCGCGCCCAGGGGGGTAGGCGCGCCCCCTACCTCGTGCCTTCCTGGTTGATGTCTTGACGTAGGGTCCAAGTCCTCTGGATCACGTTCGTTCCGAAAATCACGTTCCCGAAGGTTTCATTCCGTTTGGACTCCGTTTGATATTCTTTTTCTGTGAAACTCTGAAATAGGCAAAAAACAGCAATTCTGGGCTGGGCCTCCGGTTAATAGGTTAGTCCCAAAAATAATATAAAAGTGTATAATAAAGCTTAATAATGTCCAAAACAGAATATAATATAGCATGGAACAATCAAAAATTATAGATACGTTGGAGACGTATAAGTCACTTACGATGCGGCCTGGGGCTTAGTGCGGGGACGTCGTTCCGGACTGCTGTCAACGTCCCACGCGGTGTTGACCGCTGGGACGCCCTTCCCCTTCTTGGGCGTCTCCGCCTCCAGATGCGAGGAAGCCGCCCTCTTCTTCTTTCTCTACTCAGGGGGAGGGTTGTTCTCCTCCTCCTCCTCCTCTTCCTCGTCATTGTCCTCAGGGACAGAGGAATGGGCTTCGTCGTCTTCGGACGCCACGTCCGAAGTGCCCTTGCGACGGGGGCCACTCCTGGCCCCCTTGGCCTTCTTCTTAGCCTTCTTCTCCGGCGCCTTATAGGGCGCCCGCCTTATAGGGCGCCGACACCAGCATCTTCGCTAGACGCGGGATGACCGGTTCTTCGGGCAACGGAGCCGGACACTGGATCCGTTTCGCCCTCTCCATCCAGTCCTGAAAAAGCAATAATAAAAGCTCAGGCATCATCCTTGAAACAAACAAGTAGGGAATACATTAAAAATTACATACCTCGCTGGCGAGGTGCTTAGCGTCGTGCCCGCAATCTGAATCTGCGGCCGGTGGTTTCTCCTTGCCCTTAAAGAGCAACTTCCAGGCACCTTCGTGAGTAGTCTCGAAGAGCCTTACCAAGGTCTGGTGCTTCTTTGAATTAAACTCCCACAGAGGGCGGCTTCGGCGCTGGCACGGAAGAATCCGGCGAACTAGCATCACCTGAATTACGTCAACAAGCTTGACATTCTTGGTCACCATGCTTTGAACGCGCGTCTGCAGCGCTATCAGCTCGTCAGGTGAACACCAGTCCGAACTCTTCTTGACCCAGGAGGTGAGTCGCATGGGAGCACCGGAGCGGAATTCGGCAGCTGCGGCCCAGGTGGTGCCGCGAGGTTCTGTGATGTAGAACCACTGCTTCTGCCACTCCTTTACTGTGTCCACAGAAGTGCCTTTGGGCCAGGAGACGTTGAACAGCTTACTCACCATGGCTCCTCCGCACTCCGCGTGCTGGCCGTCCACCACCTTCGGCTTCACGTTGAAGACTTTGAGCCATAGCCCGAAGTGGGGTTGGATGCGGAGGAAGGCCTCACACACGACGATAACCGCTGAGATGTTGAGGAAGGAATTCGGGGACAGATCATGGAAATCTATCCCGTAATAATACATCAGCCCGCGGACGAAAGGGTGGAGTGGAAACCCTAGCCCGCAGAAGAAATGGGGGATGAATATTACCCTCTCGGCGAGCTTCGGCGTGGGGACGACTTGTCCCTCGGCCGGCAGACGGTGGGCGATCTCCTTCGCCAGATATCCGGCCGCCCGAAGCTCAGTAATGTCCTCCTCCTTGACGGAGGAGACCATCCACTTGCCCTGACCTCTGGATCCGGACATGGTTCAGTGCTAGCTTGAGTGGAAAGGATATGAGAACTTGGGCGCTGGAGCTCGAGATTGGAAGGGCGGAGACAGGGAGGGCGTGAGAAAGGAAGAGGGAATCCTTATCCCTTATAAAGGCAGCGAATATTGAATGCCTCCTCTCTCGCCTTAAGATTCGCCTATTCCCAAGGGCTGTATAAGCGGCACGGTTGGGTTACCCATGCCAGCATTGATGAGAATCCCGCAATAAGGGGACACGATCTCTGCTTCGACAAGACGTACCAATGGCAACCGCGTCTCGAAACATGGAGCGGCAGATGAAAAACGGTTCGAAATTATGACCGGACAGACGTGATGTCATGTTGTGAAAAGTTGTCAGCAGATTAGACTCGTGCAAGTATTATATCCTCTCCACGGTCGTGTGTGGTATGCGTTACAGGTCCGGATACTATCGTTGCGTCCGAAGACTATCTTGGAGTTCGAAAAAGGGGAACCCGCCTTGCAATGCCGAAGACAATCTGCGCGCCGGACTCCTCGTCATTGAAGCCAGGTTCAGGGGCTACTGAGGGAGTCCTGGACTAAGGGGTCCTCGGGCGTCCGACCTGTTATCCATGGGCCGGACTGATGGGCTGTGAAGACATGAAGGCCGAAGACTGTACCCGTGTCTGGATTGGACTCTCCTTGGCGTGGAAGGCAAGCTTGGCGACCGACTATGAAGATTCCTTCTTATGTAACCGACTCTATGTAACCCTGGATCCTCCCGGTGTCTATATAAACCGGAGGAGTTAGTCCGGAAAGGATACACACATTACCATAGTCATACAGGCTAGACTTTTAGGGTTTAGCCATTACGATCTCGTGGTAGATCAACTCTTGTAATACTCATATTCATCAAGATCAATCAAGCAAGAAGTAGGGTATTACCTCCATAGAGAGGGCCCGAACCCGGGTAAACATCGTGTCCCCCGTCTCCTGTTACCATCGACCTTAGACGCACAGTTCGGGACCCCCTACCCAAGATCCGCCGGTTTTGACACCGACACCGGCCGTAGTAAAATTCGATTCAACTAAAGTTGGAGAAACAGACACCCGCCAGCCACCTTTAAGCAAAACAAGTTGCATGTCTGTCAGTGGAACCGGTCTCATGAACATGGTCATGTAAGGTTGGTCCGGGCCGCTTCATCCAACAATACCGCCGAATCAAAATAAGACGTTGGTGGTAAGCAGAATGACTATGATCGCCCACAACTCTTTGTGTTGTACTCGTGCATATCATCTACGCATAGACCTGGCTCGGATGCCATTGTTGGGAAACATAGTATGCAATTTCAAAATTTTCCTACGATCACGCAAGATCTATATAGGAGATGCATAGCAACGAGAGGGGGAGAGTGTGTCCACGTACCCTCGTAGACCGAAAGCGGAAGCGTTAGGTTAACGCGGTTGATGTAGTCAAACGTCTTCGCGATCCAACCGAACGTACGGCACCTCCGAGTTCAGCACACGTTCAGCTCGATGACGTCCCTCGAACTCTTGATCCAGCAAAGTGTCGAGGGAGAGTTTCGCCAGCACGATGGCATGGTGACGGTGATGGTGATGTGATCCGCGCAGGGCTTCGCCTAAGCACTACATGAATATGACCGGAGGAGTGAACTGTGGAGGGAGACGCCGCACACGGCTTTGAACAATTGGTGGGTCTCCAAGGGGTGCCCTGCCCACATATATAAAGGAGGGAGAGGGAGGAGGCCGGCCCTAGGGGGCGCGCCAAGTGGGGGGAGTCCTAATAGGATTCGCCCCCCCTCTTATTCCTTCTCATGGAGGGGGAAAAGGGGGAAGGAGAGGGAGGAGGAGAAGGAAAGGGGGGCGCCGCCCCCTCCCGTAGTCCAATTCGGACTCCCATGGGGGGGGGATGCGCGGCTACCCATTGTGGGCTGCCTCCTCTCTCCCCTATGGCCCATAGTGGCCCATTACTTTCCCCGGGGGGTTCCAGTAACCCCTCAGTACTCCGAAAAATACCCGAACCACTTCGAAACCATTCTGGTGTCCGAATACCATCGTCCAATATATCAATCTTTACCTCTCGACTATTACGAGACTCCTCGTCATGTCTGTGATCTCATCTGGGACTCCAAACAATCTTAGGTCACCAAAACACATAACTCATAATACAAACAGTCATCCAACGTTAAGCGTGCGGACCCTACGGGTTCGAGAACTATGTAGACCTAACCAAGACGCATCTCTGATCAATAACCAACAGTGGAACCTGGATGCTCATATTGGTTCCTACATATTCTACGAAGATCTTTATCGGTCAAACCGCAATGACAACATACGTCATTCCCTTTGTCATCGGTATGTTACTTGCCCGAGATTCGATCGTCGATACCCTCATACCTAGTTCGATCTCATTACCGGCAAGTCTCTTTACTCGTTCCGTAATGCATCATCCTGCAACTAACTCATTAGTCACATTAATTGCAAGGCTTATCATGATGTGCATTACCGAGAGGGCCCAGAGATACCTCTCCGATACTCGGAGTGACAAATCCTAATCTCGATCTATGCCAACCAACCAAACACGTTCGGAGACACCTGTAGAGCATCTTTATAATCACCCAGTTACGTTGTGACGTTTGATAGCACACAAGGTGTTCCTCCGGTATTCGGGAGTTGCATAATCTCATAGTCAAAGGAATATGTATAAGTCATGAAGAAAGCAATAGCAATAAAACTTAATGATCATAATGCTAAGCTAACGGAGGGGTCTTGTCCATCACATCATTCTTCTAATGATGTGATCTCATTCATCAAATGACAACACATGTCTATGGTTAGGAAACTTAACCATCTTTGATTAACGAGCTAGTCAAGTAGAGGCATACTAGGGACACTATGTTTTGTCTATGTATTCACACATGTATCAAGTTTCCGATTAATACAATTGTAGCATGAATAATAAACATTTATCATGATATAAGGAAATATAAATAACAACTTTATTATTGCCTCTAGGGCATATTTCCTTAAGTGAGCCCCTCCCACGTCGCCATCTCCACCACCCTGTTGCTCAGATTGAGCACCTCCTGCGCCGACTCCTTGGGGCAGTAGGACCAGTTGGTCATGGCGTGCGGCGTCACGTCGACGAAGGGCGGCATCTTGATGCGGTCCGCGCCAAGGTTGCGGACGTAGAAGAAGGAATTCTGCCATTTCTTGGCAGATTCCTCCAACGGCATCTTGCGGCACCCCCCATGCGTCTGCAACAAGATGACGGCGGCCCCGCATGCGGATATGATGCCGGCCTCTGGCCCCTGCTACTTCAAGAAGAAGAACCGGACCCACAGATCGACGGTGGGCTCGATGCCCAAGTAGCCCTCGCACAGGATGACGAACCCTGAGAGCTGCAGCACCGCGTTCACGCCCAGGTGGTGCGGCTGCAGCCCCAAGAACTCCAAGAACGCGCGGAAGAAGTCGCTCGCGGGGAGACCGAAGCCATGCTTTAAGTGGGTGAAGAAGACCACGCGCTCAATCCCCTCCGGCCGCGGCGCCAGCTCGCCGTTCGGCAGGCGCACGGCCACCTCCGTCTCCGGAGGCAGCCGCTATGTGTCACGCAGATACTGGATATCCCCAGCAGTGATGGTGGATCCCATCCATGAGCCTTTAGGCAGCGCCATCGGCGGTGCGGGGCGCGTGGGCGAAGACAAGAAGGAAGAAGCGGTGACGGAGAGCTGCGGAGCGGCCGCTGAGTGCTGTGGAACGGCGACGGCATTTCGCTCAAGAGCGGAAGGGCATCGCGGCGTGCGTCGGTCGCAGAAGCAAGAGCATAGAGGAAGAAGGAAATGGGGGGCACGTGCGTGAATGATTTCTGTCGCCCCCTCCCCCCAATTTATAAGCCACGGACTGAACATGGGGAAGTGGGATCGTTTGCGCCCGCCCCTCCCACTTCCCCGCATTAAGTGCGCACGATCCATGCGCACATTAACTGCCTCGAGAAGGGCAACCGCCCATGGACACCACAATAAATCCGCACGCGTGGGCCGAGGGCACAAAGTGGCGGGCCCCAGCCCGCTGTCATGTCTCGTCGCGTGTGTGGCCTGTCAGGGCCTCTTCAGTTTCCGAGCGCCACCTGGCGCCCGTGCCAAACCCAAGAGATCGCGTCCCTTCCCCTTCAAGTTTCGACGGCCTCTTTGGTTTCCCGCCCGTGCCGGGATGCCGCGATCCGACTTCCGAAAGCCGGCACACAGTGGGTGTTGCCGGACCCGGCGGTCGCAAGCTTCATCAACATCTGCCACCTCTTCAAGGGGTGAAACTGCAAAGGCCCCCCTACTTGAAGCCGACGAGCCTTCACAACTTCAGGGACTACTATCGGGTGGATGAATCTCGGGCAGGCAAGGGAACCCGGATCCTTTTCAAAAACATCGGGGCTAGCATCGCCCCTCAATCCAGCTCGCACTTGGCCGGGTTCCGCAACCCGGTCGAAATCGCAACACGGCCAGGCCCGCTAGGGAATGTCGACCGAACTCGACAAACCAAGACTTCTCCAACCAGCCAGCGCCCTCATGGCGTCTTCCTCAACCCGGCCTCGGGTCAGCTCCCGTCCCATCCAAGGCGTACAACAGAACAAGTCCCCGTATAAGAGATGAGCGTGGACACAGTGCTCCACCAACCCCGCTGACCAGCAGGAGCGTGGCTACAGTGTCCCACCTACTCCGCTGACCAGGGCCAGCGTGGCAACAATGCCCCCTTCGTCCTGCTGACACAAGCCGATGGCGACCAGGCGGAGCACCACTATAGCCGAGCCGGCCCAACCACTCCGTGACACACGACAAGACGAAGAACAATGCCCCCTGGCGCGTGGGGCCCATGCCCGGAGAACCCGACAATCCTGGTACCCGGCGGGTCCCAGCACCGGCTTCCCAAGCACTGACATCTCGGCCCCATGGCCTTGTAACTTTACCTTTGTAGCCCTGGGGGTTGACCTATAAAAACCTCCCGTGAGCCCCCCATGTACACAGGCAGACGCACAATCGATCCACCCACGTCACACACACTCACTCACGGAGAAGGAGCAGCCTAAGCCTTGGTCTGCCTTCCTTTCTCCCCCAAACAGCTCTAGGAGCAACTCTGTACTACTCCGCATATATACCACTCTCGGCAGGACTAGGGGTGTTATCTCTCCGGAGAGCCCCGAACCTGGGTATGTCTTGCGTCTCACGCCCGCTCATGCCGACCTCGCCTCTGGAGCCCACCGGTGCCCTCGAGCCTGTCCCTCTCTTTAGCCATCCTTTGGCATCTGCCGTGCGCCCACCACGACCTCGCCTCGGTGGAAGCCACGTGTCGGTTGCCCTTGACGAAAACACTTCCATGACGCGGTATTTTATCGTCATGGAAGTGGACACTTTCGTGATGATAATTTCAGTATTGTCATGAAACACTTCTACGACATCATATGTATGACTATCTTGATTCTGTAATAAAATCGTCACGGACGTACATGCATGATAGAAAACGTGACCTACTGTGACAAACACGTATCATCACAGAAGTGTTTTTTGTAGTGTTGTAAACTGTGGAGAGGCCGTGCTTTTGGTCTTCCGTTCGAGGGACTGTTCGTGGACGGTTCGAGGGATCATTCACCTACTGTTCGAGCGACTTCAAGTACGATCTACACCGACTCTTCTTCGGCTGCAACTCAGAGTTGGTACGATCCGATCCAAACCCCATCTTCATAGTGTTCTTGTTTGATCATAGGGCGATTTCTTTTGTTTGCTACTACGTTTTCCAACACATACATCATCTCAAACATTAGCATTTATGTTGCCTTCATACGCTCCGTGATTTACCTCTCCTAACACGCCCACATATGAAAACGTGGCACTTCGTATTTTTGTTTTCTCACCTAAATATGTTTCCAGCAAACCAAATGACATGCCACTGTTCTTTCTCGGCATCGTGATTCGAGGATTATAACCAGTTTCACCATTTTCCAGTTTACACCATTATGAAGGTGTAGATAATTAGGGTAATGTTGTCCATAAGATTTCTCGTGCTTCAAATTTTGTGTTGATCGAAGCGGGGTGTGGAGTCCATCTTTCATGCAATCGTCTACAATGATGCATGAGTGGGTTGAATTGAAAATCAAATAGATTTTCTCAAGAAAGGACAACTGATGATGATGAATTGTGAAGCACTGGTGATGGGAAGCCACTGAGTTCTGCACTAGCTGAACGGTTCGCCGAGACTATAGTTGTCACTCTTAGATATTTCATTAACCTTTATCATGTCACGCAATCATTGTCACGTGTAACAACGCACATACAATTGGTGAGTAAAATAAAATGAATGAATAAAGAGCTGTTTTTCGGGCACCCCTATGTCTTACTGATAGCGAGGAAGAGGGAAACCTCGCATCGGGGACGCGCCAAATGGGCCGGCCTAGCCGCGCCGGAGGCCACGACCTCATATTTTTCTATGTTTTTTATTTATTTATTCTTTCTTTTCTTGCGTTCGTTTATACTTCCAAATATTATAAATAAATATATTACAAAAATATACATAAAACATTTGAAAAAAATGTTAACCAAGCATTTGGATTTTTTTGAATGTGTATAAAGAAAATGTTTCACATGTGTGCGAAAAATGTATAACAATATACACAAAGTGTGTGGAAAAAGTTGACAGTGTATTTAAAAATGTTAATCAAGCATTAGAAAAAGAATGAAAAAGTATTTAAGAAAATGTCAATCAAGCATTTTAAAAATGTTAAATGTGTATAAAAAATGTTGACCATGTATTATAAAAAAAATCTTGTATTGTATAAAACAAAGGTTAAACAAGTATTTAAGAAAATGTTAATCAAGCATTTGAAAAAGTTAAATGTATTTAAAATAATTTGAACATGTATTCAATATATGCTAGGAAAAAAATATCAATCAAGCATTTGAAAAATGCTAAATGTGTATAGAAAAATTGTTGACCATGTGTTAGAAAAATGTTAATCTTGTATTTGAAAAATATTAATCAAGCATTTGAAAATGTTTAAAAGCGTTTATAGAAAAATTGTCGACCATGTTTTAGAAAAATGTTAATCTTGTATTCGAAATATGTTAATCAAGCATTTGGAAAGCGTTTAAAAGTGAGTATAGATAAAATGTTGACCATACATTCTTAAATGTTAATACTGTATTAAAAACATTGTTATTGTATTTATAAATTATTAATCAAGCATTTGAAAATTGTTGAAAATGTTTTTAAAAAATGTTGACCATTTACTAAAAAAATATTAATATTTTATTTAAAAATGTTAATCAAGCATTCGAAATGTATAAACAATGTTGACCATATATTAAAAAATATTAACTCGTATTTTAAAAATATTAACTCATATTTGAAAAATATTAAAATTGTATTTGAAAAAAGTTGTTGACGTATATGAAAATTTAAGAATGGAAACCAAAGGAAAGAAAGAAAAATAATAAAAAGACAATGTAAACCAAAGAAAAATAAAACCGAAGAAACAAATGCTAAAAGATGAAAAAGTGAAACGGAAAAGAACATTTAAAACTAAGAAATATATAAAAAGAACCAAAGAAAGAAGGAAAATGAGTAGGCAAAAAAGGATAAAACCCATGGAATAGACAAAATGGAAAATGAAATAAAAAGCAAAAAAACAAAGTATAATGACAAAAAAAACCAGAGAAAATTGGAGGAGAGATAAGTAAACCAAACAAAAATAAATAAATAAATAAATAATAACCGGGTCTTTATCCTCAAGTAGGCCGCGCATCTTATGTTACCTCGAACCCGACCGTGGTGCACATATAGTGGCTATTGATTTCCTGGGAACTCACTTTTTCTCCCCATTTCTCATGCATGCGCTAATGTGTCGGCCCCTTACTGCAGCCGCTTCACGCGAGATATCCTTTCGTCTTGCATAAAGCGAGATATAGTCGGGAAAACCTTATTCGACGCTCTCTGCGTCAAAGGGTCGAGCAATCACACAGGTGCACGACCACTTGGGCCGGCCAAAGTCCCACAATTCACATTGTTTAGCAGTTCCGTTTTTGCGAAACTCTTCCCACCCGGGTTTTCCGGTTTTCAGAAATGTTAAGAAGTTCCTTATACGGTTATTCTTGTTTCCTTTTCTGTTTCTTTTTCTCTCTTTTCATTTTAAATTTTCGTTTTTTCTGTCTCTGTTTTTTCCTATTTATTTCTTTCTTTTACGTTATTCTTTGATTTCTTTTTTTGGAAAAATATTAACATTTAAAAAGAATTGTTCACAAATCCATAAAAAAAATTGGAAACTCTGAGAATGTTTCCATTTTAAAATATTTTGTTCATAAAATCCAAAAATATTACCGAATTTCAAAAAATGTTCTTATTTTTACAATTTGTTCATAAATCTAAAAGGTTCTGAATTTCAAAAAATGTTATTTTTTCCAAAAATTAAAAATATTTGGGTATTTCAAAATGTGTTCTAATTTTTCAAAGATAGTTCGCGTTTCAAAAAAATGTTCTTGCATTTCAAAAAATCTTCATGTTTTCTTCAGGTTTTCAAAAAATATTCAAAGTTTCAGAAATATCACAATTTCAAAAAAAATCAGAATTTAATAATTTGTTCACGTTTCGAAAACTTCAGAGTTCCAAATTTATTGGTGTTTTCAAAATTAATTTGGAATTTAAAATTTTGTTCTCATTTTTCCAAAATTATCTAGATTTTCCAAATGTGTTCTAATTTTTCAAGAATTGTTAGTGTTTTTTATAAAATGTTCTCATTTTTCAAAAAAAATCATAGATCATAAGATGTTCACATATTCAAAAGATGTCTGCGATCTACAAAAATGTTCATGAATTTCAAAGCATGTTCCTGTTTTCTATTTTTGTTTAGAATTTGAAAGTTTTTTCCATAGTAAAAAATTGTTCGAGATTTCAAAATTTGTTCAAGTTTTAAAATAATGCGGAGTAAAAAAATGTTTTGACTTGCAAAAATATTTCGTTTACAGAAAGCTTATTGGAACATAAAGCTTATTGGTCAATCAAAGGGCTCAACTATGATTTCAAACTTGCTGGTGAGAAGAGGTTATTTGACATTAGTTCACTTGATGAATGGAGAACCCAAGCCTATGAGAATGCCAAGTTGTTTAAAGAAAAGGTTAAAAGATGGCATGACAAAAGGATACAAAAGTGTGAGTTTAATGTAGGTGATCATTTTTTGCTATACAACTCTCGTTTAAGATTTTTTTGCAGGAAAGCTTCTCTCTAAATGGGAAGGTCCTTACATTATTGAGGAGGTCTATCGTTCCGGTGCCATCAAAATTAACAACGCCGAAGGTGGTAAACGGTCAAAGAATCAAATATTATATCTCAGGTAATCACATAAATGTTGAGACAAATATAATTAATACCGTAACACCGGAGGAGTACATAAGGGATACTTTCCAGAATGTTTCAGGCTCCGAAAAAGAATAGGTATGTAATACGGTAAGTAAACCGACTCCAAAACTATTCTAATGGCAATTTTTCTCCGTTTTAGAATATTAAAAAAAATAGGAAAATTAAAAGTAGTCCGAAGAGCGCACGAGGCAACCACAAGGGTGGAGGGCGCGCCCTACCCCCTGGGCGCGCCCCCTTGCCTTGTGGCCACCTCGTGTGCCCTCCAGACTCCGTTTTCTTGCACAATACTTCTTTTGGTCGGTAAAAATTCATTATATAATCTTCCGAAGGTTTTGACCACCGTACCACGACAAAATCCTCTGTCCTTGTTTCGAGCTGTTTTTCTGATAGATCTAGATCACTATGACGTCTCCGAGCGCCCCCAAGGACAAGTTTTTCGAGAAGGTCATCAACCCCTACCTTGCGGAGGTGCTGCGACACCCTCAAGCCATTGAGATGCGTGAGAGGGTGCTGCACATCCACGATGTTGATGGGCGAAGAAGACCGGAAGCATGGAGACAAGACTCGAAGCAATGGAGCAGCAGGTTTTCAAGTACCAAGGGATGGTGGAACGTGGACTCAACGCCAATCATTTGATGATCACGAAGTTCACCAACAATCACAAGCTGGATGCTAAGGACATTGGGGAGGGCATCTTCAAGCTTCATGAGAAAATCGAGCATCTCCAAGCCCAGATCTATGACCTGCAAAACCAAAACTGTGAGTATGAATACAGATTTAAAAGGGTGAGTTTGGCTGCAGATTTGAGGATCCTGGAGACTCGTTCATCTTTCTATGATGGTGAGCCTATGCCTTGGAAGATGGATGACAAGCCTACCACATCAACAACTCCATCATCATCACCTCCGAAGAAAGAGACATAAATACATGGGTATGGGCACTCCCCTTGGCAACTGCCAAGCTTGGGGGAGGTGCCCTGGTATCGTATCACCACCACACCTTTACCTTTATCGTTTTTTCTTAGTTTGATACTTTTGGTTATATCTTAATCTAGTACAATAAAGTTTTAGTGTGATCTAGCTTTGAGTTTTGCTTTATGTTCCCTCTATGTAATCGAGTTCGTAAGTTATATATAATAAAGAGTAGTTTTGATGTGAGGGCTTTTGCTTTCTTGCTATGATCTTGAGGGAATAAAACTAGAGAAAGAATAAAAATAAATAAAAAGATCATGTATTTATCTTATGGAGAGTAATGACTTCACATATAAAGAGTATGATGAATAAAATTTGTTGAGAGTTGACAAACATAGTTTTGGTCATTATTGCAATTAATAGGAAGTAATAAATAAAGAGAGGCTTCACATATAAATACACTATCTTGGACATCTTTTGTAATTGTGAGCACTCATTAAAACATGACATGCTAAAAAGTTGATGTTGGACAAGGAAGACAACATAATGGGTTATATTTTCTTATTTCTGAATAGAAGTTATATTGTCATGGATCCTCCAGCATGTTGAGCTTGCTTTTCCCTCTTATGCTAGGCAAATTCTTTGCACCAAGTAGAGATACTACTTGTGCTTCCAAACATCCCTTAAACCAGTTTTGCCATGAAAGTCCACCATACCTACCTATGGATTGAGTAAGATCCTTCAAGTAAGTTTTCATCGGTGCAAGCAATAAAAATTGCTCTCTAAATATGTATGATCTATTAGTGTGAAGAAAATAAGTTTTATACGGACTTGTGATATGGAAGAAATAAAAGCGACAGACTGCATAATAAAGTTCTTTATCACAAGCGGCAATGTAAAGTGACATTCTTTTGCATTAAGATTTTGTGCGTCCAACCATAAAAGCGCATGACAACCTCTGCTTCCCTCTGCGAAGGGCCTATCTTTTTTACTTTTATCTCCTACCCTTATACAAGAGTCATGGTGATCTTCACCTTTCCTTTTTACACTTTTTCTTTTGGCAAGCACTATGTGTTGGAGAGATCCAGGTATATATATCCACTCGGATGTAGGTTATCATAAAGTATTATTGTTGACATTACCCTTGAGGTAAAAGGTTAGGAGGCGAAACTATAAGCCCCTATCTTTCTCTGTGTCCGACTGAAGCTTTAAACCCATAAGTATCGCGTGAGTGTTAGCAATTGTGAAATATTAAATGATAGTTGAGTATGTGGACTTGCTGAAAAGCTCTTATATTGACTCTTTCCGATGTTATGATAAATTGCAATCGCTTCAATGACTAAGATCATAGTTTGTTAGTTTTCAATGAAGTTTATGATTCATACTTTACCTTGTGAATGAATTGTTACTTTAGCATAAGAAATTATATGACAATATATGGTCGTGTTCTAAAGATGATCATGATGCCCTCGTGCCCGTATTTTATTTTATCGATACCTCTATCTCTAAACATGTGGACATACTTTTCGATTTCGGCTTTCGCTTTAGGGAAAGCGGGGAAGCTTGGGGGAGTTGATACGTCCATTTTGCATCATGCTTTTATATTGATATTTATTGCATTATGGGCTGTTATTACACATTATAGTACAATACTCATGCCCTCTCCTTCCTTCCCCCTCTCTTCCCTTGTTGGAAACCTACTAGGAATAGGAGATCCTACTTGGGGTGTGCCCTATGAGGGCCGGCCGGCCTCCCCCTTGCTCCTTTATATACGGGGGCAGGGGGCACCCTAGAACACACAAGTTGAC
Source organism: Aegilops tauschii subsp. strangulata (assembly GCF_002575655.3). Classification (NCBI taxonomy): domain Eukaryota; kingdom Viridiplantae; phylum Streptophyta; class Magnoliopsida; order Poales; family Poaceae; genus Aegilops; species Aegilops tauschii. The sequence goes on from NC_053038.3 coordinate 91,152,216, forward strand.
AGTTATCTTAGCTGTGTGCGGTGCCCCCTCCACAGATTTCCACCTCGGTCATATCGTTGCAGTGCTTAGGTGAAGCCCTGCATCGGTAACTTCATCAACACCGTCATCACGCCGTCGTGCTGACGAAACTCTCCCTCAACCTCAGCTGGATCTAGAGTTCGTGGGACGTCACCGAGCTGAACGTGTGCAGATCATGGAGGTGCCGTACCTTCGGTGCTAGGATCGGTCGGATCGTGAAGACGTACGACTACTTCAACCGTGTTGTCATAACGCTTCCGCTTTCGGTCTACGAAGGTACGTAGACAACACTCTCCCCTCTCGTTGCTATGCATCACCTAGATAGATCTTGCGTGATCGTAGGATTTTTTTTGAAATTACTGCGTTCCCTAACAGTGGCATCCAAGCCAGGTCTATGCGTAGATGTTATATGCACGAGTAGAACACAAAGAGTTGTGGGCGATAATAGTCATACTGCTTACCAGCATGTCATACTTTGATTCGGCGGTATTATTGGATGAAGCGGCCCAGACCAACATTACGCGTACGCTAACGCGAGACTGGTTTTACCGACGTGCTTCGCACACAGGTGGCTAGTGTGTGTCTGTTTCTCCAGCTTTAGTTGAATCGACTGTTACTATGCCCGGTCCTTGTTGAAGGTTAAAACAGCACACTTGATGAAAAATCGTTGTGGTTTTTGATGCGTAGGTAAGAACGGTTCTTGCTAAGCCCATAACAGCCACGTAAAACTTGCAACAACAAAGTAGAGGACTTCTAACTTGTTTTTGCAGGGCATGTTGTGATGTGATATGGTCAAGACATGATGCTATATTTTATTGTATGAGATGATCATGTTTTGTAACAGAGTTATCGGCAACTGGCAGGAGCCATATGGTTGTCGCTTTATTGTATGAAATGCAATCGCCATGTAATTGCTTTACTTTATCACTAAGCGGTAGCGATAGTCGTAGAAGCAATAGTTGGCGAGACGACAACGATGCTACGATGGAGATCAAGGTGTCAAGCTGACGACGATGGTGATCATGATGATGCTTTGGAGATGGAGATCAAAGGCACAAGATGATGATGGCCATATCATATCACTTATATTGATTTCATGTGATGTTTATCCTTTATGCATCTTATTTTGCTTAGTTCGACGGTAGCATTATAAGATGATCTCTCACTAAATTTCAAGGTATAAGTGTTCTCCCTGAGTATGCACCGTTGTGACAGTTCGTCGTGCCGAGACACCACGTGATGATCGGGTGTGATAAGCTCTACATTCACATACAACGGGTGCAAGCCAGTTTTGCACACGCAGAGTGCTCGGGTTAAACTTGACAAGCCTAGCATATGCAGATATGGCCTCGGAACACTGAGACCGAAAGGTCGAGCGTGAATCATATAGTAGATATGATCAACATAGTGATGTTCACCATTGAAAACTACTCCATCTCATGTGATGATCGGACATGGTTTAGTTGATTTGGATCACGTGATCACTTAGATGATTAGAGGGATGTCTATCTAAGTGGGAGTTCTTAAGTAATATGATTAATTGAACTTTAATTTATCATGAACTTAGTACCTGATAGTATTTTGCATGTCTATGTTGTTGTAGATAAATGGCCCGTGCTACTGTTCCATTGAATTTTAATGCGTTCCTAGAGAAAGCTAAGTTGAAAGATGATGGTAGCAACTACACGGACTGGGTCCGTAACTTGAGGATTATCCTCATTGTTGCACAGAAGAATTACGTCCTGGAAGCACCGCTGCGTGCTAGGCCTGCTGCAGATGCTACTGATGACGTTAAGAACGTCTGGCAGAACAAAGCTGATGACTACTCGATAGTTCAGTGTGCCATGCTTTACGGCTTAGAACCGGGACTTCAACAACGTTTGGAGCATATGAGATGTTCCAGGAGTTGAAGTTAATATTTCAAGCAAATGCCCGGATTGAGAGATATGAAGTCTCCAATAAGTTCTATAGCTGCAAGATGGAGGAGAATAGTTCTGTCAGTGAACATATACTCAGAATGTCTGGGTACCACAACCACTTGACTCAACTGGGAGTTAATCTTCCTGATGATAGTGTCATTGACAGAGTTCTTGAATCAATGCCACCAAGCTACAAAAGCTTTGTGATGAACTATAATATGCAAGGGATGGATAAGAGAATTCCCGAGCTCTTCGCGATGCTAAAAGTTGCGGAGGTAGAAATCAAGAAGGAGCATCAAGTGTTGATGGTCAACAAGACCACCATTTTCAAGAAGATGGGCAAAGGGAAGAAGGGTAACTTCAAGAAGAACAGCTTGCTCCTCAAGTGAAGAAGCCCAAGTCTAGACCTAAGCCTGAGACTGAGTGCTTCTACTGCAAAGGGACTGGTCACTGGAAGCGGAACTGCCCCAAGTATTTGGCGGATAATAAGGATGGCAAAGTGAAAGGTATATTTGATATACATGTTATTGATGTGTACTTAACTAATGCTCGCAGTAGTGCCTGGGTATTTTATACTGGTTCTGTTGCTCATATTTGCAACTCGAAATAGGGGCTACAGATTAAGCGAAGATTGGCTAAGGACGAGGTGATGATGCGTGTGGGAAATGGTTCCAAAGTCAATGTGATCGTGGTCGGCACGCTACCTCTACATCTACCTTCGGGATTAGTTTTAGACGTGAATAATTGTTATTTGGTGCCAGCGTTGAGCATGAACATTATATCTGGATCTTGTTTGATGCGAGACGGTTATTCATTTAAATCTGAGAATAATGGCTGTTCTATTTATATGAGTAATATCTTTTATTGTCATGCACCCTTGATGAGTGGTCTATTTTTGTTGAATCTCGATAGTAGTGATACACATATTCATAGTATTGAAGCCAAAAGATATAAGTTCAATAATGATAGTGCAACTTATTTGTGGCACTGCCGTTTAGGTCATATTGGTGTAAAGCGCATGAAGAAACTCCATGCTGATGGGCTTTTGGAATCACCTGATTATGAATCACTTGAAACTTGCGAACCATGCCTCATGGGCAAGATGACTAAGACTCTGTTCTCCGGAACTATGGAGCGAGCAACAGACTTGTTGGAAATAATACATACTGATGTATGCGGTTCAATGAGTCTTGATGCTCGCAGCGGGTATCGTTATTTTCTAACCTTCACAGATGATTTGAGCAGATATGGGTATATCTACTTGATGAAACTTAAGTCTGAAACATTTAAAAAGTTCAAAGAATTTCAGAGTGAAGTGGAAAATCATCGTAACAAGAAAATAAAGTTTCTATGATCTGATCGTGGAGGAGAATATTTGAGTTACGAGTTTGGTCTTCATTTGAAACAATGTGGAATAGTTTCGCAACTCACACCACCTGGAACACCACAGCGTAATGGTGTGTCCGAACGTCGTAACCGCACTTTATTAGATATGGTGTGATCTATGATGTCTCTTACTGATTTACCGCTATCGTTTTGGGGTTATGCTTTAGGGACGGCTGCATTCACGTTAAATAGGGCATCATCTAAATCCGTTGAGATGACACCTTATGAACTGTGGTTTGGCAAGAAACCCAAGTTGTCGTTTCTGAAAGTTTGGGGCTGCGATGCTTATGTGAAAAAGCTTCAACCTGATAAGCTCGAACCCAAATCGAACAAATGCGTCTTCATAGGATACCCAAAGGAGACTGTTGGGTACACCTTCTATCACAGATCCGAAGGCAAGATATTCGTTGCTAAGAATGGATCCTTTCTAGAGAAGGAGTTTCTCTCGAAAGAAGTGAGTGGGAGGAAAGTAGAACTTGATGAGGTAATTGTACCTTCTCCCGAATTGGAAAGTAGTTCATCACAGAAATCAGTTCCAGTGATTCCTACACCAATTAGTGAGGAAGCTAATGATAGTGATCATGAAACTTCAGATCAAGTTACTGCTGAACCTCGTAGGTCTACCAGAATAAGATCCGCACCAGAGTGGTACGGTAATCCTGTTCTGGACGTCATGTTACTAGACCATAACGAACCTACAAACTATGAGGAAGCGATGATGAGCCCAGATTCCGCGAAATGGCTTGAGGCCATGAAATCTGAGATGGGATCCATGTATGAGAACAAAGTGTGGAATTTGGTTGACTTGCCCGATGATCGGCAAGCCATCGAGAATAAATGGATCTTCAAGAAGAAGACTGACGCTGACGGTAATGTTACTGTCTACAAAGCTCGACTTGTTGTGAAAGGTTTTCGACAAGTTCAAGGAGTTGACTACGACGAGACTTTCTCGCCCGTAGCGATGCTTAAGTCTGTCCGAATCATGTTAGCAATTGCCGCATTTTATGATTATGAAATTTGGCAAATGGATGTCAAAACTGCATTCCTGAATGGATTTCTGGGAGAAGAGTTGTATATGATGCAACCAGAAGGTTTTGTCGATCCAAAGGATGCTAACAAAGTGTGCAAGCTCCAGCGATCTATTTATGGACTGGTGCAAGCCTCTCGGAGTTGGAATAAACGTTTTGATAGTGTGATCAAAGCATATGGTTTTATACAGACTTTTGGAGAAGCCTGTATTTACAAGAAAGTGAGTGGGAGCTCTGTAGCATTTCTAATATTATATGTGGATGACATAGTGTTGATTGGAAATGATAAAGAATTTCTGAGCATAAAAGGATACTTGAATAAAATCTTTTCAATGAAAGACCTCGGTGAAGCTGCTTATATATTGGGCATCAAGATCTATAGAGATAGATCAAGACGCTTAATTGGACTTTCACAAAGCACATACCTCGATAAGATTTTGAAGAAGTTCAAAATGGACCAGTCAAAGAAAGGGTTCTTGCCTGTGTTACAAGGTGTGAAGTTGAGTGAGACTCAATGCCCGACCACTGCAGAAGATAGAGAGAAAATGAAAGTCATTCCCTATGCTTCAGCCATAGGTTCTATCATGTATGCAATGTTGTGTACCAGACCTGATGTGTGCCTTGCTATAAGTATAGTAGGGAGGTACCAAAGTAATTCAGGAGTGGATCACTGGACAGCCGTCAAGAACATCCTGAAATACCTGAAAAGGACTAAGGATATGTTTCTTGTTTATGGAGGTGACAAAGACCTCGTCGTAAATGGTTACGTCGATGCAAGCTTTGACACTGATCCGGATGACTCTAAGTCGCAAACTAGATACGTGTTTATATTGAATGGTGGAGCTGTCAGTTGGTGCAGTTCTAAGCAGAGCGTCGTGGCGGGATCTACGTGTGAAGTGGAATACATAGCTGCTTCGGAAGCAGCAAATGAAGGAGTCTGGATGAAGGAGTTCATATCCGATATAGGTGTCATACCTAGTGCATCGGGTCCAATGAAAATCTTTTGTGACAATACTGGAGCAATTTCCTTGGCGAAGGAATCTAGATTTCACAAGAGAACCAAGCACATCAAGAGATGCTTCAATTCCATCCGTCATCAAGTGTCGGAAGGGGACATAGAGATTTGCAAGATACATACGGATCTGAATGTTGTAGACCCGTTAACTAAGCCTCTCTCACGAGCAAAACATGATCAGCACCAAGACTCCATGGGTGTTAGAATCATTACAATGTAACCTAGATTATTGACTCTAGTGCAAGTGGGAGACTGAAGGAAATATGCCCTAGAGGCAATAATAAAGTTGTTATTTATATTTCCTTATATCATGATAAATGTTTATTATTCATGCTAGAATTGTATTAACCGGAAACTTAGTACATGTGTGAATACGTAGACAAACAGAGTGTCACTAGTATGCCTCTACTTGACTAGCTCGTTGATCAAAGATGGTCAAGTTTCCTAGCCATTGACATGAGTTGTCATTTGATGAACGGGATCACATAATTATAGAATGATGTGATTGACATGACCCATCCATTAGCTTAGCACTATGATCGTTTAGTTTGTTGTTATTGCTTTATTCATAACTTATACATGTTCCTATGACTATGAGATTATGCAACTCCCGAATACCGGAGGAACACTTAGTGTGCTATCAAATGTCACAACGTAACTGGGTGATCATAAAGATGTTCTATAGGTGTTTCCGATGGTGTTTGTTGGGTTGGCATAGATCGAGATTAGGATTTGTCACTCCATGTTTTGGAGAGGTATCTCTGGGCCCTCTCGGTAATGCACATCACTATAAGCCTTGCAAGCAATGTGGCTAATGAGTTAATCACGGGATGATGCATTATCGAACGAGTAAAGAGACTTGCTGGTAACGAGATTGAACTAATTATTGAGATACCGACGATCGAATCTCGGGCAAGTACCATATCGATGACAAAGGGAACAACGTATGTTGTTATGCGGTTTGACCGATAAAGATCTTCGTAGAATATGTAGGAACCAATATGAGCATCCAGGTTCCGCTATTGGTTATTGATCGGAGATGAGTCTCGGTCATGTCTACATAGTTCTCGAACCCGTAGGGTCCGCACGCTTAACGTTCGATGACGATCGATATTATGAGTTTATGTGTTTTGATGTACCGAAGGTAGTTCAGAGTCCCGGATGTGATCACGGACATGACGAGGAGTCTCGAAATGGTCGAGACATAAAGATTGATATATTGGAGACTATATTCGGACACCGGAAATGTTCCAGAGAAGTTTCAGATAAAACGGGAGTGCCGAGGGTTACCGGAACCCCCCGGGGGAACTAATGGGACACATGGGCCTTAGTGGGGAGAGAGAGGGGCGGCTAGGGCAGGCCGCACGCCTCCTCCCTCTTGGTCTGAATTGGACTAGGGAATGGGGGGGGGCTCGCTTTCCTTCTCCCTCTGTCCCTCTCCTTCCTCCCCCCTCTATTCCCTTGTTGGAAACCTACTAGGAATAGGATTCCTAGTAGGAATCCTACTTGGGGCGCGCCCTATGAGGGCTGGCCGGCCTTCCCCTTGCTCCTTTATATACGGGGGCAGGGGGGCACCCTAGAACACACAAGTTGACAGTTGTCTTAGCCGTGTGCGGTGCCCCCTCCACAGATTTCCACCTCGGTCATATCGTTGCAGTGCTTAGGCAAAGCCCTGCGTCGGTAACTTCATCAACACCGTCATCACGCCGTCGTGCTGACGAAACTCTCCCTCGACCTCAGCTGGATCTAGAGTTCGTGGGACGTCACCGAGCTGAACGTGTGCAGATCACGGAGGTGCCATACCTTCGGTGCTAGGATCGGTCGGATCGTGAAGACGTACGACTACTTCAACTATGTTATCATAACGCTTCCGCTTTCGGTTTACGAGGGTACGTAGACAACACTCTCCCCTCTCGTTGCTATGCATCACCTAGATAGATGTTGCGTGATCGTAGGATTTTTTTTGAAATTACTGCGTTCCCTAACATCTTACATGATTATCTGCATCGACGTCGTAATCATAGAAGAACTCTGCGTTGATCTTTTGTATCTTCTCGAAGAAATCCAGAAGCTTCTTGGCGTCATCTTGAGACTCTTCTCTAGCAAACTTATGTTTCCTGCATTTCAAACGTAATGCAAACTCATCTTATCAAACAAGAAATAATTACCCACAGAATGCTCAAGCGATATGTTCTGTCACGTGCTTACTTGTTGACCCAGTCGCGGCTAGTATGACCCATGAACTGCAGACCATCGGACATACGCGCGTACGTTGACATCATCTGTGTGTGTGATTGTCCAGCTGCATGTCCTTCACCAACTGTCAATCAAAGGATCATCTCTTTTGTGTGAGTGCATGTGCAAAAGCATCCTGGGGCTTTCTAGCATCTTGTGATTGTGGTTAAGCTCAACTGTTTGTATCACAAAACTCTCATTCTTCCTCTCTTTGACTCTAATTCTTGCCTTGCATCCAATCCTTTTTGATGTCTTCTCACGTTTCCGATCATAATCTGCCACAGTCTGCTTGCACGTCCCTTCTCTTGTGCAGACAATGTAGGCATTTGTCTTGTGTTTCGCCTTCTTGCATATGCCAAACCCTGCATATCTTGGATAAGTGTTGTAAAAGTCCCATGCATTGTCGTACGAGGTGAACTTCATTCCAGGAACAAGTATGAGGTTTGGCGGCATGTTTTTATCCTGCATCAAGTGCAATGCTCTATGAGACAAAGTGTATTGTTCTATTTAAATACGAGGACTGCATACGAGTTAAGAAAGCACTGCAATGTTACTATGTTTTCGGAAGAGTCGACTGTATTAGATGTTAGGCCAAACTTCACAGAAAATGTCAGTGCACTGCAATTCTATCTGAATGGACAACAAATATTATTATTTTTCAGGACATAAACTTACATGTGTGTAATGTCGTTCATCCGATGCCGTTTGCAGCTCGCCGAGTTGTATTGGACATGATAGAGTTATAGCAGATATGTGTAGTTGAGGATCACACAGTGGCAATAGTAGGAGGACTTGTACCCGCCGTTGACTTCTGACCGAGGCACCCTTGGTGGTCACAGTGTTGAACTTGATGCAACAGGTGCACTTGGAGCTATGTTTTTCGGTGCAGCATGTGCATGTCGAGCTCTATTTTGTCGTGCAGTAGGTGCACACTGAGCTTTGTTTTGTGGTGCAGCAGGTGGACGCGGTGGTAATCCAGTGTTGTGGTGATGTCTCACTGGATTGGTTTGAAATTGTTGGAGCGGCGACACATCATCATAATCATCATCTTCTGCAACATCATGGTCAACAACATCATTGTTGTCTGTTTGGACATGCTGTCCAAATGTAGTGAACTCGTGCTTGTACTCTGGGATGAGAAATTTTATTGGCTCATCTTCATCGTCATCATCTTCATCATCCTGTTGGTGAGTGCCCTCCCACATGAAGATGACATCGTCGCCATCTTCGACTACCTCTTCTTCATGGAAAAAATCTTCTTTCGAAGAGTATTGCACCATGTTTGTTGTTGTGAAGAATCCTCGAGGAATCTCATGGGTAACCGAGCCAGTGTCTCTTCCGGAAAAGCTTCGACTCTTCCGAAAGTTGATGGTCCATGGTTTGTCAATTATGCGCGGCATTTTGTTTCTGCTCAACGTCATTTCCTGCACAAAACGGCCGAGCTGCATTGTCAGGTAAAATGAACTGAATCATACGAACTGCATTGTGTTTAAAAGGGTACTGCGAATTTTGTTCTCATTTTTCAAAAAATGTCTAGAATTTCCAAATGTGTTCTAATGTTTCAAAAATTGTTAGTGTTTTTGATAAAATGTTCTCATTTTTAAAAAAATGTTCATATATCATAAGATGTTCACATATTCAAAAGATGTTCGCGTTTTACAAAAATGTTCATGATTTCAAAGCATGTTCCTGTTTTCTATTTTTGTTTGGAATTAGAAAGTTTTTTCCGTACATTTTTTTCATAGATTAAAAAATGTTCGAGATTTAAAAATTTGTTCAAGTTTTAAAATAACGTGGAGTAAAAAATGTTTTGAATTACAAAATTATTTCGTTTATGTAATAATATTCGGCATTTCATTGTTTTCCTAATTTTTCATGAAACATTAAAAAATGTGTAAAGTTTGTTTTAAATGTGCCGCTTCGTTGAGATTTAAAAAATAAATCGCGCTTTCCTTATAGCAGCAACAACCGTCATCTCCAGTGACTTGTGTCACACGAAATCAAAAGTCGCGAGTTCGATCCCAGGCAGCGCCTCTCTGGTTTCGGTTATTTTTTACGTCGCGCTCTCCTTCCTTTCCTCTTAGTGGGCCGGCTCAGTCGCTGGTCACTCTGTGCGTCTGCGCGCTGTTGGACGCATATAGTCGCCGCAGTGCTTTTCCGCAAAGACTATTTATCGCATTAAGTGATTGTCGCGGGATGTCGCACTGAAGCGTTTTGTGTAATCGGGCTGGCCCATGTTCACGCAGAAAAGGAAAAATAACATACGGGAGAAGCAGGATTCGATACCTAATCTTCTTGGGAGATCTAGCTCTGCTAGCCACTCCAACCAAGTCGGGCTCATGATAATAATGAGAAGCGTTTTGTAGTTGAGGCGAGTTAAGCCGGGTTTCCATTTGTTTTTACGTTTTTTTTTTCGTTTTTCTCTTTGCTTTCTTTTGTTTTTTTCTTCGCCGGGTTTTTGTTTCTTTTTCGGTTTTCCTTCAAATGTTTGTTCAAAATTTTGTCAAATACTTGTTCAACATTTTCTTAAATACTTGTGCACCCTTTTTCAAATACTTGCACACAATTTTTTCAAATGCTTGTTCAACACTTTTCAAACAACTATTCAACACTTTTTAAATACTTATTCAACATTTTTATATACATGATCAACATTTTTTCAAATACTTGTCAACATTTTTTTCAAACACATGGTCAACATTTTTCAAAAGTTTGTTTAACATTTTTCAAATACTTGTTAAACATCTTTGTATACATGATCAATATTTTTTCAAATACTTGTACAATAGTTTTTAAATACGTGTTCACCGTTTTTAAAATACTTGTTCAACATTTTTATATACATGATCAACCTTTTTAAATACTTGTACAATAGTTTTTCAAATATGTGTTCAATATTTTTCAAATACTTGTTCAATATTTTTTAAATACTTGTTCAACATTTTTCAAATCGTTTTTCTACATTTTTAAATACTCTTTCAATATTTTTCAAAACTACAAATATAAAAGCAAAAAAGACAATAGAAAACGTAAAACAAAACTGAGAATGTGCTCAACAGCGAACCTGGGCCGGCCCATGTGCACTGCCTCTCTCCTCGACGCGAGCGCTCCCCAGGTCTCGCTGAACGCGAGGAATAGAAGGCCGCGGTGCTTTTCGAGGTAGAAGATAGACTTGCATCGCCACCGTGGGCCGGCTGCGGCCCACGGTGGAGGACCAAGGTCCAGCCCAAACTAGCGGTTAAAGGGAACATAACCCTAGCAACGATGGGGCTACCCAGTCTCCCTACCCACCGCTCATTCTCGCAATAGGAGGAGCTGAGGCGGCTGGTTGCTCCCCTTTCGCTCCAGCTGCAATCTCATCTCGATCTCCGACCCTGATCGTCCCCAACCTCCCCCCTCCCCACACAAATCCATCCACATACCCAAGGCGGAGAGGAGAGCCAACCGATCTAGGATCCATCCACACACCGGAGAGGAAGAGCTTGACGGCTCTCGATCTGGAATCCATGGACAGCGAGCTGGCTGATTTTGCTGCTTCTTACCTCGGCGAGGAGGAAGCCGTCAAGAAGCCTGACAGCAGTCCATCCGCAGGAGAGCGGAAGGTATTGATTTTACGCAGGTCCCCAATCACACAGGATCCCCCATTCCTGAATCCCCCTGCTTATGGCTACCCGGACGGCGGTGGCGACCAGCCAAGCTTCGTCCTCATCGAGCCACACGCCTACTTTGCCGACCGCCTCAACGCCACCACCGCCGACTGCGGCTTGGAGGGTCTCGGTCTCCGGGGGAAAATCAAGGTCACCTTCTGCACCGCCCAACCGCCGCAAGTCTCCTACCTCTGCGTCCATGCCACCGACTACGACCACACCGCCTTCGCCTACCCGCCTCACATAGTCGCCACAGAGACTGAGGGCGGCCTCGTCCTTCTATCCGTCGTAGTCGGTGGCCGCCCATCCTATGCCTCGCTTCGCCTCAAACAACACTACTTTGTCTACAACGCAAGCGTCCCTGAGCTCAAGCACATCAAGCAGCCGGGCGACGACCACCCAGTCAACGATCACTCCTTTGCCATTGTGAGCAATGGCAAACCTGACTGCACCTTCGTCCTTGCCGCACAAGCTGATAGGTTTGGGCATGGCAATCCTTCTCACCTCTGCCTGTATCAATCTGGTACCAACTCCTGGAGCAAAGTGCTGGTGAATGTCGATTCAGTCCCCTACCAGCTCACCACATACAAGGCAATCACCATAAAAGGAGATTTAGGCCTAGTAGCCTGGGTCGATCTCTCACATATGATCACCTTCTGCAACGTGCTGGACAAAAGCCCCATCGCTGCCTAAGCTGAACGTCCATGAAGGTGTCACAGCTCAGCCAACCTTGTCGACTCTCGACATTGGCCTGCCCAAGCTGAGTCTCCAAGATGATTGCATTCTTTACCTCCTAGCCAAGATTGACTATCGTGACAAGGAACACACAGCATGGGTGCTTGCTGTTGACATGAAGAACAAGACTGTCCAGAGAGTGGCCGAGTTTAGCCCCAAAAGGTCTATCGCCTTGTCCACCGGCTACGATTCAAGTAGGATCTCCAAATATCTCAAAGTTGGTCCAGGTAACTGTTTCCACCGCTGCCTTACCATCTGCCACTTCCAGTGCATGCTGAATTACATTGCCAGATTAATGCAAGTTCTTCTTGGTGGAGGGGGTATCATCATATCACACACATAGACAGTGTAGGGTGGGTTTAGTACGAAATAAGATATGCTAGGTTAATCATACCGTTCATCTCAAAGACAGGTTTAGGATCGGTGACGTTTGGTGCTATGGATTTGGGAAGAACCTGGTGAGGTGTTGAACACATCATATTATAGATACACAACACCGACAACACATGAGTGTAACATGTGGTGGAAGCAGATATACGGCCAATACTCAAGTCAAATGCTAGCATTTTGGATACCACAGTTCCTATTGTTGTGGTAAAATTCTCACCGGAACAATTAACTTTTCCTGTCACACATTTCACCTTGGGTGTTGCTGCATTCTACTACTATAAACTACTCCCTCCGGCCCATAATACAAGATGTTAACATATTATATTATGGGACGGAGGTAGTATTTACTTATAGAGCGCTACATCTTGTAAACAAGTTTGGCCTTTTTCAGCAGTCCGTTTCACAAGGAAGTCTAAAGTAGTGGTTATATATACTAGATGACCTGGTTGCGCCAATGGCGCAAGAAGCCAATTAGAAGCGATGTTAGTAGTGAATAAGTAGGAGACGTGAATTGAAAGATGATGCAATGTGGATTGTATTACAGATAGTAGAATGTATCAAACCGGTGAGCGCAAGAAGCTAAATAAAACCAAGAATTATTGTATCGATGGCCATTTTATGTGCACAAAGATCATTTCATTATTGGCCAAAGAGAAACAAATATGTTGGCCAAAGAGAAAACAAATATGTTCATGCCATATTGTTCGAAGCCACTCTCAATAAAATAGCATCCAGTATGACATGAACCGTTTTGAATAATTTGGAATCATAGATATCTAAACAAGCAACATACACCTTCAGGACCTGATGCATAAGAAATGGCCTCTTAAGAACCATATCCATTCAAGTAGGCTGTAAAGGGAAAGAAAGATAAAGATAAACGGTTAACAATGTTGATAGCATGAAGCAAGACATATGGAAACTGAAGCAAATGTGTCACGGGTTGCAGAAAAGTATTTCAACCATGAAGATGGGTACAAAAGCTAATATCGCGTTTATCATTACACATCTGATTATAAGTATAAATAAGTGAAGCATTCATTGGTGTACAATATTAGCATGTAGGCCTAGGATATGGTCCCATTCTTAGTCCATCTGGAGCAGCCACTATAGTTATTATCTCTGGCATATCTTGGTTTTCAGACCATCTGCAGATGCCCATATAGTTAAAAGGCCAAATGGCACAAAACACAAATTCAGATGAGGAGATTAGCAAATAAATGCTTAGCATTACAGATAGTACATAGTAACAATCAAATTTTTGCTACTGAAGTGCATGTCCTTTTCTCTGAAATCAACGGTTGGGTGGAACATATATATTCACGAAGTATATCCCCTCTTCTCAGACCAAGACGGCACAATGAGGTATCATGTGTTTCCTAATTACACTGTAACCTGAAATCTGTGTGCATACGTGCATGGGCATATCCATTTATTCCTAATAGGAAAATATGCCAAACCATCGGTCACTTTCTCTTTTGAACTGGAAAGACCAATCACTTGGCTAATATGCATGCAGACACCTCTAATCTAAATAGAGGAACTGAAAAATCAATCACTATGATTTTATTAACTATATACATATACATTCCAGTCAAGCGCCTTTCTAGAAAGTGACATGCTTAGCTGTGATTTTCTTAAATATGCGCCGCCAAATATTGAAAGGTAGAATAATATCATCATCCTTTTAGTTCCCATCCATATGGAGGAGCATAAAGATAGCAAAAATGTTAGTACTGTATGCACCTTTTACTAAAGTATCACCTTCATGGCTAGCAAGAAAAAAAGGAGCTTGAAAGTTCTGAATCTTCTGTTGCTCACAACAATGGTGTGAACTAATTGGATAAGAATATAACAAATATTTTCTATCTTCATCTGCAGAGAGAGAACATATTCACATGATAAATTAGCAGCCAATTGTCCAAACTTAAATACAGACTGCAATGCGAAGAACCGCCCACCTAATCATTGCCAACTACATCACCAGCAGTATATTGAGAGAAATCATCAAATCTGGGCAGAACAAAAGGTCCCCATGTAGCTACCTTAATTAGTATAAGTCCAATATTGTTTCCAAAAAGAAACATGATTTACAGTTTAGTAGGACCGATAAGGATTCAAGATTATAAAAGGAGCTGGGATACACATTCTTATTAAAGTTATTGGTTCAAATCTGTGTAGCTTTCAGGGGGCTACCAATCAATCCATATGTCCATCCCTACAATACTTTCAGGAGGGTACCACTCAATCCATTTGAAGAGCTAGCATACCTGCAGATGGGTTGGTGATGGTGAGGTCGCCAGCAAGTAGACCTTGCTGCAGAGGACACTGCCTCCCCCACGCTGTACTTCGTCAAACATACATGGTTAAGGCCTGAACCATGTTCTTTGAATGAGCGTACACATTTGAGTTATCTTAGCTGCTCAAGGCCTGAACCAAACAGTGATTGCCACTATTAATCCATACATACAACAATAATCATAGCTCGAGTGCTTAGCTGCGTACCACCCATGTACATGGTTAGAAAACTGCAATGCTTACAGTTTTAAGGACCCCTCACCCATATATAAGGAAATGAACCTTCAGAATGTGATATTACTTGTTTCTTTTCTCAGTAAAACAACTCATGGCTTTTCTCTGGAGGAGGAAGGGAGGAGGAGGTGGCGGCTAGGAGGGAGGTCGAGGAGGAGGGACGGTCGCGTGCTGTCGTGGGCGTGGGTGGGGAAGCTAGGTTTTTACTCGCTGCCCACTCGCTGCACTATTCATAGCCTACATGGATGGCTTGGTTCTACCTAGCACCCCTTTTAAATTGTTACAAAGACTACATTGCCTAGCACGATTCAGAATCCAAACAAAATAATGTTGAAATTCACCATCAAATGTAAAATTTCTGATGGTTACCAGAATGAAAACATCATATAATGCATCTTCTGTAAAGCAAAGAAACCACACATATATTTTTTTTCTTTGAAACTAAATGATCCTTAGCACCAGCCCAAAACAACATTCTACTATCAAAATCCCCAATTAGCAAAAGAAACATTCGCACCACATTTTTACTACCTATACAAACATGCCTTGCCAAAGTTGGAACATAAATAAAGCAAAAGTGTTTTTCTCTGACTCACACACACCTTTCAACTGCGGAGAAGAAGGGTGATGCCTCAAAGAACTTCCAAAGATCCTAAAACCTCCAATTTTCTGGACCAAATGAAGAAACATTAACTGATTAAAATCCTATTTAAAAAATTCCTAGCTAATTATTAGATCATGAATAAGATTGTAACATCCTGGGTGCCAACAATCACCGAGGAAAAATTACCTGAACTGACCATACATAGTCTGTGAAGCAAGAGTGATCATGTGGTTGCTGGAGCTCCTTGGCAGCGGTGGTGGCTGATGCTCCTGTACCACACTGACAGCTCGAACACCCAGGCGTAGCCGAGGGAGCGCCGCTGCTCTAGCACAAGCACACGTTAAAAGGGTAAACTCAAATCCCTAACAATAACTTTCTTTTAGCACAAACTAAGAGGGGACTGAATTGGAACAAACTGAAAGTGGCTGGAAGAGGTAAATCACCCTGGACCGACGCTTAGATCGCCAGAATTAGAATACTTCACTGATTTGTAAGAGGAGCCGTGATCCTTTTGCTTTGATATCCAATTGCTTCTTTCCAACATCATATTCATGTTTATTAGTTAGTGATCGACACATTACAGGTTGGATGTTCCTTCCTAAGTTGAGAATTTCATACCTCTTCCCTGAAATAACACAACAGATCAATATTTAGGTGAGGCTATTACTTACAGTTTCACAATTTGATATTTTTTCCTATTTATGTTATCTAATATTGCATTTGAAGAAGTTAAAAGTCAAGATGATATCTAGAATGGTGCAGACCTGACAGTAAGCTAATAGTGCAATCTCAAAATTTCAAGCAAAGTAACATCACTCAAACGGAAAACGGGTAATATAAATAGAGCTTGGTCAGTGCACCCATGTAGTCCGCTAACTGCGTTAGTCATTTTTTTTTACTAATTGCAGAAACCCACCTAATGTGGATTGTTCAGATAGTCCATATCAGCAGCACTACTTCATTCATCAAGAGAAGCTAGTATAGAGCCATTATGCCTCCATGAAGTTTGCACCTGGCATCCTGGTAGCAACCAAGACTGGAAGTGACACCGACATTGACCGAGAAGCATTCAAGATTATAAAAGGAGTTGGGATATACATTTTTATTGAAGTTCTTGGCTGCTGAGATGTGTATCTTTCAGGAGGGTACCACTCAATCCATATGTCCATCCCTACAATACTGCAGCAGAAAGACAAAATTTAAAACTACATCTCATTGGCTACTCTCCAGATTTGAGCGTCACCTTTTGTGCATTCGCATCAAAGAAGAGAAGAGTAGGAGCTAGCATACCTGCCAATGGGCTGATGATGGTGAAGTAGCCCGCAATTACACACAACTCTGACACGGGAAGCCGGCTCCTCCGCGCTGCTGAGATATGGGAAACAATGGACTAATAAGTCTCAATGGACGACTACTATTTTTGAGCAGGTTTGCAGAGAGAAAGACGAACTTGGTTTGACATGTGCTTTTCTTGAACAGTTCTACGCGGGGAATGAAGGTACTCGAGTGGTTTGCGATGCTTATGGCAGCGCTAGGACTGCACAGGGAAAATTAAGAAGGATTTAAAGGCAGGCATAAAGAACCCATATATAATACAAACTGAGACACATGGTTACCATTGGCATCTTCAGTGGCATCTGGTTCTTCTTCTTTAACTGTCACTTTCTGCAAGCAAGTAGTAAAGTTGTCAACATGATATATTTCTTGGGTGTTTTAGCTGGGATGGTTAATCGGAAAGCATGAGTATATTTATAAATCTGAAACTTGCTCATGTGATTTTGAATCACAAGTTTTATAATTAAGCACAGGTTCACATTATCTAGAGACTCAGAGTTAGATTTTAGGCTATATCTATGGCACACAGTACTGTATCTTGGATGCCTAGGACTATTATTTTGTGTATTTCCATTGAACATATCTATTTGTGCAGACTTTTTGTACATATGTATTTGTTCACCAACCATTTATTTTCTGTTGAAACGAAGGTAATACTTGATTATTAATTTTTCAAATCTATATCATTGTTTTGCTGCAACATAATATAGTGAGGCATCGCTAGCTAGATACCTAATTCGCATATCAACAGGGATAAAGGGGAGGATGGTAGGAAGGCTAGAGATTGCAATTAGCCGCATCAAATACATCAGCGTACATGTTCCTGCCAGTGGCCTACCAAGGAAAGTGAAGACAAACCTGAGTTGGAACAGGTTGCAGGTTGGAGTCGGTACGGTGGCGGCCTCTCGCAAGGAGATCCCTGAATCGAATCCCCGTGCGCCCATGCTCGCTTGAGGAGGCGGATCCACCACTCCTCTCCCCCGGACTGGGAGGAAGAAGATGCGGCAGGTCGAGGCCCGGCCATGGAAGGAGAACCGCCTGGTTCCTCTTGCCCGCCTCCCGATCTGTCGCCTCCTCGTCCACATCGCTGGTCTGGCTGTGCTGGTTGGATGAGGAGGCAGGAGAGGTGGAGGTGGGGGAGACAGGCGGCTGAGAGGGAGGGGGGAAGCGGCGGCGGCGGCGGCGGCATGGAGAAGAGGATCGGGATGGGATGAGACGAGGGAGAGAAAGGGGGTGACGAGGGAGATATTTCTGTCGACCCACGTTCGATCCGCCCAATGCGCCGCTCGCCGCAGCGCACCTCTTTTCTCACCAAAAACGCACGCAAAATAGACCACATAGCTGGGCCCGTCGGGGAAGTAGGCCCACCAGTCATTCAATGGAGTGCAAAAGCACAATGTGGAAAGAAAACAACCGGTGGATTTTTGACAGCAGCGTGAAAAGTACTCACCGTGATAGATCGTGTGAACAGAATCCCTCGCCCGACGCCATAGCGCTAGAATGGCGGGTAGGGTAGCAGGGTTTATATGTTCAATTAGAGCCGTGCTACGAAGTTGTGCATGGATTAGCTTTTTGTTTCTTCCAAACTATTACTGAAACATGCTAAATTTGGCATGGCAGGTAAAGGCGTGAATACGGAAATGACCTGTGATCCCCCCCTTGCAAGAAGCTGAGCTGGGACCGGAGAGGATGTCATTCTGATAGTGGAAGGAGTTTACATGTGAGATGAACTGGACTATATGATCTGAGAATAATGCCTATGTGTCGATGGAGGGGGTAGTGGATTATGGATGATCATCTATCTGGACTGTCTTTCATTTGTCTGTTAATTTTAGGATTATGAATACTCTCAAGGATTCCTCACCTTGTTTTATTATATGTATCCATCTTGTCTCACCACCTATTCTTATCGCTTATCTGCAATAAGAACTTTCCATGAACTAGTATATTATGTCAGTTGTACTGCCCTCTGTATTGACTGCATGCTGCTTTCTTTTGTTGGCATCATAACTTCTTTGAGTTACCATGTGTCTGGTTATGTTTGACCCAAAACTATACTTGGGTGGGTGGTGTGGATTTTATCAAAAAACAGGCCGACAGGTGAGCGAGCCATGCGGGAAGGCTTTATTGTGATATGATAATTGTTTATTTCTTCCTGTAATAATGTCTGCTTTTTGTTCCCCCCCTTTACTAGATGACCCTGGACGACTTGCTAAATCAGTGCATTTTTAGGATGATGTGAAATGTGTTATGCATTTCCGTTAGACATTTGCTGCAACCACATAATCAGGAAATATGCATCAAATCCTGTCAGCCTAGCCTAGGCTAGGCTTTGATTTGATAATCATTCATATATATGAAGTTAAAACACTTACGTTCATCTTTGACTACTACGGTGTTAAATGACATCTGAAAAGATAATTTGACCAGAATTATTCATTATTCACATGACAAAGCAATTTTTTTGGGGGGGAGGTGGGGGGGGGGGGCTTTATCAGTTTGGCCATTACTTTTGTCCCACTACTCAGTTTTGCCATTGAAAACTACAATTGCTGGAAAATGTCATATGTTTGTTCAAAGATACCATTAGACACCTAAAAATTGTATCGAATGCCATTAGACGTTGTTACATGTTATATTGCTCAAAATACCCCTAATTCAACATGTCAGCTCTTTATATCTCGCAATGATAAGTGTGAGCCCCACTTGTCACGAGTAAGTAAACGAATAATTTTAGAGGAAAATAAAAACGCTATTGGGATCAAGTGGGACGCACACTATCGTAGTGAGATAGTTATATGATCAAAATACCCCTAGCCCTACATGTCAGCTCTTCCTATCTCACAATGACAAGTTATCATTGTGAGCCTCATTTGTCAGGAGTAAGCAAATAATTTTAGAGAAAAATAAAAACGCTATTCGGACGCACACTATCATAGTGTACTAGTGGTTGAGCCGCCACCCAAGGCGTGATGGTGTGCTGCCTGGCTGCTTGTTGCTCATTTAGCTGACTTGTTTGCTCTCTAATAGGCTTAGTGTACATGTATATGTGTTGCAACCGAGAAATTATGAGTTCAGAACAACTTAAACTGATTGTAGAGATAATGTGGACCACCCATTATAGTTTTTTTTGCATATGTTTGTATTTATAGCACAAGAAAGAAGACATACGCAGATACAATCTGATGGTATGGAAAATGCATTACGGATAACTCTTATTACTGTCACCGCGCTCCACTGACCCGAGCTCGCCTTCCTCATCGCATGCTCGAGCAGCTGCTCATCGGCGCCACCTTTGACTCGCCATAGAGTAGTCCTCAATGTAGACCATGTCCCTCTCGACCTAGACGTAGACCTTGTGTCGGGGATATACCCCGCGGTATGACCCGACCGGATATATGACCCGCCTGGGACTTGGCGTTTCATCGGTAACCCGCCCGAAGACTAGTGATTCACTGGTCTCGCGACTCACTAATTACCCCGACGGCAGGTCAGGTTGATGACAAGGCCCAAGGCCCAGTAGGCTGGCTCATGTTATGATAGCCGACTTAAGAGGAAAGGCGTAAGGAGTATTCCCTTACAAAGGAAGTAAGACTAGGATTCCAGTTGTAATAGAATAGTCGTAATCCTACTAGGACTCCACATGTAACCCGCCCCTTCAACTTATATAAGGAGGGGCAGGGCACCCAAAGAGGGGGAGAGTTTTTTAGACAGACAAAGTCAATAGCTCTCGGGAGAGAGGTAGCCAAAGATCACCCTTGTAATCGTGAGCACCATGATCAATATCAACGAAGCAGGATGTAGACTTTTACCTCCACGCCCAGAGATCGACGGTGGGCTCGACGCCCAAGTAGCCCTCGCACAGGGTGACGAACCCTGAGAGCTGCAGCACCGCGTTCACGCCTAGGTGGTGCGGCTGCAGCCGCAAGAACTCCAAGAACGCGCGGAAGAAGTCGCTCGCGGGGAGACCGAAGCCACGCTTGAAGTGGGTGAAGAAGACCACGCACTCGGTCCCCTCCGGCCGCGGCGCCAGCTCGCCGTCCGGCAGGCGCACGACCACCTCCATCTCCGGAGGCAGCCGCCGTGTGTCGCGCAGTGTAACGCCCACGATGCGGCTATATCTCCCACGTGTCGAGGCACGACTTAGAGGCATAACCGCATTGTGGTTTTGTCGCAAGAAGGGTCATCTTCACACAATCCCATGTAATGAACAAGAATGGGATAAAGAGTTGGCTTACAATCGCCACTTCACACAATACATAAATATAATTCATACATCATCCAAAATCCACACATAGACCGACTACGGTCAAAATCCAAATGAAAATAAGATAACCCCAAATGCTAGATCCCCGATCGTCCCAACTGGGCTCTACTACTGATCATTAGGAAAAGACACATAGTAACGACCACGTTCCTCATCGAACTCCCACTTGAGGTCAATCTCATCCTCTGCACTGGCATCGTCGGCACCTGCAACTGTTTTGGTAGAATCTGTGAGTCACGGGGACTCAACAATCTCACACCCGCGAGATCAAGACTATTTAAGCTTATAGGAAAGGATGGTGTAATGAGGTGGAACTGCAGCAGGCACTAAGCATATATGGTGGCTAACTTACGCAAAAGAGAGCGAGAAGAGAAGCAACGGAACGGTCGTCATCTGGTAATGACCAAGAAGTGATCCTGAACTCCTACTTACGTCATGCATAACTCAAACCGTGTTCACTTCCCGGACTCCGCCGAGAAGAGACCATCACGGCTACACACACGGTTGATGTATTTTAATTGGGTCAAGTGACAAGTTCTCTACAACCGGACATTAACAAATTCCCATCTGCCTCATAACCGCGGGCACGGCTTTCGAAAGATATTACCCTGCAGGGGTGTCCCAACTTAGCCCATCATAAGCTCTCACGGTCAACGAAGGATAAACCTTCTCCCGGAAAGACCCGATCAGTCTTGGAATCCCGGTTTACAAGACATTTCGACAATGGTAAAACAAGACCAGCAAAGCCGCCCGAATGTGCCGACAAATCCCGATAGGAGCTGCACATATCTCGTTCTCAGGGCACACTGGATAAGCGAAGCGTACAAGTACCAACATAACCCAAGTTGCCAAGGGACGGTCCCGCACGGTGCTCTAGTTTGGACCAGCACTCAGAGGAACACTGGCCCGGGGGTTAAAATAAAGATGACCCTCGGGCTCGCGAAAACCCGGGGGAAAAGGCTTAGGTGGCAAATGGTAAAACCAAGGTTGGGCCTTGCTGGAGGAGTTTTATTCAAGGCGAACTGTCAAGGGGGTCCCATAAATCACCCAATCGCGTAAGGAACGCAAACTCAAGGAACATAATCCCGGTATGACGGAAACTAGGGCGGCAAGAGTGGAACAAAACACCAGGCATAAGGCCGAGCCTTCCACCCTTTACCAAAATATATAGATGCATTAATTATATAAGAGATAATGTGATATCCAAAATCCATGTTCCAACATGGAACCAACTTCAACTTCACCTGCAACTAACAACGCTATACGAAGGGCTGAGCAAAAGCGGTAACTTAGGCAAACAACAGTTTGCTAGGAAAGGATGGTTAGAGGCTGACATGGCAATATGGAAGGCATGATATAGCAAGTGGTAGGTAGCGCAGCATGGCAATAGAACGAACAACTAGCAAAGCAAAGATAGAAGTGATTTCGAGGGTATGGTCATCTTGCCTGCAAGGTTCTCAAAGTTGTCGAAAGCTTGATCCTCGTAAGCGTACTCAACAGGTTCCTCGTTCACGAACTCGTCTCCCGGCTCTACCCAAGACAAGAACACAAGCAACGGAACCACAATCAATCATGGGAAAATGCACAAACAACATGATGCAATACATGAATGATATGCGATGCATATGCGTGCTCCGGAAGAAAAATAATGAACAAGGCAGTAACTTGGCAAACCAAGCATGCCACTGGAAAGATGAGATGATTTCGGTCGAAATCGATATAAAGATCACCGGAAACGGATGCACGGTTTGCAAATGGCAAGCAAAACAAGAATGACACGAATCTGCGATTAACAGCATGATAGCACTTAGAATGCAACAAGTAACAATGCTACATCATTCCAACGTAGCAACAAAGCATATGGCAGCAATCTACAGGAGATTCTTGACAAACGATGAACACTGAGCTACGGCTAGTTCACAACACAGCAGATTCAAACAAGCATGACAAAAGTGCAAAAGATAACAGGTTCACAGACTTGGTGAAATTACTGGACATGCCTGAAACAGCATCAGGTAGCAATGTTCAGAGCATGAAATCAACATGCTACAGGAACTTAACATGGCAAAACAAGGCATATCAATATTCTACTAAATGCATATGACAAAAGTCCCTTACTGACCATAAGCCAAAAAGGACCAGAAAATATGATGGCAACCATGTAAACATAGCAAGTTCCGTTAACAGGTTTCAGACTTGGCAGAAAACAGAGCATGACAGAAACAATAATATGAAGGTATCTTGGTGAGCTTTATGCACTCACCACAAAGCAATGCATGACAAAACAAGCATACCTACAGAAAGATGGCATATTTAGAAGCTATCCATGGCAAGAGAAAATACATAGCATGTATGAAACAACTACAACAAGCTTGGCAAAATTGAATATCATGTTGACAATCTGCCAGAAATATTTTATAGCAAAAGTAGAGCAAGATTGAGTCATGCTATGGCACTCCATAATTGCAAACAAGGGCAGGAATGGATCAATGACAACAATATCTACAAAACATCCTTACTGAACATCTTCAAAAGGAGCATGGATCTCTCTATAGACACATGGATACATAGCAACAAAATAGGATCAGTCTCAGACTTAGAGAAATCACTGTCCCTGAAAACAGAAATATGCTTGTGCTAGTCACCACAGAGATCACAAAAATACATGGCATACACCTCTGTAAAGATGGCATGGCATACAACAAAACACATGTAGAGCTCATGCCCATAAGATGCACAGATTAAATGCAACAAAAATAACAAATCCTCAAGTTCTGATAAGTAACAGCAGATAACAGCAACTAGCACTCTTGCACCAGAGATTTGGGCATCAAAATGGACTCAAATGAACATGGTGCAATGGAACAAAATGAAGAGCATCTCGTAACGAACATTTCGATATATTACACGCGCGAAACGGAGCTATATGCAGAGAGTTATGATGCGATGAACATGGGCATGTAATGTCAAAATATTAGGGCAGGATTTTCGGGGAGAGGAGAAAAGTCAACCTAGGGATTTCTCAGATCCGATCGGGCCGAGCTCGGGGACGGCTCGCCGGAGCTGTACACCAGAGCGAGGGAGGACGGCGGAGGAGATGGAGAGGAAGGCCGGGGCTCGGAGGAGAGGCGGCGACTGGCGACGGGGTCGATGGACGCGGCGGCGGCGGCCAGTGGCGGGCGGCCGCGGGGAGCAGGCGCGCGCGCGGAAGGGGGGCGCCGACGGCTCGGGCCGCGGGGGCCGGCCCCGGGCCTCGGCGGGCCGCGACGGCGCGGGGTACGGGCGGTGACGTGGCGGCGCCTGGTTGGCCGGGCACGGCGGCGGAGATGCGTCCGGCGGCGGTGGACACGTCCGGTGGCGGCGGGGAGTTTCTTTAGGGTTTGAACTGCGAATGTATTTCAGGAGGGATGCATATATATAGGTAGAGGGAGCTAGGAGGCTCCAAATGGAGTGCGGTTTTCGCCCACACGATCGTGATCGAACGACCTAGAGCATGGAAGAGACTTAGAGGGGTTTTGGGCTGTTTAGAGAGGGGTTTTGCTGCAACACACAAACGGACTTTGCGGATGCCCGGTTAACCGTTGGAGTATCAAACGACCTCCAAATAGAACGAAACTTGCCCGCTGGCCTACCGGTGGTATACCAAGGCCACTTGACAAGACTCGGTCCATTCCGAGAACGTTCAACACCCGCTCATGAAAAGAAACAAGAGGGGTGCGCCGGAGGAGGTGGGAGTGCCGGATTGCAAAACGGACAACGGGGAAAATGCTCGGATGCATGAGACGAACACGTATGCAAAATGAGATGCACATGATGACATGATATGATATGCATGACATGAACAAAATGCAAAACGAAAGACAAAACCCGACCACGAAGAGAATATCATAACACATAGCCGAAAATGACAAGAGTTGGAGTTACAAATATGGAAAGTTACATCCGGGGTGTTACACGCAAATACTGATATCCCCAGCAGTGATTGTGGATCCCATCCATGAGCCTTTCGGCAGCGCCATCAGCGGTGCGGGGCGCGTGGGCGAAGACAAGAAGGAAGAAGCGGTGGCGGAGAGCTGCGGAGCGGCCGCTGAGTGCTGTGGAACGGCCGCGGCATTTCGCTCAAGAGCGGAAGGGCGTCGCGGCGTGCGTCGGTCGCAGAAGCAAGAGCAGAGAGGAGGAAGGAAATGGGGGGCACGTGCGTGAATGATTTCTGCCGCCCCCTCCCCCCAATTTATAATGCACAGACTAAACATGGGGAAGTGGGATCGTTTGCGCCCGCCCCTCCCACTTCCCCGCATTAAGTCCGCACGATCCACGCGCACATTAACTGCCTCGAGAAGGGCAACCGCCCATGGACACCACAATAAATCCGCACGCGTGGGCCGAGGGCACAAAGTGGCGGGCCCCAGCCCGCTGTCATGTCCCATCGCGTGTGTGGCCTGTTAGGGCCTCTTTAGTTTCCGAGCGCCACGTGGCGCCCGCGCCAAACCCAAGAGATCGCGTCCCTTCTGTGACGCCCCCGACTCGACCGTACACTAATCATACACGCAAACGTGTACGATCAAGATCAGGGACTCACGGGAAGATATCACAACACAACTCTAAACACAAAAGAAAGTCATACAAGCTTCATATTACAAGCCACGGGCCTTGAGGGCTCGAATACATAGCTCGATACATAAGCGAGTCAGCGGAAGCAACAATATCTGAGTATAGACATAAGTTAAATAAGGATGCCTTAAGAAGGCTAACACAAACATCAACGATCGAAGAGGCAAGTCATCCTGCCTGGGACCTCCTAACTACTCCTGGTCGTCGGCGGGCTCCGGGTAGTAGTATGCACCCTCGGGGTGGTAGTAGTAGTCGTTGGGGGTGGCATCTGGCTCCTGGGATCCACCATCTAGTTGCAACAACCAGAAAGAAGAAAGAAGGGGGGAAAGGGGGAGCAAAGCAACCATGAGTACTCATCCAAAGTACTCGCAAGCATCAGCTCTAAACTAAGTATGCATTGGTATCAAATGGAAGGGTTGTGTCTGTGAACTGAACTGCTGAATGCCAGAATAGGGGGGGGGGAAGGCCTAGCCTATCAAAGACTAGCATCTTCAAGCAGCTCCAAGCATCTTGCAGCATGTAAAAGAGTAAAGAATAGCAGTTTATAATTAATAAGCATGTTGTGGAATTAATGTCCAGAGATCCTTCCTCGACTCCCTACGAGAAAGCAATCCCGGGGCCACATATCCATCACATATCAAGTATCCATTTCTAGTTGTATAAGATCAGGATACAAGTCTGAACGTCCATTACCGAGGACACGGTATTCGAATATATATCTTCCCTGCAGGGGTGCACCATGTTACCCAACACGCTCGATCACTCTGGCCGGACACACTTTCCTGGGTCATGCCCGGCCTCGGAAGATCAACACGTCGTAGCCCTACCTAGGCTCAGCAGAGAGGTCCCCGCCGGTCTACATCCTAAGTGCCCCGGGGTCTTGGGCCCATCACCCGTTGCACTCCGGGTCCTTGCGCGCAGGGTGGATACCAGCACCGCCTCGGATGGCCAGCACGATCCGACCGTGCCACCATGCTGAACTGGACGTCTGACAAAGCTTCGGCTGGTACTGCAACATCGAGGCCCATAACTATTCTCGCGTGGTGGTTAGTGCGTAAAGGCCAGAGGCCAACTCAGAACAAATACCCAAACCTGTTAGTGCATTATTAAAAGAAGTGACGACTGTCGGGACAAGTCCGGAGCTATTACCCCCCTGGGTGATACCGCTAAACAGCCAGCCGCCACCGTAACTCCTCGGGTGCTCTCGGGGACCGCCCGACTTTCACCAATGTCTCAAGTAAAGTCAAGGTAACTGTGTGTCCAGATATCAAGGGGAAAACCCGAGGAATCACCCCAGGAGGATTCCACTCGATGTAATCATCAAGGTGAACGTAAGAGGATCCACCCTCGAGGTTCACACTTGAGGTGTTGCACGACAGAGCCGTATCGGGAATGGTGAAAGAGGAACCACCCTCGATGACCACGACCGAATAGCTACACTACAAAGATCTCATCAGGAGTGATGTATGAGGTTCCACCCTCGGCACTCGATGGTAACTCTGCAGAGTCGAGCAACAAAAAGGGGCATGATGTGATGTGAGGTGTCGGGCTCTGGTCGTCGACCACGTTGATCGAGTCGTCGATGATGAAGTAGGGGAAACAAGGACAAGGTGGGGGTCACTGATGGATCACCAACCAACCTATACTAAGTAGTTTAGGATAAGCAGGTAGGTAACAATAGCAGGTACAAAAGCAGGCTATGCATTAGAATAGGAGCAATCAAATATAGTAGCAAAATCTAATGCAAGCATGAGAGAATGCAATGGGTGATATCGGGATGATCAAAGGGGGGGCTTGCCTGGAAGCTCCGCTGAAAGGGAAGAAGGGTCGTCGTCGACGTAGTCGATCACAGGGGCATCAACAACGGTCTCGGGGTCTACCAGAGAGAAGAGGGGGGAAGAAACAGTAAATATAATGCAAACATATGCAACACAGATGCATGACGGGGGTACCATGCAGGGCTAGGGGTGTTCTAACGCGGTGCTACAGGATGCCGGCGAAGGGGAATAACATCCTGAAAGTTTTCCCGGAGTTAGGCATTTTTGGACAGATGAAACTGAGGGGGACGGTTGCATGTTTGCTATGCTAGAGGCATGTGACAAATGAACGGAGAGCGTATTCGGGTTCGTCTCGTCGTTCTGAGCAACTTTCATGTATAAAACTTTTTCATCCGAGTTACAGATTATTTTCTATGATTTTTCAAAGATTTAAACAATATTCTGAATTTATTATTAATTCGAAATTAAATAGCTAAAATGCTATGTGCACCCAGATCTGTGTACACAGAGGTGTACCAGAGGGTGACATGCGGGTCCAGGGGGTCCCAGTTGGCGAGTCAATGTTTGACAGGTCAACAGGGGGGTGGGGCCCCCTGTCATACAATGTGTCTGGTTAACTAATTCAGTTTCAACTAATCCAGTGATTAGGCTAATTAATCCCGAGTTAATTAAGCTAATTAACTAATTAATTTATTATTTATATTTTTTTTTAAAAAAAAGCCAGGGCGCGTGGGGCCCGTATGCCAGTGGCCCATAGGCTTAGCGGGCGACGGACGAAGCGGGGCGGAGCCGGGTGCGAGGGTGCGGGCAAACCCGCCTGGGCGATGGGAGCCCGCCCAGAAGGGCGCGACGGCGCCGGTGGGCGCCGGCCACGGCGGCCACGGTGGCGGGCGGTGCGGTGGCCAACGGCGGGAGGCGAGGGCAGGGGCGGAGCGGCAGCAGCAGCTGCAGATGGCATCGGTAGGCGGCGGAGGCCAGCGGGGCGCGACAGAGCTAGGCGGCAGCTGCGGAGGACCGGCACGGGGAGAGGAGGCCGGAGGCGGCGTAGGGGCAGAGCAGGCGCGGCCGGCGCGGCAATGGTGCGAGGCCAGCGCAGGCGGGGGAGCTCGAGACGCGGGGCGGGTCTGGCGAGCAGGGGAGGCGCGGCTGCGGGGCGGGACAGGCGACGTGTGAGGCCACCGCGGGCAGGCGCGCGCGAGCGGCTCGGGGCTCGGCCTCGGCGAGGCAGGCGCTAAGGGTCGTGGGTGCGGGCGCACGATGCGGGTCGGGCGTGACGGCAACGGAGCAGCAGCAGATGGCGGCGGCAGCGGAGCCCATGTCGGCGGGCGCGCGCGAGTAGCAGCAGGGCGGGGACCGGCCACGACGGCCCACACACTGGCCGCGACCAGGGGCGATGCGGAGCGCGCGCGCACAAGGACAAGGACGGGCATGGGCATGGGCTTGTGTGGCTAGGCGCCCATGAGTGTGGTTGTGACCACGAAGCTCGGGCGGCCATGGCGTGCGCGGAAACAACAACTACGGCGGCAAACGGTAGTAGCGGGAGCATCAGCAGGCAGCGAGAAGCAGTAGCGCAGCAACAACAGAGAGCAGCAGTAGTCAATGAGCAGCAGCAGCAGTACGCGGGTGCACGCGGACGCTGAGTTCCAGCGGCCATGGTGGACGGAGCTCACGGGGCGGCTACGGCGACTAGATCGAGTAACGGGGAGAGAGGGGAAACGGAGGAGGGGGCCTCAACGGGCCCTGTAGGTGTGCAATAGCATGCGCGAGGAAGAGTCGGGGAGGCGCTGGAGCTCGGTGTAGCCGTCGTGGAGGCGGTTGGGGACGGGGCGACGACGGCGAGCTTCGGCTCCGGGCGTCGGCCTCGGGGCCGTGGGCGTCCAGATCGGGGAGCGGGGGCGCAAGGGAGTGGGGGGAGTAGCTAGGGTTCGCGCCTTGGGGGGGGGGGGAGACGTCGGCTAAATAGGCGAGGCCGGCCGCGCGATGACCGGCGCGTGGCCGGTGACGGGGAGATGGCCGCCACGCACCCCCGTGAACAAGAAGGTGGGAGGCAGGTGCGGGTGGGCCGGCCTGGATCGGCCAGTGAGGCCAGCTGGGCCAATTGGCCCAGGTGGGAAGGGGGGACTTTCTTTTCTTTTTATTCCATTGTTTCATTTTCCTTTTAACTGTTTATTTAATTTCCAAATTATTTTAGTTTATTAAAAATACGAGACCCACACCTAAATTAGTGTCTTAACTCAACCTACTGCCACAAAAAGTTTCACCCTTAAACAAATTAGTTTGATATTTTATAAATTAGAAAAGGCATCTAATAAAGCCACTATTTTAATTATTTTAATGCATTTAAACATTTTATAAAAGTGTGGTTCCTTCACCAATATTAACTATGAATTAATGTTCATAGCTTGCACATTTTAGTTTTGTCGTTTGAAAATTTTAGTTTTTGGCGCTAATTTAAATTTGAATTTGAACCGATTTGAATCTAAGCGAGATTGGCAACAGTAACAGTGATGATGTGGCATCATTAGCAGAGAATTACTGTAGCTTAATTATCCGGGCGTTACAATTCTCCTCCACTACAAGAAATCTCGTCCCGAGATTTTAGGAGGTGAAAGGAAACAAAAGCGAGGTATTCATCTCGAAGACGATCCTCGAGTTCCCAAGTGGCTTCATCTTCAGAATGATTTGACCACTGGACTTTATGAAATTTGATAGCCCTCAGACGGGTGCAATGAAATGTTCAGCTTGAACGAGAACGCGGATCGGATGCTCTCTATAAGTGAGATCATCTTGTAGAAGGTGAGCTTTATAAGCCATGTGGTTGTTGCGATAAAACTTGCGACTCAGGGCATCGGCCATGATTAGCATTACCAGGGGTATAAGAAATACCGTAGTCATATTCTGAAATTGTTTCCATACATCATTGTTGACGGAGATCCAGATCCAGCTGAGTAAACAAATACTTTAGACTTGATGGTCGATGAAGATCTCGCAACGAATTCCAAGCAGGAAATGTTGCTACAGCTTCGGTGCAAATTTAACTGTAGCAAGTTCAAGGTCATGGAATGGAAACGACTGGAGCATTTTCAATTCTCACAATAGGAGAAACGTTCAATGCATTCAAGGAATAAATCCGTGATTCGGCATTTCAAACAAGATGAGCATGGTATCTTACTATCTCACTTGAAGGATGTAGTAGATGGATGGTCTTAATGGCGCAATTGATAGAAGTGGTATGGGTTTTCAATCATTCCATTCCCAGAATGAGGTCAATATTGGAAGACTTCAAAACAATGGGGGAAACATGGAATTCCACTCCTTCAATTTCGAAGGGGATGTTGTGACTAACCATGGTGCTTTGACATTGGCCCCCAGAATGCAGCTTGGAATTCCGTCCAAGTGTTGACGGTTCCAATAGGTAAGGAACGACTGGGGTTGTCCCACCATCGATTAGCGGGACTTTTCAAGTGGAATGTTGCAAAGGTGACGTAACTGGTAGGGGCAACATTAGCTGACTCCAACTCGAGAGCGATGTCACGGAGTCATTCATCGGCATCAAGGGGCTGAGTTGAGCTGTGGTAGATGACAGGTTTGAGACATGCAAAGTCATGCAGTGTCACTGGGCCGGTTGTTGATTCATATTGGGACGCGGGAACTGAGCCATGACTAATTCCATGAACTGGCGATTCAGCATCAAACTGTTGTATCATTCCAGCCATGTATTCGAAAGGTGGCGGATTATCGTCACCACAATCACGACCAGTGGGTCTAACCATCCTGCTTAAACGCAACACGGGGTAGTTTAGCAAGGGGTGGAGTAAGTGTATGGAGTAATCCATGCTGAAACCTGAACAATGAGCAAAGGTGCAGTATGTACAATGCAGTAGTCATTGAAGACATACAACTACATATGCGGAGCCAATTACACGCTGTTCATAAGAGTTCGGATAAGAGAAACATCGCAGACATACTAGGCGGCACGTATGCACGCGATGGAGGGATTCAATAACGGGACATAGCAAAGGCTACATCATCGTCGAAAATAACCACTGGAGCGGGGGATTTGCAAGTGACGACGGAGGGTGCCCTCTATAAGAGGATCCTGCGGTCAGCGAATATTGTGAAGCAGATCTTGTCCCTCAATTCGAGAAAGGGGTAACAAAAACCTCCGGGTGGACGTGATCACGAGAACCTAATGTTAGAGTTAGCAAATCAGTTAACCCGAATAGAGGAGAGATCAGAATCCTAGAGTATAGACGAGGAGTAAAAGATCCTAATACCACCCAATGGCGACATGGGCCCGTAAGCCACACAACCATGTTAGTAAAACAGTTTTTCAAAGACTAGACTCAACTTCGGCCAAGGACTTGGAAAGGGGGTTCCTACAGGCAGTCGACTTTGATACCAACTTGTGACGCCGCCGACTCGACCGTACACTAATCATACACGCAAACCTGTACGATCAAGATCAGGGACTCACGGGAAGATATCACAACACAACTCTAAACACAAAAGAAAGTCATACAAGCTTCATATTACAAGCCAGGGGCCTCGAGGGCTCGAATACATAGCTCGATACATAAGCGAGTCAGCGGAAGCAACAATATCTGAGTACAGACATAAGTTAAACAAGGATGCCTTAAGAAGGCTAGCACAAACATCAACGATCGAAGAGGCAAGCCCTCCTGCCTGGGACCTCCTAACTACTCCTGGTCGTCGGTGGGCTCCACGTAGTAGTATGCACCCTCAGGGTGGTAGTAGTAGTCGTCGGGGGTGGCATCTGGCTCCTGGGATCCACCATCTGGTTGCAACAACCAGAAAGAAGAAAGAAGGGGGGAAAGGGGGAGCAAAGCAACCGTGAGTACTCATCCAAAGTACTCACAAGCATAATATCTAAACTAAGTATTCATTGGTATCAAATGGAAGGGTTGGGTCTGTGGACTGAACTGCAGAATGCCAGAATAGGGGGGGGAGGCCTAGCTTATCGAAGACTAGCATCTTCAAGCAGCTCCAAGCATCTTGCAGCATGTAGAAGAGTAAAGAATAGCAGTTTATAATTAACAAGCATGTTGTAGAATTAATGCCCAGAGATCCTTCCTTGACTCCCTGCGAGAAAGCAATCCTGGGGCCACATATCCATCACATATCAAGTATCCATTTCTAGTTGTATAAGATCAGGATACAAGTCTGAGTGTCCATTACCGAGGACACAGTATTCGAATATATATATATCTTCCCTGCAGGGGTGCACCACGTTACCCAACACGCTCGATCACTCTGGCCGGACACACTTTCCTGGGTCATGCCCGGCCTCGGAAGATCAACACGTCGCATCCGTACCTAGGCTCAGCAGAGAGGTCCCCGCCGGTCTACATCCTATGTGCCCCAGGGTCTTGGGCCCATCGCCCGTTGCACTTCGGGTCGTTGCGCGCAGGGTGGATACCAGCACCGCCTCGGATGGCCAGCACGATCCGACCGTGCCGCCATGCTGAACTGGATGTCTAACAAAGCTTCGGCTGATACTGCGACATCGAGGCCCATAACTATTCTCACGTGGTGGTTAGTGCGTAAAGGCCAGAGGCCAACTCAGAACAAATACCCAAACCTGTTAGTGCATTATTAAAAGAAGTGACAGCTGTCGGGACAAGCCCGGAGCTATCACCCCTCCCAGGTGATACCGCTAAATAGCCAGCCGCCACCGTAACTCCTCGGGTGCTCTCCGGGCCCGCCCGACTTTCACCAATATCTCAAGTAAAGTCAAGATAACCGTGTGTCCAGACATCACGGGGAAGACCCGAGGAATCACCCCCGGAGGATTCCACTCGATGTAAACATCAAGGTGAACGTAAGAGGATCCACCCTCAAGGTTCACACTTGAGGTGTTGCACGACAGAGCCGTATCGGGAATGGTGAAAGAGGAACCACCCTCGATGACCACGACCGAATAGCTACACTACAGAGATCTCATCAGGAGTGATGTATGAGGTTCCACCCTCGGCACTCGATGGTAACTCTGCAGAGTCGAGCAACAAAAAGGGGCGTGATGTGATGTGAGGTGTCGGGCTCTGGTCGTCGATCACGTTGATCGAGTCGTCAATGATGAAGCAGGGGCAACAAGGACAAGGTGGTGGTCACTGATGGATCACCAACCAACCTATACTAAGCAGTTTAGGATAAGCAGGCAGGTAACAATAGCAGGTACAAAAGAAGGCTATGCATCAGAATAGGAGCAATCAAATACAGTAGCAAAATCTAATGCAAGCATGAGAGAATGGAATGGGCGATATCGGGATGATCAAAGGGGGGCTTGCCTGGAAGCTCCGCTGAAAGGGAAGAAGGGTTGTCGTCGACGTAGTCGATCACAAGGGCATCAGTAGGCAGCGAGAAGCAGCAGCGCAGCAACAGCAGAGAGCAGCAGTAGTTAACGAGCAGCAGTTGTAGTACGCGGGCGCGCGCGGACGCTGAGTTCCAGCGGCCATGGTGGACGGAGCTCACTGGGCGGCTACGGCGACTAGATCGAGTAACAGGGAGAGAGGGGAAACGGAGGAGGGGGCCTCACCGGGCCCTGTAGGTGTGCAATAGCGTGCGCGAGGAAGAGTCGGGGAGGCGCCGGAGCTCAGTGTAGCCGTCATGGAGGCGGTTGGGGACGGGACGACGACGGCGAGCTTCGGCTCCGGGCGTCGGCCTCGGGGCCGCGGGCGTCCAGATCGGGGAGCGGGGGCGCGAGGGAGTGGGGGGAGTAGCTAGGGTTCGCGCCTGGGGGGGGGAGACGTCGGCTAAATAGGCGAGGCCGGCCGGGCGATGACCGGCGCGTGGCCGGTGACGGGGAGATGGCCGCCACGCAACCCCCGTGAACAGGAAAGTGGGAGGCAGGCGCGGGTGGGCCGGCCAGTGAGGCCAGGTGGGCCAATTGGCCCAGGTAGGAAGGGGGGACTTTCTTTTCTTTTTATTTCATTGTTTCATTTTCCTTTTAACTGTTTATTTAATTTCTAGATTATTTTCGTTTATTAAAAATACGAGACCCACACCTAAATTAGTGTCTTAACTCAACCTACCGCCACAAAAAGTTTCACCCTTAAACAAATTAGTTTGATATTTTATAAATTATAAAAGGCATCTAATAAAGCCACTATTTTAATTATTTTAATGCATTTAAACTTATTATTAAAGTATGGTTCCTTCACCAATATTAACTATGAATAAGTTTTTTCGTTTGAAAATTTTAGTTTTTGGCGCTAATTTAAATTTGAATTTGAACCGATTTGAATCTAAGCGAGATTGGCAAGAGTAACAGCGATGATGTGGCATCATTAGCAGAGAATTACTGTAGCTTAATTATTCGGGCGTTACACCTTCCCCTTCAAGTTTCGACGGACTCCTTGGTTTCTCGCCCATGCCGGGATGCCGCGATCCGACTTCCGGAAGCCGGCACACAGTGGGTGTTGCCGGACCCAGCGGTCGCAAGCTTCATCAACATATGCCGCCTCTTCAAGGGGTGAAACTGCGAAGGCCCCCCTACTTGAAGCCGACGAGCCTTCACAACTTCAGGGACTACTATCGGGGGATGAACCTCGGGCAGGCAAGGGAACCCGGATCCTTTTCAAAAACATCGGGGCTGGCATCGCCCCTCAATCCGGCTCGCACTTGGGCGGGTTCCGCTACCTGGTCGAAACCGCAACACGGCCAGGCCCGCTAGGGCATGTCGGCCGAACTCGACAAACGAAGACTTCTCCAACAAGCCAACGCCCTCATGGCGTCTTCCTCAACCCGGCCTCGGGTCAGCTCCCGTCCCATCCAAGGCGTACGACAGAACAAGTCCTCGTATAAGAGATGAGCGTGGACACAGTGGTCCACCAACCCCGCTGACCGGCAGGAACGTGGCTACAGTGTCCCACCTACTCCGCTGCCCAGGGCCAGCGTGGCAACAGTGCCCCCGTCCTGCTGACGCAAGCCGATGGCGACCAGGTGGAGCACCACTATAGCCAAGCCGGCCCAACCACGCCGTGACGCACGATAAGACGAAGAACAGTGCCCCTTGGCGCTTGGGGCCCGCGCCCGAAGAACCCGGCAAATCTTGGTACCCGGCGGGTCCCAGCACCGGCTTCCCAGGTGCTGACATCTCGGCCCATGGCCTTGTAACTTTACCTTTGTAGCCTTGGGGGTTGACCTATAAAAACCTCCAATGAGCCCCCCATGTACACAGGCAGACGCACAATCGATCCACCCACGTCACACACGCACTCACGGAGAAGGAGCGGTCTAAGCCTTGGTCTGCCTTCCTTTCTCCCCCAAACAGCTCTTGGAGCAACTCTGTACTACTCCGCATATATACCACTGTCGGCAGGACTAGCGGTGTTATCTCTCCGGAGAGCCCCGAACCTGGGTATGTCTTGCGTCTCGCTCATGCCGACCTCACCTCTGGAGCCCACCGGTGCCCTCGAGCCTGTCCCTCTCTTTAGCCATCCTTTGGCATCTGCCGTGCCCACCACGACACCGAAATTTCGGTTCGATTTCGTTTTTTTGGTTTGGTTTTGTTTTTGGTTCAGTTTTCCAACCCATCATCTACTTATTACTTCCCAATGCCTTCGCCTAGGCCCAAATCATGGTGAAATGTCATGTAGTCGACGTTCACATAACACCACTAGAGGAAATACAACATACATCTCATCAAAATATCGAACGAATACCAAATTCACATGACTACTAATAGCAAGACTTCTCCCATGTCCTCAGGAACAAACGTAACTACTCACAAAGCATATTCATGTTCATAATCAGAGGGGTATTAATATGCATAAAGGATCTGAACATATGATCTTCCACCAAATAAACCAACTAGCATCAACTACAAGGAGTAATCAACGCTACTAGCAACCTACTAGTACCAATCCCGGACTTGGAGACAAGAATTGGATACAAGAGATGAACTAGGGTTTTGAGAGGAGATGGTGCTGGTGAAGATGTTGATGGAGATTGCCCTTTCCCGATGAGAGGAGCGTTGGTGATGACGATGGCGATGATTTCCCCCTCCTGGAGGGAAGTGTCCCCGGCAGAACAGCTCTGCCGGAGCCCTAGATTGGTTCCGCCAAGGTTCCGCCTCGTGGCGGCGGAGTCTCGTCCCGAAAGGTTGCTTATGATTTTTCCCTTGACGAAAGACTTCATATAGCAGAAGATGGCCACCGGAGAGCCAACAGGGGGCCCACGAGGCAGGGGGGCGCGCCCTGGGGGGTAGGGCGCACCCCCACCCTCATGGCCAGGTGGGTCCCCCTCTGGCGTACTTCTTCCGCTCAATATTTTTTATTATTTCCAAAAATAACTTTGGTGGAGTTTCAGGACTTTTGGAGTTGTGCAGAATAGGTCTATAATATTTGCTCCTTTTCCAGCCCAGAATTCCAGCTGCTGGCATTCTCCCTCCTTGTGTAAACCTTGTAGAATAAGAGAGAATAGGCATAAGTATTGTGACATAATGTGTAATAACAGCCCATAATGCAATAAATATCGATATAAAAGCATGATGCAAAATGGATGTATCAACTCCCCCAAGCTTAGACCTCGCTTGTCCTCAAGCGGAAGCCGATAACGATAAATATGTCCACATGTTTAGAGGTAGAGGTGTCGATAAAATAAAATACGGACATGAAGGCATCATGATTATTCTCATAACAGCAACATATATGGATATTGTCATATGATTTCTTATGCTCAAGTAATAATATATTCACAATGCAAAAGTACAAATCATAAACTTTATTGAGAACTAACAAACTATAATCTCAGTCATTGAAGCAATTGCAATTTATCATAACATCAGAAAGAGTCAATGTCAGAGCTTTCTAGCAAGTCCACATACTCAACTATCATTTAGTCTTTCATAATTGCTAACACTCACGCAATACCTGTGGTTACGGAGTTTTAATCGGACACAGAGAAAGATAGGGGCTTATAGTTTCGCCTCCCAACCTTTTACCTCAAGGGTAATGTCAACAATAATAACTCATGCTCCCCTACATCCAATTAGATATATCTATCAGGATCTTTCCAACACACTGTGCTTGCCAAAGGATAAAATGTAAAAAGGAAAGGTGAAGATCACCATGACTCTTGCATAAGGTAGAAGATAATAGTAACAGATAGGCCCTTCGCAGAGGGAAGCAGAGGTTGCCATGCGCTTTCAAGGTTGGATGCACAAAATCTTAATGCGAAAGAACGTCACTTTATATTGCCCCTTGTGATATGAACCTTTATTATGCAGTCCGTCGCTTTTATTTCTTCCACATCACAAGATCGTATAAAGCTTATTTTCTCCCACACTAATAAGTCATACATATTTAGAGAGCAATTTTTATTGCTTGCACCGATGACAACTTACTTGAAGGATCTTACTCAATCCATAGGTAGATATGGTGGACTCTCATGGCAAAACTGATTTAAGGGTTTTGGAAGCACAAGTAGTATCTCTACTTGGTGCTAAGAATTTGGCTAGCATGAGGGGGAAAGGCAAGCTCAACATGTTGGATGATCCATGACAATATACTTTATCTCAGATATAAGAAAACATAACCCATTACATTGTCTTCCTTGTCCAACATCAACTCTTTAGCATGTCATATTTTAATGAGTGCTCCCAATCATAAAAGATGTCTACGATAGTATATTTATATGTGAAACCTCTCTTTCCTTATTACTTCCTATTAATTGCAACGATGACCAAAGCTATGTTTGCCAATTCCCAACAACTTTTAATCATCATACTCTTTCTATGTGAAGCCATTACTCTCAATAAGATCAATATGATCTCTTTGTTTCTTTTTATTCTTTTTCTCTTTTCTTTTATTCACTCAAGATCATGGCAAAATAATCAAGCCCTTGACTCAACACTAATCTTTATTATATATAGCTCACGGACTCGATTACATAAAAGGATCATAGAGCAAAAACTCAAAACTAGATCGTGCCATAAACTTTATTCTACTAGATCAAGATACTACTAATAGGATCGAACTAAGAAAAAGGGTAAAGATAGGAGTGTGATGGTGATACGATACCGGGGCACCTCCCCCAAGCTTGGCAGTTGCCAAGGGGAGTGCCCATACCCATGTGATTATGTCTCCTTCTTTGTTGATGGTGTAATATTCTTGGCGATGATTCCTCTCAGGATACGATTCTCCTCCTTGAGCTTATTGACTTGCTGCTTGAGGTCCATTATTTCCTTACGAAGCTTTCCTGTGACGGCTAAAGCTCCTTGCACCCAAGGGTGTTGCATAGCTGCGGGAGAACAAGCGACACTCTTCTTCATATTTTCATAAGAAAGGAATCTAACATTGGAAGGGATAACCGAGTTTGGAATAGCTGAGCTCTGTAGTTCCCCCATCGTGAACCCAGCGCGGAAGCGAGAAGTGACTTCTTGATCCTCAATAGCATCTATCCTCATCAAGTCAGCCGCCATCTCTTCCTCCGTTGCTGGCCCAAAGTGGTCAGCATCGCTGTTTGTTCTTGGCCTCGATGCCGGATGAGACACCCGGCTCCCCCCAACTGACTCTTGAGAAGACATCTTGCTCTAATCTGCAGCAGCAACAACTCGAAACAAGAACAGAGGATAATTGCGTGATACAGGAGTCAAAACCTTCGGGAGAATATATAACGAATTTTTACCGACCAAAATACGTATCGCACAAGAAAACGGAGTCCGGAGAGCACACGAGGTGCCCACGAGGTAGGGGGCGCGCCCAGGGGGGTAGGGCGCGCCCTCCACCCTCGTGGAGCCCTCGTGTCCTTCCCGGACTGCTTCTTATTTTTCTATTTTTCTAAATATTCCAAAACGGAGAAATATTGCCTTGAAAACTGTTTTGGAGTCGGTTTACTTACCGTACCACATACCTATTCCTTTTCGGAGTCTGAAACATTCCAGAAAGTGTCCCTTATGTATTCCTCCAGGGTTACGATTTCAATAACATTGGTTTCAACATTTATAGGATTACCTGAGATATAATGTTTGATTCTTTGACCGTTCACCACCTTCGGATTTGTACCTTCGAAGTTGTTGATTTTTATGGCACCGGAACGATAGACCTCCTCGATAACGCAAGGGCCTCCCCATTTAGAGAGAAGTTTTCCTGGAAAAAATCTTAAACGAGAGTTGTATAGCAATACATAATCACCTACATTAAACTCATGCTTTTGTATCCTTTTGTCATGCCATCTTTTAACTTTTTCTTTAAACAACTTGGCATTTTCATAAGCTTGGGTTCTCCATTCATCAAGTGAGCTAATATCAAATAACCTCTTCTCACCGGCAAGTTTGAAATCATAGTTGAGCTCTTTAATATCCCAATATGCCTTATGTTCTAGTTCGAGAGGTAAGTGACATGCTTTTCCATAAACCAGTTTATACGGAGACATACCCATAGGATTTTTATATGCAGTTCTATAGGCCCATAATGCATCATCAAGTTTCTTGGACCAATTCTTTCTAGACCTATTGACAGTCTTTTGCAAAATTAATTTGAGCTCTCTATTACTCAATTCTACTTGACCACTAGACTGCGGGTGATACGGAGATGCAATTCTATGATTAACGTCATACTTAGCAAGCATTTTACGGAAAGCACCATGAATAAAATGTGAACCACCATCAGTCATTAAATATCTAGGGACTCCAAACCTCAGAAAAATAACTTCTTTAAGCATTTTAATAGAAGTGTTATGATCAGCACTACTAGTTGGAATAGCTTCTACCCACTTAGTAACGTAATCAACAGCAACTAAAATATGTGTATAACCATTAGAGGCAGGAAAAGGTCCCATATAATCAAACCCCAAACATCAAATGGTTCAATAACAAGTGAATAATTCATAGGCATTTCTTGACGTCTACTAATATTACCAATTATTTGACATTCGTCACAAGATAAGACAAACTTACGGGCATCCTTGAAGAGAGTAGGCCAATAAAAACGGATTGCAATACCTTATGTGCAGTTCTATCTCCAGCGTGGTGTCCTCCATAAGCCTCGGAGTGACACTTGCGTAGGATCTGTTCCTGTTCATGCTCAGGTACACAACATCTAATAACACCATCTACTCCTTCGTTATAAAGATGTGGGTCATCCCAAAAGTAATGTCTCAAATCATAGAAAAAGTTTTTCTTTTGCTGGTATGTGAAACTGGGTGGTATAAATTTAGCCATGATATAATTAGCATAATCAGCATACCACGGAGTACTACGAGAGGCATTAATAACATTTAATTGCTCATCAGGAAAGCTATCATCAATAGGTAGTGGGTCATCAAGAACATTTTCTAACCTAGACAAGTTGTCTGCAACGGGGTTCTCAGCTCCCTTTCTATCAACAATATGCAAATCAAATTCTTGTAGCAAGAGAACCCATCTAATAAGTCTAGGTTTAACATCTTTCTTTTCCATAAGATATTTAATAGCAGCATGATCCGTGTGAATAGTTACTTTAGAATCAACAATATAAGGTCTAAACTTATCACAAGCAAATACAACTGCTAAGAATTCTTTTTCAGTAGTAGCATAATTTCTCTGAGCATTGTCTAGAGTTTTACTAGCATATTGAATACCATTTAATTTCTTATCAACTCTTTGCCCTAGAACAGCACCTACAGCATAATCACTAGCATCACACATAATTTCAAAGGGTAAATTTCAATCAGGTGGCTGAACAATAGGTGCAGAGATCAATGCTTTCTTAAGTATTTCAAATGCTTCTACACAATCATCATCAAAGACAAATGGTATATCTTTTTGTAATAAATTAGTCAGAGGCCGAGAAACTTTTGAGAAGTCCTTAATGAACCTCCTATAAAATCCGGTGTGACCAAGGAAACTTCTTATACCTTTGATGTCCTTGGGACATGGCATTTTTTCAATAGCATCAACCTTGGCTTTATCAACCTCAATACCTCTTTCAGAGACTTTATGCCCCAAGACAATACCTTCATTGACCATAAAGTGGCACTTTTCCCAATTCAAGACAAGATTAGTTTCTTCAAATCTCTGCAAAACTTGATCAAGGTTGCTCAAGAAATCATCAAAAGAGGATCCATAGACGGAAAAGTCGTCCATGAAAACCTCACAAATCTTTTCACAAAAGTCAGAGAATATAGCCATCATGCATCTTTGAAAGGTAGCAGGTGCATTACATAAACCAAAACGCATACGTCTATAAGCAAAAGTACCAAAAGGGCAAGTAAAAGTAGTCTTTGATTGATCGTTGGCTGACACAGGTATTTGAGAGAAACCAGAATAACCATCTAGAAAGCAAAAATGTGTATGTTTGCATAATCTTTCTAGCATTTGATCGATAAAAGGTAAGGGGTACTGATCCTTTTTAGTAGCCTTATTTAATTTGCGGAAATCAATTACCATCCTATAACCTGTAATAATTCTTTGCGGAATCAATTCATCTTTATCATTAGGAACGACAGTAATACCTCCCTTCTTAGGGACCCAATGGACAGGACTTACCCACTGACTATCAGCAACGGGATAAATTATACCTGCCTCAAGGAGCTTTAGTATTTCCTTTCTTACCACTTCTTTCATCTTAGGATTCAAACGTCGTTGATGATCACGAACTGGTTTAGCATCTTCCTCCAAATTTATTTTATGTTGACATAGAGTGGGACTAATGCCCTTAAGATCATGAATAGTATATCCAATAGCAGCACGGTGCTTCTTCAGAGTTTTCAATAATCTCTCTTCTTCATGCTCTGAAAGGTTAGCACTAATAATAACAGGATATATCTTCTTTTCATCAAGATAAGCATATTTAAGAGTATCAGGTAACGGTTTAAGCTCAAACACGGGATCACCCTTGGGTGGAGGAGGATCCCCTAGGATTTCAACAGGCAAATTGTATTTCAGGATAGGTTCCTGTTTAAAGAATACTTCATCTATTTCCCTTGTTTCATTCATAAACGTATCATTTTCATGGTCTAGCAAATATTGTTCTAAAGGATCACTAGGAGGTACGACAATAGAAGCAAGACCAATAATTTCATCCTTACTAGGCAATTCCTCTTCATGGTGTTGTCTACTAAATTTAGAGAAATTAAACTCATGAGACAAATCACCCAAGCCAATAGTAACAACATTCTTTTCGCAGTCTATTCTAGCATTGACAGTGTTCAAGAAGGGTCAACCAAATATAATGGGACAAAAGCTATCTTGTGGGGAACCAAGAACAAGAAAATCAGCAGGATATTTAGTTTTCCCACACAAGACTTCAACATCTCTAACTATCGGGTGGTAGGTGCGACATATGCCAACGGGTGGCTTATCATGGTGGGTGCCAGTAAGATGTCGCCGGTGCCTGGAAACGGGATGAGGCGAAGACATGCACGCCGGCGAATCTTACCCAGGTTCGGGGCTCTCCGTGGAGATAACACCCCTAGTCCTGCTCTGCGGGGTCTCCGCATGATCACTAGATCGGAAAGAGTAGCTACAAATGCTCCTTGAGCTGTGGGGTTCAAGGGAGAAGAAGAGCAAGGCTAGCTCTTGCTTCCCTCTCTCTATGGTGTGTGTGTAACTCTAAGAAGCCAACCCTTTGCATGGGTGCCCCGGGGGGTTTATATAGGCCTACCCCCCGGGGGTACAATTGTAATCCGGCTGGGTGCGGGTCCCAGTCGTCAGTGTCTGTGCTCGCCGGCTTCTCCGCCAGCCGTTGGGGCCCGTCGACTGGTGGGTCCCGCCGGCTGCCGGCCTCTTGGTCGACAGGCCGGCCCCACTGCCTAGGGGTCTTGTCGGTGGCTGCTTACTGTAGCCTCGCCCCTGATGACGAGGGCTTGGTCGAGGTAAGCGTGGCTACAGTGTGCCGCCTCGAGGGCTTTCACTGTAGCCTTACCTCGTCTTGTCTCCTTAATGTGGCACATGCTTCGAGGGAGGGGGTAGCCGGCTTCTGGGGGCCGGCTACGCCCTTGGCCGACTGGGGGAGGCCGGGCCGCCTTTGTGCCTCTCTCTGGCTAAAGGGGCCCGCCGCTCGTGGGCCGTACTGGCGTCTGTCGTGGGTGACGTTGAGGCCAGCATGGCTACAGTGCCGAGCCGGACGGGAGATGGCTGACCCGTACGGCGTCCTGTGGCCATGCCTGCCTCGGGCTTCGGGGGTAGTGGGCCGCACTGTGGCCACACCCCGTCTTGTCACCGTTATGTGGGTGTAGTTCTGGTGGGTGCGGTCTTGGCCGGCTTCGTGGAGTCGGCGCGCTTCATGGCTGGCTCTTGGAAGTCGGTCCTCTTGGCGCCGGCTTCCTGGAGTCGGCCATCTCGCGACTATCTCGGGGGAGGTTACCAAGGCCGGGTCGCCTTTGGGGAGTCGGCCCCTGGGGTAGTCGGCCAGGGGAAGTCGGCCCAATGCTTCGAACGCTTGAAGGCTCAAATGGCCTGATAAGATTTGAAGAACCATGGGTAGTCGGTCAGGCTACCCGTGGCCATTTACTCCGACAGTAGTCCCCGAGGCTGATTGGGCTTCGAGGTTGGGTGGGAGTCGAGAAGCTCGATCAGCTTCCTATCTTGACGAGCCAGCAGCTGGGAGCCGACTTTGGTTGGGGGCGCTGTCTCGGCGAAATTTTTTTAGGAGTCGGAGGGCGGGAGCTGGCTAGCGCGCGCACCGGGCTGCGGGCCGGCCACTTGCGGCCTGCGAACCACGTGGCCAAAAAGCTTGCCAGCCCACGCACGCGACGGGACATCGCCACAGGTCGGGGGCCTGCCACGCCCACGCTCGGGCCCAGGCGTGGATTCTCTGTGGCCCGAAGCCGCCCGCACGTCTTCCTGCGGCGGTTTCGGCACGCTTTAGGGTGTAATAATCGCGAGGCATGGGGGGAGTGGGTGCAGTTAATCCCACGTCTCACCCCACGCCCTGCCTCCCCGGCTTCACCTGGCGAAGCTATAAGTAGGGGGAGGGGGAGAGCGGCAGGCTCTCGCACGCTCCTCCTCTTTCCACCATCTTCTTCCTCTTGCCCTTTCTTGCAACAGCGCCTCGCCGCCGCACCATTCCACCACTTGCTCCTCCGCCGCCGCGCTCGTTCTTGCCAGCCCCACGCCACGATGCAGTACGGCGGGGATTGGGACGGCTCCAACGTCCACGAGGATCACGTCAAATTCCTCCGCAAGACGAGGCGGCTGCCCGGCGCGGACAAGGTGGAGGTCCGTCTCGCGCCGGCGAAGGAGATTACGCCGGAGCCGCGGGAGGGCGAGCGGGTAGTCTTTCGCTCGCATTTCTTGCGCGGCCTCGGCCTGCCCGTGAGCGCCTTCTTCCGCTCTTGGCTCGAGTTCTACCAACTTCAGCCGCACCACCTCCCCCTGAACACGGTGGTGCTGCTGTCCGCCTTCGTCACCCTGTGCGAAGGCTACCTCGGCGTCCTCCCTACCCTCGAGCTCTGGGGGGAGTTCTTCCAGTCCAAGCTGGGCACGCGTATGCAAGGCGTGCCGGCTCAGAGTGGCGCCTTCATCGCGATGCGGAGGGTGGCTGCCGGCAACC
This sequence comes from Aegilops tauschii subsp. strangulata, assembly GCF_002575655.3. NCBI lineage: Eukaryota > Viridiplantae > Streptophyta > Magnoliopsida > Poales > Poaceae > Aegilops > Aegilops tauschii. The sequence continues at coordinate 91,197,211 of NC_053038.3, forward strand.
CCTTCCCCGTCATCACGCTGATCCAGTCGGTGAAGCTATGGCAAAAGTCATACTTCTACGTGAGGAACGTCGCCCGCAGGGCAACTACGTCAATCTGCCGGCTTACGTAGCCGGCCCACCAGCGGGCAGGCGGCCCCAGTGGTCATACCGGGCCGTGACGCTGACGCCAGCTGGAAACGCAGCCGTCGCCCGAGTGCGAGTGATGATCCAGTCGGAGGGCTTGTCGGGGCCCGACCTGCTGGCCGCCTTCGTCACGCGCCGGGTACTCCCGCTCCAGAGCCGCCCTCATCTGATCTGTCAGATGAGTGGCCAGCTCGATCCGAGCCGGATGTGTACCAAAGACATGCCGCACGACGAGGTGGCCTATATGGTGAACTACCTTGCGAACTGCAAACTCTCCGCAGAGTGGCAGTTCGGCAAGGAGCCATATTGCTGAGCCAATCCGCCGCCTACGGTATGTTCTCCTTGTCTCTTTTTCTTTTCTCAGTTTTGTTGCCGAGTTCTTTTTGGCCGACTCTGACTAGTCGGCTTGCCTCGACAGAGCCCTCTTCTTCGGCCTGCAGGTGGGTCGAACGCGGAGCGCCGATTCGTCCCGGACCGGATGGAGCACGATCTGGAGGACCCCGACTTGGGGGCGGCTGCTATGGATGACAACACCGAGCCGGGTGGTGGCCAAGCCGGCGGCGAAGCAGGCGGCTCCAGGCTTGGAGTCAGCTTCGACGACTGGCCGGACGATGACGAGGCCGAAGTCATCCCGCGCCGTCAGCCGGCGTCTGGCCGCGGCGCGGGTTCCTCCGCTGCGCCGCCTGCTCGGGGCGGCGGGCAAAAGCGTCGTGCCGCGCAGGGTTTGTTCGGCAGTCGGTCGAAGAAGCCCCGAGGCGGGGCAACGGCGACTAGGCGGGAGGAGGCGGCCGTGAAGGCGGCTCGCTTCCGCAAGGTGGTGAAGCAACCGCAGACGGTGTCGGCGTAAGTTCAAACTCCTTTGTGTACTCTTTTTTCTTTTCTCTGGTGGCTCCTGAATCCTTGTCTTTTTCTCCAATCAATCAGAGCTCCATTGTCGCTCGAGCGGGCGGCTGCCGCCTCTGTCGTTGAGTCGCCGAGGGGATCTGGGAGCACCACTCGGCGCGTGGACCCCCGTGCTGATCTTCTGGCGGCGACGGAGCGGAACGCGCGGGAGGTGCGGGAGGCGGAGGCGGCGAAGGCGGCCGCCGTCAAGGCGGCGCAGGAGGAGGAGGCGGCGAAGGCGCGCGCTGACGCCGCGGCCAAGGCTCAAGCGGAGGCTGCGGCTGCAGCGATGGTGGAGGAAGCCTTGCTAGTCACCCCGCTACGCGTTGCGGCGCCTGGGGCCCCAGAGCCCTCGCCCGAAGAAGCCGGCGGTGACCAGCCGGGGCTGGAGAGGGATGATGACGTCGTCATCCTGGAGAGGGCGCCGGTGCCGACCCCGCCGACTGGAGCGGCTCAAGGCGGCCAGCCTGATCTGCCGCTTGCGCAGTTGGCGGGGGGCGAGCCGGCCGCGAGGACTGAGCTGGCGGTCCGGATGCCGCCGAGCCGGCGCGCGGGGAGGGCTGCGTCAGAGCCACAGAAGGCTGCGTCGGAGCCGCAGCTGGCCGCGGGCTCCAGCTCGTCGGCCCAAGATGTGGAGGCGGCCAGCGCCACCTCAGGGTGGACGCCGGGCGGAGGGACGGCCGTGATGAACGTGGCCGCGCAGGACGTCCGGACCCGGCTCCAGGCCCAGGCGACGGCGCTGAGGCGGTACACCGACGAATTCCTTGCGACGCGGGCGCCCATCCGGGTTAGTCTTCTTATCTTGCTTCTTCTTGATCTTGGTTTCTTCCGTGGGGGCGCGTCAGCGCACCCACTAGGTGTAGTCCCCGAGTTCCGAGTCGGCTGCTGAGCAGGCGGCTTGGAACTTCTTAGTGGATTTGGCTTTGCTATTCTTGTTCTTACTTCGATCTTCTGCCTGTCTTGCAGGACTACCACAATCTTCGTGCAGCTGCCTTCAACTCCCAGGCTCGGGAGCTGACCTAGAAGACCGCCGACCTAACTGAGAGCTGGGGTAAGTGTTTCGTCCTTTATCTCATGTGGGGGCGCGTCAGCGCACCCACTGGGTGTAGTCCCCGAGATCCGGGCCGACTGCTGAGCAGTCGGGTCAGATCTTTCTTGACGACTTCCTCTTATTGCTTCTTCTTTTTTTGCCGTCCTTGCAGCGGCCAACGCCAACCTGAGGGTGCAGCTGGGAAGTTCTCAGACTACCCTTCGTGCCAAGGAGGCCGAGTTCGCCGCCTTGGTGCAGGAGCGTGACCGCCTGGCCAAGAGGTTGGCCGACCAGGAGGAGAGCCATAAGGCGGCTCTGAAGGCGGTGCAGGACCATGAAGCCGCCCTCCAGGCCGAGTACGAGACAGAGGCGGCTGGCTGGGCTGAAGCAAAGCAGACTCTGATCAATGGCTACGGCCAGATCGAAGATCTGGTTGACGGTAAGCCGCCTACTTCTTCGTCCTTTCTTGCCGCCTGCCACTTTTGGCTTGTTTTCTAACTTGGTGTTTTCTCTTCTTTCTCTTTCTTTCTTGCACAGAGTACTTTCCTGGCTACTCTACCGCCGCCAGCCAGATCATTGAAGCCCGCCGCCAAGCACGAAGGCAGGCTGTCACCGAGATTGCACCAAACGCGGGCTGTTCGCTGGAGGAGCAGCTCTTGGCGATCCAGGCCCGTCTCCAGCCGGCTCACCGACTGCTCCGCCGGCTTAAGCGTGCCGGGGCGCAAGTGTTGGCCGCCCTCTGGCCCGACGAAGTGGTTCCCCGCACCCCCAGTCGGACTGCCGACTGGCTGGAGGTGGCAGTTGGCCGCTTTGAAGCCTGGAAGGCCTCAACGGCTCGGTCCGGCGCCAGGCGGGCGCTGGAGTTCATCAAGGCCTGGTATCCCGGCCTGAGTCTGGACCAGCTGGCTACCTGGCGGCAGCAAGCCGACACGGAGCTGGAGCCGGCGCGGCCGGCTATCATCCGGCGGGCTTCGGCGATCGCCGACTACACCGACACCAGCGTCTTCGCCCCTGAGGTAGATGACAACGGTGTTGCCCAGCCGGAGGAGTGGTTCGGGCTGAACCCGGCGGACGGTGAAGACTCGGCGGAGGAGATCGACTCCAGCGATGAGGGCGAGGGGGAGGAGGAGGAGGGTGAAGACGCCGGGCCGGATGGTGGAGCGGCCGACCAGCCTCAGCCTGACCGCGCCTCCAGCACCACGTCACGCGCGGGTGCGTCACCTGCCACCGGTGGCGACCAAGCCGAGACCCGCCAACCGGCCACTCCTTCAACCGGCGACGCCATCTCCACCGACCAGCCTAGCTTCCGCACCGCGCCTTAGTCTAGTCTGCTATCTTTTGTTTTCCTGTCTTGTCACTTTTGGAACAATATTCTGTTAAGTCTGCACAATTCCACCCACTGGGGGTGTATTCGAACTATGTCGATTGCCAGCCTATTGGGGGCTTTATATGTATATATGACTATGCATGCGTTTGGCTTTTCCTCGTTCTTTGCTTTTCATCCTTCTGCTGTTTCCTTTGCCGCCCTCCCTTGGTTGCCGCCTCCCCAGTCAGACAGTTGCTCTGCAATCTGTGGCTGGAGAGGTGCTTGGCCAATTGGGAGGGCAAGTACTCTAGCTTTGTTGGATTATAGCTAAGTGTTTGGGAAGCCGGCCAGCCGGCTGTTCTGACAGCCGGCAAGCGTGGTTGGAGGCCGTCTTTTCGCTATATGAGTTCATTAGTCCTTAGCCGTTTTTCGTGTGGGCGTCCTTTCTGCCTTGTCTCTTGCTAGTCGGACAGTCGGTTCTTCGAGCTGCGACTTTCAACAAGAGAGGACTCGGGAGCCGGCACACTACTTGTCTGACTTCAGGTAGAACTTTTAATATAGCTTAAGGCGGCCAGTCCCCGGGCCGACTAGTCGAACCCGGTGCCAGACAAGAAATCAAATGTAATAATACATTCATGGATATGACACTCGTCACTCATAGATAAATAAAGGCAATCCCCGAGTGCTCCTCGGGGAGTCTGTTGGTCCGTACTTAATACAAAAAAGGGTAGCATGATACATACTGCTTTCAACTGTAAAATCTTCTCAGGAGGTTCGCATTCCATGGTCGCTCCGACTCCTTGCCGGAGTCGTCTCTCTTGCGTGCTCTTGGTTTTTGCGCGTCGACCAGGTAGTAGGAGTCGTTGCCTAGTGCCTTGCTGATGACGAAGGGGCCTTCTCAAGGGGCCGAGAGCTTGTGCTGGCCGGCTGTTCGCTGGATCAGCCGAAGCACAAGGTCGCCCTCTTGGAAGGATCTTGGCTTGACCTTGCGGTTGTGGTAGCGGCGCAACCCTTGCTGGTAGATGGTGGACCGGCTGAGTGCTAACAGCCGGCCTTCTTCTAGTAGGTCGACGCCGTCTTCTCTTGCTTCCTTGGCCTCCGCCTCCGTGTACATGGTGACCCGAGGCGAGTCGAACTCGATGTCGGTTGGGATGACAGCCTCGGCACCATATACAAGGAAGAACAGAGTGAAGCCGGTTGACTTGTTGGGGGTAGTACGCAGACTCCAGAGGACAGCCGGCAGCTCATCAAGCCAGCAGCCAGCCGATCGCTCCAGTGGTACAACCAGTCGGGGCTTGATGCCGGAGAGGATGAGTCCATTTGCTCGCTCGACTTGGCCGTTTGACTGTGGGTGGGCAATGGACGCTAAGTCCAGTCGGATGCATTGCGTTGCGCAGAAACGTGCCAGTGCTCCTTTGGCAAAGTTTGTGCCGTTGTCGGTGATGATGCTGTGCGGTATGCCGTACCGAGTAGTGATGTCGGTGATGAATGTTACGGCAGTCGGCCCATTCAGCTTCTTGATAGGCTTCGCTTCGATCCACTTTGTGAACTTGTCCACGGCGACAAGCAGATGTGTCAAGCCGCCGCGGGCTTTCTTGAAAGGACCCACCATGTCCAGTCCCCAGACGGCAAAGGGCCAGGTGAGGGGAATGGTCTTGAGTGCAGAAGCCGGCAGGTGTTGCTTGGAACTGAAAACTTGGCATCCTCTGCAGGTCTTGACTATCTCTTTGGCGTCTTCCAAAGCAGTCGGCCAAAAGAAACCATGGCGGAAAGCCTTGGCCACAAGTGATCTTGAGGCTGCGTGGTGGACGCATTCGCCTTGATGGATATCCTTGAGGATTGCTACTCCTTTTTCTGGCTCAACACAGCGCTGGAAGACTCCAGTGACGCTGCGCTTGACAAGCTCTCTGTTGATTATTGCATATGCTCCGGCTCGTCGTTGCACTAGTCTTACTGATATCTCATCAGCCGGCAGCTCTCTGCTGACTAGGAACTTGAGGATGGGCTGGGCCCAAGATGGAGCTGTGACTTCTTCTTCTGTTAGTGTAGCCACCATGACTCGGGTGGGTGGGTTGGGTGGCGTGGAGTTGGAGTTGTCCACCGCTTCTTATGTCGTTGCAGTCCCCGGGCTGACTGCTGCAGTCCCCGGGCCGGGTTCTGAAGTCCCCGGGCCGGGTGCGACTACGGCAGTCGGTGGAGCAGTTGTCGAAGTCCCCGTGCCGCCTGCGGGGTTCCTCCAGTCGGATCCGGCTGCATCTGGCACAGGCGGTACGAAGATAGAGTCCGACTCTGGAGACGGCTTGATGGACGGCTTGAGGAGGCGCTGGAGGGAGACGCCAGCCGGTATAGCCTGTCGGGTGGAGCCGATCCGTGCTAGGGCATCTGCTTGGTCGTTGTCGGCCCTTGGCACGTGAAGGAACTCGCACCCTTCGAAGTACCCGCTGATCTGCTGGACGAGGAATCGATAGCTCGCCATGTTCGCGTCCTTGGCATCCCAGTCGCCAGACGACTGCTGGACCACCAAGTCTGAGTCGCCGTAACACAGGATCCGGCGTATGCCGAGCTCTTTGGCTAGCCGGAGCCCATGTACGAGCGCCTTGTACTCGGCCACGTTGTTGGAGGCGGCGAAGTGGATCTGCAGCGTGTATTTGAGCTTGTCGCCTTTGGGAGAGGTGAGGACGATGCCGGCTCCCAAGCCGGTGCGCATCTTGGACCCGTCGAAGTGCATCCGCCAATGGGTAGAGTCGGGAGCCGGCGGTAGGTACTGGGTCTCGGCCCAGTCGACGAGGAAGTCGGCCAATGCTTGGGACTTGATGGCGGTGCGGGGCTGGTAGAAGATTGTGTATGGTGCCAGCGCAATGGCCCATTTAGCCACCCGGCCGGATGCATCCCGGCTGCCTATGATGTCGGCCAGCGGGGCGGTGCACACGACCGTGATGGGATGCTCTTGGAAGTAGGGCTTCAGTTTCTTGGCGGCGAAGTACACCCCATAGCACATCTTCTGGTAGTGCGGGTAGTTCTGCTTTGAGCTGGATAGCACTTCGCTTAGGTAATACACCGGCCTCTGGACTAGCTGGGCTCGGCCTTCTTCCGGGCGCTGGACCACAACAACTGTACTGACTACTCAGCTAGTCGCGACAATGTAGAGGAGCATGGGCTCCTTCTCAGTCGGCGCTGCCAGGACAGGCGGAGTGGTCAGCATCTTCTTCAGCTCATGGAATGCTTGGTCGGCTTGGTCATTCCACTCGAAGTGAGTGGACTTCTTCATAAGTCGGTACAGGGGGAGAGCCTTCTCTCCTAGCCGGCTGATAAAGCGGTTTAGGGAGGCCAAGCATCCGGTGAACTTCTGCACATCTCGCAATTTGGTGGGGATCTCCATCCTCTCGATGGCCTTGATCTTCACAGGGTTGCACTTGATGCCGCGTTCGAAGACCAGGAAGCCTAGCAGCTGGCCGGCTGGTACTCCGAATACACACTTCTCGGGGTTGAGCTTGATTTGGAATCGGCGCAAGTTGGCGAATGTTTCTTTGAGATCTTCCAGCAGGGTGCCGCGCTTCTCTGTCTTCACCACAATGTCGTCTACATAGACGTGGGCATTTCTGCCGAGTTGCTTCAGGAGGCATTTCTGCATGCAACGCTGAAAAGTGGCACCGGCATTCCTCAAGCCAAATGTCATAGTCAGGTAACAGAAAGCTCCAAATGGTGTGATGAAGGCAGTCTTCAGGCGGTCTGCTGGGTCCAACTTGATCTGATGGTACCCTGAGTAGGCATCCAAAAAACTCAACAGCTCGCATCCGGCTGTGGAGTCTATCACTTGGTCAATCCGTGGCAAAGCAAACGGATCCTTGGGGCAGGCCTTGTTCAGGCTGGTGTAGTCTATACACATACGCCACTTGTTATTCTTCTTCAATACCAGAACTGGGTTGGCAAGCCACTCTGGAAAAAACACTTCCATAATAAAGCCAGCGGCGAGGAGCCGGGCTATCTCTTCTCCTACGATTCTTCGCTTCTCTTCTGACAGTCGGCGAAGGGGCTGTTTGACCGGCTTCACGTCGGCTCGGACGTGCAATTTGTGCTCGGCGAAATCCTTCGGGACACCCGGCATGTCCTTTGGGGACCATGCAAAAATGTCTCGATTCTCACGGAGGAAGTCGACGAGCTCGCCTTCCTATTTACTGTCCAGGTTTGCCCCAATGACAGCAAACCTTTCCGGATTCTCCGGGTCCAGAGGTATCTTCTTCATCTCTTTGGCCGGCTGGAAGGAGCCTTGTGCATCACAATCTTTGGGATTGGGGGACAGGGCCGGCTGCTTGCGGGCCATGGCCACAACCCGCTCCGGCATCTTCTTCTCTTCCGCCACTACAAGGGACTCGGCCAGCCGGCTGCTGGCCATGGCGCACTCGATGGACTTCTTGTAATCGTCGGCTACGGTGATGATCCCCTTCGAGCTCGGCATCTTCATCTTCAGGTAGGCGTAGTGGGGCACAACCATAAACTTGGCCAGAGCAGGTCGGCCAAGCAAAGCATGGTAGGGGCTCTCCAGATCCACTACCTCAAACCAGATCGCTTCTCGGCGAAAATGATCTTTGTCTCCGAAGAGAACATCCATCTTAATCTTGCCGATTGGGGAGCAAGACAAGCCGGGGACGATACCATGGAATACGGTCCGGCTCGGCATGAGCTGCTTCGCCTTGATGTTCAGCTTCTCCATGGTATCGCGGTACAGTATATTGATACTGCTTCCGCCATCTATCAGGACGCGGGAGAATCGGGCAGCTCGCCTCTCCGTCGCGAGGGTGACATCTAAGACCAGTGCGTAGGAGCCAGGGGATGGCATCACCTCTGGGTGGTCGGCCTGGCTCCAGCTGATTGGCTTCTTTGACCAGTGCATGAACTCGGGAGCGCTAGAGGCGACTGCGTTGACCTCTTGATGCTGACGGCGCCGACTGCGCTTGTCTTCGGCTTGGCTGGTGAAGGCGACGTAGGCGGCGTGCTCTTCAGGGAATTCATCTTGGATGGCTCCGACTGCCGGCCGAGCCGCCGGCTGCTGGGGGCTGGAGGCGGCTGGCCGGGAGGCGGAGGCGGCACCAGCCCTTCGCCCTTGGAGATTCGAGTGAGCAAGTGGCATTTTCGGGTCGTGTGGTTGGACGGCTTCGCGCCGCTGTGGAATTTGCAGGGGGCGTCGAGAGTCTGCTCGTAAGAGAAAGCCGGCTGCCAAGCCGGCCTGCCGCCCTTCTTCTTGGGAGCGGGCCGCTCTTCGGGCTGCTCAACTTCAACTGTGGCCACCTGCCGACTGGTGGAAGGCGGCATGGGGGCCTTGCGCTTGTGATCGTTTCGGTAAGGGCGCCGATTAGAGTCGCCAGCCGGCGTCTTTGGAGCCGGAGCGAGCACCTTCCCAGAGGCGTCCACTCGGAGCTCGGTCTTCATCGAGGAGTCGGCCGTAGCGTACTTGTCCGCGATGATCAGCAGTTCGTCGAGGGTGGCCGGCTCGTCGCAGAGGAGTCGGTGCTTGAGGAGGGTGCCCTCTCGGCACCCGGCGGTGAAGTACTCGATGGCCTGAACCTCGTGCACCCCCTCGCAGGAGTTGCGGAGCTCGGCCCACCGCGTGAGGTAGTCGCGGGTCGACTCGTTGGGTCCTTGGACGCACAGGGAGAGCTGGCGAGGCTTGGGGGGCCGCTTGTACGTGCTGGTGAAGTTGCGGACGAAGACTTCCGTGAAGTCCAGCCAGCTGTTGATGCTGTAGGGCTTGAGGCTGTTGAGCCAGGTGCGCGCCGTGCCTTGCAGCATGAGGGGGACGTACTTCACGGCCACGCGCCGATTGCCGTTGGCTATGCTGACCGCAGTGGAGTAGTCGATGAGCCAATCTTCCGGCTTCACAGAGCCGTTGTACTTGGGCGTGTCTCTGGGGAGCGAGAACCCTTTGGGGAAGGGCTCGTCGCGGATGCGGGGGCCAAAGCATGGCGGGCCGACATCGTCTTGTTCTTGTAACGCCAAGGATCGAGCAAGGCGGTCGATCCGGTGGCGGGCGTCGTTCTCGCCGACTCCTTCTCGGCGGCCTAGTCGGTCACCAAGAGTCGGGTGCGTGACGGGCGGCGGGGTGAGACGTCTCTCTCTTCGAGGCGGGGGAGGAGGAGGATTTCCTTGGCGCTCGATCGCTCGAGGGTGGCCTTCCGCGTCGCTCTCGACGGTGATACGAGTCCGGATGCGGCTAGCAGCCGGCTCCTTGTCTTTTCTCTGGGGGGCGCCGCTCGCAGTCGGCGAGCGGGACATCGCGGCGTGCTCTCGGCGCGGGGGATGACTATCAGCGCGGGCGCCGGCTTCGTGCCGTTCTGCAGCCGCGTCGATCAGCTGCTGGATCCGCCTTGTCATGTAGGGGAGCTCGTCGGCTCCCAGCCCATTTAGCTCTTCAGCGGCCGCCTGGGCGGCTCGTAGATTCTCGAGCGGGGTGGCGTAGACGGGGCGATCTGCCCCCAGCATGCTGGCGATAGCCGCGCCGCGCTTCTGGACGAAGCCGGCTCGGCTTGGTCCGCTAGGCGGTGGCGTACCGAAGGCGGCGCGGTCGACTTCGCGCTGGTGGGCCTCGGTGAGGCGTCTCATGGAGGCTATGTTCTGGCCTTCCGCGACAAGGGCGAGGCGGCGTGCCTCCAGGGTCTCGGCGTCGGCGTCGGCCGGGATGGGGACTGATAGGTCGTGCATCGCCGCTTGCAGGGCGTCGTGGGCGTTCTCGCCCGAGTTGGCGATGTGGCTGATGACCAACACTTCGGTGACAGCGCTGCTGCCACTGTCATCTCGAGGGAGAGGATCGTCGAAAACCACCACGTCGGAGGGGTAGGCGTCGAACGACGCCGCGTCGGAGTCGACGAGCATCGGGTCGGTGGAGCCGACCGACTCCAAGTCTGCAGCAGGCTCGCTGGAGACGTGAAGCTGGTCGAGGAGGCTGACGAGGCGGCTCTCGGGGAAGTCCGTGCCCGCGTCGGACGCGGGCTCGTTGGAGATGCGAGTCTCGCCGAGCAGATCGGCGAGGCAGCTCGCCGCGCAGGCGTCGTCGACGCCTTGCAGCGCGTCGAGGCAAACGCCATCGGGCGCAGCAGGCTGGCTGCGCTCGCGGGGGAGGAAGAGAGTTCCCGTCCAGAACAGGTCTCCGGACGACGGTGCACCTGGCCCCACGGTGGGCGCCAAATGTCGGGTGGTAGGTGCGACATATGCCAACGGGTCGCTTATCATGGTGGGTGCCAGTAAGACGTCGCCGGTGCCTGGAAACGGGATGAGGCGAAGACATGCACGCCGGCGAATCTTACCCAGGTTCGAGGCTCTCCGTGGAGATAACACCCCTAGTCCTGCTCTGCAGGGTCTCCGCATGATCACTAGATCGGAAAGAGTAGCTACAAATGCTCCTTGAGCTGTGGGGTTCAAGGGAGAAGAAGAGCAAGGCTAGCTCTTGCTTCCCTCTCTCTATGGTGTGTGTGTAACTCTAAGAAGCCAACCCTTTGCATGGGTGCCCCGGGGGGTTTATATAGGCCTACCCCCCGGGGGTACAATTGTAATCCGGCTGGGTGCGGGTCCCAGTCATCAGTGTCTGTGCTCGCCGGCTTCTCCGCCAGCCGTTCGGGCCCGTCGAATGGTGGGTCCCGCCGGCTGCCGGCCTCTTGGTCGACAGGCCGGCCCCACTGCCTAGGGGTCTTGTCGGCGGCTGCTTACTGTAGCCTCGCCCTGATGACGAGGGCTTGGTCGAGGTAAGCGTGGCTACAGTGTGCCGCCTCGAGGGCTTTCACTGTAGCCTTACCTCGTCTTGTCTCCTTAATGTGGCACATGCTTCGAGGGAGGGGGTAGTCGGCTTCTGGGGGCCGGCTACGCCCTTGGCCGACTGGGGGAGGCCGGGCCGCCTTCGCGCCTCTCTCTGGCTAAAGGGGCCCGCCGCTCGTGGGCCATACTAGCGTCTGTCGTGGGGACGTTGAGGCCAGCATGGCTACAGTGCCGAGCCGGACGGGAGATGGCTGACCCGTACGGCGTCCTGTGGCCATGCCTGCCTCGGGCTTCGGGGGTAGTGGGCCGCACTGTGGCCACACCCCGTCTTGTCACCGTTATGTGGGTGTAGTTCTGGTGGGTGCGGTCTTGGCCGGCTTCGTGGAGTCGGCGCGCTTCATGGCTGGCTCTTGGAAGTCGGTCCTCTTGGCGCCGGCTTCCTGGAGTCGGCCATCTCGCGACTATCTCGGGGGAGGTTACCAAGGCCGGGTCGCCTTTGGGGAGTCGGCCCCTGGGGTAGTCGGCCAGGGGAAGTCGGCCCAATGCTTCGAACGCTTGAAGGCTCAAATGGCCTGATAAGATTTGAAGAACCATGGGTAGTCGGTCAGGCTACCCGTGGCCATTACTCCGACACTAACAATTCCCATTGCTGATATAGTATCTCTATTGGCAAGTTTAATTGTAACATCAATATCTTCTAACTCAGCAGGTGCAATCTCATGCTTAATTTCTTTGTATAAGTCATGAGGTATAACACTAGCACTAGCACCCATATCACATAAGCCATGATAACAATGATCTCCTATTTTAACAGAAATAACAGGCATGCCTACCACAGGTCTATGTTTATCTTTAGCACAAGGTTTGGCAATTCTAGCAGTTTCACCGCAGAAATAAATAACATGCCCATCAATATTATCAGCCAAGAGATCTTTAACAATAGCAATATTAGGTTCAACTTTAATTTGCTCAGGAGGTGTATAAGTTCTAATATTGCTTTTACGAACCACAGTTGAAGCTTTAGCATAATCCTTTATCCTAACAGGGAAAGGTGGTTTCTCAACATAAGAAGTGGGAACAACAGGATCATTATAAGTAATAGTCTTTTCTTCAACTTTAGTAGGTGCAGCTACTTTTACTTCAATGGGAGGATGATATTTAAACCACTTCTCCTTGGGAAGATCAACATAAGTAGCAAAAGATTCACAGAAAGAAGCTACTATCTCAGAGTCAAGTCCATATTTAGTGCTAAATTTACGGAAAACATCGGTATCCATAAAAGATTTAAAACAATCAAACTTAGGTGTCATACCTGACTCCTTACCTTCATCGAGATCCCAATCTTCAGAGTTGCGTTTAATTCTATCCTATAAATTCCATTTGAATTCAATAGTCTTCATCGTAAAAGAGCCAGCACAAGAAGTATCGAGCATGGTGCGATTGTTTTCAGAAAGCCGAGCATAAAAACTTTGAAGAATTATTTCTTTTGAGAGCTCATGATTGGGGCATGAATATAACATTGATTTAAGCCTCCCCCAAGCTTGAGCGATGCTTTCTCCTTCGCGAGGACAAAAATTATATATATAATTGCGATCACGATGAACAAGATGCATAGGATAAAACTTTTGATGAAATTCCAATTTCAATCGTTTGTAGTTCCATGACCCCGTATCATCACATAGCCTATACCATGTCGATGCATCTCCCTCCAAAGATAAAGGGAAGACCTTCTTCTTAACAACATCATCGGGTATACCTGCAAGCTTAAATAATCCACAAACTTCATCCACATAGATCAGGTGCTCATCAGGATGCTTTGTTCCATCTCCTGCAAAAGGATTATCTAGCAGTTTTTCTAACATACCCAAAGGAACTTCAAAGGGAACATTTTCATTTTCAGTAGGTTCAGTAGGTTGAGGAGAAACTCTTTGCTCTACTGGTCGGGGTGAAGATACCCCGAACAAGCCCCTCAGAGGATTACTTTCCATAGTAACAAGTGACAGTAAATTTCAGCACACTATATAAATTTTTCCTTACCAAATTCCACCTACCAAAGGCGCTTCACTCCCCGGCAACGGCGCCAGAAAAGAGTCTTGATGACCCACAAGTATAGGGGATCTATCGTAGTCCTTTCGATAAGTAAGAGTGTCGAACCCAACGAGGAGCAGAAGGAAATGATAAGCGGTTTTCAGCAAGGTATTCTCTGCAAGTACTGAAATAAGTGGTAACAGATAGTTTTGTGATAAGATAATTTGTAACGAGCAAAAGTAAATAAAGTGCAGCAAGGTGGCCCAATCCTTTTTGTAGCAAAGGACAAGCCTGGACAAACTCTTATATAGAGAAAAGCGCTCCCGAGGACACATGGGAATTATCGTCAAGCTAGTTTTCATCACGTTCATATGATTCGCGTTCGGTACTTTGATAATTTGATATGTGGGTGGACCCGTGCTTGGGTGCTGTTCTTACTTGAACAAGCATCCCACTTATGATTAACCTCTATTGCAAGCATCCGCAACTACAACAAAAGTATTAAGGTAAACCTAACCATAGCATGAAACATATGGATCCAAATCAGCCCCTTACGAAGCAACACATAAACTAGGGTTTAAGCTTCTGTCACTCTAGCAACCCATCATCTACTTATTACTTCCCAATGCCTTCCTCTAGGCCCAAATAATGGTGAAGTGTTATGTAGTCGACGTTCACATAACACCACTAGAGGCTAGACAACATACATCTCATCAAAATATCGAACGAATACCAAATTCACATGACTACTAATAGCAAGACTTCTTCCATGTCCTCAGGAACAAACGTAACTACTCACAAAGCATATTCATGTTCATAATCAGAGGGGTATTAATATGCATAAAGGATCTGAACATATGATCTTCCACCAAATAAACCAACTAGCATCAACTACAAGGAGTAATCAACACTACTAGCAACCTACTAGTACCAATCTCGGACTTGGAGACAAGAATTGGATACAAGAGATGAACTAGGGTTTTGAGAGGAGATGGTGCTGGTGAAGATTTTGATGGAGATTGCCCTCTCCCGATGAGAGGAGCGTTGGTGATGACGATGGCGATGATTTCCCCCTCCCGGAGGGAAGTGTCCCCGGCAGAACAGCTGTGCCGGAGCCCTAGATTGGTTCCGCCAAGGTTCCGCCTCGTGGCGGCGGAGTCTCGTCCCGAAAGGTTGCTTATGATTTTTCCCTTGACGAAAGACTTCATATAGCAGAAGATGGCCACCGGAGAGCCAACAGGGGGCCCACGAGGCAGGGGGCGCGCCCTGGGGGGTAGGGCGTGCCCCCACCCTCGTGTCCAGGTGGGTCCCCCTCTGGCGTACTTCTTCCACTCAATATTTTTTAGTATTTCCAAAAATAACTTTCGTGGAGTTTCAGGACTTTTGGAGTTGTGCAGAATAGGTCTCTAATATTTGCTCCTTTTCCAGCCCAGAATTCCAGCTGCCGGCATTCTCCCTCCTTGTGTAAACCTTGTAAAATAAGAGAGAATAGGCATAAGTATTGTGACATAATGTGTAATAACAGCCCATAATGCAATAAATATCGATATAAAAGCATGATGCAGAATGGACGTATCACTGCCGTCTCTGAGCCGTTCTCGGGGGCTGCAGAACCCGCCCCGGAGACTGTTGACCCCGACCCGGGGGCTGCTAATCCTGGCCCAGGGGCTGCCGCACCCGACCCGGCCACCGTCATCCCCAACACGGGGGCTACCGCCTCCGGCTCGGGGGCTGCCGCCCCAGAACCTGTCTTGTGGCCGTCTTCACTGTGGTATGGGCTCAGCCGATCTTAGCGTTCCTGGAGAATGGAGTGCTCCCCATGGACGACACCGAGGCCCGACAAGTGCAACTCCGGGCGTCTGCCTACATCATCATCAACAACGAGCTCGTCAAGAGAAGCGCGACAGGCATGGAACCGCTACGTCGAGCATGACAAGGGCATTGAGATCCTCCTCGACATACATCAGGGCGAGTGCGGTCACCACGCCGCCTACAGGTCCCTGGTGGCCAAGGCTTTTTGCCATGGTTTCTACTAGCCCACGGCCCTCAAAGACGCCGAGTCGCTCGTCCTGAAGTGCGAGGGATGCCAATGCTTCAGCAAGCGTAGCCACCAGCCGGCTTCAGCCCTATAGACCATCTCGATCACCTGGCCCTTTGCGGTCTGGGGCTCGACATGGTCGGACCTTTCAAGATCGTCCGGGGTGGCATGACGCACTTGCTGGTGGCGGTCGAAAAGTTCACCAAGTGGACCGAGGCACGGCCGATCAAGAAGGTGGACGGTCCAACAGCCGTCCGGTTCGTCAAAGACATCATGATGTGCTACGGCGTCCCGCACAGCATCATCACGGACAACGGCACCAACTTCACCAAGGGCGCGCTCACATAGTACTGCTCCGTCTCCGGCATCCGGCTTGACCTGGCCTCTATGGCCCATCCTCAGTCCAACACCCAGGTCGAGCGGGCCAACGGCCTCATCCTGTCAGGCATCAAGCCACGGCTCGTCGAGCCCCTCATCCTTCACACGGCAGTTGGCTTGATGAGCTGCCGGCCGTCCTCTGGAGTCTTCGCACAACACCAAACTGGTCGACTGGGTTCACCCCGTTCTTCCTCGTCTACGGAGCAGAAGCCGTCATCCCTACCAACATCGAGTTCGACTCGCCACGAGTCGTAATGTACATAGAAGCCCAAGCCAAGGAAGCCCGTGAAGACGGCATCGACCTGCTCGAAGAAGAACGCCTTTTGGCCCTTAGCCAATCTGCCATCTATCAGCAAGGCCTGAGGCATTGCCACAGCAAGAAGATCAAGCCCCTCGCATTCTGCGAGGGAGACCTCGTCCTCCAGCTTGTCCTGAAGCAAGTCGGCCAGCAAAAGTGGCCTTCCCATGGGAGGGCCCCTTCATCGTCAGCAAAGCCCCGTGTGACTACAACGCCTACTACCTCATTGACGCCCGCAAGCCGAACAAACGCAAGAGAGACTCGCCGGAGAAGAGACAAGCCGGCCCTGGAATGCAGAGCTCCTACGCCCGTTTTACAGTTAGCTGTATGCACGTATGTATCACTGCCTTTTGTAATCATATGAAAAACTATGGGACCCCTGAACGATGCTCGGGGGCTGCCTTCTCCTACCAAGTTATTGTATTATACACACTCTTGTAAAATTTTCTCAAACCTCCATCGCCGGGTTGGCTCGCTCAACCCGGGGCTCGGGGGCTGTCCGGCTTGACCAAACCCCGCCGTCCTCCTTAGCACATCCCGGCGTGTTCGAGTTGCCGTGGCCCTCCACTTCGCCCTACGCCACAGTCCAGCTTCGATTGTCAGCCGACAAGAACTACGGGCCAAAGCACCCACACGCTGCGAAACACTAAGTTGGGTCTGCCGGATTGGCCAAGCTGGTCTCACCGCGCTAAGGTGTCGCACGACCGGCTGCTCGCCAGCCAGCCCAGTGGGTGTTTCGCTCGCGCTCAACGTTCGAAGGGCCTAAGTACCGCGCGCTCCTTCCAAGGGCCGAACTCCTTGTCACAGACCGGAACCCAGCTGTTCGACTCACGGGGGGAGGCCGAAAGAGGAGGCAAGCGAGAAAACGGCTTAGAGAACAAAGAGCAAAGGCATAAACATTCACAAAAATATTTACATTACGATAAAATGGGCCCAGGCCAAAAGTTCATTACATTCACCAACACCCCAGTGGGTGGGTGGACCTGCTACTTAACGGAAATGCTAAAAGATAAACAGGACGGCTTGAGCTTCAGACGGCTCCCGCGTTGGGTTGCGCAGCCGCCGGCTCCTCCTCGGTGGCCTCCGGGTCCATCAAGATGCCGGTGTCGTCCAACCCGGCGTCCTCGTCCGCGTAAGGACCTAACTCGTCGGAGCTGCCCTGCGGGTCGTCCAGCAGCAGGCCGAACTCATCCGGAGGCACCACCCTGCCATCATCGGCCCGTTCCAGCTGGAACTCGTTGTGCAGCGTGAACTCGGCTATGTAGCTAGCCTTGGCGGCGATCTGGCCCGCCTCCGCCTGCAGCTAGCGCTCCACGCCGGCTCTTTGGCCCATCAGCTGGTCCAGCGCCAAGTCCAGGTACCAGGACATGACGAACCTTAGCGCCATCTCGGCGCCGGCACGAGCAGCAGAGACGCACCGGCCCGGCCTCCTACAACCGCGCCAGCCGCGTGAAGCTGTTGGGCGCAACAGCACCGGGCCAGAGGGCCGTCGTCATCCCCATGCCGACGGCAGAGACCCGCGCCATTTGCTCGCCCAAGACCTGCAGGCGAGCCTCGGTAGCGTTCATGATCTCCGAGAAGGTCCAGGCGACATTCGGGTCAAGCCCGACGCCCACGACCCCCTAAGGCGACCGCTGAAGCGGACGGCCTCCTCCGTCGTCTTCTGCGTCTCTAGGAAGTGCCCTGTCAAGAAGAAGAGCAAGACAGTCAACTACAAAAAAGAAAAGCCAGCTTCATAGCCCGGCAAAGTCAAAAAAGAAGCACTTACTGGTGAAGGCCTCGTCCAAGTGTTACGCTTCAAGCAACATACCGTGCCGCTCCAGGTTGCGGGCACGGTCGCGCGCCTCAAGCGCCTTCTCCAGCTCGGCGCCCCTGTCGACGGCCGCCTTCAGCTCGGCGTCCTTGGCGGCAGTCGTCTTCCCATGCACTGCCTTGAGGCGGAGGAGTTCCGCTTAATGGGCCTCCGCCGCCGTGGCCGCTGCTGCCTTCAGGCGCTCCACCTCGGTTTGGAGCTGGCCCTGGCCGGCTTTGGCAAGCGCCTGCTGGGCCTTCATCGCCTTGGCCGCCTCCGCCGCCAGGCGCTCCACTTTAGCCTGGAGCCGGCTCTTGTCACCAGCCAGCTGCTCATGCAGCCGGCCGGCTTCAACGAGCGCCCGCTGGGACTCTGCCGCCATCGCCTTCAGCTCCCCCACCTCGACCCGGAGCCGGCCGGCGTAGGCAACGGCCAGGTCGCGCTGATGGCCGGCTCGGACCAGCCGGGTTCGCCAAGACGACACCTTGGCTGCGGCGGCTACACAGCAAAGATTCGGAGCCAAGACAAAGTTAGAAAATACTTTTAAGATTCGACCCAACTACTACGTAGTTGGCCCGAATCTCGGGGGCTACACCTAGTGGGTGCGCTAGCCCCCCCACTAAGAGCAGGCCAAAACTCACCTTCGGCAAGGCGGAGCGCCTCCTCCCTGACGGGAGCCGCGCCGTGAGCTGCTGGTGCTTGTCCAAGAGCCGGTTGGAGACGCCGACCTGGTAAGCATCCAGTTGCTGCAAGAGAACAAGAATCAGCACAAGACAAAGCATTTGAAGATTCAACCCAACTACTACGTAGTTGGCCTGAATCTCGGGGGTTATACCCAGTGGGTGCGCTAGCGCGCCTCCACTGACTAGCTGCAAGAAAGAAAATAGAGGAAGGAAAGCTTACCAACACGGCGCACTCCAGCTCCCGTGGCCGCTCCACTTTGGCCCGAGCAAAGGCCTGAACCCGCTCCGCGCGCCCGCGGAGACGCTGGCTCACGGCGGCCATGGCGGCCTCATCCTGCGTCATGGGCCCGAAGACGGGCTGGCTGGGCCCGGCCCAGACCTACTGCGACCCGGCGGCGAGACATCCTCCCGGCGCCACTGGCGGTTGCTTGACCACCAGGGCGTGCTCGCCGCTCGCCGTCTCCTCTACGGCAGGCCGGTGTCACCCGCGGCACCACGTCCGCCGTCACCCGCGTCGCCCCATCCGATGTTGCTTGTGGCGCCCCATCCGATGTTGCTTGTGGCGCCCCATCCGCCGTCGCCTGCGGCGTCTCCTCCGAGGCGGCCCCGCCTGCTCAACCCTCCACCTCCAACCGCTCGATCTCGTCTGTCCGCGGCGGGGTGTCATCTCCGATCACCACGACCTCCCGGTCGTCCACCACCATCTCCGCCCGGCTACCCAGGCCGCGCTCCTCCTCCGTCGGCGACACGAAAACCGTCCTCGCCGGCTCCATGCCCGACGGCATCTCCTGCCACGCTGGCTCCCCGACGGCCCGCTCCCTCACCGCCGCGGCCCTGGCCCAAGCCTGGGCTGACGCCGCCTCCATCTCCTCCACGGCCCTGTCCCCGTCCCGCCAGGCTAGGCCCTCGGTGTCGTCCGGGTTCAGGCCGAGGTCCCTGTCGGGCACCTCCTCATCCTGGTCAATGGCGTTGGACCGGGTCCTCCGGAACACAAAGCTGCCCCCAGACGCGGCATCCGTCGGTGCCAGCGCTAGCTATCGGTGTCAAAACCAGCGGATCTCGGTAGGGGGTCCCGAACTGTGCGTCTAAGGTCGATGGTAACAGGAGACACGATGTTTACCCAGGTTCGGGCCCTCTCTATGGAGGTAATACCCTACTTCCTGCTTGATTGATCTTGATGAATATGAGTATTACAAGAGTTGATCTACCACGAGATCGTAATGGCTAAAACCCTAAAAGTCTAGCATGTATGGTTATGATTATAATTGCCCCTACGGACTAAACCCTCTGGTTTATATAGACATCGGAGGGGACTAGGGTTGTACAAGGTCGGTTACAGAGAAAGGAATCTTCATATCCGAACGCCAAGCTTGCCATCCACACCAAGGAGAGTCCCACCTGGACATGGGAGAGAGTCTTCTATCTTGTATCTTCACGGCCCATCTGTCCGGCCCACGTTACATAGTCCGGACGCCCGAGGACCCCTTAATCCAGGACTCCCTCAGTAGCCCCTGAACCAGGCTTCAATGACGATGTGTTCGGTGCGCAGATTGTCTTCGGCATTGCAAGGCGGGTTCCTTCTCCGAATACTCCAAAACAGCCTTCGAACACAAGAAACGTGTCCGGCTCTGCAAAAAAAAATACCACACACAACCACAGAGAGTATAATATTTCACGAGTCCAATCTGCTGACAACTTTTTGTAGCGTCGCATCATGTCACCACCCGGTTATTATTTCGAACCGTTTTTTAGCCTGTCGCTCCATGCTTCAAGACGCGGTTTCCATTGGCACGTCTTGTCGCAGCAGAGATCGTGTCCCTTTATTATGGGATTCTCATCAATACGGGCGTGGCTAATCCAACCGTGTTGTCTGCACGACCCTTGGGAATAGGCGAGTTTTAAGGCGAGTGGGGAGGCGCTTGATATTCACCGCCTTTATAAAGGGGCACAGACCCGCCTTTCTCCTGTATGCCAACCCTTTCCTCAACCTTTCCAACCTCGAGTTCCAGCACCCAAGGTTCAATTTAATTGCTCCGAGCCTCCCAGTCTTGTCCGGACCCAGCCCTCAAGGCCGGTGGGTGGCCTCCTCTGTCACAGAGGAGGATATCGCGAAGCTCCGGGCGGCAAGATACCTGACTGCGGAAATCCCCCACAGGCTCCCTGCTAAATGGCAGGTTATTCCTACTCCCCGATCCGGCGAGAGGGTCGTATTCATCTCCAACTTCCTCCGAGGGCTAGGGTTCGCTCTCCATCTCTTCGTTCGCGGACTCATGTTCTATTACGGGCTAGATTTACACGATCTAGCTCCGGACTCCTTTCTTCACATCTCGGCGTTCATCGTCATGTGCGAGGCCTTTCTCCGTACCCCCCACACTTCGGCTTGTGGCTCAAGACCTTTAATGTGAAGCCGAAGGTAGTCGATGGGAAACTAGCGGAGTGCGGTAGTGCTACGGTGAGCAAACTCACCAATACTCCTTGGCCAAAAGGCTCCTTCATAGAAACTTCCAACCTATGGCAGCGGGAGTGGTTTTACATCACTGAACCCCGTGGTACCAAGTGGGCAGCTACACCTGCGTTCCGATCTGGCCCTCCATTACGGCTTGCATCATGGATTTATAAGGGGCTGGACTGGGGATCAATTGATGAAGTGCAGACGCTACAAAGCCGCATCCGGAGCCTCATTGAAAAGGACACCGGCCTCGTCAACATAATACAAGTAATGCTAGTCCGCCGGGTCCTACCGTGCCAGCGACGGCCTCTCCGCATGTGGGAATTCAATCCGGAAGGACCACGAACCCTTCAGCACTTCTTCGGCATGACTCACAGAGGAATGTGGAAGTTATTCTTCGGGACAAGAAAACAGTGGCCGGATACCACCGAGGACATCGGCCTCGACTGCAACCATCCGGATACCTCGGTAAGCACTCGACTCCTGAACACAGCTTAGTTAAATATCCCGTAACAATATACTGAGAAAATCATCTTCGACCAGGGCTGGATAAAGAAGGCGAAAAGAATTAGGTGTTCGGCCCCTCTTCCCGAAGACTCAGCTGATCCTATGTTAACAAGAATGCTAGCTCCGGTGCCATATCAAGTGCCGGGGAAAGAGGACAAGGAGAGCAAGAAGTCCAAAGGTGGCCTCCATTCTAAAGGTACACTAGACACTATGTCAGGGGAGATTGGAACTCCCTCTTCTGAAGACAAAAGAGAAGGGGAAACTAACATCCCTCCTCCCACTACAAAAAAAATACACTTCCGTGATGATACGTGTTTGTCACAGTAGGTCACGTTTTCTGTCATGCATGTACATCCATGACAATTTTATGACAGAATCAAGATAGTCATACCTGTGCTGTCGTAGAAGTGTTCCATGACATTACCAAAATTATCATCACGGAAGTGTCCACTTCCATGACGATAAATCGCGCGTCACAGAAGCGCTTTCGTCAAGGGTGACCGACACGTGGCATCCACCATAACGGAACGCCGTTAAGCTATCGGGTCCGGTTTTGGATCTGATAACCCGTTAACAGCCCGGACCAATGGGGATTTTCCACGTGTAAAATTCTGATTGGCTGACGGAAACACGTGTCAGCTCCGCGTTGGCACAGGTGTCACTCATCCAATGGGCGAGATGCACCTATGATATGTTGACACGTGGACTGGCCCAAAAGTGGCCCATAAAGTTTAAATGGGCCGGCCCAACTAAAGGCCCGCAAGATTTTGCGGACCATAATGGGCCGGCCCAGCTAAAGGCCCACGAGATTTTGTGGACCATAATGGGCTGGCCCAGCTACAGGCCCACAAGATTTTGCGGGCCATAATGGGCCGCCCTAGGTAAAGGCCCACAAGATTTTTGCGGGCCATAATGGGCCGGCCCAGGTGAAGGCCCACAAGATTTTTGTGGACCATAATGGGCCGGCCCAGCTAAAGGCCCACAAGATTTCGCTGACAATAATGGGCCGGCCCAACTGTAGACCCACAAGATTTTGAGGACCCTAGTAGGCTGGCCCATTAACTGGCTGCCATGTTTTGGGCCAAATGCTGGCCCATATTTGATCCAGTCCATTAATGGCCTGCCACGTTCCAGGCCTAACAATGGCCCATATGAGATCCGGCCCGTTAAAAGCCTACCACATTCTGGGCCAAATTATGGCCCAAATCAGGTCCGGCCCTTTAAGAGGCTTTGGGCTAATTATGGCCCATATCAGATTCGGACCGTCAACTGGACGCTATGCTTTTGGGCCCACTTGCTAAAGGCCCATTTAGTAATTCGGCCTGATATTAGTTTCAGCCTGTTAAGGTCCCGTTTAACATTTCAACCCTATATTAATTTCG
This sequence comes from Aegilops tauschii subsp. strangulata, assembly GCF_002575655.3. Classification (NCBI taxonomy): domain Eukaryota; kingdom Viridiplantae; phylum Streptophyta; class Magnoliopsida; order Poales; family Poaceae; genus Aegilops; species Aegilops tauschii. The sequence continues at coordinate 91,219,850 of NC_053038.3, forward strand.
GCCTGTTAAAAGCCCATCATATAGTTGGGCCTAACTACGGCCCGGTTTGCATCCGGCCTGCTCACAGCCGATAATCTGATTGGGCCAAACAAGGACCAAGACAATTTTGGCCTGTTAAAAGCCCGTGATTTGATTGGCACAATCATGGGCCGGGGTCCATTTCGGGCTTCTGCCGGCCCGTGAGCTGTTCGGCACGTTTCAGGCCCAACCTACTTCTCAGCCTCCTAAAAGCCCATTGAGTTTTCTTACGAAAAGTGGGCCGACGATTTACTCGGCCTATTAAAGGCCCGACTCTACTAGTGGGCCAGTTTACATTTAGGCCTTCTAACGGACCAAGATGACGGGGCCCATGATGCGGATCATACATCGTGATTGCATGACGGCCCGATTAGGTACCGTAATTTTACGGTTTGGCCGGTTTACTGCGAAGACAGGATATATATACAGTAAAATAACTGCAGCATCGTGAATAAGAAAAAACCTAGACTATACAATAAAGAAATTACGGCATATTACATCCACTGGGCATCAAAGTTCGCCACTATGATAATAAAGCACAAGCAGTCAGCAGATTACATACACGGGGCATCAAAGATCCCCACCGGTGCAACTAAACACGCTGACAAAATAATATACAAAACAGGCAGCACTTTAATAGAGTTCAAGAAAGGTTAGCCCTACTGGGGAGCTGCAGCGCAAGTAGCTGAGCAAGCTGATGAGACTGCGCTTGTTTAACACTTATATCCTCCTCACTCTGAAAGATAAACAAGCAGACAGATGACAGGTTTTGCACATAAAAGTATCAGTGCTGACAATTCATCACATTTCTTACTGACGAATAAAGTGACACAGTTTAAAATTGCATTAACACAATATGGTATTGTTCAGGTCAAGACATGGCAGGAAATGACATTGTGAAGGAGTTGGCAGCTTCATGACACCACTCGATTACAGATCAAGAACTCATAAGTATCAATGGTTAGTGTGTTGTCAATTTATCCCATTTCAGATTGGCAAATAAAGAGACGGTTTAAATAATAGTAGAATGATATGACATTGTTCATAGTTAAGACATTGCAGAATATGACATTGTGCTGTAGTGGGTAGGTTCACCACACCACTGGATTACGGATCAAGAATAGAAGCATACAATGAGTGCAAAAGAAGATCACTTGTTCTGTATAGTTTAATTTACATGGTATGAAGAAGGAACTTGGTTGTACAACTGAAAACTTAAATTGAGAAGGACAAACTTTTGTTTATGAACTACATAATAAACTTTAAACATGCAATTTAATGCAAACACCAAAAATAAACAGCTGTTGCAGTCATGCCTAACCAAATATACACAACAAAGTTTGAAGGCTTGAGAAGGACAAACTTACATTATTGGTGAAGGCAGGCTCTATAAAGCCCTTGTACATGCTGATGGGGGGGGGGGGCAATTCAAGAAGTTTACCACAGAATCTTCTTCATAAGCATTGCCTTTATTCTACATTTTGTTAAGAGTAAATATAGATGTGACAATATAAGAAAAAATGGAGAATATTTAAGATAAGATGAAGAGTGATGCTTCATAACCAAGTAGCTATAAATGTAAGTACATCGATACAGGAAAAGGTACAGCCAAGAGCAATGCAGAGCTAAACCTCTTCAGTACCATCAGTGTTATCCAACCTTATGGTAAGAGTAAATATAGATCTTATGTGTAGAAAATGGAGGGCAAAGGAAAATAAGCTGCAGAGTGATGGTAGATGAACAACTACCTGTCAATATAAGTACACTGATAAAGGACATCAGGTACTTACAAGAACAATGCAGAGCTAAAAATTTTCATTGGCATTGGATATATTCTACACTAATGTAACCATTCATACAGATCAGATAATTTGGAGCGAACAATTGATAAGCAAGCTATCATGCATACTGCTGTCACATAATGAACCAAGTATGTATGCAAGTGCAGTGATACAGGACAACAGGTACTAACAAGAGCAAAGCAGCGGGCAGCATATTTGCGATATCCTGTCGTTCTTTTCAAACCGGAATTCTTTTTCGAGCAGATTTCCTGCAAAAAAGATCCGTAAGGCACATGCGGAAAAGTAGAAGTTCAAATTGTCATGCGATATCATAGACAGTACCTCATCCTCGGAACGAGACCAGTGCATAACAAGGTTTTTCCATTCAATGTCTTCTAAATTTAGCACAGGAGACTTCACCAGAAATTTGTTTATAGACTTGCCATCAAAGTGTGATTTCCTCAGGTAACACCAATACTGCTGCAATGCTTCCTTGAAAAGCGCAAGCAAGCTTTGCTCGTCATGACTATCTAGATTGACCCTCGCCTACTTACAATAATGTAATGTAAATCATTGATGTGTTCAATCAGCAGAAAACAGGAATATAATCACCATGAATAATAGCACTTACACGTAAGTGGGACAGGAAGATGTGAAAATGTTTTTTGTCTTCACTATAATCTTCCCATGATGGGAATATATGCACGTAGTCCCTAACAACATTGAAAGCATTGTCTTTTAAACTGGGAATAACTAGAATGGGGTTCCAATCTGCAGGAATTGGCCGTCTCTGCAGTTGGGATAGGTCTTCGGCCGGTGGACTTGCTGTACTTTTTGCTGGAGTGGGATTTTTCTGTGGTACGGCTGGTGCTATGGCAACTGAAATTGGCATACCTTTTGCTGGAGTGCAGGTCCTGTGTGGTGCGGCTAGTGGTGTGGCCAGTGAAGTATGGTTACAGTTTGGTGGAGTCGGTCCTACGTTTTGTGTCACTGGTTGTACAACCAATATAAGTGGGGTGCCGTCTGATTTCTCCGGCACAACCACGTTTTTCAAGGACTTTGCTGGTGCTCCTTCAGGTTCGGCAATCACCCTCTTCCTTTTTGATGTCTGATGCACAAGAATAGCATTTGAGTGGAAAAACATGGTATGATGACAGATGGAATATGTATTGATAATGGATGGGCATGGCATCTCGACATATATGATGAGTAAACTAAGCAGATGGCGGTGCAAGAAAGTAGAAGAAATGCAAGACAACATATGCAAGATACGCACAATCAATAAAACCTTGCCAAATTAGAATAGGCACCTTGATGGGTGAACAGGACAGGCCATCTGCCTTTGACTCCTCGAGGTTAGAATAGTCATTAGGATCATATTCTGAACAAGAATGAACAGGTGGGGAGCGTATGAGTTTCATTGCATCCAGAATGGCACTCAATGCCTTGGTGCCAATTTTGTAAGTCATTGCGGTGTTTAGCTTCAAGAGTGGACTACTGCTAGTGCGACACAAAGCAGCTACATAGATCATAGTGTAGATATAACCGGAAAAACATAAGCATCAGAGTAAAATCAGCAAAGTGGAACTTGCTGGAATATATGTGCTAGTATTGCCGGTACGGCTAGAAAGGCTTCGGATACCAGCTCTCTTCAACTGAAGGTGCGGTACTGTTAATATCAGTGTAACTCTCAAAGGCGACACAACTCCCCGCATTTCCTTGCTATTCTTATAGGATTCAAGTGGGCATGCCACTACAAATCCTATTCCCATGTTTACAAAATCCTACGAATCAAAGAGGCCCAACGAGTTCAAAGTGTCCATACCAACCGACCGTATAGACCTCTACACTGCAAATGTCCCTACTCATCTTCACTACAAGGAACATACTGTACTACTATCATACTCCCTCCGTTCCAAAATATAAGTCTTGGTAGAGGTTTCCACTATGGATCACATACAGATGTATCCAGATACATTTTAGAGTGTAGATTCACTCATTTTGCTCCATATGTAGTCCATGGTGGAATCTATACAAAGACTTGTATTTAGGAACAGAGAGAGTACTTATTAAAGAAGAATGGAAGAGGAACATGCTAAAGAAGAGCAAGCAGATTTTGGATAATAAAATGTTCACTGCGCAGTGCCCACACATGATGAACCAGAGCGCATTAAGAAAGCAACTCCCTGCTGTCTCTCTATATGTGGTGCACGTGCTTTTTTGAAAGTAAAGTAGGAACATTAGCTGACCAATTAAATGTTATCTGTTTTAGTAATATCAGCATCATATCAGATTTGTACTTGAGCAACAAGTTTGGAATTATGAGTGGCACGTTGTTTAGCTTGATGGATTCAGGAGCAGTGCTAAGCAGGTACGATGATGGTACTGACTATAAAGGCATGTCTGCATGCAAGTCGCGTGACTTTTGTCATTTGGGTCAGTCGACCATTTTAGGAGGTTGGATGAAGATACTACGTCTCCTAACCCTTCTTCTTCATCGTCTCTGATTCTTCCCATATAGAACACCGCACGGGCCGCCGGCCGGACCATCGGCCCCCACCGCCTGTGTTCCTCCGCCACCCCCACCCCCGCCCCCACCTGCGTCGAGTTTTCTTCGTTCGGCGAGGCCCCACCACCGCCCCCCACAACCAAAGTCCCCACCCGAGCCCCTTCGTTCGCACCGGCGAACTCCGGCGAGCTCTGAAAAATCGACTGACCCAATTTTGAAATTTAGTCTACTGTGATTTAACTAGTGTGGAATATAAAAGGCGAAAACCATAAGCATTGGAGTATAGTGTTGAGCGTGCCATGGCGGATGTGAAGGTGCAAATCGGACAAAGGCAACTTCGCAACCAATGTTTGCTTTCAACTAGCAAGTAAGTGATGGACAAGAAATCAGAGTAAAGCAGTGGCGATCTATTTTCTTGCTGCGATAAATAAGTTGAGCAGATACGAAAGAGTACTGCCTCTGGTGCGGCGCCGTGTATGCATCTGCTGAGAATTTGACGGTGCTGCAGTAGCGATGGCTGTCGGCGGCGTGGAAGCACATCTAGGAGGGTAGACGGTGGCAGCGGGGTGCGGTGGACGAGACGGTCATAGGAGCAGCGCTGGCAAGGTGGACAACGGCGGGGATGAAGCGAGAGGACGGGATGCAAGGATCCCGGTCCGAAGCCGTGGATGAGAGAGGTCAATCTCTTGTAATGGACGGCGGCGTCGGGGTATCAGCTCCAGCATGGTGGAGGAGGACGGTGGTGGATGGGGTGGCGGACGGAGGAGGCTGGGGTGGAGAGGGTGTTTTGGCGCCCACGGAGTACGAATGGGGAAATGGAAGTGGAGAGGAAGGGGGGAACCATGTCTTCAGGGCGCGCTTATCTCAAATGCGAGGAAATTGACAAACTTAGCCCCCGTTTCAAATTTCCTACATCACATCAATATTAGTCGGTTGGGGATAGGACGGTAATCTCGCATACACCGAATATTTGCCGATGAGAGTTTGTTTTTGGCGCCCACCGTGTATGAATCGGGGAGGGAGTCGATTTCGGCCAAGGACACACTGTGTTTTGGCGCCCACCGTGTATGAATCCGGGTGAGAGGCGGTTATGTCACGTTTGAGTGAAATTACAAACCTACCCCTATCGAAACTTATAGAAATCGAGCACATAGGCTTTGCGTGGCAGGGATAGGCAGTAGTAATTTCCATCTCGCAGATTTTGGTTTCGGGCGGTTACTGCGACTTTCCCCGCTTCGTTCAAATTTTGCAGAGTGCACGTTTACCGTGCCAACTCAATTCGAATCCCGTTTGTATTCTATTTTTTCGGGCGGGGTCCATTTTCGATTGGAATAAAATTCTATATACATCATTTTTTTAATATATACTTTCAAAAGCACAACAAAGAATTCTGCTCCTTTATATGTATAATATGATTTACAAATACAATGATCTCAAAATCATAAGGTTGAATTCAAAAAATTAAACCAAATTATGTTCTACTAAACTGTATGGATCAGTAATATCTACATATTAAATAACATAGATGCGCGTGAATTCATATGAGTATGCATGTTTGATAGATCAATTTTGGTTTGAGTATGAATTACATGTATCATCATCTCGAATTCAAATATTTGAATCCCTTTTATGTTCACTCCTTTCATGCCCATCTCTCTTGCATGCATGCTCCTTCATGTAGCTATCACTCTCTTTTCTCTAGCTCACCCACACGCTCACTTCATGTTTCTCCTATCCTCGCAAACATGGTCTCTCGACGTCTCCCTTGAGAAGTGTCACACTCTCCCTATCATTATACATTACACGATTTTCATTATCTCTCACGTCTCTACCGTTCTCTCGTATCAGTAGGTACCTAAGCTTTCTTTTTCACCGCCACACACACAGTCTCCACTCGTCTTTCACTTTGTCTTTCTCTCTATGGGATTCTCCCACACACCCTATATGTCTCTAGATATGAATCATACCACTAAAATTACTCTCTCTCTCTCCTGTAGACACAACATTTGTTGCGGTCTCCTTTTCGTCTTCATCCCAGACTGACATTATTCATTTGTTTATTGATCAGACAAACTCCCCCCCTCTCTCTCACACAGAACTCCTGCTTCCACTCCCCTTCCCGACTACCGTCTCTCTCTCACACACAAAACTTTCGCTTTCGCACCCCCGACTCATATTTCTCTCACAAACATTTATCGACTAGCATCTAGATAGGTTTATACACCCGCACACTCGTGCTTCCACTATCGCATACATGTCTCTCTCCCGCTCCTTGTATCTATGTAGATTTTTCTTCCCTTCTTGAGACACGCCCTCTCGATCGTGCACACACACACTATCGCCTCATTTTAAGCTGATACCTCTCGCACACACACTCTTTGTGTCTTTGTCACACATGCACTCCGTCCTCCTCCTCTCTCCCTCTCTCTCTCTCACACACATGGGCTTTTTGCAACAACTAGCAAGATGCCCATGCGTTGCACGGAACATCAAGATGCATTTGTATGAGTATTTTATCTTGTGGGAGAAAAGGATGAACAAGGGAAGGACTTATTTGCAAGTGTGGAGAGGGGTGTGGGTAATTTTTTGCAAAATTGCCATAGTTTCCTTCCTATCCGTCAGATATAGATCGAACGACCTATATTGCAGGATGGAAGGCACACGATCTTCACCGACTATGCTTTTTATAAGAGTAGGGATAAAAAACAGAGTTGGTGATGATGGTGGGCCTGCCATCCTGCAATATAGGCCGTCCGATTTATATCTGACGGATAGGAATGAAACTATGGCAATTTACCCGCACTCCTCTCCACATTTGCAGATAAGGCCTTCCCTCGTTCATCCTTTTCTCCCACAAGATCTTGATGTTCCGTGCAACGCACGGGCATCTTGCTAGTAAGAGTAGAAATTAGACATATACCACTTCTCGAATCTTGAAACCAACAGCATTCCTCCCTTATCTCATCAAAACCGCCAAAGGAATATATTTTGAGTGAAACATAATTTTTTTTAGTGATATACGTATTTCAAAACTAGACTTTTTTTCCTATCAAATCGGTGAATATGTATTAATCTACTCAGATCGTGTGGCAACGCATTGGCACATTGCTAGTAGTTATTATAATTTTTTGGACACCAGACAAACAGTGGAGTACATATACGAAGAGAAGAGGCGCACACACGCAGTCAGTCTCTCGCTGTCTCGCACACACGAGTGTTACGTAAAGGCGATGTTAACAAATAAACCCTAAAACCCTAGGTGCACGATTGCTGCATTCGCGGGTACCGGGTACGTGGTGGAGCGCACCTTTGTAGGAATAGTCAGCTCGCGTGATAATTTGATCCGTATGAGTTGATGGTCGGGACCACAGGTGAACGACATGGAGGCGGTGGCTCGCCAGTTGCCACAGATCGAGTAGCCACGTTTAAAATACCATTTTTTAGTGGGATTAAGAGTTCCGATTTTCAATGGCGCGTTATAAGTACTAAGTAGTTTTTAGAACGATTGGTATGGAGTGAAAATGCAATTCATAGTACTACGTACCTCCTTGGCGTTTGGTTGTATGGGTTTATGTTGTGAGATGTTGAACCTAGTAGTTCTAGGGCAAATACTATGTTTAGATTTAGATGTTGGTTTTCAGTAATGAAAATTGGAAGGGGGAAACCCTTCTTTGATTAAAAAAACTACTACCTCCATTCTGGTTTACTAGCCCCATCGTATTTTGGGTCAAAGTTTGTCCATGAATTTTACTTGTAAAATGTGAATGGAAAACGAGATTTTGTTATACGCAAATAAAAAAGGACTGGAGGGAGTGATTGCTCTGACACGGACGCGACCTCTCATAGCGCAGGCATTGAACCGGCGCGCCGGCCAAGAGGGCCCCACTTGCTGCAGGCCCGGCTGAACACGCCTCCTCGCCGCATGCAACCGGCTTCAGACTGCCCCGCCTGCCTTCATTGAATCCGCGCGTGTGCCGGCAACACGTCCTTCAGCGAGCCGGCCGGCATTTTAGAACACAAAAAATGACCAAAATATAATTAATTACGCATGGTCTTGACTTGTTGTGCTCGCACTGGTAGCAGGAACTAGAGGTTTTTCTTTATTCATAACTCTCCTCAAATTTTTTTTTTGCTTTGAAGTGAATCATGGTTGTGGACATTATGTATGAATGTGGAGATATCTGTGAACATGAGTTTGATGTGGAAGTTGAACTTGGAATGTCGGGCTTGCGCGTGAACTATACCATGTCCAATGCTTCGTCTGTTATTGTTTGGAAAGTAATTGCTGTTATTACATGACCCGAAAAAAATATATTTTGTGCCACATCAGTAGATGCACGGACATCACAACAGGGATGCTGACTGGATAAACATTTGAACCTAGCTACTATGAAGGAAATTTTGTATTGACAACAGTTTTAGATAGCAGGAGACGCCTAGCCTGCTCTGCCTCTGCTAGCTTATTTCCGGCTTCTTCCATCTCTTCTTTGGCATGGGTGAAGAGAGCATCTGATTGCTCTTTTTGCTTCTTCAGGAACTCAGCTACATTCTCAAGGGCTGCTGCACGCTTTCTTTCAGCCTTTACTAGAGCCACGAGGACACGAACAGCCGACGACTCCACCTGGCTTGTGTGTAATCCAACATCATCTGGGAATTTGCACCTTGTGTCTAATCCAGCATCATTAGGGAACTGGCACCTTGTGTGTAATCCAGCCTCATTCTGGAAACGTGATCTCGAGGTTGACCATACTTCCCTCCTCGCAGGAACTGCATCCTGACATGAAGTTACTTCTTTTTTAGATAGTTACTCAGAGCAACTGTCACGACCGGTTTTTTAATAATATAATTATTGAGAGACCAATCCCTTTTACGGACCAGTAAGGAAGAATTCCTTCTCACTGGTAGACAATATCATGGTCACAGAAGAAAAATACCAGGAGTACTGAATATAATACAAAGTTGAGCGGAAATTGCCCAAAAATTTATTACATGCATGCCGATAAAACAAGACGGCGGATAGGGTGGCATAACTACTAACTCACGATAATAATGGTGGTGGGAATACCACTGCGAAGTGAGTGATATGACTCTTGAAGACTACAGCTCTTCGAGCGTTGGAGTGAGGCTCGAGGAGACTTATTACGGGTGGCGGAAGCGTATAAAATACAAGTGACCAATATCCGGGATCGCGCAAGACTGACTGGGATTCCTCTAGGCGTCGGACGCGCTATCAAACTCTCCATCCAAGAGATCGCCTTCGTCAACATCTGGCCAAATCAACAAGCCAGGTGAGTACTATGAAAGTACTCGCAAGACAGTTCGGACATAAGATATAACAAATGCAAACATGAAGCATATAAACAAGTTAACCAGCGCGTTCAGACATAGAGATAATAAATGCTGGGTGCCAAACGAGGGTCCGAATGACTCCTCGAGCGGAAACTGCAAGAATAGTAGTACTGGTGCCAAACGAGTGTCTGAATGACTCCTCGAGAGGAAAATGCAGAAATAATAATACTGGTGCCAAACGAGTGTCTGAATGACTCCTCGAGAGGAAAACTGCAGAAATAATAATACTGGTGCCAAACGAGGGTCTGAATGACTCCTCGAGAGGAAACTGCAGAAATAATAATACTGGTGCCAAACGAGGGTTTGAATGACTCCTCGAGAGGAAACTGCAGAATAGTAATGCCACAGTCGGGCGTCGGGGCGACACCACATAACGGGCTTATAACAGAAAATAAAGGCAGTGCGTGCCACAGTCGGACGTCTGAGCGACATCACATAAAGGGCTTATATTTAAAGTGAGAAACAAAGACACGCCACAGTCGGACGTCTGCGCGACGTCGCATAAAGGGCTTATATTTAAAGTAAGAACAAACACCTGCCACAGTCGGACGTCTGAGCGACGTCACATAAAGGGCTTATATTGTAGCTCAATAATGCAGTAGCTCGAGATCATAAATTATTACAAGTACGAGACAAATAAAAGGTTAGTCCATCCATAGTAATAATAATTTAACCGGGTTTACCACTTGAGCTTGTTCACCGGAGACAAGTTTTCCACGTGGATAGATATGGATATACTGATTACCCTACTTGATCATGGACACGATGACTTGGAAGAATTTGACTCTGCAGAGTTTGTACTTAACCACAGCCAACGGATTTCCGTAGTCACGGGGACTAGTTCCGTTCATGGTGTTTTGGAAGAAACACGTCTAACCAGTACACACCCATTTCAATATTCCGAAGCCAGGGATCACCCTCGGCAATGTTCAAGAAAAACCTTGAGACGGGGAGGCAACAACCTCGCGTAGCATGGGATCAAATTTCTATACGCGCGCTCTAAGGGGGTGCCCCCCCTCTCGGTCCCAACCGGAAACACCCATGCCCCCTGACCGGATGACTGGCTTTAATCCTGGGCCAAGGTACCATCATCCCGGCCCCTCTGTTTGGTGTGTACACGGAAAGAGGTTACCAACTTACTAAACCGCATCCTGGCAAAGAAACATGTGGTAGCACGGAAGGGGAAAAGATGATAACGTGACTCCGTCCACGTTAACGTCGGAATTCGTCGGATGACGCACGGCTGGTATGCTACAACAGTACCACCTTGCTGCCCTTCATGTCACCACATGATTAGGTCATCTCTCACCAGAGATCATCGCAACTTTGGAAAAACGGGTAGTTGCTTCACAAGCAACGAGATACTCACTGACACTCATATGCCACGCACCAACTGTCATGCAAACATGCAAAACACCTATCATATCAAAGGTTCAAACATGCTTGCCTGGTTCGGAGAAGTCGGAGTCTAGCTCGGCGAAGTTCGCGGCTCCGTCACCCCTTCCGGAACCTACGGCAATAACGGAAACGGGCACTAACGTGAAAACCAACGCGTGCACAGAAACTTCTCCAAAATTTGTCCAAATAAATCCCATAAAAAACTAGACAAAATTTTATGAAGGTCAGAAAAAGAATCACTCAAAAATTCCTTTTTATTAAAAAGTTATAAAGGTTTCTGTCCAGGGACTTATCTGTAATGAAACAGAAAAGTTTCAGGGTTTTAACTAAGAAAACAGAAAACTGTTCGATTGGAAATGCGCAAACTCAAGAGGGGAAGCGTATTTGCCCGAAGGCGCCAACAGAAAACGTTTCGCGTGGGGAAATAAAAGAGGCTGACAGGGGGGTCCCACATGTCGGGTTTAAAAAGCTCGCCGGCGCTCGAAGACTGCGGTGGACGCCGGCGTCGAACCATGGCGAGTTAGGAGGATCGGAGGGTACCAAGAGCTTCAGCGTGTCCTTCCGCGTTGGTGGGTGGTGGACTCGACCGTCGGAGAGCACCACGTCGACGGCGACACTTTCTCCGGCGGACGGCGGCTCGGGTGGTGGTGGAGAACTCCGGTGGAGGGCTGCAAACTTCGAATTGAAGCGCGGGTCAGAAGGAGGGATGCATAGTGAAGCTACTGGCAAGAGATGGGAGGCAGAGGCGCACGCACGGGAACGAATCGAGCTGGAACCCGTGGCGGGTCGCGGCGGCCGGAGTCGAGGAAGGAGACCTCCTCGAGGCTCTTCCAGTGGCTAGGCGTGCTCTAGGTGGAGTGCAGGGGTGGTGTGGGTTCGAGTTGAAGCTCGGGGCCTCTATTTATAGGCGGATCGACGGGGTGGCCGTGAACGGAGAATCTCCGGCGAGCGATTACGGCGATGCAGTGGATTGGCAGGAGGTTTGAGTGGCCAGGCAGCATCAGTGGAAGTTACTGGTGTCGTTCCCTCGCTAATCTCGGCTGGTCTTGGCGTAACGGCGTCGGTCCACGGTGGGGTGGCCGCACGGGCACGTCGGCGGCAGAGAGCGCGCTCCGCGCCCTGCGGTTCACGACGAGAGTGGCAGCGTGTTCTGGGGAGTGGAAGGCCACGCGGCGAGCTCCAGTGGCTTGGGCGGCGCTGGGTGGCGCCGTCAGCGCCGCGCCTCTCTCTAGCGGCCGCAAAGCCGCCGCTGGCGTCGGTCACGATGCAGCGCACCTTCTGCTGCTCGTCGCCGACGTCCGCAAGGTGCCAGACGTTCGTGCGGTGCAGAGGACAAGGGGGAGGGGACAGGGAACACGGCGACACAGCGGCACTGGCGAGATCGACGTCGGGTTCTGAAGAAAACGACAGTGCACTGAAATGTTCTGTGAGCTTCACTGAACCAGAATTTGACAATGCACTGCAGGTGTTCGACAGAAAGATTTGGCAATGAGAATTTTTTTCTGGAGCTGGTACTTGGTGAGGTGACCTCTCAATGCACCCAGAGGCTGCCTGATTTTTCTTGGAATTTTTGGAAAAGGATTTGAATGAATTTCACCAAATTTGAAAAATCTGATCCAAACTTGCAGTAAGTGTAGTTTGAAAAATTTGAACTGAAGACCAGTGGATCTTCATGGATCTTGGTTGAGGGTTCAAAGGACTAGGAAGGGGAGTTGGTATGGGGGCAAAAATCAAAACATAAAGTGGAGTTCCTTTGTAAATCACCAATGGCTAGAATAGAAGACAGAAATTTGTTAGAATATGTTTTGAATGGAAAAATAATCATATGGAGAGGTACAACTTGCTGGATTTGATGCAAAACATGATCCAAAGATGAGGGGAGGGTTAGGAGAGTGGATTTTTTCTAAGGCCATGGCAAGAGAGAATTGTTGAAAGTGGTAAAGGATTATCCAAAAGCCATAGTGCATTTTCAAAGAGATTTTCAAAAGTCATTTTCCTCAAGTGGAAAGTATTTTGTCTTGAGTCCAAATAAAAAGCAAGAACCTCCAAGACCAAAGACAGATCTTGGGTGAATCCAAATAAAACCTTTGCCATAAAGAAGAAAAGAAAATATTTGAAAGGGAGAGTTCTTTTGAAGAAATTTTTTAAATCACCTCCCTCAAGTCAAATAAAAATCTTTTGAAAAATCCAAATAAAAACTTGGGTGTCACAACACCTACCCCCTTAGGAAAAATCTCGTCCTCGAGATTTCTGCTGATCCTCAAATAGATATGGATATTCTGCCCGGAGAAAATCTTCCCTTTCCCATGTGGCTTCATCCTTAGTGTGGTTGCTCCACTGAACTCTAAAAAACTTTGTCGTCTTCTGACGGGTCCTCCGTTTAGACTCTTCTAAAATCTTTACTGGCCTCTCTCTGTAGGTGAGGTCTGGTTGCACATCAATGCTTTCATGGGGTACATGCTTCTCCGGGCTACTCACACATTTTCTTAGTTGTGAGACGTGAAATACGTCATGGACGTCTGATAGCTCCTTGGGTAGGTCTAGTTGGTAGGCTACCGTGCCTCTTCGTGACTTTACACAAAATGGTCCAATAAATCTTGGGGCTAGCTTCCCCTTAATTTTGAACCGTTGTAGACCCCTCATAGGAGATACTCGGAGGTATACGGAATCACCGGGTTCAAAGCTGACCTCACGATGCTTCTGATCATAGTAGCTCTTTTGTCGGCTCTGCACTGTCTTCAGTCTGTCCCTGATCTGTTTAACTTTCTCCTCGGCCTCTCTAAGCATGTCTGGGCCGAAGATACGGCTGTCACCTATTTCTGACCAATTCAGTGGGGTACGACACCTCCGTCCATACAATGCTTCAAAGGGTGCCATTTGCAAGCTGGCTTGGTAACTGTTGTTGTAAGAAAATTCGGCATACGGCAAACTCTCTTCCCAACTGGATCCATAGGTGAGCACACAGGCTCTTAGCATATCCTCTAGGATTTGGTTTACACGTTCCGTTTGTCCATCAGTCTGAGGGTGGTACGCTGTACTGAAAGCTAGCTGCGTGCCCAGCGCTTGTTGTAGGTGATCCCAAAATTTGGAGACGAATTGAGTGCCTCGGTCAGATATTATAGTCTTTGGGACTCCATGCAAACAAACTATACGGGAGAGATAAAGTTTGGCCAGTCTTGGTGTGGAGTAGGTCGTCTTCACGGGAATGAAATGAGCAACCTTGGTTAGTCGGTCTGTGATGACCCATATGGCGTCATTTCCGCGTTGTGATCGAGGTAATCCGACAATGAATTCCATTCCTATTTCATCCCATTTCCACTCCAGTATCCTGTTTGGCTGGAGTAGCCCTGCTGGCTTTTGATGCTCGGCCTTGATGCGTTGACATGAATCGCAACAAGCAATAAATTCTGCTATATCTCTTTTCATACCGTGCCACCAAAATCTTTCCTGAATGTCCTTGTACATTTTGGTCCCTCCAGGATGTATTGAGTATGGAGCGGTGTGGCTTTTGGTTAAGATTTGTTGCTTGAGTTCCTCGATGTTAGGTACGCAAAGTCTATCTCCGTACCATAATGTTCCTTCATTGTCTGTGACGAACTCTGAAGCCTTACCAAGGTCCATTTTCTTCTTTATACCTTCGATGCTGGGATGTCCCTGTTGAGCCTTCTTAATTTGTTCCACCAGGGTGGGTTGTATCTCCAGATTTGATACGGTGCCCTCAGAGACTAACATCATGTTGAGCCTAGCGAACTCTTGCTGAAACTCAGGCCTCAAGTTTTGCGGACCGTCATTGTCCGGGCTGGGGTTTCGGCTAAGGGCATCGGCCACTACATTTGCTTTCCCTGGATGGTAGTGAATACCGACATCATAGTCCTTGACCAGTTCTAACCAGCGTCCTTGGCGTAAATTTAGCTCCGACTGGGTGAAAATATATTTGAGGCTCTTATGGTCTGTATATATTTCACAGCGATTCCCCAACAGGAAGTGCCTCCACTCCTTGAGTGCATGTATAACTGCTGCTAGCTCCAAGTCATGTGTTGGGTAATTTTCCTCATGTTTTCGCAGCTGCCTGGAGGCATATGCGACAACTTTGCCATCCTGCATTAGTACACATCCGAGACCTTTTCGGGATGCATCACAATACACTTCAAAACTCTTGTGTATGTCTGGTACAGTTAAGACCGGTGCGGTTGTCAGCTTCTTCTTAAGTTCTTGGAAGCTCTGCTCGCATGCTTCCGTCCATACAAATTTCTTGTCCTTCTTGAGCAACTGTGTCATAGGTTTTGCCACAGTGGAGAATCCTTCAATAAATCTTCTGTAATATCCGGCCATTCCTAGGAAACTCCGCACATCTGTAACGTTGGCGGGCGGCTTCCAGTCAAGTATGGCTTTGACCTTTTCTGGGTCTACGGCCACGCCTTCTTGGTTCAATATATGGCCTAAGAAACCAATTTGTCTTAGCCAAAATTCGCACTTGCTAAATTTGGCGTACAACTGATGTTTCCTTAGTTCTCCCAAAACAATTCTGAGGTGCTCAGCATGCTCTTCTGGTGTCCTCGAGTAAACCAGGATATCGTCAATAAATACCACAACGAATTTGTCCATGAATTTCATGAACACTTTGTTCATGAGGTGGACGAAATATGAGGGGGCGTTCGTTAGTCCAAAAGGCATCACTGTAAACTCGTATAATCCGTATCTGGAAGTGAATGCTGTCTTGGGAATATCTTATGTCCGTACCTTCAGTTGATGATATCCCGATCTCAAATCAATTTTTGAGAATACCTTGGCTTGTGCGAGCTGGTCAAACAAATCATTTATCCGTGGCATCGGATATTTGTTTTTTGATGGTGACCATATTGAGGGCTCGATAGTCTATACACAGTCTCAGTGTCCCATCCTTTTTCTTGGCGAACAACACTGGCGAACCCCAAGGTGAGGAGCTGGCCCGAATAAATCCTTTGTCCAATAATTCCTTTATCTGCTTCTTCAACTCCACCAATTCTGAGGGTGCCATTCTATAAGGCTTCTTATAGATGGGAGCGGTGCCAGGTGCTAGTTCGATGCTGAATTCTATCTCTCGGTCTGGTGGCATGCCTGGCAGTTCTTCAGGGAACACATCGGGAAACTCGCATACCACTGGAACTGTTCTCAGTTCTGCAATGTCCATCTTGTTCAGTTTTGGTTGCTGTGATCGTGGCCTTTCTTGAGCTGTAACCCTTATCGTCCTGCCATGATGGTGGGTGAGAATCACGGTCCGATTGAAACAGTCAATGAATCCTTTGTTGGTGGTCAACCAATCCATTCCTAAAATGACATCCAGTCCTTTACTCTCCAACACGATGAGATTTGCTTGGAATTGTAGTCCTTCGAACTCAATGACCACTCCTTGGCAGTAACCCTGAGCGATTTGCTTATTTCCGGGGGACTTGATGATCATAGATTTTTCCAAGGGGAGTATCGGAAAACCATGTTGTAAAACAAAGCTCTTCGAAACGAACGAATGGGAAGCTCCAGAATCAAACAAAACCGTGGCAGGTACTGTGTTGACAGGGAACGTACCGAGCACGATGTCTGGGGCATTCTGCGCTTCTTCCCTGGTCACATGGTTCAGGTGACCCTTCCTGTGGTTGTTGCTGGGGTTGAAATTGTTGCGCTTGGGGGCTGGATTGTTCCCACCATTGCTTGGCTTGGGGGCCGCGTTCCTTGGCTTTGGGCATTGTTTAGCATAGTGCCCTTCTTGACCACAAGCATAGCAGGTGACCCCTGGACGGTACGTGTACTCTTTGTCCCTGGCATGAAACTGTCCGACGGGCCTTGGATCGGTAGTCGTGGATCTCCTTGCTTATGTCCTTGGAACCTCCGTCTTGCTTCGGTTGTTGTGAGCAAGAGTCGTCTTGTCCCTCTTTCGCTTACGGATATCTTCCAGACTACGGCGCTCATTCTCCAAGGTAATGGCCTTGCCAACCAGAGTTTTAAAATCCGGAAAGGTGTGTACAATCAGTTGGCATCTTAGTGCTGGTGCCAGGCCGTCCAGGAATTTTTCCATCTTCTTGTTTTCTGTCATATGCTCGTCGTAGGCATAACGAGACAGCTGGGTAAATTGACCATTGTATTCTGTCACTGACATGCCTCTCTGCTTCAGGTCATCAAACTCTCTCTTCTTGATTTTTATGATGCTCCTGGGGATGTGTGCCCCACGGAAGCCTTCCTTGAACTCTTCCCAGGTGATGTTGTGTTCACTGGGATGCATGTGTAGGAAGTTTTCCCACCATGCTGCAGCTGCTCCAGTAAGGTAGTGTGGTGCATAAAGCACCTTCTCATGATCTGAACACTGAGCAATAATCAGTTTCCTTTCAATGTCGCGAAGCCAATCATCGGCTTCCAGCGGCCTATCGGTGTGAGCAAAAGTTGAAGGGCGAGTCTTCTGTAACTCAGATAACTTGGAATGGGGTTGATAGGGCTCACGGTGGTTTCCCATATTGATGACATGATTCATCATCTCTTGGTGCTGTTGTTGGCTTTGCTCGAAGAGACGGCAGACTTGAGACAGGGCTGCTTCGCTGTCTTGTTTACTGGACTGACCCTGAGTGAAGTTGTTGCTAGTCTGTGTCCCATAAACCTCTTCTGGCTGATTGGGCATGGAGCGAGTCCACGGACGAGACATTTTTCCAGTCTGGGGTATTATTTTGCAAAACTCATTAGAAAGACTGTGTAGTGCAAGGAAAAACTTGCAAAGGCAACAAATTTAAAAGACCTCAAGGTTTTTCAAGGAAACATAAGCGATTTTGCACGGAGAAGAACTGCTTAGCATATATCTTACACGCGAAAAGCAAACACACGATACATCACTCAGGATGCGCGTACACATTCCTGACATGTTATTTAGGCTAGCGTACTCCTCCGGAAGGCAGCAAACACACCCATACAAACTAGCGTACAGATAAAACAACACACCATACAAGCAGACATAACGCGCGGCTACTCGGCGCTCTCAGTCGGAGATGGTGAAGATTTCCTTCCCCTTGCCGATGGCAAGACTCAACGGTCCAGGAGAATCAACCTCCACCTCCTCTCTAGCTGGCTCCTGGCGCGTAACGCTGCGCTGCGGTGATGGCGCGGGAGCGACGGGTGGTAGGGCGGGTGCGGCAGGCGGTGCAGCTCTGACTGGAGCAGGAGCGATGACTCGGTCGAACTCCTCAGTGGTGGGCACACGGCGTGCAGTGGCCAAAACGGCCGGTGCATACGAGGCTGAAGACGAGACGAAAGTCAGAGGCGGCGCCGTGTTGAGAAGCTCCTTCCTGCTGGCAGGACCGCCCCGGACTAAGTCCATGCGGGCAGCCACAAGATCGTCTACGAGGTTGTCGAAAGACTCCTCCAGAGCCTTGAGATACTCAACAACCATCTCGATGGCTTCATCTCGCTCTCCCCGATGGCAGGCGAATGCATAGTGACTGGTGTACGGCACATGGCATGGGAGGTAGCGATAGCGACGAGTCTTCACGGGCAGCCATCTGCATGGCATGCCTCTCCGTAGGCATGGCCCTTCCCACAAAACGAAAGTGGCAAGCTGCAGAACGTCCCCCCTTGAATTGCACCACAGCTTGGTGCATAGACACGTCGTCGCTGAGCTTGTGCTGATAGAGCATGAACTCCGGGCGGGCTGCTGGCCCAATCGCGAGCTTGGTGATGGAGACGAGGAGCTTGACAAACCCCTCGGGCACGTTCGTGAACACTCGATTCTCACAGCTGCTGCCAGCCATCTACAAAAGTAGGCAAAAATTCTGAGTAGTCATGTCATAAATTTATGATGACCAACAGAAAATAGCTACAATTGCAAAATGCTGAAAAAGCACAAAAGACGCTAATAACCGATTAGCGATCGCACCTAGTGGCTTCCTACAGTCAACCTGGCTCTGATACCAAGCTTGTCACGACCGGTTTTTCAATAATATAATTATTGAGAGACCAATCCCTTTTACGGACCAGTAAGGAAGAATTCCTTCTCACTGGTAGACAATATCATGGTCACAGAAGAAAAATACCAGGAGTACTGAATATAATACAAAGTTGAGCGGAAATTGCCCAACAATTTATTACATGCATGCCGATAAAACAAGACGGCGGATAGGGTGGCATAACTACTAACTCACGATAATAACGGTGGTGGGAATATCACTGCGAAGTGAGTGATATGACTCCTGAAGACTACAACTCTTCGAGCGTTGGAGTGAGGCTCGAGGAGACTTATTACGGGTGGCGGAAGCGTATAAAATACAAGTGACCAATATCCGGGATCGCGCAGGACTGACTGGGATTCCTCTAGGCGTCGGACGCGCTATCAAACTCTCCATCCAAGAGATCGCCTTCGTCAACATCTGGCCAAATCAACAACCCAGGTGAGTACTATGAAAGTACTCGCAAGACAGTTCGGACATAAGATATAACAAATGGAAACATGAAGCATATAAACAAGTTAACCAACGCGTTCAGACATAGAGATAATAAATGCTGGGTGCCAAACGAGGGTCCGAATGACTCCTCGAGCGGAAACTGCAAGAATAGTAGTACTGGTGCCAAACGAGTGTCTGAATGACTCCTCGAGAGGAAAATGCAGAAATAATAATACTGGTGCCAAACGAGTGTCTGAATGACTCCTCGAGAGGAAAACTGCAGAAATAATAATACTGGTGCCAAACGAGGGTCTGAATGACTCCTCGAGAGGAAACTGCAGAAATAATAATACTGGTGCCAAACGAGGGTCTGAATGACTCCTCGAGAGGAAACTGCAGAATAGTAATGCCACAGTCGGGCGTCGGGGCGACACCACATAACGGGCTTATAACAGAAAATAAAGGCAGTGCGTGCCACAGTCGGACGTCTGAGCGACATCACATAAAGGGCTTATATTTAAAGTGAGAAACAAAGACACGCCACAGTCGGACGTCTGCGCGACGTCGCATAAAGGGCTTATATTTAAAGTAAGAACAAACACCTGCCACAGTCGGACGTATGAGCGACGTCATATAAAGGGCTTATATTGTAGCTCAATAATGCAGTAGCTCGAGATCATAAATTATTACAAGTACGAGACAAATAAAAGGTTAGTCCATCCATAGTAATAATAATTTAACCGGGTTTACCACTTGAGCTTGTTCACCGGAGACAAGTTTTCCACGTGGATAGATATGGATATACTGATTACCCTACTTGATCATGGACACGATGACTTGGAAGAATTTGACTCTGCAGAGTTTGTACTTAACCACAGCCAACGGATTTCCGTAGTCACGGGGACTAGTTCCGTTTACGGTGTTTTAGAAGAAACACGTCTAACCAGTACACACCCATTTCAATATTCCGAAGCCAGGGATCACCCTCGGCAACGTTCAAGAAAAACCTTGAGACGGGGAGGCTACAACCTCGCGTAGCATGGGATCAAATTTCTATACGCGCGCTCTAAGGGGGTGCCCCCCTCTCGGTCCCAACCGGAAACACCCATGCCCCCTGACCGGATGACTGGCTTTAATCCTGGGCCAAGGTACCATCATCCCGGCCCCTCTGTTTGGTGTGTACACGGAAAGAGGTTACCAACTTACTAAACCGCATCCTGGCAAAGAAACATGTGGTAGCACGGAAGGGGAAAAGATGATAACGTGACTCCGTCCACGTTAACGTCGGAATTCGTCGGATGACGCACGGCTGGTATGCTACAACAGTACCACCTTGCTGCCCTTCATGTCACCACATGATTAGGTCATCTCTCACCAGAGATCATCGCGACTTTGGAAAAACGGGTAGTTGCTTCACAAGCAACGAGATACTCACTGACACTCATATGCCACGCACCAACTGTCATGCAAACATGCAAAACACCTATCATATCAAAGGTTCAAACATGCTTGCCTGGTTCGGAGAAGTCGGAGTCTAGCTCGGCGAAGTTCGCGGCTCGGTCAGCCCTTCCGGAACCTACGGCAATAACGGAAACGGGCACTAACGTGAAAACCAACGCGTGCACAGAAACTTCTCCAAAATTTGTCCAAATAAATCCCATAAAAAACTAGAAATTTTTTTATGAAGGTCAGAAAAAGAATCACTCAAAAATTCCTTTTTATTAAAAAGTTATAAAGGTTTCTGTCCAGTGACTTATCTGTAATGAAACAGAAAAGTTTCAGGGTTTTAACTGAAAAAACAGAAAACGGTTCGATTGGAAATGCGCAAACTCAAGAGGGGAAGCGTATTTGCCCGAAGGCGCCAACAGAAAACATTTCGCGTGGGGAAACAGAAGAGAGGCTGACAGGGGGGTCCCACATGTCGGGTTTAAAAAGCTCGCCGGTGCCCGAAGACTGCGGTGGACGCTGGCGTCGAACCACGGCGAGTTAGGAGGATCGGAGGGTACCAAGAGCTTCAGCGTGTCCTTCCGCGTCGGTGGGTGGTGGACTCGACCGTCGGAGAGCACCATGTCGACGGCGACACTTTCTCCGGCGGACGGCGGCTCGGGTGGTGGTGGAGAACTCTGGTGGAGGGCTGCAAACTTCGAATTGAAGCGCGGGTCAGAAGGAGGGATGCATAGTGAAGCTACTGGCAAGAGATGGGAGGCAGAGGCGCACGCACGGGAGCGAATCGAGCTGGAACCCGTGGCGGGTCGCGGCGGCCGGAGTCGAGGAAGGAGACCTCCTCGAGGCTCTTCCAGTGGCTAGGCGTGCTCTAGGTGGAGTGCAGGGGTGGTGTGGGTTCGAGTTGAAGCTCGGGGCCTCTATTTATAGGCGGATCGACGGGGTGGCCGTGAACGGAGAATCTCCGGCGAGCGATTACGGCGATGCAGTGGATTGGCAGGAGGTTTGAGTGGCCAGGCAGCATCAGTGGAAGTTATTGGTGTCGTTCCCCCGCTAATCTCGGCTGGTCTTGGCGTAACGGCGCCGGTCCATGGTGGGGTGGCCGCACGGGCACGTCGGCGGCAGAGAGCGCGCTTCGCGCCCTGCGGTTCACGACGAGAGTGGCAACGTGTTCTGGGGAGTGGAAGGCCACGCGGCGAGCTCCGGTGGCTTGGGCGGCGCTAGGTGGCGCCGTCAGCGCCGCGCCTCTCTCTGGCGGCCGCAAAGCCGCCGCTGGCGTCGGGCACGGGGCGGCGCACCTTCTGCTGCTCGTCGCCGACGTCCGCAAGGTGCCAGACGTTCGTGCGGTGCAGAGGACAAGGGGGAGGGGACAGGGAACACGGTGACACAGCGGCACTGGCGAGATCGACGTCGGGTTCTGAAGAAAACGACAGTGCACTGAAATGTTCTCCGAACTTCACTGAACCAGAATTTGACAATGCACTGCAGGTGTTTGACAGAAAGATTTGGCAATGAGATTTTTTTCTGGAGCTGGTACTTGGTGAGGTGACCACTCAATGCACCCAGAGGCTGCCTGATTTTTCTTGGAATTTTTGGAAAAGGATTTGAATGAATTTCACCAAATTTGACAAATCTGATCCAAACTTGTAGTAAGTGTAGTTTGAAAAATTTGAACTGAAGACCAGTGGATCTTCATGGATCTTGGTTGAGGGTTCAAGGGACTAGGAAGGGGAGTTGGTTTGGGGGCAAAAATCAAAACAGAAAGTGGAGTTCCTTTGTAAATCACCAATGGCTAGAATAGAAGACAGAAATTTGTTAGAATATGTTTTGAATGGAAAAATAATCATATGGAGAGGTACAACTTGCTGGATTTGATGCAAAACATGATCCAAAGATGAGGAGAGGGTTAGGAGAGTGGATTTTTTCTAAGGCCATGGCAAGAGAGAATTGTTGAAAGTGGTAAAGGATTATCCAAAAGCCATAGTGCATTTTCAAAGAGATTTTCAAAAGTCATTTTCCTCAAGTGGAAAGTATTTTGTCTTGAGTCCAAATAAAAAGCAAGAACCTCCAAGACCAAAGACAGATCTTGGGTGAATCCAAATAAAACCTTTTCCATAAAGAAGAAAACAAAATATTTGAAAGGGAGAGTTCTTTTGAAGAAATTTTTTAAATCACCTCCCTCAAGTCAAATAAAAATCTTTTGAAAAATCCAAATAAAAACTTGGGTGTCACAGCAACCCAGATCCATTTAGTAGAAGCCAGATAAACAGAACTGGGAGAAGTGAATTCAAAAGGAAAAATAATATAAAAACAGACTACAAGGTGAGAACACCCACTTCCTACATCAAGCTATAAACGAAAGCATTAGGACGATTAAGACTCTTCTTATGACACATTGAAGAACACGAGGCTTAAGAGAAACAGAAACTACAACATATACACATCGAAGAACACGAGGCTAAACGAGAGTAATTGAAAGGCTGTTACTTACCAAAGCTTGTTTTACAGGTTCGGTGCAGCTCCTCTTTAACTTGCCACGCTCCTTGAAGATGTCCCCAATATCCCGTGTTTGGTCTTCATTGCTCCTCTGCATGTTCGCACTCGTGGTTTTAAAATCTCAACATGGCAAGAAAAATATACTACTAGTAATACTCGCGCATCTTGTGGGCAACATTAAAGAACTCGTCTGCCATGTTAGAGCATCTCCAACAGAATCGCAACGCGCGGCGCTTTAAAAAAGCGTTTACAGTGCTGAGATCGAGAGTAGAGGATACTTCTCAGCATAGATAGATAAAAAAATAGATTATTCAACTACTCCTCGTTGTCCAACTCCTCCTCGGTGATGTCCTCCTCCGACGTCTGACTGTAGGCCTGAAGATACCGATCATCGTCGGATTCCCAGGGCGACACTGCTCCTAGCCTCATGTTGAATTGAGCGTCCGCTTTTCGCCTACGCTTGTCCTCACGATAGGCGGCTCGCACTGCCCTCCTCTTATCCCTCTCTGCCCTCCTTTGCTCGTAGAACTCGCACTCGTTGATGATGTCCTACGGGAAGCGTTGGCGCCACAGCACCATGGCTTCCTCGTCCATCTCGGCGATGCCGAGACGGTGCTCGCGCCTCCGGTTGTCGCGATGATCCTGTGCCCGCTCCCGCGTCGGCATGTTGGGGAAGTTCAATGTTCTATGAGGCCACCAGAGGCGCCACACCGCCGCGTCGTACACGCGGGCGGCCTCGTTGGCGGTGTCGAAATTGCCGAGGCCGAGGCGCATCCCGCGGAACCGGATCTCGGCGGAGAACCCGCTGGAGGGGCGCGCGCGGACGCCGCGGTATCCCCAAGTTTCCCGGCGACGCTGCGGCATGGTGGTGCGGCGGCGGTGAGGCGAGAAAGAGCGGGGAGAGAGCGGTGGCGAGGCACAGAGCGGAGAGAGAGCGGTGGCAAGGCACAGAGCGGTGGGAGGGCGTTGGATTTTATAAAGCGCGCCGGACGCCGCGCGCC
The DNA here is from genome assembly GCF_002575655.3 of Aegilops tauschii subsp. strangulata. Lineage (NCBI taxonomy): Eukaryota > Viridiplantae > Streptophyta > Magnoliopsida > Poales > Poaceae > Aegilops > Aegilops tauschii. The sequence continues at coordinate 91,244,238 of NC_053038.3, forward strand.
AAACCTAGCGCACGCCCGGCCACTCCCCCCCCCCCCGCGCGCAATCCTTTCCCGACGTCTCTGTATCTGTACTCTCTTCTCTACTGTTATATTTATTTTATATTTAATATTTATCTCTACTTCTCTACTCTCTATTTTTTCTCTACTTTTTCCCTTCTCTTCTAAAAAACAAAGTTGGTGATGATGGTGTTCCTGCCATCCTGCAATATAGGCCATCCGATTTATATCCGACGGATAGGAAGGAAACTGTGGCAATTTTGCAAAAAGATACCCACACCCCTCTCCGCATTTGCAAATAAGGCATTCCCTCGTTCATCCTTTTCTCCCACAAGATAAACTACTCATACAAATGCATCTTGATGCGTGCAACGCATGGGCATCTTGCTACTTCTAAAAAACTATCCATCATTTGCCACAGTACTGGTTGCAGATGAAATACCTACCCAAGCACAGCGCGATACAGGAGCGACGCACAATTACAAGCTGATATTCTATTGGACAATGGAGGCTATAACCAATTACTTTTACGGGAACAATAGCACCCAGGAATTTGAAGGGTAGGTATGAACAAAATTGGAACTGCACATGTACTGCTAAGTGATTCAATACACACATTACCAATCGAGGAGGAGAACGATGGTCGCGGCGGCCTCTATGAGTCATGGTCGGCAACGGGAGTCAGTTCATTGTCCACGACGGTGGTGCTTCTGCGCTTGGCGTCGGCTTCCAAGAAGTAGATCCGAGACCGTGGAAGACGGTGCCGGGGAAGAGGCTCCGTGTACGACGACAACGGTGGACCGGCTCCAGTGCGGCGTACGAGGTCGTCGATGAGGCAGATGCGCTGCGGTGGACGAGTGTGCCGATGTAGAAGGGGAGGAGCACGAAGGCTGCGGTGCCGTGGAGAAGTCTATTTTGCGGTGGGGATAGAAAATGGGGAGTATTCAGGTGTACTACTCTGGGTGCCGGGGTGGGGTTGGCTGGGTAGGGTGAACCTGAAGTTATGAAAACAGTCCCCTACCAACCGTCATCCGTGGGCTTGTTCCGAAGGCTATGATGGTAACTTCCCACCGCTCGAATCAGGGTCGCGGGAGATTTTCCCGCCGACCTCAAAATTTTGTGACACTGAACTCCCCGTGTGGCGTGTTGGGTGATTCGGCTAAGCAACTAGCGAGTAGTACTAGTAAACTCTACATATTAGGTTTGACCGAAGTCAAACTTCCTAAAGTTTGACCAAGTTTATAGAAAAATATAAACATTTACCATAACAGATATGTATGATGTGAAAGTACATTCAATAATGAATCTAATGGTATTTATTTGTTATTGTATATGTTAATATTTTTTGTTATAAACTTTCTGAGAGTTTACAAAACTTGACTTTGACCAATGCTAATACGCAGACTTAAATAAAAATGGAGGGTGTACACATTCGTTTTCTTAGTATGTAGTGAATTAATCATTTGTTGAAATTGTGAAATAAATATATTAGGCCACTGACTTCGAATGTAATGGTCTATGCAATTCAATAGTTACAACATTGTGGAATTCCAAGATGTATACGAGGTCTATAGTACTTCACAACATGCTCAAACTCGCATAATCCCAGTCAAATGACAATCAAAATGCATTTCATAGTTATTACTTTGTAGGATGCAACAAAACCAACAATAACTCTACATCAGCCATTATAAAAGCAACATTTTGAACATATCCCAATGTGTGAATGAAACATGCAGAGAGAGCTTGCGAAGATGGAGCAGATAGGGCGGGAAAGATTATATGTATGTGGACGAGAGAGTAGGAGACAAACCTAACGAAACAGAGAGAGGGAGATAGAGAGAGAAAGAGAGAGGAAGAAGTTAGGTCTGTGAGAAAGATGGAGACATGTAATATACGTGAGATGCATGTGCATCCAGATTCTGTACATGTAGAAGGAGAAGAGACAACATGTTTGATGAGAGAGTTGGAAAAACATGGACGAGAGGGGAAGGATCTCGTGGGTTGAGGGATTGATAAATTTGTGCGGGGGAGAGAGGGATTGGTAATTTTGTGCGAGAGAGAGAGGGTGGGGGAGGAGTTAGTCAGCCGTCGTCACATCATCCTGCTTCCAAATGGCCCCACATTCTCTAGCACAGTGTGGTCGCCGTCTTCGATCTCCTCGATGCCCTCTTTGAAGATTGAGGTGTTGTGCATGCTGGGGTGCAGAGAAGCACAAGAGAGAGTGGTCGCCATATAACCTTGGATGGGGATGAATTGTGTGCTCGGGGGAGAGGGTGTGTGTGTGCTGTGTGCTGTGTGTGTGTGTGTCAGATATTGAGAGAAAACAAACCTAAGGAGAGAAATGTGTGTGTATGTGACGGAAAGCTACTTGCTAAACAGGGTATTCACGAAGAGATTGTGCGTGCGAGATAGAGAGCGATGTGCGGGCCTTGAGGTGGGCAGGGGCCGGGTGAGGGTGTCAAAATGTGCGCGTTGATGCATGTGTTACATGCAATCGTGCAAGGGACGGGCGAATCGAGAGAGATGGTTGTTGTGTTATGGATGCTCCTCTCTCTCTCTCTCTCTCACACACACACAAGTAAAATAGAAGACCATTCTCTCATGTATACACAACGTATCGGCATCTGTCTATGTCTCACTCATGCATGATCATTGCACATTCACACCTCTCTATGTCTCTATCACACGCACACCATCTGCACATCGCCCTTCTGCCACAACACACATATGGACACATACACACGTTCTCTCTCAGTCACACACACAAAATCAGTATTAAAAAAACTAGGGCGCACCTAAAACATCCAAATCCAAATAAACACGAACCGGAGCTAAATTCAAATATATGGAAATATTGTAGCGTCAAGAAATTTTCCCGGAAAAAAAGTTGAGTAATATTCGGGGATTGTTTTCACACACACAAAAAGGTTCGGTGGATGTCCATCGAGCGCGACACGGTGACGCACCGTTCGATCGACCGCGCCGCCACGGTTCACGCGCTTGCACAGGATTCCGTATCGTGGCTGTGGTAACTAATAAAAGCGCTGCCTAAGTCTAATGTTTACATGTACTAGTACGGTTTTCTTTTAAGTTTGACCAACCCTATATAAAACTAAACTAAGCTCCCATACACGCACTCATCAATATGCCGCCGCCGCCGTTGCGCATGCCGGCGCCCGCCTGCTCCGGCCAACAATTTCTCGCCCATCACCGTCGTGTCGCCGCCAAGCCGAAGGCTTGCCCGCTCACGTTGTCTGCAGTCCCTCCTCGCGATGCCGCCGCGCTTCCAAGCACGCGAGTAGCTGGTGGAGCCGCGTCTATGCACGCAGCGTACGAAGAGGAGGATGAGCGCGTGCTCCAGCACACCGGCGAGGAGGAACTAGCGTGTCATTGTCGTCTCTGCCCGCGCGGAGGAGGCGCGCATGGTGGCTGTCGTGGCGGAAGCCGGTCGTGCGTGCGTCGAGCCCACAAACCGGGTGCGGACGCGTAATCTACCTTCGAGACCTTGAATGCCATGTGGATCCTGCAATCTGAAGGAGCAATTTGGGTCAGTCGACTCTTGTGAGCCGTTTGATGCAACATGGATGGCTAGAAGGGCTTCTTCAACCTCCGAAATAGATGCACGGTTCATCTTCTCAGCTCGCCACACGCCTAACCGCCTGCCGCCGCCGCCGCGCCCTCCCCTGAACCGCCTGCCACCGCCATGCTCCCCCCACCCCTGCCATCCGTTTAACCCCGGGCACGATCCATTTTTTTCCGGCAAACTGCATTCCACACCCAACACTCATAAGATAGATCATGGGCACCCTGCCGTCTTCTTCCTTCACTCCGTTGAACTTCTTTCACAAATCGACTGACCCAAATTATACTACTAGTACGAACGTATTAACTACAGCAGGAACACGAAGATACGAGCAGTAGTACCAACTGCAAGAAGAACAGTAGTAAGACATAGTACTAGTACTACTGTACGTACTAAAGAGTTCAAATAACAAGAAAAACATAAACATAGTTCTGCTGGGGCCTCAGCACAACACACCCTTGAAAATAAACTAAGCAACTAGTCAGCTTGACACTGCAGTAGAACCAGCATGAGCGACGGCACTGCCACCTACTCGGAGTCCGAGTCCACGTCCTCAACTTCGTCCTCGTCCCTCTTCCTCTTCCTCTTCGCCGACGCTTCTTTGCTTGAATCGGACACTGGGCTCTGCTTCTTCATCCAACCCTTGTAGATATTTAAACAAAGGTAGGCATCCATTGCTGCGTACAGGATGTGATCTTCATCTAATGTCTTCGACTCCCATGCATGATGAAACTCGTGGTGAGGTTTCTTCAGTTTAGCGTACGAACGATCAATCATGGCTGCTGCCAGGGTCAGCATTGAAGGCTGAGAGGAGGACACCAGGCTTGCCTTCTGGAGATCGAAGGGCTGGCCTACAACAAGGCCTATCCGACCCAAGATTTCCTTGTCGTTCCTAAAGTCTAAAGTAACGAATTTGACTCGGCCGCCCTTGAGGAACTTCTTAAATTCCTCGCACTCAACGTTGGCATGACATATGTGGTAGACCAAGCATAAGTCATGCACGCAAACCTGGATCACGGCGGGCTTCTTCTTCTCTGCCTCCTTTAGTTTCTTCTCGCTTCCCAGGACTGTGGTGTACTCAACATCTAACCCAGCGACCCACTCATCATTTGAGTTTTCGAACATGCGTTTGAAGCGAGCAAGGCATTCTTTCACCGTTGCGGAAGAACGGGTGTAGATGATGTCGAACTCATCGCCGGTGATGGTTCTAACGTTGTACTCACCGCCGATCATGGAGATTTGGGACGCCATGGATTTGGGAGGAGGGTTAGGATTAGTGGAACTGCCGTAATGTGAAAGGACGGGACGACTGGGAGCGAACTGTTGTAAGGTACTGTACTAGTAGAAGACGGTGACAAGTAGGGCGTGCGAACGTCGTGGGGTTGCTGGCTTGCCCGGTGGATAAACGGCTGCAAGCCCCCAAAGAGTTCTCGAGAACTATGCGGGACCCACTAGATGTCATGTCTACTAGACCCATATCGTAGGCCTGACGGTATAGCTTCTGCTTGTTCGCACGCCATGCCGGCTTGTGTGTGACTTCAATTAATTCCATCAACCGTCGCGCCTCCCATGACCTTCGGCCTGTTCGTACGCCATGCCGGCTTGTTTGCTATTCCCGTGTGCATGATACCAGCTAAGATACCACCATTATGGCCAGCCTTAACCATCGCATGCAATAATTTAGTGCACCTTGAAATATGAACATGTGTGGGGCGTGTATGTTTTTAATGACTTGAGACTATACCTAGCCCAACATGCAAGATGAGACTTATTATGCACCGTTCCCCATACATGCAGGAAGCCCGTTCATCTCCAAATCTTTTCCTCTCCATGTGTGGAAACAATATGCCTGCCAGACTCTTCTTCTCCCTCCGGCGGTCCCACCACTCCACCCCATGTGGAAAAAATCTGCATGCATGACTCTCCCCCCCCGCTTGTCCAATCCGTTGTGACCAGCAATATTTCCACCCCTTCCCTCCCCCGTAATTTACTCCAACAAATATGCCCACGTAGCTGTTACTCCCTCCTTTCCGGTTTATAGGGCTTATCTCAAAATTTTAGTTTTTCCATTTTATAAGGCTCAATTTGGTTGTTCCCCATCACATGTTCAGATTCCAAGGTGCATTAAATCTTTGCATGCAAGTATTAAGAGAAAATTGACCAATGCATGTATTTTATGCATGCATGCATTGCAATTAATGCATTCGTAAACATAATTTTTTGAGGAAAACAAGAGCATTAATTGGGTACTTTTGCAAACTACAAAAAGTATTCCACCACTCACCATCTACATTGGTTTGTGAGATTTTTGAATTGAGCCCTATAAGCCGGAAAGGAGGGAGTACTACGTTAATCACGCAACATATCTTCCGGGACGCTGCTTCAGTTACTTAACTTCAGGTGCATTGGGTCGCTGACATATGGGCCCAACAGGGGTCTGGCCCACATGTCAGTGACACAACTGGACCTGCAGTTAAGTCAGTGCAGCTCAGTCCATATCTTACGTAGGTGTGCCATTGCTCGCTATAAATACTGCGCCTCCCAACCATTCGGAAGAACGCTCACGTTCATCGCTATCTCCTCCCCCTCCCTCTCACGTCGACCACCATGGCATCGCCCCTCCCAAGCCCTAGGCGCCCCTCGCTGCACCGCGCGGACGGTCACACGTCGCCATTCCATTCCTCGCCACCGCTAGTCGAGGAGGACGCATCGGCGTTCCGCTCCTCGCCGCGACACATCGAGGTGGACGCGTCGGCGTTCCGCTCCTCGCCGCCACTAGTCGAGGAGGACGCGTCGGTGTTCCGCTCCTCGCCGCGACGCGTCGAGGTGGACGCGTCGGCGTTCCCAATCTTGCCAGCACGCGCGTCGGAGGACGCGTCGGCTCCCCGCTACGAGGAGAATGCCGCGCCGCCCGCCGACCCCCCCAGCCTTGAGGAGCTTTGGAAAGAAATGGATAACGCCTTGTGGGAGGCTTTGCCTCCAGCAAAGCGCGCCAAAATAGAGGCGAAGAAGAAGGCCGAGGAAGAGAAGCGCACCACGGGACAAGCTGCCTGGCAGGCCTATGTCGCGTCCGAGAGAGTCAGGCAATTGGCTCTTTGGCAGAAGGCTCGTGCGAGGGCCGTGAGGGTGGCGGAGGACGCCCGTGCCAAACCCTGAGTGCAGTCGGGCCCAAGCGCCTCATCTACGCTTGGCGGTACGTGGACCAGGTGCACGCTTCCAGCGAGGAGGAGTACCTGTTGGCGCCGGATCACCACACCGGTGAGATCGCGCTCGCCTGCCGGCAAGCTGCCAATCAGCACCTCGCGAGTTGCGAGGCTGAGGAAGAGGCGTTGTGTCGGCGCGCTGGGAAACAGCCGCGCACCAGGGCACTCGTGGCGCGCCGCAAGCGCTCCTGCGAGCGCGGTGGCTTTTAGTAGGAGTATAATTTTTGTTTCGTAAGGCGATCTCATTAGTTTTGGGACACAAATAATAAATCCCGAACGTTCAAGAATTATTAGCATCCTTAATTAAGTATGTAAAAGGGAAAGTTTGGAAACCTTGTGTATTCGTATGAATTTTGTAAGTACGTGCATATAGCACAAACTTTACTATATACTATCGCACTACACGTCTCTCTCTATATATGCTTGTAGACTGTGCTACTCCCTCCGTCCAGGTCAATAAGTCATCTTTGGTTGTGCACCATGACCAAGAAAGAGGGAAGACTTATACACCTAGACAGAGGGAGTACTACTATTACTTATGTATGTGCAAATGCACGTTTTAACATTATGATGCGGTTTTTGTAAAAGTAGAAAAACAACACTAGTCAAGCTTGTGAAACGATTCAATGCAAAACAAATGCAAAAATGCTCGTTTGATTGCTTACTTTTAGCTTCCTTCTCTGTGGTTATTTCTCTGCCGTACTTTGTACGGAGTATCTCACTGGTCGGAAAAGCATGCAAATTCCCAAACCGCTTCCTACACCCTGTATCGAATTTTTTGCCTAACAAGTTGTGCCGTGCAATTGGAATTCCAACTTGAGTACTACTACTAGTAGGAGTACCAGGTGCCAGTTCTTTTAGGCTTCTATATTAGTAATCCCATAACTACTACCTCCATCCTGGTTTATTGGTCCCCATTGTAATCTGTGTCAAATTTTGATCATAAATTTAACTAATGAAATGTTAGTGCATGTCACATGCACTAACATTTTATTAGTTAAATCTTTGGTCAAAATTTAGCACAAATTACAATGGTGAGGAATAAACCAGGACAAAGGTACTACTAGTAGTAGTTTAGAAGCCCAAATAAATGAGTGAGGCGCCTTAATGTTACTCTCCAATGTGACTAGTCTTATGGGAAAAGCTGGGGAAGCCGCCAAAAGAACTGGCCCTAGGAGTAGTAGCAAGGGATACTAGGAGTAGTAGATAGGGATCGAGTGTGCGAGATGAATCGGAGAAAGTAAATGCAGAGAGATGAAATGCAAAAAAGACGGAGGGATGTGATGGTTGCTTGTCCGTTTATTTTACCAGGCCACTTATTACTGGGAGTGGTTGGGTTTTGTGATATGACGGCTTTACTGCCGCACCATGAGTGGGGTGAGACTCCCGTGCAGCGCCGCCTCTACACTAGTACTACTACATCGGTCGTGGTTTATCCCCCATTGAATTTGACTGAAGATTTAACTAACAAAATGTTAGTGCATGTCAACAAAAACAATATCGTTGGATTCGTATTTGAACATAGTTTTCAATGATATAATTTTAGGTGACATGCATCATACATTTATCGTACTATATATAATGTTAGTTCAATTTTTGGTCGTACTAATCTATAGTAAGGTGCCCGTGCGTTGCACGGAAGAGTGAAATCCATTGATCGGGGAGTTGTTTATTTTGACAAAGGATGTGGGGGTCATCTCATGTGTAACGGGTATCGATAGGTTTGTTCGGATATTATTTCATCTCTAGAGCTCACAAACATCCGGGTGAAATAGATAAAAAAGTATATTTTGCAAACTAAAGCGTTCAACTGTTCAACCTGCATCCAAAACTTGTGAAGAAATAACTCTGATTGTGCTTTGTAGGAAATGATCTTCAAGAATTAGTTTTTGAGTATCCATTGTTATACATGTTGGCTACAGATGACATGGCACTTTCTTATAGTCAACAGTTGGCTATACTATTTAAGTATTAACCATGCCCTTATACACCTAGATGGAGGGATTAAATCAGGATGACTTGGAAGGGGGCAGAGGATATGTAAGAAATGGTTCATCATAAGTCTTTCACCAGTACTGTAGTAAAAATTCATACATGGAAGATTCTAGACTAAACCATAAATGGATACACTTTTATTCATGTGCGATACTCCAATAGAGCAAGATCATGCATGGAAGTCTCCACATGCTTAGACAGCGGATTACATTGAGCGAAGACTAATGATCAACATTTAACTTGATAATGCAGATGTCTAGGTGAACATCCTTGGAGTCCCCGTGCACATTGTTGGGGGTCAAATAATACCGTGCGTCTTCCATGTCCACATCGGCGGGAAGGTCCCAGCTCGGCAGAGTCCAAGTCAGCTTGACATAGCCAGTATCGCCGCCCACGTACCTCCGAGGGGTAGTAATAGTGACCACGCAGCTGCACATCGGCCTCGTGTCAGTGTCAGCGTCAGCGGTGTCGCCCCTGCCGCACAACCTGACGCACACTACAGAGATGTGGCGGCGGCCTGCGCGGGCCTCGCCGGTGCCCACGATCAAGAGGAAGACGCTTCCGTCCTCCTCCGAGACTAGCAGGCGGCGCTGATCCTCCAGCGACTCCGGCACAGTGAACGGGTAGCACGTCTCGTACTTGATGTTCTTCGCCAAGGGCCAGTAGTGATCGCCGCACGCCTGCGTCAGGTGATGCACGATGTCCGCCGGCGAGCCCCAAAACGGCACCGGACACTCATAGCAGTAGACGAAGGGCTCCTTGGAGGCATCGATCAGGCCGTCCATGAAACGGGAGTGGCTGTAGGGGACGTTCCGCCAGTTGAATATATGAGCAAGTTACTACGAGATTTAGTCCGAATAAGCACAAAATAAATCATGACGGCTATAACAGAGATTAAACTAATCATGCGGACTAGCATAGTAGATGAACAGATCAAATCTAGGACACAGACTAGAAACATGAATTCTACCACGATTTCGAATAGGAAGGACATAAACACATACGGTGCAACAGGAGCAGCACCATTGGCGTTGAGGTTGTTGATACGTCTCCAACGTATCTATAATTTTTGATTGTTCCATGCTATTATATTATCCATCTAGGATGTTTTATATGCATTTATATGCTATTTTATATGATTTTTGGGACTAACCTATTAACCTAGAGCCCAGTGCCAGTTTCTGTTTTCCTTGTTTTTGAGTTTACAGAAAAGGAATACCAAACGGTGTCGGTGTGGAACGACACCTATGGGATCACAAGAATCCCTACTACGGTTGCCGGGGCACAGGGTTGCGAGGAGAGTAGGGCTAGTAGACAGCACAGGGATCATTTACCCAGGTTCAGGCCGCGAGGATGCGTAAAACCCTAGTCCTGCTTTGGTGGGTGTATTTCTGAGAGTTCTTGAGCTCTCGAACAAGCTGTGGTCAGTGCGTGGTTCGAAACGAATCCTCCTCCAGTATGCCATGGGCCTCCTTTTATAGTTGAAAGGGGCAGCCACAGTGACACACAGGAGGTGGAAAGGCGTATAGTGCCATGAGCTTATCGCTCGTATTACAAGACAAGACGCATTTAATGCATAGCTTAGGTGTCCCCTTGCTTTATTGGGGATGGGGGCGAGGCCCGTCCCGTCCGTCGCCGCTCCTCCTTGCCTTGACACGCGCCCTGGCTAGTGAGGTGCGTGGTGCCATGTAGGCAGTCAGGCAGCTGAGGTGGCGCGGTGGCGGAGCCTTCACGAAGATCTGCATGCCGCCACGCAGGCGCTCGACGAGTTGGCCTGGGAGCTGCATGTTGCCACGCAGGTGCCTGCCCAGCTGGTTGGGCTGGCAGCTGCATGTGAACGGTGGTGGAAGCTTGTTTGGCGCGGGTTTGGCGGTGGCCCCGCTGGCGTCCTTGACGAGGGTCTTGCTGGGTGGCCCGGCAAGGGTCTTGCCGTGGCGTGCTGTCGACCCCCGGCAAGGACCTTGCCGGGGGTCTGGTGGCCTTCTTCGGCAGGGATCTTGCCGAGAATCGTCGTCTTCTAATCCTCATCTGATCTTGAATATGTCTTCACAAAGATCTGCATCCCACCACAGAGGTGCCTTCCCGTGCCCTGGCCCCATGTTGATGACGGCGTTGGGGGCCGTGGGCTCAAGGGTGGCTCGCTCTGTTGGTGTGGGGCGAGCTGTCCCGGCAAGGGTCTTGCCGGGGGAACCTGCTTCGCCCCTCTGCTCTTTGTGGTCTTGGCCTCGGTGTTGCTTTGATTGTCTTGGGCGTCGGTCTTACCTTGGTTCACCTCCCCTGTTCTGCTTGGTGTGGTCGTGGGCGCGGCTCTGACTGCCCGTGCACAGGTAAAGGGGTACAAAAGCGTGCCCCTCTTTTTGTACACCGGCAGGAGCCCCCGGGCCTGGGCCACACATAAGCGCGACACGTTGTTGGGCCAGGCCCAAAACAGCGCGCGGGCAGGTGGGGCGGTTTTTACCGTGGTAAGACCCTTCGCGTGCTCCGCTTCCCACGACCCGCGCGCGTGGCGCGGCGTGGAGGGGCGTGCGTGACGTGGGCGGCATGCGTGGGGCGGTTTCCTCACGCATGCGTCATATCGCAGTAAAGAGGCGGCTCGCGCCCTCCCCGTAAAAAGAGGGTGGCATGGAGGCGCGGCTCATTTACTGAGTGGGGGCGGGGTGCGGTCTTCAAGGCGTCCACTCCCCATGATCACGGGGTGGGTAGAGGTCGCTTCACCTGTCCCCTCAGTTTTGCACGTCTGCCACGCGACTTTCATGCGCCCGGGGTGGCAAACGGTGGAGGCGGGAAACCGGGCCGTCGCTGGTTGGGGCAGCGGGTCGGTCCTGATTCCCTACGCCTCCGGTGTCTGGATTGTCCGAGCGGGGCGGCCGAGTCCCAACCCCGTTCCTTTATAAAGAGGGGGAAGGGGGGATGGCATCCCGCATTCTTCCATCTGCTATCTCCTTCTGCTTCTGCTTCTTCCTCTCACCCGCCATGGAGAAGGGGAATCCTGGTCCCTCGACAGTGGCGGCGAGGGTCGCCGCTCGATAGCGCGTCCCTCCTCCTCCTGAGCCCGTGGCGGTGGAACCGGCAGCGAGGGGAAGGGGGAGGGGGCGAGGCCGTGGGTGAGGCTGGGGTAGAGGCCGTAGCGCTCGGGGAAGAGGAGGACGGGGCGGCATGCCGGCCTTGCCCCTGCCAATGATGCCCTTCCCGATGGAGGGCCACGTTGAAGACCAGCCTTGCGAGTTCTTCATCCCGTTTGCTCGGGTGATGGAGCGTGACCTGCCCCAGACCCTCAGGTTGCACATGAGGGGCTGCGGGAACGGGGGCACGCGGGTTGACGTTGACTTCCCGGCTCCTCGGATTATGTACCTCCGCCGTGGATGGAAGACGTTCGCCCGCATCCATAGCCTGACGGCGGGGCTCGTCCTCTATTTCAAATTAATGGAGGACGGCCTGCTCTCCATCAAGGTCTTCAGAGAGTTTGGAACTCGCCTAAAATGCTGCGTGGAGAGCTCCTCTGATGGAGATTCCGATGATGGAAGCTCTTCCTCGAGCGAAAGTGACGAGGAGGATAGCGGGGACGAGTCCGACTAGGCGTCGGACGCCCCGCGCCTGGGCGGGTGCGGCAGCAGCAGCATCTGCACCTGGCCGCTCTTCCGGCAGGGTTTTGCCGGGGGCGGGGCCAGCTCCTTGAACTTCTCGGGGCCGTCTCCTTGGGCGGCTGGCGTCGGGAGGTTGCGGAAGAGGAAGAGGGCGGGCGGCAAGGCCGTCAACTCAGAGTACGTGGGCACCGACGCCTTCATCGCGTATTGCCGGTCCTGCCGCCTCGTCTTCCAGCTCCTTCCCGGCACCGTCATCATCGGCCCGCCCGTGGGCGGCCACCGAGGTGTTCTCTTGGTGCTTTCTGCTGCTCGTAGCTCGCCTAGGCGCCCCTTTTGCCCTCTCGCCTCCTTGACCTGCCTCCTGAGGAGAGGGACAAGAAAGGGATCACGGGCACCTTATCTCTTTTTTTAATCTGTATGGGATGTTTTTAATGAAAAAGGGATGCTTGCCGGGCTTTTCGTTCGTGGGTAAATCCCGCGACAAGGAGCGAATCCTCGTTATTGTTTAGGATAAACATTTCTCGCCCGGCAACAGGCCTTGCCGTTCCCCCCACCCGTTCTCGCGCTCTTGGCGGAGGCAGGGATGAAGTGGGCTTCAGGCTCCTCGTCCCACCTCCTTGCCGCCGCAGCTACAACCAAATCCGAACCCAGGAAATAATCCTTAGGTATGAGAAAAAGGGGAGCACGGCAGCCTAGAGATAGAAACGAGGCTTCACATGCCCCAGTCCTGTTTCGAAATGTATGACAGGGGATAAAAAGACTTATCTGGATCTGCAGCCCCCGACAGTCTTATCTTGCCGCGGTTGGATCCTCGTGCTTGTAGCCCCCGGCAACTCTGGTTTGCCGGGGTCGGGATGCCGGTCCGTTTCCTTTCTTCCAAGTAGCTCGGCAGAAGTGCTCATGTGCCCTGTGAACCAAAAGAGGACAGAAGAGCAACAGATAGACGCGCACTCGACCTCTAAGCTAGGGATTACTCGCTGCTGAGCACTATCAACCCTAACCGAGGAAGAGACTCGACCTAGCATGCATGCTATGACTTAGGGCGCCGGCGCTTCATTTATTTATGCTCAGGGTCTGTGCCTGGCTTTGTACAAAGGGTCACATGCCTTGCCGGCAAAGCTTGTACAAAAGGTGGCTTGCCGGGAGGCCCGGCAAGCCGCGCCTTACGGGTAAAACTTGCGAAGATGCTCGATGTTCCAGGAGTTGCTCACTGGGACGGTATCCTCGGTCTCCAGGCGGACTGCGCCAGGCCCGGTGACTCGCATTACCCGATAAGGTCCTTCCCACTTCAGCGTCAACTTGTTGGAATTCTTGGCAGACTGAACGCGCCGAAGAACAAGGTCGCCTTCCTCAAAGCTTCGGGCATGAACCTTGCGGCTATGGTAGCGGCACAAGGCTTGCTGGTAGCGTGCCGCTCTCACAGCCGCCCGAAGACGATCTTCCTCAAGGAGTGTCACGTCATCTTGGCGCAACGGCTCTTGCTCAAGCTCATCATAAGCAAGCACTCGAGGTGACCCGTATATGAGTTCCGTGGGGAGAACTGCTTCTGCCCCGTATACCAGGGCAAAAGGTGTCTGGCCGGTGGCTCGATTTGGCATCGTCCTGATCGACCAAAGAACCGCCGGCAACTCATCAATCCAGCGCCTTCCACTCTTGTGCAGCTTGTCAAAGGTCTTCGTTCTCAAGCCTCGCAATACTTCAGCATTTTCCCTCTCCGCTTGGCCGTTGCTCCGTGGATGTGCCACGGAAGCAAAACAGACCTTGCTGCCGAGGTCTTGGATGTATTGCATGAAGGTGTGGCTTGTGAACTGCGTGCCGTTGTCGGTGATGACTCTGTTTGGCACACCAAAACGATAGACCAGTCCTTTGAAGAACTTGACGGCTGACTGAGCAGTCACCTTCCTCACTGCTTCCACCTCCGGCCACTTTGTGAACTTGTCGATTGCAACGTACAAGTACTCAAAGCCCCCGACAGCGCGGGGGAAAGGGCCCAGTATATCGATCCCCCAGACCGAGAATGGCCAGGAGAGAGGGATTGTTTGAAGGGCTTGGGCTGGTTGATGAAGCTTCTTTGAATGGAACTGGCACGCTTCACACTTGGTTACTAGTGCCGTTGCATCCTGGAGGGCGGTGGGCCAGAAGAAACCTTGCCGGAACGCCTTCCCGGCAAGGGCCCTCGACCCTATGTGGGAGCCACATATGCCTCCGTGTATCTCCGCCAACAGCTCCAGTCCTTCCTCCCGGGGGATGCACTTGAGTTTCACACCGTTCGGCCTTCTCCGGTACAGGACGTCATCGACGAACTGGTACAGGGCGGACCGACGGGCTACTTTCTCCGCTTCTTCCAGCTCCTTAGGAAGCTCCCCTGTTTGGAGGAATTGGACGGTATGCTGCGCCCATGCCGGAGCCTGGGGCTCGATGGGAAGGACCAAAGGCATCCCTTCCGCCATGGGAGCGGCTGTCTCTACGGCCAGGGCTTGACGCCCTACCGGAGCCAGTCGCTCTTGGGTAGGCTCAGCGTCCGCGGCAGCACCCTTGCCGGCAGCCCCAGGGGGCTCGGTAGGAAAGTACTTACCGGGACCTGATTTCCTCTGCTTGTTCTGCCCCGCTGGTGGTTCGACGGATGGTTGAGCTAACCGGAGCAAAAAGATACCTGGTTCCACAGGCAGCTTGAATGCGGCATGCTTTGATAGGTAATCGGCGACGTCGTTCTCCGCTCGGGGGACGTGCTCCAACTGGATACCGTCAAAGCGTTCCTCCAGCTTCCTCACCTCATCTATGTAAGCTTCCATCAATGGGCTCTGATAATCCTTGTTGACCTGCCTGACAACGAGCTGCGAGTCACCCCTGACGATGAGCTTCTTAACCCCGAGGTCTGCAGCGATCCTGAGACCGGCAAGCAATCCCTCGTACTCAGCAGTGTTGTTGGTGGACATCTCCCTGGGGAAGTGCATCTGGATCACGTACTTGAGGTGTTCTCCGATGGGTGCGACGAGCAGCACACCGACACCGGCGCCTTGCAGCGAGAGAGCCCCATCAAAGTACATGATCCAGTCGCGGTCTGCTTCCTTGCCGGGGAGAGCGGTCTCCTGGATTTCTTCGTCAGGCATCGAGGTCCATTGTGCGATGAACTCCGCCAAGGCTCTGCTCTGAATTGTCGAGGTACTTTCAAACTTTAAACCGAAGCTTGACAGCTCCAAGGCCCATTCCACAATCCTTCCGGTTGCGTCTGGGTTGTGCAGTATCCGTTGCAACGGGAGGCGGGTGATGACAGTGATCTCGTGGGCTTGGAAGTAGTGACGCAGCTTCCTCGAGGCCATAAGGAGGCCGAAGAGCAATTTTTGCACGCCGGAATACCTCGACCTAGCCCCCTGCAAGAGGGAGCTGACAAAGTAAACCAGGTGCTGCATCATCTTGTTCTTCGGCACCACCTCACTCGACTGCGCAGGCACTGCCTTGGTGGCACCAGACTCTGCCGGGGGCCACGTCTTGTCGGCACCAGGCCCTGCCGGGGGAATCTTTGGCTTGCCATCCGCTGGTTCTGCCGCCATTGCTGCCTCCTCGTTGACCTCCCTCTGTGCCACCAGTGCGGCACTGACCACTTGATTCGTCGCCGCCAGATACAGCAGCAACGGCTCTTGTGGTTTAGGCGCAACCAGTATTGGCGTGGAGGAAAGGTATTTCTTCAGATCCTGCAGTGCTGCCTCGATTTCTGGGGTCCACTCTATTGGGCCTGCCTTCTTCAAGATTTTGAAGAAGGGAAGGGCGTGCTCGGCGGACTTGGAGATGAATCAGCTCATGGCGGCAACGCAGCCGGTGAGCCGACGCACATCCTTGATCCGCTTGGGCGCCTCGATCTGCTCAATAGCCTTGATCTTGTCTGGGTTTGCCTCGATCCCGCGCTGTGACAAAGAACCCGAGAAGCTTGCCGGACGGAACGCCGAAGACACACTTCTCAGGGTTCAGCTTGAGGTTGATCTTGCGCAGGTTAGCAAATGTCTCTTCCAGATCTTGCACAAGAGTTGGCCCGTCCTTGGTTTTGACCACTATGTCATCCATGTAGGCCTCCATATTTCTATGGAGCTGAGGTTCAAAACCAATTTGGACTACTCTTGCGAACCTTGAGCCAGCACTCTTCAACCTGAAAGGCATCCGTAAAAAGCAATACGTACCACATGGGGTGATGAATGCTGTCTTCTCTTCATCCTCTTTCGTCATGAAGATCTGGTGGTAGCCTGAGTAGGCATTGAGGAATGATAGAAGATCGCACCCGGCCGTGGAGTCAACAATCTGGTCGATGCGTGGCAACGGGAAGGGGTCCATAGGGCAAGCCTTGTTGATATCTGTGTAATCAATACACAGTCTACACTTCCCATTCGCCTTGCGCACCACTACCGGATTGGCCAACCACGTCGGGTGGAGCACTCCTCTCACCAAACCCGCCGCTTCCAACTTCCTGATCTCCTCTGTGATGAACTCCTGCCTCTCTAGAGCCTGCTTTCTGACCTTCTGCTTGACGGGCCGCGCGTGGGGGCAGACAACTAGGTGGTGCTCAATCACCTCCCTGGGAACACCAGGGATGTCGGATGCTTGCCATGCAAACACGTCGACATTCGCCCGTAGGAAGGTGATGAGCGCGCCTTCCTATTTGCTGTCGAGGTGGAGCCTATGGTGAAGGCCCCTCCCATGCCATCCTCCTTGACGGGCACCTTCTTGGTCTGCGAAGGCTTGGCCCTGGGTCTCTTGCTCTTGTCGGTAGAGCTCTCTGGCACGTCCTCGGCGGTAGCACAACACTCCCAGGAGGTGCGCTTGCCGGAGTGGGTGCGAGAGGTGTTGCCGGGCTTCTTCTTCCCTCCCGGGGTTTCAACGGCAGGAGCAGGTGCCTTGGCGGCAGCCGCTGCAACTGCTTCCCGGTAGAGCTGGTCGGCGCAGATCAGCGCGTCCTTCTTGTCAGAGGGGACGGAGATGATGGTCAACGGCCTGGGCATCTTTAGCATGTTGTAGGCGTAGTGTGACGCTGCCATGAACTTGGCTAGTGCCGGGCGGCCGAGGATCCCGTTGTAGGGCAAGGGGATCTCGGCTACGTCGAAGACGATCCTCTCCGTCCTGTAGTTCAACTCTCCTCCAAACGTCACGGGCAGTGTGACCTTTCCCTTCGGCTGGCTCCTCCCCGGATTGACCCCTTGAAACGTGCCCGTTTCCTCGAGGTCTCCATCAGGGATTTGCAACTTTTTGATCACGACAGGCGAGATCAGGTTCAGGCCGGCCCCGCCATCAACCAACATCTTGTTCACTCTGAGGTTGCGTATCGTTGGTGAGACTAACAATGGCAAACACCCGACCGCGGTAGTGCGGTCAGGGTGGTCCTCGGCGTCAAAGATGAGGGGCGTGCTGGACCACTTCAGCGGCTTCTCAGCGTCGAACGACGGCTCTGCTGCTGTATTCTCACGCGCCCGCTGCTTGAGCTGGCGATGAGAGGTATGCAGTGAGGCGCCGCCATCGACGCACATGGCCTCCGTAGCCTTCTGGAACCCTTGCTCACCAGACTCGTCATCCTCGTCGTGATCATCGTCTTCTTGTTTCTTGTCGCGGCCCCGGGCGGGCCTCTCTTGCTGGTTGTCCTTGCCGGGGCGGCCTCCTTGGCCGCCACGCTTCTTGCCGGACCCCTCCGCACCGTCCTGGTCCTTCTCCTTGTCCCGTCTCTCGTACTCAGCCTTTTGCTTCTCAGCAAGCAGCTCGACTTGCCGGCAGTTCTGGAGGTCGTGGCCCTTGGTGCGGTGGATCTTGCAGTATTGCTTGCTGGAGCTTCCTGGCTTGTCGGTAGCCGCCAAGGCTCGGCAGGCGGCGCACCCGGCAATCTCCTTGCCGGGGCGTCTGCTTTGACCTTCTCGCCAGCACCGGTGTAGTCAGATCCCTCAACGGCAAGCACGGTCTTGCCTTTGCGTTTCCTGTTGCGACGCCGACCCTTCCTCGTCGGGGTAGCGGCGTCTTCAGCGGTAGATTCGGTTTCCGCACCGGCGTCTTTGCCGGGGTACTTCCTTCCCTCTTCAGCCCGGGCGCACCTATCGGCCAGGACGTAGAGATCGGCCACGTCCTTAACTTTGGTCATCACCAGCTCTTCGCGCATCTTGCGATTGCGCACGTTCTGGTGGAACGCGCTAATCACAGCGACAGGATGAACGTTGGGGATGTTGTACTGCACCCGGCTGAATCTCTGGATGTACTTCCGTAGGGTCTCCCCTTCCTTCTAGGGAATGATGTGCAGATCACTGGCCTGGCCATGAGCTTGGTGGCCTCCTGTGAAGGCGCCAACGAACTCATGGCACAGATCCGACCAAGAAGAAATGGAATCCACCGGCAAGTGCATCAACCAAGACATCACATTGGGCTTGAGCGCCAGTGGGAAATAGTTGGCAAGCACCTTGTCGTCGCAAGCCCCAGCAGCCTGCATCGCGATGGTGTAGATGCTGAGGAACTCGGACGGATGGGTTTTGCCAGTGTACTTCTCGCCGACGTCGGGCTTGAACGTGTGGTGGGACGGCCACTGGAACTGCTGCAGCTCACAGGTAAAGGCCGGGCAGCCCACCTCGTAAGGTAGGCCACCGGAGCCCCCCGGTGCCGGGTGGTCCATAGCGGGTCCTGCCCGCTTGTCCGACTGGCGGTGCGTTTCGCGCCGACGCTCGACGGTGGTTCGAGCGTCTTCGTGAGCTCGTTCCCGAAGGACCTGGCGCTGGTCGCGGAGGGTCCGCGGGTCGGACGACGCTATGGAGATGTTATCACAAGCATCGTCATGACGGGCCGACGCCCACGGCGGCTGGCGAGGAGGAGGAGAGTGCACCGTGGCCGCAGCTTCCTCGGTCCTCCTAGCGCCAGCATGTGGTGGCTCGGTGGGGCGTCGACCCGAGGGCCCCGCTGGTCGCGGATTGTCTTTGTTGGTGACGGCGACGAGGCTCCGGATGGTGGCCCTCCAATCGTCGAGCTTCTCAGCAGCAGGAGGGAAATCGAGGAGCAGCTGTGCGCGCGCCAAAGCTTCCGCTGGTGTGGGCGGCGGCGACAGCTGCGTGGATCGCGGCGCGCTTCGACTTCTAACTATGTTAGAAGGAGCTCCGTCACGACCCAGCGGCTGCGTGCCATTTTCACCAGCGCTTCGGCGAGCGTGCTGAACCCCTTCATCTTGCCGATGACGCACAAGGCTCTTCCCATGGCGGTGTCCAGGGTCACCAACGTGGTGACGCTGCTCGGCGCGCACACGATTGGAAGAACGCGCGGTGGTCGCCGGTGTAGGCATCCTGGAGGTCGCCGCGCCGCCCGGAGTCGGCACAACGACGCCCCTAGAGGGCCCCGCGCCGCCTGCGGGGGCCCCAGCTCCGTCTTTGGATCCGGCAACGTGTAGCCGGTCGTCTGGCGCGCGAACGACGCCGCTCGCCAGGCTCCGACTGCCTGGGCGATGCTGGTGCTCGCGGGCCGTGGCCCGGGTCCTGTCTGCGACCGGTCCGCTGCTCGTCCGCACCGGCACGGGCCGTTCGGCTCCCAACGAGCCGACCGCCGTGGCCGTCTTCTTCTTAGGGGCCATGGCGACGAAGAACTGCTAGGCTAACTACCAGACCAGATTCTCACAATTGCGCCCCCTACCTGGCGCGCCAAAGATGTCGGTGTGGAACGACACCTATGGGATCACAAGAACCCCTACTACGGTTGCCGGGGCGCAGGGTTGCGAGGAGAGCAGGGCTAGTAGACAGCACAGGGATCGTTTACCCAGGTTCGGGCCGCGAGGATGCGTAAAACCCTAGTCCTGCTTTGGTGGGTGTATTTCTGAGCGTTCTTGAGCTCTCGAACTAGCTGTGGTCAGTGCTTGGTTCTAAAGAGCCGAATCCTCCTCCAGTATGCCATGGGCCTCCTTTTATAGTTGAAAGGGGCAGCCACAGTCACACACAGGAGGTGGAAAGGCGTACAGTGCCCTGGGCTTATCGCTCGTATTACAGGACAAGACACATTTAATGCACAGCTTAGGTGTCCCTTTGCTTTATTGGGGACGGGGGCGAGGCCCGTCCCGTCCGTCGCCGCTCCTCCTTGCCTTGACACGCGCCCTGGCCAGTGAGGTGCATGGTGCCATGTAGGCAGTCAGGCAGCTGAGGTGGCGCGGTGGCGGAGCCTTCACGAAGATCTGCATGCTGCCACGCAGGCGCTCGATGAGTTGGCCTGGGAGCTGCATGTTGCCATGCAGGTGCCTGCCCAGCTGGTTGGGCTGGCAGCTACATGTGAACGGTGGTGGAAGCTTGTTTGGCACGGGTTTGGCGGTGGCCCCGCTGGCGTCCTTGGCGAGGGTCTTGCCGGGTGGCCCGGCAAGGGTCTTGCCGTGGCGTGCTGTCGACCCCCGGCAAGGACCTTGCCGGGGGTCTGGTGGCCTTCCTCGGTAGGGATCTTGCCGAGAATCGTTGTCTTCTGATCCTCATCTGATCTTGAATATGTCTTCACAAAGATCTGCATGCCACCACAAAGGTGCCTTCCCGAGCCCTGGCCCCATGTTGATGACGGTGTTGGGGGCCGTGGGCTCAAGGGTGGCTCGCTCTGTTGGTGTGGGGCAAGCTGTCCCGGCAAGGGTCTTGCCGGGGGAACCTGCTTCGCCCCTCTGCTCTTTGTGGTCTTGGCCATGGCGTTGCTGTGATTGTATTGGGCTTCGGTCTTACCTTGGCTCACCTCCCCTGTTCTGCTTTGTGTGGTCGTGGGCGCGGCTCTAACTGCCCGTGCACAGGTAAAGGGGTACAAAAGCGTGCCCCTCTTTTTGTACAGCGACAAACGAAGTCTAATGGACATGCTAATTTTTGACGATTTTTTATGGACCAAAAGAAGACCCCAGAGTAAAAGAGTTGGGCCAGAAGAGTCCCGGGCCGTCCACGAGGGTGCGGGATGCGCCCATCCCCCCGGGCGCGCCGGCCTACCTCGTGGACGACTCGGGCACCTCCCTGACTTGTTCCCGACGCCAAAAATTCCTATAAATATGGAAACCTCCAGAGCATAACCTAGATCGGGAGTTCCGCCGCCGCAAGACTCTGTAGCCACCGAAAACCAATCTAGACCCTGTTCCGGCACCCTGCCGGAGGGGGGAACCCTCACCAGTGGCCATCTTCATCATCCCGGTGATCTCCATGACGAGGAGGGAGTAGTTCACCCTCGGGGCTGAGGGTATGTACCAGTAGCTATATGTTTGATCTCTCTCTCTCTCTCTCTCTCTCTCTCTCTCTCTCTCGTTCTTGATTTGGCACGATCTTGATGTATCACGAGCTTTGCTATTATAGTTGGATCTTATGATGTTTCTCCCCCTCTACTCTCTTGTAATGGATTGAGTTTTCCCTTTGAAGTTATCTTATCAGATTGAGTCTTTAAGGATTTGGGAACACGTGATGTATGTCTTGCATGTGCTTATCTGTGGTGACAATGGGATATCACATGATCTACTTGATGTATGTTTTGGTGATCAACTTGCCGGTTCCGTGACCTCGTGAACTTATGCATAGGGGTTGGCACACGTTTTCGTCTTGACTCTCCGGTAGAAACTTTGGGCCACTCTTTGAAGTAATTTGTGTTGGTTGAATAGATGAATCTGGGATTGTGTGATGCATATCGTATAATCATACCCACGGATACTTGAGGTTACATTAGGGTTTTGGTTGATTTGTGTCTTAAGGTGTTATTCTAGTACGAACTCTATGATAGATCAAACGGAAAGAATAGCTTCGTGTTATTTTACTACGGACTCTTGAATAGATCGATCGGAAAGAATAACTTTGAGGTGGTTTCGTACCCTACCATAATCTCTTCATTTTGTTCTCTGCTATTAGTGACTTTGGAGTGACTCTTTGTTGCATGTTGAGGGATAGTTATATGATCCAGTTATGTTATTATTGTTGAGAGAACTTGCCCTAGTGAAAGTATGAACCCTAGGCCTTGTTTCCTAGCATTGCAATACCATTTACGCTCACTCTACCACTTGTTACCTTGCTGTTTTTATATTTTCAGATTACAAAAACCTATATCTACCATCCATATTGCACTTATATCACCATCTCTTCGCCGAACTAGTGCACCTATACAATTTACCATTGTATTGGGTGTGTTGGGGACACAAGAGACTCTTTGCTATTTGGTTGCAGGGTTGTTAGAGAGAGACCATCTTCATCCTACGCCTCCCACAGATTGATAAACCTTAGGTCATCCATTTGAGGGAAATTTGCTACTGTCCTACAAACCTCTGCACTTGGAGGCCCAACAACGTCTACAAGAAGAAGGTTGTGTAGTAGACATCAAGCAGTTTCTGGCGCTGTTGCCGGGGAGGTTAGTGCTTGAAGGTATATCTTTAGATCTTGCAATCAAATCTTTTAGTTTCTTGTTTTATCACTAGTTTAGTCTATAAAGAAAACTACAAAAAATGGAATTAAAGGTGCCTCATATGCTTCATCTTTTTAATGTCTTTCGTGAAAATGATGGGAAGGAAAATTGTGCTCAAGTACTAGAAGAAGAATTACATAGAATGCTTGGCATAAAATATGTGAATGATGAGCATGATTGCAATGTTGTTAGTATGAATTCTTTGAATACCCATGATGCTAATGATATGCAAAGGCACAAGCTTGGGGATGCTATGTTTGATGAAGATGATATGTTTAGTCCCCCAAGTTTTGATGAGAAAATTTATTATGATGAAAGCATGCCTCCTATTTATGATGATTATTGTGATGACGCGTATACTATAAAGAATAAAGATAACCATGAAACTTGTCATCATGATTTTAATTTTCAATTGGATTATGCTTCACATGATAGTTATTTTGTTGAGTTTCCTCCCACTACTATTGATGATAATACATTTGCTTATGTGGAGAGTAGTAAAATTTCTATGCAAGTAGATCATGAAAAGAATGCTTTATGTGCTGGTTATATTGTTGAATTCATTCATGATGCTACTGAAAATTATTATGAGGGAGGAATATATGCTTGTAGGAATTGCAATAATATCAAGTTTCCTCTCTATGTGCTTAAAGTTTTAAAGTTATGCTTGTTTTGCCTTCCTATGCTAGTTGATTATTGTTCCCATAAATTGTTTGCTCACAAAATCCCTATGCATAGGAAGTGGGTTAGACTTAAA
Organism: Aegilops tauschii subsp. strangulata; assembly: GCF_002575655.3. NCBI lineage: Eukaryota > Viridiplantae > Streptophyta > Magnoliopsida > Poales > Poaceae > Aegilops > Aegilops tauschii. The sequence continues at coordinate 91,267,746 of NC_053038.3, forward strand.
TATTCTAGTCATATTCTTCATGATGCTCTCTTTATGTTTCAATTCTTATCTTTTATGTGAGCATCATTGAAATCATCATGCCTAGCTAGGGGCGTTAAACGTTAGCGCTTGTTGGGAGACAACCCAATTTTATTTTTGTTCCTTGATTTTTGTTCCTGTTTAGTAATAAATATTTCATCTAGCCTCTGTTTAGATGTGGTTTTATGTTTTAATTAGTGTTTGTGCCAAGTAGAACCTTTGGGAAGACTTGGGTGAAGTCTTTGCGATCTTGCTGTAAAAAACAGAAACTTTTGCGCTGACGAGATTAGCTGCCATTTTTTACTGGGGAGCGCTTTTAGGTTGATTCTTTTTGAAGATGATTAATAGACGAATTCCTCAGGTCCGCCAATTTATTTCAGAATTTTTGGAGTTACAGAAGTATTCGAATGATACAGATTACTACAGACAGTTCTGTTTTTGACAAATTCTGTTTTCTATGTGTTGTTTGCTTATTTTGATGAATCTATGAGTAGTATCGGAGGGTGTGAACCATAGAGAAGTTGGAATACAGTAGATATTACACCAATATGAATTTAGAATGAGTTCACAACAGTACCTAAGTGGTGATTTATTTTCTTATGCTAACAGAGCTTACGAGTTTTCTGTTGAGTTTTGTGTTGTGAAGTTTTCAAGTTTTGGATAAAGATTTGATGGACTATGGAATAAGGAGTGGCAAGAGCCTAAGATTGGGGATGCCCAAGGCACACCAAGGTAAGATTCAAGGACAACCAAGAGCCTAAGCTTGGGGATGCCCCGGATGGCATCCCCTCTTTCGTCTTCGTTCATCGGTAACTTTACTTGGAGCTATATTTTTATTCACCACATAATATGTGTTTTGCTTGGAGCGTCATTTTATTTTCTTTTGTTTTGCTTGCTGTTTGAATAAAATACCAAGATCTGGAATTCTTAAATGTTAGAGAGTCTTCACATAGTTTCATAATTATTCAACTACTCATTGATCTTCACTTATATCTTTCGGAGTAGTTTGTCATTTGCTCTAGTGCTTCACTTATATCCTTTTAGAGCACGACGGTAGTTTAATTTTGAAGAAATAGATGAACTATCATGCTTCACTATTATTATTTTGAGAGTATTTATAACAGTGGTAATTTGCTTTGGTTATGAAATTAGTCCTAATATGATAGGCATCCAAGATGGGTATAATAAAAACTTCCATATAGAGTGCATTGAATACTATGAGAAGTTTGATACTTGATGATTGTTTTGAGATATGAAGATGGTAATATTAGAGTCGTGCTAGTTGAGTAATTGTGAATTTGAGAAATACTTATGTTGAAGTTTGCAAGTCCCGTAGCATGCACGTATGGTAAACGTTGTGTGACAAATTTGAAGCATGAGGTGTTCTTTGATTGCTTTCCTTATGAGTGGCGGTCGGGGACGAGCAATGGTCTTTTCCTACCAATCTATCCCCCTAGGAGCATGCGCGTAGTGCTTGGTTTTTGATGACTTGTAGATTTTTGCAATAAGTATGTGAGTTCTTTATGACTAATGTTGAGTCCATGGATTATACGCACTCTCACCCTTCCATCATTGCTAGCCTCTTCGGTACCGTGCATTGCCCTTTCTCACCTTGAGAGTTGGTGCAAACTTCGCTGGTGCATCCAAACCCCGTGATATGATACGCTCTATCACACATAAACCGCCTTATATCTTCCTCAAAACAGCCACCATACCTACCTATTATGGCATTTCCATAGCCATTCCGAAATATATTGCCATGCAACTTTCCACCGTTCCGTTTATGATGACACGCATCATCATTGTCATATTGCCTTGCATGATCATGTAGTTGACATCGTATTTGTGGCAAAGCCACCATTCATAATTCTTTCATACATGTCACTCATGAGTCATTACCCATCCCGGTACACCGCCGGAGGCATTCATATAGAGTCATACTTTGTTCTCGTATCGAGTTGTAATCTTTGAGTTGTAAATAAATAGAAGTGTGATGATCATCATTAATAGAGCATTGTCCCGAAAAAAAAGAGAAAGGCAAAAAAATAAAAAAAGAAAGGCCAAATAAAAAAAGAAAAAAAGAAAGGCCAATTAAAAAAAGGCCAAATAAAAAAAGAAAAAAAAAGAAAGAGAAATAAAAGGGACAATGCTACTATCCTTTTTCCACACTTGTGGTTCAAATTAGCACCATGATCTTCATGATAGAGAGTCTCTTATATTGTCACTTTCATATACTAGTGGGAATTTTTCATTATAGAACTTGACTTGTATATTCCAACGATGGGCTTCCACAAATGCCCTAGGTCTTCGTGAGCAAGCAAGTTGGATGCACACCCACTTAGTTTCTTTATTTGAGCTTTCATACATTTATAGCTCTAGTGCATCCGTTGCATGGCAAACCCTACTCCTCGTATTGACATCAATTGATGGGCATCTCCCTAGCCCGTTGATTAGCCGCGTCAATGTGAGACTTTCTCCTTTTTTGTCTTCTCCACACAACCCCCATCATTATACTCTATTCCACCCATAGTGCTATGTCCATGGCTCACGCTCATGTATTGCGTGAAAGTTGAAAAAAGTTTGAGATTACTAAAGTATGAAACAATTGCTTGGCTTGTCATCGGGGTTGTGCATGATGAGAGCATTTTTGTGTGACGAAAATGAAGCATAGCCAAACTATATGATTTTGTAGGGATAAGCTTTCTTTGGCCATGTCATTTTGAGAAGACATAATTGCTTGGTTAGTATGCTTGAAGTATTATTATTTTTATGTCAATATTAAACTTTTGTCTTGAATCTTATGGATCTGAATATTCTTGCCACAATAAAGAAGATTACATTGATAAATATGTTAGGTAGCATTCCACATCAAAAATTCTGTCTTTATAATTTACCTACTCGAGGACGAGCAGGAATTAAGCTTGGGGATGCTTGATACGTCTCCAACGTATCTATAATTTTTGATTGTTCTATGCTATTATATTATCCATCTAGGATGTTTTATATGCATTTATATGCTATTTTATATGATTCTTGGGACTAACCTATTAACCTAGAGCCCAGTGCCAGTTTCTGTTTTTTCCTTGTTTTTGAGTTTTACAGAAAAGGAATACCAAATGGAGTCTAATGGACATGCCAATTTTTGACCATTTTTTATGGACCAAAAGAAGACCCCGGAGTAAAAGAGTTGGGCCAGAAGAGTCCCGGGCCGTCCACGAGGGTGCGGGGCGCGCCCATCCTCCCGGGCACGCCGGCCTACCTCGTGGACGACTCAGGCACCTCCCTGACTTGTTCCCGACGCCAAAAATTCCTATAAATACGGAAACCTCCAGAACATAACCTAGATCGGGAGTTCCGCCGCCGCAAGCCTCTGTAGCCACCGAAAACCAATCTAGACCCTGTTCCGGCACCCTGGCGGATGGGGGAACCCTCACCGGTGGCCATCTTCATCATCCCGGCGATCTCCATGACGAGGAGGGAGTAGTTCACCCTCGGGGCTGAGGGTATGTACCAGTAGCTATGTGTTTGATCTCTCTCTCTCTCGTGTTCTTGATTTGGCACGATCTTGATGTATCGCGAGCTGCTATTATAGTTGGATCTTATGATGTTTCTCCCCCTCTACTCTCTTGTAATGGATTGAGTTTTCCCTTTGAAGTTATCTTATCGGGTTGAGTCTTTAAGGATTTGAGAACACTTGATGTATGTCTTGCATGTGCTTATCTGTGGTGACAATGGGATATCACGTGATCTACTTGATGTATGTTTTGGTGATCAACTTGCGGGTTCCGTGACCTCATGAACTTATGCATAGGGGTTGGCACACGTTTTTGTCTTGACTCTCCGGTAGAAACTTTGGGGCACTCTTTGAAGTAACTTGTGTTGGTTGAATAGATGAATCTGGGATTGTGTGATGCATATCGTATAATCATACCCACGGATACTTGAGGTGACATTAGAGTATCTAGGTGACATTAGGGTTTTGGTTGATTTGTGTCTTAAGGTGTTATTCTAGTACGAACTCTATGATAGATCGAACGGAAAGAATAGCTTCATGTTATTTTACTACGGACTCTTGAATAGATCGATCAAAAAGAATAACTTTGAGGTGGTTTCGTACCCTACCATAATCTTTTCGTTTGTTCTCCGCTATTAGTGACTTTGGAGTGACTCTTTGTTGCATGTTGAGGGATAGTTATATGATCCAGTTATGTTATTATTGTTGAGAGAACTTGCACTAGTGAAAGTATGAACCCTAGGCCTTGTTTCCTAGCATTGCAATACCATTTACGCTCACTTTACCACTTGTTACCTTGCTGTTTTTATATTTTCGGATTACAAAAACCTATATCTACCATCCATATTGCACTTGTATCACCATCTCTTCGCCGAACTAGTGCACCTATACAATTTACCATTGTATTGGGTGTGTTGGGGACACAAAAGACTCTTTGTTATTTGGTTGCAGGGTTGTTAGAGAGAGACCATCTCCATCCTACGCCTCCCACGGATTGATAAACCTTAGGTCATCCACTTGAGGGAAATTTGCTACTGTCCTACAAACCTCTGCACTTGGAGGCCCAACAACGTCTACAAGAAGAAGGTTGTGTAGTAGACATCAGTTGTCGCCCATGTCGTTGAGGAAGAGGTTGCCGGGGTCGGGGAAGAAGTCGTCGTCAGTGAATTCATCGCTGCTAGCGGTCGCGAGAGTGCGCTCCTGTCGGTGGGAAACGACACCTATGGCATCACAAGAATCCCTACTACGGTTGCCGGGGCGCAGGGTTGCAAGAAGAGCAGGATCAGTAGTCAGCACGAGGATCGTTTACCCAGGTTCGGGCCGCGAGGATGCGTAAAATCCTAGTCCTGCTTTGGTGGATGTATTGAGTGTTCTAGAGCCTTTGAACTAGCTACGGTGGCTGAGCAGTTCCAGAGAGCCGAATCCTTCTCCAGTACGCCACGGGCCTCCTTTTATAGTCGAAAGGGGCTGCCACAGTGGCATACAGGAGGTGGAAAGGCGTACAGTGCTACGAGCTTATCGCTCGTATTACAGGACAAGACGCATTTAATGCATCGCTTAGGTGTCCCCTTGCTTTATTGGGGACGGGAACGAGGCTCGTCCTGTCCATCGCCGCTCCTCCTTGCTTCGACACGCATCCTGGTCAGTGATGCATGAGGTGCCATGTAGGCAGGCCGGCAGCTGAGGTGGCGCGGTGGCAAAGCATCCACGAAGATCTGCATGCCGCCACGCACGCGCTTGCTGAGTTGGCCTAGGAGCTGCATGTTGCAACGCAGGTGCCTGCCCAGCTGGTTGGGCTAGTAGCTGCATGCGAACGGCGGTGGAGACTTGGCTGGTGCGGGCCTGGAGGTGGCCCTGCTGGCGCCCTTGGCGAGGGCCTTGCCGGGTGGCCCGGCAAGGGCCTTGCCGTGGTGCGCTGTTGTCACTGGCAAGGATCTTGCCGGGGGTCTTGTGGTTCCCCTCGGCAAGGATCTTGCCGAGGATCGCTGCCTTTTAATCCTCATCTGATCTTGAATATTCCTTGTCTTCACAAAGATCTGCATGCCACCACAGAGGTGCCTCCCGAGCCCTGGCCCAACGTGGTTGAAGGTGTTGGGGACCGTGGGCTCAAGGGCGGCTCGCTCTGTTGGTGTTTGGGCATGCTGCCCCGGCAAGGGTCTTGCCCGGGCTGCTGAGGTCGTCCCCGGCAAGGGTCTCGCCGGGGGAAACTGCTCCGTCCCTCTGCTTCTTTGTGTTCTTGGTCTTGGCGTTGCTCTAGCTGTCTTGGGCTTCGGTTTTACCTCGGTTCACCTCCCCTGTTCTACTTGGTGCGGCCGTGGGCGCGGCTCTGACTATCCGTGCACAGGTAAAGGGGTACAAAGGTGCGCCCTTCTTTTGTACACCGACAGGAGCCCCTGGGCCTGGGCCACACATAAGCGTGATACGTTGTTGGGCCATGCCCAAAACGGTGCGCGGGCAGGCGGTTTTTACCGCGGTAAAACTTTTTGCGCGTTGTGCTTCTCACGACCCGCGCGCGATGTGGAGGGGCGCACGTGACATGGGCGGCATGCGTGGGGCGGTTCCCGCACGCATGCGTCACATCGCAGTAAAGAGGCGACTCGCGCCTTCCCCGTAAAAAGAGGGAGGCGTGGAGGCGCGACTCATTTACTGGATGGACTCGGGTCGCAGTCTTCAAGGCGCCCGCACCCCCTGATCACGGGGCGGGGAATGGTCGCCTCACCCGTCCTTTCGGCCCTGCACGCTCGCCAGGCGTCCTTCATGCAGGTGGCGAACTGTGGAGGCGGGAAACCGGGCCGTCGCTGGTTGGAGCAGCGGGTCGGTCCCGATTCCCTGCGCCCCTGATGGCTGGATTGGCTGAGCGGGGCGGCTGGGTCTCGACCCCGCCCCTTTATAAAGAGGGGGAGAGAGGGAGCACCACCCCACATTCTTCAGTATCCATCCCCCTTCATCTTTGCTTCTCTCTTCCATCTGCCATGGCGAGAGGAGGTTCTGGGCCTTCGACGGTGGCAGCGAGGGTCGCTGCTCGTCAGCGCGTCCCTCCCTCCCTCGAGCCCGTGGCGGCGGAGCCAGCCACAGGAGGAAGGGGGAGGGGGCGTTGGAGAGGTTGCCGCGGCGGTTGGGGGAGAGGGGCACGAGGTGGCGCGGCGATCGTGCCTCTGCCAGTGGTGCCTCCCGCGATGGAGGGTCACGTCAGGGACCGACCCCGTGAGTTCTTCATCAGGCTGCGTCAGCCACCGCGTCGTCGTCTCCGTCTCCCCACCCCCTTCGCAGCGGAGATGGAGCTCGATCCTCCCCTGACCCTCAGGTTGCACATGAGGGGCTGTGGGACAGGTGGTACGCGAGTCGACGTCGACTTCCCCACCCCTCACGTCATGTATCTCCGTCGCGGGTGGAAGACGTTTGCCCGTATCCATTGCCTGACGGTGGGGCTCGTCCTCTACTTCAAATTAATGGAGGGCGGCCTACTCTCCGTCAAGGTCTTTGGAGATCTTGGGACTCGCCTGAAGTGCTGCGTGGAGAGCTCTTCTGATGATGAAGACTCTTCCTCGAGCGGGAGTGACGAGGAGGACAGCGACAGCGGCGACGAGGGAGTCGAGCGGCAGGATGCCGACTCCGACTTCGACTAACCGTGCCGTTCCTCCCTCGGTCACACGCCCTGCGGAGGGCCATCCTCACCAAGCTCTCCTTCGGGGTGCCCCCCGTTGTCTCCTTGGGCGGCTGGCATAGGAGGGCCGGAGGAGGCAAAGAAGGCGGGTGGCGGCCTTTAACTCGGAGTACGCGGGCACCGACGCCTTCGTCGCGTATTGGTGAGCCACTGCCTCATCTTCCAGCTTTCTGCTCCTCGCACCTCGCCTAGGCGCTCTTTTTGCCCTCCCGCTGTCCTGTTCCATCTTCTGAGGAGAGGGACAAGAAAGTGATTACGGGCATCTCATCTCTTTTTTTAATCTGTAAGCCTTCGGGCCTTGTTAAATTTAAAGCTTGTAATCCCCCTTGTTCATGTTTTTCTTTCCGTACGAACTGTACCTGTATGGGACGTTTTTAATGAAAAGGGTGCTTGCCGGGTTCTTCGTGCGTGAGCAAGGCCCATGCCAAGGATGAATCCTTGTTATTTTCATAATAAACATTATCGCCCGGCAACATGCCTTGTCGTTTCTCTTCTTCGGCCGACCGTTCTCGCGCTTTTGGCGGAGGCAGGGGCGAAGTAGAGTTAGGCTCCTCGTTCATTTCTTCGCCACCGCAACTACTACCAAATTCTGACCCAGGAAGTAACTCTCGGGCATAGGGAAAAAGGGAGTACGGTGGTTTTAAGACATAAACGAGGCCTCACATGTCCCAGTTCCATACGGAAATGTACAGCAGGGGGATGAAAAACTTATGTGAATCCGCAGCCCCCGGCAACCTTGGCTCGCCGTGGTTGGATCCTTACATCTTCAGCCCCCGGCAGGCTTGCCTTGCCGGGGTCGGAGCGTCAGTTTGTTCTCCTTTTCCCAAGTGGCTCAGCATAAATGACCTGCGGACCAAAGAAAACAGAAAAGACGCACACCCGACCTCTAGGCTAGGGGTTAGTCGCCGCTAAGCACTATCAACCCTAACTGAGGAAGGGACTCAACCTAGCATGCATGCTATAACTTAGGGTGCCAGTGCTTCGTTTAGTTATGCTCAGGGTCTGCGACTGGCTTTGTACAGAGGGTTACATGCCTTGCCGGCAAAGCTTGTACAAAAGGTGGCTTGCCGGGGGGCCCGGCAAGCCACGCCTTATGGGTAAAACTTGCACTAAAAAAATACACTTCCGTGATGATACATGTTTGTCACAGTAGGTCACCTTTTTTGTCATGCATGTACATCCATGACAAATTTATGACAGAATCAAGATAGTCATACCTGTGCTGTCGTAGAAGTGTTCCATGACATTACCAAAATTATCATCACGGAAGTGTCCACTTCCATGACGATAAATCGCGCGTCACAGAAGTGCTTTCGTCAAGGGTGACCGACACATGGCATCCACCGTAACAGAACGCCATTAAGCTATCGGGTTGGGTTTTGGATCCAATAACCCGTTAACAGCCCCGACCAATGGGGATTTTCCACGTGTAAAATCATCATTGGCTAGAGGAAACACGTGTCGGCTCATCGTTGGAACAGATGTCATCCACTCACTGGACAGAAGGCGCCTATGATACGTCGACACGTGGCATGGCCCAATAGTGGCCCATTCCTATGAAAAGGCCGGCCCGTTTGACTTGGTTAAAAGCTGGCGGGCCGGCCCATGGAAAGCCTGTTAACGGCCTGTTCGCATATAGCCCATTTACAGCCCGCTAACCCAAGGCCCGTTACGCCCTATCCAAATTAGGCCCAGTAGCGTCATCTGGGCCATCCAATATGATTCCAGCCCGTTTTCACTTCTGGCCCATGTATGGCCCATGACGTCTTTCGGCCCATATGAGGCCCTATGTAACTCTTGGCCTATTAATGGCCCGTGGTGAAACGGCCCCGTAATGAACAGTGTATCACTTTACACCCATTAACGGCCCGTGGTGAAACTGGCCCGTAATGAACAGTGTATCACTTTATACCCATTAACGGCCCGTTATTCCGTTGGGCCGTTTCCAGTCCATGTTATCTTTCGGCCTTCTCAGAGCCCATTTATTCTTGGGCTCATTTCTAGCATTCGTTTACTTGCGGCCCGTTACTGTCATGTTCTGCTTATGGGCCAAATTCAGCCCGTGGTTACAGTCGGCCCGTTTGTGGTCCGTTAATACATTGGGCCGTTTTCATTGCGTCATCAAATACGGGCTATTAACGATGGCCCGTTATGGTCGGCCCATGAACGGACGATTCCAACTCTAGCCCGTTTACGGCCATAATGCGGCCTGTTATTGGCCCATGTTTGGCCAATCGATCATACGGCCCGTATAAGGCCCATTGATGATACAGCCCGTAGAAGGCCCATTGTTTCTACGACCCGTAGAAGGCCCATTGTTTCTACAGCCCGTAGAAGGCCTACTGTTTCTACGGGCTGGTTGTAACGCCCACGATGCGGCTATATCTCCCACGTGTCGAGGCACGACTTAGAGGCATAACCGCATTGTGGTTTTGTCGCAAGAAGGGTCATCTTCACACAATCCCATGTAATGAACAAGAATGGGATAAAGAGTTGGCTTACAATCGCCACTTCACACAAAACATAAATATAATTCATACATCATCCAAAATACACACATAGACCGACTACGGTCAAAATCCAAATGAAAATAAGATAACCCCAAATGCGAGATCCCCGATCGTCCCAACTGGGCTCCACTACTGATCATCAGGAAAAGACACATAGTAACGACCACGTTCCTCATCGAACTCCCACTTGAGGTCGATCCCATCATCTGCACTGGCATCGTCGGCACCTGCAACTGTTTTGGTAGAATCTGTGAGTCACGAGGACTCAGCAATCTCACACCCGCGAGATCAAGACTATTTAAGCTTATAGGAAAGGATGGTGTAATGAGGTGGAGCTGCAGCGGCAATAAGCATATATGGTGGCTAACATACGCAAAAGAGAGCGAGAAGAGAAGCAACGGAACGGTCGTCATCTAGAAATGACCAAGAAGTGATCCTGAACTCCTACTTACGTCATTCATAACTCAAACCGTGTTCACTCCCCGGACTCCGCCGAGAAGAGACCATCACGGCTACACACACAGTTGATGTATTTTAACTGGGTCAAGTGACAAGTTCTCTACAACCGGACATTAACAAATTCCCATCTGCCTCATAACCGCGGGCACGGCTTTCGAAAGATAATACCCTGCAGGGGTGTCCCAACTTAGCCCATCATAAGCTCTCACGGTCAACGAAGGATAAACCTTCTCCCGGAAAGACCCGATCAGTCTCGGAATCCTGGTTTACAAGACATTTCGACAATGGTAAAACAAGACCAGCAAAGCCGCCCGAATGTGCCGACAAATCCCGATAGGAGCTGCACATATCTCGTTCTCAGGGCACACCGGATTGTCCAAGCTTCCGATAGGCGAGCCCAGAGTTGCCCCTGGTGGCCACCGGCGACTGACAGGTTGGACCAATACTCAGAGGAGCACTGGCCCGGGGGTTAAAATAAAGATGACCCTCGGGCTCGCGAAAACCCGGGGGAAAAAGGCTTAGGTCGCAAATGGTAAAACCAAGGTTGGGCCTTGCTGGAGGAGTTTTATTCAAGGCGAACTGTCAAGGGGGTCCCATAAATCACCCAACCGCGTAAGGAACGCAAACTCAAGGAACATAATCCCGGTATGACAGAAACTAGGGCGGCAAGAGTGGAACAAAACACCAGGCATAAGGCCGAGCCTTCCGCCCTTTACCAAATATATAGATGCATTAATTAAATAAGAGACCTTGCGGTTTATAATTGATGTAGTCGTACATTTTGATCTTCCATCATATATGAACATTTTACTCCACCATGTGAACATATATATTGTCGTCTACCATATGGACTAAATTTGAATCAATTTTCCTTATTTGAATACGATTGTTGCCAAGTTATACAATAATTTAAATATTATCTTGATAACAAAAAACATACATATAGCAGTAATCATATTTCACTATGAACTACATGTACCATACGCTCTCCAATTCAAATATTTGTATCCATTTTATGTTGAATTCAAATCATAGTACATTATTGGTCTAGGTAGCGAGATGTTTGGGATAATATAAACCCTGTTTTCATACGTATAATTTTTGGCTGAATTGGGACAAGTTTTGGTATAAGCCTCTTGCAAAATCGGAGATTCTCTCAACAAGCCTCGTGGTTCCGAGAGGGAACGTGTCACCTTTGTGTGCGAAACGATATACGCTGCCTCCCCCCTGATTTTATTTACAGAGGCAACATAGAACTATATGAGTGCCCTGTTAAATTTTGGAATTATTTCGGGTTCATTTGGCCTTTTTATACATTAATTGAGTTTTTGGACTTTTAATGTGCATAATCTAAATATGAATTGCATGCACATGCTCCGGTGCACCAAAGTGGGTTGAAAAATCACATGTGTGTCCTTGGTTGAATTTCTAGGTCCCATGGAAGAAATGAGAATGAAATTCAAACATGTGGGCGTCATGACTCGGCCGAGAACATCGAGAAACTTTGATTTTAAATTCATGTAAATCCAGAACTCGCCTGGAAGTCATGAAACTTGGCATGGTGTCATGTCATGGCACTAACATGTTGTGGTAAAAAATTGGGCCGATTTGGAAGCTCGTGGTTCTAAGAGGGAACGTGCCACCTTTGAGTGTGAAACGATATACGCTGCCCCCCTTGAGTTTCTTAACAAAGGCAACATAGAACTACATTAGTGCCCTGTTAAATTTTGGAATTATTCCGGGTTCGTTTGTCGTTTTTTATACATTAATTGAGTTTCTGGTCATTTAATGTGCATAAGTCAAATTTGAACTACAAGCACATGCTCTCGTGCACCAAAGTTGGTTAAAAAATCACATTTGTGTCCTCGGGTGAATTTCTAGGTCCCATGCAAGAAATGAGAATAAAATTAAAACATCTGGGCATCGTGGGTCGGCCGAGAACATTGAGAAACTTGGTTTTAAAATTCTTGTAAATCCAAAACACGTCTGAAAATCATGAAACTTGGCATGGATGTCATGTCATGGTACTACCATGTTGTGGTAAAAAAATTGGCCAAATAGGAACAGATTTTGGTATAAGCTTCTGGCAAATCGAAGCTTCTCTCAAGAAGGCTCGTGGTTCTAAGAGGGAACGTGCCACCTTTGAGTGTGAAACGATATACGTTGTCCCCCTTGAGTTTATTTACAAAGGCAACATAGAACTACATGAGTGCCCTGTTAAATTTTGGAATTATTCCGGCTTCGTTTGGCCTTATTTACACATTAATTGAGTTTTTGGTCATTTAATGTGCATAATTCAAATTTGAACTACAAGCACATGCTCTCGTGCACCAAAGTTGGTTGAAAAATCACATTTGTGTCCTCGGGTAAATTTCTACTCCCTCCTTCCATCTATATAGGTCCTAATGCGTTTTTCGAGGCTAACTTTGACCAAACGTTAGAGCAATAATATATGACATGCAACTTACACAAAGCATACCTTCAAATTTGTATGTCAAAGGAGCTTCTAATAATATAATTTTCATAGTATACATCTCATGTGCTATTAATCTTGTCAATAGTCAAAGGCTGTCTTGAAAAACACATTAGGCCCTATATAGATGGAAGGGGGGAGTAGGTCCCATGCTAAAAATGAGAATAAAATTCAAACATCTGGGCATCGTGGCTCGGTCGAGAACATTGAGAAACTTGGTTTTAAAATCATGAAACTTGGCATGGTGTCATGTCATGGTAGTACCATGCCGTGGTAAAAAAATTGGCCGAATAGGAACAAATTTTGGTATAAGCTTCTTGCAAATCGGAGCTTCTCTCAAGAAGGCTCGTGGTTCTGGGAGGGAACGTGTCACCTTTGTGTGCATAATTCAAATTTGAAATACAAGCACATGTTCCAGTGCACCAAAGTTGGTTGAAAAATCACATGTGTGTCCTCGGGTAAATTTCTAGGTTCCATGCAAGAAATGGGAATGAAATTCAAAATTCTGGGCGTCGTGGCTGGGTTGGAAACATTGAGAAACTTAGTTTTTTAATTCCTGTAAATCCAAAACACGCATGAAAATAATGAAATTTGGCTTGGTGCCATGACATGGCACCAACATGCTGTGGTAAATTTGCAGTCCGATTTGGGAAGGCGCACACATTAACAATCAACAAAATCATTTTGGAACAAGTGCTGTCACGTTACAATCGGAAACACAAGTATTATTGAAACCGTGGGCGTTCTACTTACTAGTACCATTTACGTGACACCACGCGTCCCCATTTTTTATTAGCTAGGAGGTGCCGTGCAGGGTAGCTATTTGAGTACGAGAGGCGTGCGATCAGACCCCTGCGCATGCTTATCGGGAGGAGAGCCCTTTGACCTCCATCTGCCGTCCACCTCTCTCCCAAGGTCTCCATTAATGGCGCCCGAGCCTCTGTTTAATGGCGTGGCTATGTCTCACTCGACTGAGATTTAAGAGAGGAAAAAGAAAATCCGAAAGCATGAATCTTGATGTAAGATCCGACGGACCTATATAGCATAAACTGCGACTTATAGCAAGACTGATGAATATATAAGGACGATTAATTTTTTTTGATCAAGGAAGGGCTTGCCCCTTCCGATTTTCATCACTGAAAACCACCACAATTCACAAGAAGTTCAGCACAACTCCAGCCTAACACGAAGGACTAAAAGCTACCAGATTGAAATCGCAACATCCCAAGAGGCCAACAAAGACCAAACATCCGCGCTAGAACCCAACATTTCACAACCGACGACACAATCCACATCCTAAACCGATTATTACATCAAAAGAAACCAGGAAACTGAAGGAAGCCCAGCAGCAACTAGAAGAACAGCAACGCCAGGGTCACCACAGCAAGAGTTTTCTTCATTCCAGCCTCGCAACATTGATCTTCCACAGAAAGATAAGGACGATTAATTGTCTTACATAGTTAGAAAGATAATTAAAAAGCCACATGCGGCTACGCCCGAAATACACAAGGGCAAAAGAAGAAGGAAGACAAGGATCTGGCTCGCTGATCTCTACTTTCTTGATGCGTTGCTGCAGGCCGCGGGAACTAGTCTCCGCGGCAAGCGGCGATGTGCTCTTTCGTGTCCTCAAGACGCTGCTTGAGAACATCCACGGATTCCTCCACCAGCCTTTGGCACTCGTTGCGGAGCATGTCATTCTCGTCCATAAGTTTCTTGACGATGACGTCGGTCCTCTTCAACAAGGCACTGGTCTCCTCCTGCTGGTCTGCACTTCGGACGATCTTCTCCCTCAGCAGGTCGCGCTCGGCCCGGAGCCTCTCATTGCCCTCCCTTAGTTGCCGGATGACGCCGGTAGCCTATTCAAATGAGGCTTTCATGTCATCCTGCAACCTCGCCCAGCCGGAGATCTGATCCATCTGGCTATGGACGATCGCATGCATGCGCCTGTAACAGTCGTCGCCTGCCCGCGAGAAATTTTCCCAGGCCGCCGCGGCGCGGCGGGACATCTCTGCTGCATTCATGGCACGGCGGGACATCTCTGCTGCTTCCGCGGCGCGGCCGGAGCAGTCTGCTGCATCGACGGCACGGCGGGACCTCCATGCTGCTTCAGCGGCGCGGCGGGACCTCTGTGCTGCTACTTCCGCGCGGCGGGACATGTCGGCTGCTCTCGCAGCGAGGCGGGACATCTCTCGTAATTCCGCTTCCATGCTCGCCTCTCCCTAGTGGCAATCTCTTGACCCAGAACTCACGCTGGCCATGGCAGATGCAAGGGAAGGATGTTGAATGACTTGTTTGTTTTTGTGGATGAGGAGTTGAGGAGGAATGTGCAGTCATCTTGGCATACTAGTATTTATAACCGAGTACTAATACGCTCCTAAGTGGGAAACCGTTTAGGTTGTGATCGGTGTGAACAGGTTTGCAATTCAATATAGCGTGGAGTAATTTGGAATGTGACGAGACGCAAGCTCAAAATTTATTGACGGTTCTAGTTTCGAAGTGCGGCACTATTCCCGGATGGAGTACTTATTTTTCTACTCCCTCCTTTCCGGTTTTATAGGGCTTATCTCAAAATTTTAGTTTTTCCATTTTATAAGGCTCAATTTGGTTGTTCCCCAACACATGTTCAGATTCCAAGGTGCATTAAATCATTGCATGCAAGTATTAAGAGAAAATTGACCAATGCATGTACTTTATGCATGCATGCATTGCAAATAATTCATTGATAAACATAATTTTTTGAGAAAAACAAGAGCATTAATTAGGTGCTTTTGCAAACTACAAAAAATATTCCACCACTCACCATCTTGGTTGGTGAGATTTTTGAATAAAGCCCTATAAACCGGAAAGGAGGGAGTACTGCTGTGTACATGCAATAACTGGCACCGTCGTATACATATCTTACGGTTAATGGGGCGTTCGACAGGAATAGCTGCGTGGCGAGCTCTAGGCTAGTCTTTTTTTCAAACGCATTAAACTACTGATCTGATGTCGAAGTAATTGCTGCATCGCCACCAAAACCCACCATTTCTTAAGCTAAACTAAACCAAGGTAATCCCTATATTAGCATATTTCTAAGATAAACAGAAGGCACTGTAGAAACATTTAGGACGTGAGCTTGTCAATCTGAATGTGGAGGGACACAAGCTTAGCCCCAGCCAGCAGCTTGGGCGGAACTGTCAAGAAGGTCAGCTCCTGCACGTCGACATCGCCGGGATCCTTGCTGCTTGTCACCTCCATTTCCACCTTGACGGTGTCGGTCGTGCCTTTGGGCTCCCCCGGCGGGCCGTTCGCCCACAACTTGGCCACGTAGTGCGGCAGTGGGGACGCCCCCGCTCTGATGCAGATGACCGACACGACGATAGGCGCGCCGATGTCGAGCACGCCGCCGACCAAGAAAAACGCGCGGCGGTCCTCCTCCGCGAACAGCAAGAGCCGTGGCTCCGACAGTGGCACTTGCAGCTGGAGCACCTTGTCGTACTGGATCCTGTGCACGGGCATGGGATGCACGATGCTAATGTGGTGGTAGAGCGCCGGCGGCGGGCCTTCGTAGCCGCAGACGGGCACGGGGCATTTGCAGGGCGCGAGCGGACACACGCTCTGGTGATCGGCGAGCTTGTGGTAAGTGACGTAGAGCCCACAGCCTTCGTGCGGGCACTCCACCCTCACCGACGAAAGGACAGAGTCCACCGCCGTGTTCTGCACGTCGAAGCCACTACCGCGCTCGCACTTCTGGCACTGCCGCTGGTTCCCGGGGCGCTCGACGCGGCAGTCCACGCAGGCCAGGTGCCCTCCCTTGCACTGCAGAAATCAATCGAACAACACATCAATCAAGAAACATGCACCTTGCTCAATCAGCCGAACGGACGAGGTGTATTCGAACCTCATACACTGGAGGCGTCAAGGGGCGGAGGCACAAGGGGCAGTGGAGCACGGTGAGGTCCATCAAGACCTTAGAGAGCTCCATCGTCGGGTCCTGTTCGGTCTGCATGATCTCGCCCTCCTCGTGCACAACCATCTCTCGACTTGGGCCGGGGTATTACAAAGCTTTACTGTCACATATTTTATACTACTTCAAGGTGCATTAAATCAACACATGCAAGTATCAAAAGGAGAGTCACGGCATGCATGCATGCCTTGTAATTAATGCATCGGTAAACACAAATTATTGAAATATATCGAGTGCAGTGCTTTGATGTGTCGCGTCAACTCATACATCAACGAGAAGTTTGATTATCCTCTCCCTCGCGGACTTTGGCTGTATGACAGGTTGGCCACACACCAGTCGGGCCCACCTGTCATACACGCAAAGGCAGGAGCGTCCCTCCCTCGCCCATGAGCGTGGTGGCTGGCAAGACTAGGAGAAGCTTTCGCTACACGCTCTCCCTCCCGCACGCGGTGGACATGCAGCAGTTCAATCGGTGTCAGATGGCCAGAAGCGTACTGTAGTACTCCTCCAGTGCAGTAGTACTCCATCATTGTTCGACTTCCTGAAGAGGCGAAGAGCCAAGCGCAGCCCGGACGCTCGTGTGGCAGTTTCTTGTGTAGAGTAGTCTAGGATAGCGTGTACCGTTCCTGTAAGCTTAAAATCATTGGGGTCGGCTCCATGCTATGTGGCCGTCTCGAAGTTCTTTTAAAAAAAATAGTCTTCTGGCCCTACCTGACACCCTGGTGATTGTAGTTTGCACGCTCATCTGGTCAAGACAGGAATATATATTTTAATTTGTTTTTTTCAAAAAGGGGGGACTTCCCGGCCTCTGCATCAGAACAATGCATACGGCCACATATATTTTAATTTGTGGCGGGTAAATGTTAGAGGTTGCAGCAAATATATTGTACACTGCGGGTCTTTCAGCCAAGTTTAGAGGCAAGCATGTGGGGCCAGTGCTATGATGTGTCGCGTCAACTCGTACAACGAAGAGAAGCTTGATTTTACTACACGCCTTCTCCCTCACCCATGCGCGCGGTTGCTCGCAAACGAGGACAGGCTTTTGCTTAGTAGTACTTCTACAACAAGCTATCCGTCCCGCTCACGGTGGACGGACATGCAGCAGTGGATTCGACACTGTAGAAGCAGTAGTAGTAACATCATTGTTCGTCTTCTCGAAGAGGCGAAGAGCCAAGCACAAACCGGACGTTGCAGTTGCGAACATTGGAGCATGCATATAGCCAGGCTCTTGCATGAGACAAAATTGCTATGTGAGCCCACTATTGTACTAGTACGTACAACTACTTGCTAGTATAGCCCTGTAAACCAGAAAGGAGTATTTGCCCTTCTAGAGATTTCAACAAGTGACTAGACTACACCGAGACGGAGTACATATGGAGCAAAATGAGTGAATCTGCACCATAAATAAATACGTACTAGTTCTATCGTTTTCCTCTCCGAGGTGCACAATATTGAGTATACTGACTAGTCTCTTTTTGACACGCATTTACTTTTTTTACACAGTACAGACGCAAGCGCTCATATACACGCGCATACACTCACCCCTATGAACGCACACACGCACGGCACTATCATCTTGAAATTTACGAAGTCACCATAGGCACCTCGTCGTCGACGGGTCCATAGGTGCTTGAATGCCAAGAAGGGAGAGGGTAGCGGTTCCCGAGACATTGAACGGTCAATGATGCATCCTCAATTACATGCAGAGGGAATTAATTGGAGAAGCAGAATAGAGCCATCACGATGTGAATGCAACAGAGTTTGGACTCTCATATAATAAAGGCGCCCCACCACTCCAATCCATCTACTCCCAAGTCTCTACGCAACACTACTCACTCCAATCCAAGACCAACTGACCAGAAGCCACAAGCTCCTATGGAGGCGATGGAGGCGAGCGGCAGTCGGCTGTGCCAAATCATCCAAGGCGTCGGCCTGCGGCCCCGCACCGCGCAGCGTTTCCAGACGGTGCTGGCGACCGCAGGCATCGTAGCCCTCGCCAACGCCGGCTTCGCCTCTCGCATGGACGACATGATGGTCAACTCCATCCGCAAGTTCACCGCCGTCAAGAAGCGCGCGGACGACCTTGCCGTACTGCTCCAGCCCACGCGCCCAGGCTCCTCATTGGCTGCCACCCTCATCGGCCTCCATGGTGACGAACTCTTTCAAGCCCTGGTGGCCCTGCAGGTGCCGGAGGTCGCGACGAAGAATGTGCACCTCGAGGCCGCGCTCGCCGCGCAGCGCCTCGCCATGCAAGAAACCGTAGACCTGCACATCCACGTCTACGAGGAAATCGTCTACATAGGCCACTACAAGGCAAGCGAGGACAGAAAGACGTTGGCCTTCTTCCAGCGACTGGAATCTTTGGACGCCATTGTTCAGAAGCACGTCGACCTGGCCACGAAAGCCGCTGCTACTTAGGCGCCGTTCGGTGGGCCGGCGCCCTGAGTCGAGGAGGTGGACGTCGTCGATGGATGCATCTCTTCTTCTTGCCTCCTGTAACCAGCACTGCATCGCCTCATGGCCTTAATGTTTTATTAGTATAGTACTCCCTCCGTTCCCAAATATAAGTCTTTCTAAAGATTCCAGCAAGTGACTACTACATACGGAGCAAAATGAGTGAATCTACACTCTAAACTATGTCTACATACATCTGTATGCTGTATTCTATTTGAAATAGTATCTAAAAAGGCTTATATTTATGAACGGAGGGAGTATATGGCATTTTTATTCCAGTCGTAACGTTTTCACTGTGAGGTGGGGCCGCAGTTGAGCAAACCCACCCCGCCCATCGGGCGTCGGCCGAGTTTAGAATTAGAAGAGAAACGAGGGAGCAGAGCTAGCTGTAGCACGGACGCTGTTGTCAGATGGGACTCGTGTTTATAGAATAGGAGTACTGAGCACTCGTGCCTCTTTTTTTTTTTGAGGGAAAAATTAGTCGTATGTCTAGTACCACTAGTTGGGTGCGTGAGACCTATAGCTGTCATCACTTTAGGTATCCTTTTCGAACCGCGGCTACGCTTCACAGTACATATTATTTCACACATTTATCCTCCTATATGTACTCCTAGGCTATTTCCACGTGCTCCCATTCGCCGACATGTGGGACATAGAGCATCTGGGTCGTAGTGCATGCACGACTCAGAGCATATGCCGGGGTACTTTACATTTCAGACCTCACAAATTACATGCAAACCCCCCGCAGAAGAATAAATAAATGAATGAATTACTACATGAAACCGGATTATTTTCGTGGAAACCGCAGCACGTTCATTAAATTTTGGACATAACACGTTTATAAAAAATGACCGGACCGAAACCAGTCTAAGGGCCTCTTTGATTTTTCCCGCAAAAAAAAGGGCCTCTTTGATTCGCGGGATACTGAAAACACAGGAATGGGGAAAGTATGATGGCGATGAACCGAGATGAGGAGAACTCTAACTCAGTTAGAGGTTAGAATTAGATTCTAACCCTGAACTAACTCTAAACCAAAGGTGTATGGATGGCAGGGTTAGATTGACAATAAATGCTCTATCTCAATCATTTGACTACTTTGGACCCTATTTCCTGCCGGATTTGGAGGGTGCTTGGATATGTTTTAGTTCCATGACTAAAAGTAGTGGGACTAAAACTTGCTAGCCTCACCCATGCTTGGATCCAAATACTAAAGAGACTAAAATCAAGTTAATGAGCATTTATTATCCTCCAAACCATCCAATCCAGAACTCGCCTGTGTTAAAGAAGAGGAGTTAAATGAGGAGAGAGAGGACTAATCCACATTTTAGTAGGGGTACCCCTGACTAATTTTTTTAAGTCTCAAGACTAGTTTTAGCCCCTCTTTAGTCAGGGGTGCTTGGAACTTTAGCCTCTTAAAGAGACTATTTTTAGTCAGAATAAAATAAGTCCCTTGGATCCAAGCACCCTCTTGGTGTGGCCGGCTCTTCTGTGGCCTCCTCCCGCTCACAATTGACATAAACGAACCATCTATACAAATCAAGCATGCAAAACATGATAATTTTTACTTTGTCCATACAAATGAGATATCTCACTTAAACATACAAGTCGTCAATCAAGCTTCACAAAATAAAAAAACACTTCATGAAACAAAGAATGAGCTAACTCATCATGGAAGTCATTCATGATAGGGAGGGAGCCCGGAGCCCCTCACGCACCGAGGGAGGAGCTCGCCATTGTCGCTCTGGAGGAAGGCTCTTTAGAGCCCAAGCCCCGGGAACCCCTCCGACGCCGGCCCTTGCGAGTTGAGGTCGACACCGGCATGGGTAGCAGAGCCGCTTGCCGCCGACTGGGAACTTAATCTTTGGGACTCTAGAAATAATGCAAGCCTGTAACTAAAATACCTAGAAAGGTGAACTGAATCTTTGGGCCTCTAGAAATAATGCAAGCCTGAAACTGAAATACCTAGAAAGGTGAACTGAATCTTTGGGCCTCTAGAAATAATGCAAGCCTAAAAGTGAAATACCTAGAAAGGTGAACTGAATCTTTGGGCCTCTAGAAATAATGCAAGCCTGAAACTGAAATACCTAGAAAGGTGAACTGAATCTTTGGGCCTCTAGAAATAATGCAAGCCTGAAATTGAAATACCTAGAAAGGTGAACTGAATCTTTGGGCCTCTAGAAATAATGCAAGCCTAAAATTGAAATACCTAGAAAGGTGACCTGAATATTTGGGCCTCTAGAAAGATTTATTACCTCCTCAAGCAGCATCAAACAATTCCATGCGTGCACCACAAATCTATACCAAGTTTGATCAGGATCTACTTTTCCAAATCAGAATTAGCGCTAGAGTAAGCAAGATCAATGATATGGCCGTGAGACAGAGAAGGAATGAATAAAATCACCCCTCTCGCGACCTCCCTGGTAGATACGCCACCGCCGCGCACGAAAGAGGGAGAAAACGACTGATGAAAGGGGAGCGGGGCGACCTTCGAAGGCCAGAGGGAGAGGGCGGCCGGAGTAGGGCGGTGGAGGTCAGAAGGAGAGGGCGGCCGGAGGAGAGAGAGGGCGAGCGGCCCTATGGGGAACAGAGAGGAGTCGTGCGAGAGGGGGGAGCGATCTGGTGCGGGCAGGGGAGATTTTTTTAGTTCTCTTTTAGTGGGCCCGAGGATAACTAACCCAATTAGAACCTCTCCACCGGGCTAGTTTTTTTAGCTGGGTTAGAGCAAACTAGCTCAAACTAACCCCTCTTGTTTCGATAATTTGAGGCTATTTCAACCCAAACTAGCTCTGACTCAGGGATCCAAACAAAGAGGAGTGTTACTGTACATGCTACAGTGTGGACCGTAGCACATTGTTTTTTATGGCCATATCACCACATTGTTTTCTACTGCTGGTTCACTGGGCTACCATGGTTCGCACTGCTGGTTCACTGGGCTGCCGTGGTTCGCACTCCTCCGACCTGAGTAGTACTCCCTCCATTCCTAAATATAAGTCTTCGTAGATATTTCACTGTGGACCACATACGGATGTATATAGATGCATTTTATGTGTAGATTCACTCATTTTTCTCTGTATGTGGTCCATAGTGAAATCTCTCCAAAGACTTATATTTAGGAATGGAGGGAGTAGTATAGTACTAGTATATACCGCATCATTCTTTGCTCCTTCTTACTACTCCGACATGTGGGAGAGCCAGCATCCAGCTCGACGTGTCATGCACCAGATTAGAGCGCGGAACGGAAGGGGGCATCACCCCGGCCGGAGCGCCAGTTATTCATGACTATAGTGAGTGGTCATATCACAAGTCTTTCCAACAGTAACACACCGTCAAATCGCACAGCCCCACTCGCTCACCCTCCTCGCCTCTCTGTCAAACCGCCTACCCGAAAACTGCCACGCGTACTTCCCGGGAAAAGCCCCGCCCTCAACTTTTAACTACGCGAAAATAGTTCGAGCTTGTTCGTTCAATATAAATACAGTACTTACTGTATGTTTATTCACCCGTGGGGTTGTTCAATGAATGGAGGGGCGGGGAGCACAAGTGAACAATACTGTAGTACTACTAGTAGTAAGTAGGAGTCGTACAGTAGTCACCTTAAATAGAGAGTTTCTTTTCTTTAATGCCACGTACACAAATTGAAACGCTTGTTGTGGAGAGAAAAAAGATAATCACTCCACTATATATGGACGCAGGGGCCTGAGCGCTTTCTTTACTAGGGTTGCTCTCTTCATTCTCTCATCCTCTCCAGATATAAACAAGACAGCGGTAGCGACATTTTCTCTCTGCTCACCGCTGGTCACAGATCCGGCCGGATCCCTTCGGCCAGTGTGTGTAGAGGAATAAAAGGTGCATCGTTCACGCGGTCATCGCCGCCAAGGGAGGAAACCCATAGCTACCGGAGGGGCCCGATGCTCTGCCCGTGCCGTTCTCTTCGACACAGCACCGACTCGGGAGGTCCTCCGACCCTTCTTCCTCCCTGCCGTATTGTCCGCAGATCCGACCTGCCGCCGCCGACATCCCGGCAACTCTCAGGTATAAGTTCTTCGAAAGCGGCCTTGCTCTACTGCCCCAGCTCCCCACGTGTCTGCATGTGCATCTTTTTCTACTCCCATCAGCTCTTCCAAAGCCACCTAAATTTTTAGTATTATTAGAGGTAAAGCTACTTCATGCATTCGAATCTAGGGCTTTGTTCAAACAACGAAGAAAGGGGGGAAAGTTGTAGCATGAATCTAGGACTTGATTCAAAGAGGAAATAATATGGTGAAAGTAGTAGAGACCGGATACCCAACCGGTCTCTTGGTTGAAAAGGGAAATAATGGGAAAACACAGTACAAACTGGATAAGGAACAGATCTATTATTGATTGAAAAAAGGATAGAAAGTGGTGGCTGGTGGACAAGTCAACAGAGTATGTCCAGGATTAGATTTGCTGCCATCACATAGTAAAAGGTCTCCAGGATTAGATTTGCTGCCCTCACATAGTAAAAGGTCTCAGGATTAGATTTGCTGCCCTCACATAGTAAAAGGTCTCAGGATTAGATTTGCCGCCCTCACATAGTAAAAGGTCTCAGGATTAGATTTGCTGCCCTCACATAGTAAAAGGTCTCAGGATTAGATTTGCTGCCCTCACATAGTAAAAGGTCTCCAAGATTAGATTTGCTGCCCTCACATAGTAAAAGGTCTCCAGGAGTAGATTTGCTGCCCTCACATAGTAAAAGGTCTCCAGGATTAGATTTGCTGCCCTCACATAGTACAAGGTCTCCAGGATTAGGTTTGCTACCCTCACATAGCATGAACAAACTCGGCATCACCACTTTATGCCTCCTTGTAGGTACATTGTGCTGATGCGTCCACTGTCGCATGTCCTTATACCAACCTTTTACTGTTGTTAATGTAAGGGCGGATGTAAAATGAAGCGATCACACTGGTACCTTAGGGACATGTCTAACCAGTGTTATTGTTAATCTAATGCCTCCAGTGATAAGATGCAATTAAACTGTGTTACAAATGGCACTCCTGCTGTTTTCCCCAGTATGATAAGTAAGTTGCTCCTTTACGCTGCTGAGTGTCCTGGTGTCCCCACGGTCCCATGCCCTTAAACCAAGTCTTTAGCTGCTGTTGATTTACTGTGTCTGGTAAACAAGCAATGCCACCATTAAAGTAATCCCATATTTGAGGAATCTCATTGTTGATCGTAAAGCTTCTGGTAACATGAAGCATTGCTGACATTTTAAAATTTCTACTTTCCTTGCGTGATTGCCATGAACATAATTAAGATGCTTCTTTTCATTTTGTATATGTTTCGTATATTCTTATTGACCAGCAACTGTTTACTTTCTATCTTTTTGTGCAGATAGGGATATCCATTTCACCTTGTTGCTATTGTGACCTTTTGGTGAACTGCACAAAACACTTTTTTTGGAATGAGTGTCTTGTGCAGTTCAACTAAAATGTCACGTGGGCAACATCTCTCAATTTTGGTGGAACTGCACAAAATGGTGATTGGAGTTTCCAAAATCTCCGTCAAGTTCTGCTGGTAATCTCGTGCAACATTTTATTAGCCTTTGCAAGATGGAGCCGTCACTGTCACCACAATGCCACTTTATTTTAGTGGAACTGCACAAAAGGATAAGAAAATTATAGTTGCACCTTACATGAGCCGGACAGCCAACCTTAATGTTCCTCAATTTTAGTGCAACTACTAAAGAAGAACCTGCCAGCTCACAAGAGCAAGTACTTCTTGCTAGCTGAATGATGCAATCTTTGCTTCATTTCAGGTGAACTGCAGAAAAAGGCGCATGAATTGAATCATGGAACTCCAGGCAGACCTCATCCAAGTAGAGCTGGAGGTTGAGTTCAAGGAGGCCGCTATTAAAGCGAAATCATGCTCTCATGTCTCCTTGTTTGTGTTGTGCAAACATGCTGTGCAAACAGGAATACTCAACTACAGATGTTGTGACGGTCAAGAGCATTCACCAAGTTCTTCGATTGTATGACATGGCTAGCCAAGATGGATTTAATCCCGATATTCACTTTATCAAAAGGCTCTAATGGGTTGGTTCTGAATCTTGCAAGCTGGGAATCAGTGAGATGTGTAGGCATCTTTGTTGTACTTATTATTTGAATCTTATTTGTTGGTTCTGAATCTTGCAAGCCGGGAACCAATGAGATGTGTAGGCATCTTTGTTGTACTTATTATTTGGATCTTATTTGTTGGTTCTGAATCTTGCAAGCTGGGAATCAATGAGATGTGTAGGCATCTTTGTTGTACTTATTATTTGGATCTTATTTGTTGGTTCTGAATCTTGCAAGCTAGGAAATACGGCATGATGATGCAGAGGACAACAACCATAACAAACAGTTCAAACTTGGTAGTATTATCTTTGTGAAAGTGCGACAAATGTGCTGATCGTGTGCGTCCTGAGAATAATAATTCTAATTGTTGTGCATGTTGATCCTGTGGCACTGATAGAACGAGCGAATGCATTGCTTGTTTTATGTATAAATTTCTATTAAAGCTAATTAAATTTAAGTAAAGTGACCACTAACTCTTGTTATTACAGTACCAATACAAACCTGCTCGTGAACCGATGTGTGGCCGAGGGTGCATCTTCTGCCGGGCGTGCAGCGGATGAGGGAGGGGTAGTAACTGTTGTCGCCTGTACACACTCAGCTTACTGTTGAATCCAGTTCCCCAAGAGCTGAAAAACGAACTGCTGCCGCCGCCTACACACTCGTTCACTCGAAGCGACTCCAATGGCGACCCGAGGGGCGAGCCTGCTGGATATGGACTTCAGCAAGGAGTTCCCCTTTGAGTTCGCCGTTCAGTCCTATGGCTGCACCAAGTTGAATGTGATGTACACCAACGATACGGACTCGGTGAAGCTCTGCCTCGCCTCAGTCCTATGGCTGCACCAGGTTCTGGAGCATTCGCCCGTTTCATCGGCAGCGCCGACTGCACCTTCGCTACGATGGAGAGAAGGAAGTACGCGACGATTCGGCCATCTGGTGCAACAAGCTTGTCGACATCCAGAAGCAATACAAGATCATCAGCAACGGGCAGGAGAAGGACTCCGTGGTTGACCTCGCTGAGACCATCATCGACCCCTGATACGCAACATGAAAGAAGACGACCTGAACACGTGGGAGGTACCTCTGAATCTAGCCTACAAAACCTACGCGGCCAAGGACGCATACGCATGCTACGACATGTACAGGCAGATCTTGGACATGAGGGTGTGTCTGCTTCCCGTAACCGACGAGTACATGGACAGCCGCAACGTCATGATCAAGCGTGCCAGGAAGGTCTAGATGTTGTACTTTATCTGTTTATAAGCACCTTTATCATCTGAGTGTTTCATGCATTAGCCTATGTGTCGTAATTATCTGTTTTGTCCGAAATATTTCTTTTAAGAACCCATTAACCTGATTGCTTTTTTTAGTGGCTATTTGCTTATGTAGTAAACTAGTTCACTTGTCCGTAAAAAAACTAGTTCACTCAGCTGCCGTGCTTTGAATCTCCTTCCTCCCAACATATTCCCCTCCTCAGGTGGACCCAGCAGGTCTCTGAATTTTCTCCCACTTTCTTTTTCGATGTAAACTGAGTTTTCTCCCAGTACTTTCCCCTAGAACCAACTCAACTGTCCCACGTCTAGCCTAAAAAATAATAATACCCCACGTACTATTAACTCATCAAATTAAAATGATATTTTATTTCATAAGTTGAAAGTTCTTACAAAATAATAATAATAATTGTTTATATATAACATGGCAAGTTAACTCCTAGTGATTGCGTACATAAGCTTGCAAAGATTTTACTGACGTGCAATCATGTGTTTATGTTTTTATAACATTTCTCCGTCTAGCCCAACATCATATTTTCACCCAGCCCAGCAAGTCCGCGGATTTCGAGAAAAATGCAAATGGGATTTAAACGGGCTGCATAGATGCTACATCATTGTTTCACCCAGCCCACCAAATGGACTAAAAAACAAATGGACTGGCTGACATGTGGGCCAGTAGGTCGAAGCCTAAGAAGGCGTTGGATTTACATCCAACGGCCGGCATTCTAATTCAATCTCTCGTCTTCTTGCCCCAGCGCTGCCGGAACCGCCTGCTCCAGCCTTCGGCGTCCAGCGGCGTTGTTTTGCGCTCCTCAGCGAAACGCTACCCCGCCGACGGCCAGGCCATCCCTCCACTCCGCACCTTCTGTTATTCTCTGCCGAGTGTAGGCCCACCCCGCACCCGAACCAGTCAAGTTTCCCACTCCTCTCCGTCTGCGACTCCACTGCCGCGTCTTCCCCATCTCCGGGTCGTTCCATTCTGGGGCCTCACCATCGTCCACCGCCTCGGTGCGCTCGGCGCGGTGTGGTCAACATACGAGAGTCATCGGAAGAGGACTGTACGTGGAGAGCCTAACGGCTGGGACCCACGAGGTCCATGGTCGCACGCAAGGAAAGTTCCTCCTTATTACGCACTGTACGTGCAATGTACGTCGGAAGGGCTTCTGTATTTCGTGAAAAAACGTTCCCGCCGCTGACAGGTCGGACCCACCAGCTATATCTTCGCACGCAAGGAAGTGCCTCCTTATTACGCACCAAAAAATGAATACCCCCTGCTAGCTGGGACCCTCCATAGTGGGTGGCTGACTTGTGGGCCTACTAAGTTGACGAGGATGGAGGGCTTTGTCAACTTAGTCAATATGAACGATTCTAGCTCCAGTGACCGTACGATGTCCATCCAACGGCCATAGTGCTTCTTCAACCTCTGGTCTTCTTGCTCCAGCCGCCCAAAGCAGCGCCGGTCGTGTCGCATGCTCCTGCCTCTCGTGGCCGGCTGTGATGCCGCGGAGGCCTCACCGCCCCCTACTACTCCCACCGCTGGCCCAGGCTATCCCTCTACTCACCCACACACCCTGTTATTCTGCGGCGACGGCAGCCTCACGCCGCAGCCAAACCAGCGAACCCTCGTACTCCTCTCCGCGTGGGCATCCACTGCCGCGTCTTCCCCGGCTCCGCGTCGTCCCCTTCCTAGGCCCCGCCGTCGTCCACCGCCTTGGTGCTCTCGGCGCGGCGTGGTCAATGTGGTCAACGACCGACTTCCATCGGAAGAGTACTGTACGTGGAGAGGCTGACAGCTGGGTCCACGGCCACAGCCCAGTTTTTTTGTGATTTGCCAAGTAAGTCGCTTTGTCAGGCCTGCTGGGCTGCAAATCTTTCAAGACGAGGAGAGCTTCATTCGGCTGGCCGAGAAAATGGCCTATCAGTAATGAGAAATGGGTTGTACATTTTTAAAACACAACAAACCGGCAATTAGTTTCAAATATTTTTTCATTTCGAGATTTTAAATTACATTCATTTTTATCCGTGGAGAATTTGTTGGATTTTATATTGATATACATTTATTTTTAAAATCAGTTTGAATGTGAGTCGAAATTTCGGGATTAAAAACAGTTCGGACCACACCGAAATATGCAAAATTTCGTATAATTTTTTAACCGTGGCCACAATATGGGCTGTAATGCTAACAAAAAGAATATGGGCTCCAAAAAAACCTTAAGAATTAGCAAATGGGCTGTAAATTATTAGAAATAATGGCAGATGGGTTGTATGCTATTTTCCACAGATTTGAGGCTTTCCTAAAAAAAAAGGTTGACGCACAAGCAGTGACTGTTGGATGTCCATCGAACGGCCGTCGTGCTTCTTCAATCTCTGCTCTTCCTACTCCAGCCGCTCAAACAAGCGCCGGCGGGACTGCCTGCTCCCTCCTCCCCGCGGCCGGATGTGCTGCCGCGCAGGCCTCATCGCCCCACCGTACTCCCATCGCTGGCCTAGCCATCCCTCTACTCACCCACACCTGCTGTTATTCTCCGGCGACGGCAGACGAACCAGTAAACCCTCGTGCAGTCGTACTCCCCTCCGCGTGGGAAACAACTGCCGAGTCTTCCCTGCCTCCGTGTCATTCCCTTCCTAGGCCTCGCTGTCGTCCACCGCCCTGGTGCTCTCGGCGCGGCCTGGTCAACGTGGTCAATGACCGACATGCATCTGAAGTGGACTGTACGTGGAGAGGCCGATAGCTGGGTCCACGGCCGCACGCAAGGAAATGCCTCCTTATTACGCGCAACATAATGATTCCTCCACCTGACATCAGGGACCCACTGAAAGGGCCTCTGTATTTCGCCAAAAAAACGTTACCCCCGCCGACAGCTTGGACCCACCAGCTATATCTTCGCACACAAGGAAGTGCCTCCTTATTACGCACAAAAAATGAATACTCCCCCTGTTAGCTGGGACCCAGTATAGTGGCAGGCTGACTTGTGGGCCTCCTAAGTTGACGGGGACGGAGGGCTTTGTCAACTTAGTCAATATGCACGATTCTAGCTCTAGTGACCGTATGATGTCCATCCAACGGTCGTAGTGCTTCTTCAACCTCTGGTCTTCTTGCTCCAGCCGCCCAAACCAGCGCCGGTCGTGCCTCGTGCTCCTGCCTCCCGTGGCCGGCTGCGAGCGGCGGAGGCCTCACCGCCCCCTACTACTCCCACCGCTGGCCAGGCCATCCCTCTACTCACCCACAACCCCTGTTATTCTGCGGCGACGGCAGCCTCACACCGCAGCGAACCAGTGAACCCTCGTACTCCTCTACGCGTGGGCATCCACTGCCGCGTCTTCCGTGGCTCCGTGTCGTCCCCTTCCTAGGCCTCGCCGTCGTCCACCGCCCTGGTGCTCTCGGTGCGGCGTGGTCAACGTGGTCAAGGAACAGCTTCCATCGGACGTGGACTGTACGTGGAGAGGCTGACAGCTGGGTCCACGGCCGCAACAAGGAAGTGCCTCCTTATTACGTGCAAAATAATTATTCCTCCACCTGACAGCGGGGACCCACCGGACGGGCCACCGTATTTCACGAAAAAAACATTTGCCCCTGACTGCTGGGACCCACCAGCTACATCTTCGCACGCAAGGAAGTGCGTCCGGGCAAAAAAAATGATTCGCCCCCTGACTGCTGGGACCCACCAGCTACATCTTCGCAGGCAAAGAAGTGCCTGACAGTCGGGACCCACCTGGTCAAAGCGTACGTAGCGTTGTCATTCTGGTTGCGAACGTGTACGTACATACTGGTCGATGTAGAGGCGTGCACGTGTCGTAGTAGAGGTGCGCACGTGTCGTAGTAGAGGGTGCAAGAAAGAAAATACGGCCATGTATGTGTACATACGGGTGGGGTCTCGAACGCCTACTCGCGCATACGTATGGCCAGGGCTCGTGTACATGGCTAGGTCGGAACGGAGAAACATCATCGTCGTCGTGTTCATGGGGAGGCAACGGAATGCGTCGTGTTCATGGGGAGGCAACGGAATGCGTCGTGTTCATTGGGAGGCAACGGAACGCGTGGGAGCCAACCGGCTGGGTCGGAATGGAATGCGTGGTCGTGTTCATCGGGAGGGCTTGGACGGAACAGGCGATGGAAACGAGGCCTGGCGTACCGCGAAACGGAGGAAACGGCCTTGTGTTTGACCGTCCACGTTCGAAACGGGATCCTTTTCATCGGGAGGGGTCTGGTATACCGCAAAACGGAGGAAACGGACCTCCTACGGTCGAAACGGGGGTCATGTTGCTCGGGAGGGGTGTGGAGTACTGCAAAACAGAGGAAACGGACTTGTGTTGGAGCGCTACGGTCGTAACGGGGTCCTGTTCATCGGGAGGGGTGTGGTGTACCGCAAAACGGGACTCCACGGGATACTGTTCATCTCCACCGTCGACCTCCTCCAGCCTCCACGGGCTCCTGTTCATCCAGCCTCCACCGCGCGCTACTCCACCGGCTACTGTTCAACCACCCCTCCACCGTCTACTGTTCATCCAGCCCTCCACACCACGGGGTCCTGTTCAACCACCCCTCCACGGGCACCCCTCCACCGTCTACTATTCATCCAGCCCTCCACACCACGGGGTCCTGTTCAACCACCCCTCCACGGGCACCCCTCCACCGTCTACTGTTCATCCAGCCCTCCACCACACCACGGGGTCATGTTCATCCAGAGGCAACGCCACCGCTCACTGTTCATCCAAACCCCCCCGCAACGCTCACTGTTCATCCCATCGATCGGCTTCAGTTAGCAGCAGTAGCGAAGGAATCGCTCGATCGGGTTCAGTTAACAGCCATCGATCGATCGCTCGGGTTCAGTAACGCGTAGACTGCAGTGCAATCCCTCGGGTTCAGTTAGAGCCCAATGCCTCGCTCGGGTTCAGTTAGAGCCAACGCCTCGCACACACGCGCGTATGTGTACGAGAGAAACGCGCATCGCTCGGCCCCCGACCTCCCACCGTAACCGGGAACTCCCCGAAATTTTCCTCGCCCTCGCTTCTACCACGGTTTTTTCCGTCATGGACGGCCCAACGAATGTCATGCAGCTGCGTCTCCGGCCCGCCCAGGACGAAAAGCCCATTTTCTGTCATGATTTTTTGTCATAGAAGTAGGAGCCCACCACATCTATGATGATACCGGGTTTTGTCACAATTATCGTCATAGAAGTGTCATATGTATGATAAAAAAAAATTCGTTCGGCCCAAAATGTCACGGATGTGTCTTTTTTTTGTAGTGTTGCGAAGATGCTCGATGTTCCAGGAATTACTCACTGGGACGGCATCTTCGGTCTCCAGGTGGACTGCGCCGGGCCTGGTGACTCGTATTACCCGATAAGGGCCTTCCCACTTCGGCGTCAACTTGTTGGTATTCTTGGCCGACTGAACGCGCCGAAGAACAAGGTCGCCTTCCTCAAAGCTTCGTGCATGAACCTTGTGGCTATGGTAGCGGCGCTAGGCTTGCTGGTAGCATGCTTCTCTCACAGCCGCCCGAAGACGATCTTCCTCAAGCAGCGTCGCATCATCTTGCCGCAACTGCTCTTTCTCAAGCTCATCATAAGCGAGCACTCGAGGTGACCCGTATATGAGTTCCGTGGGGAGAACTGCCTCTGCCCCATATACTAGGGCAAAGGGTGTCTGACCGGTGGCTCAATTTGGCGTCATCCTGATCGACCAAAGAACCGCCGGCAACTCATCAATCCAGTGCCTTCCGCTCTTGTGCAGCCTGTCAAAGGTCTTCGTTCTCAGTCCTCACAACACTTCAGCATTCGCCCTCTCCACTTGGTCGTTGCTCCGAGGGTGTGCCACGGAAGCAAAACAGACCTTGCTGCCGAGGTCTTGAATGTACTGCATGAAGGTGTGGCACCAGTCCCTTGAAGAACTTGACGGTTGACTGTGCTGTCACCTTTCTCACTTCTTCCACTTCCGGCTACTTTGTGAACTTGTTGATTGCAACGTACAAGTACTCAAAGCCCCAGACAGCACGGGGGAAGGGGCCCAGTATATCGAGCCCCCAGACCAAGAATGGCCAGAAGAGAGGGATTGTTTGAAGGGCTTGAGCTGGTTGATGAAGCTTCTTTGAATGGAACTGACACGCTTCACACTTGGTTACTAGTGTCGTCGCATCCTGGAGGGTGGTGGGCCAGAAGAAACCTTGCCGGAACGCCTTGCCGGCAAGGGCCCTCGACCCTATGTGGGAGCCACATATGCCTCCATGTATCTCTTCCAACAGCTCCAGTCCATCCTCCCGGGGGATGCACTTCAAACACACCGTTCGGCCTCCTCCTGTACAGGACGTCATCGACGAACTGGTACAGGGCAGACCGACGGGCTACTTTTTCCGCTTCTTCCTGCTCCTCAGGAAGCTCCCCTGTTTGGAGGAATCGGACGGTATGATGCGCCCATGCTGGAGCTTGGGGCTCGACGACAAGGACCAAAGGCATCTCTTCTGCCATGGAAGCGGCTGTCTCTACGACCAGGGCTTCATGCCCTGCCGGAGACAGTTGCTCTTGGGCAGGCTCAGTGTGCACGGCAACATCCTTGCCGGCCATCCCAGGGGGCTCGGCGGGAAAGTACTTGCCGGGACCTGATTTCCTCCGCTTATTCGGCCCCATTGATGGTTCGATGGATGGCTGAGTTAACCGGAGCAAAAAGGTACCTGGTTCCACAGGTAGCTTGAATGCGGCATGCTTCGACAGGTAATCAGCGATGTCGTTCTCCGCTCGGGGAACGTGCTCCGCTTGGATACCGTCAAAGCGCTCCTCCAGCTTCCTCACTTCATCTACGTAGGCCTCCATCAATGGGCTCTGGTAATCCTTGTTGACTTGCGTGATGACAAGCTGCGAGTCACCCCTGACGATGAGCTTCTTCACCCCAAGGTCTGCCGTGATTCTGAGACCGGCAAGCAGCCCCTCGTACTCAGCAGTGTTGTTTGTGGACATCTCCCTGGGAAAGTGCATCTGGATCACATACTGAGGTGCTCTCCGGTGGGTGTGACAAGCAGCACACCGGCACCGGCGCCCTGCAGCGAGAAAGCCCCATCAAAGTACATGATCCAGTCGCGGTCTGCTTCCTTGCTGGGGAGAGCGGTCTCCTAGATCTCCTCGTCGGGCGTTGAGGTCCATTCTGCAATGAACTCCGCCAAGACTCTGCTCTGGATTGTCGAGGTACTTTCAAACTTCAACCCAAAACTTGACAACTCCAGGGCCCATTCCACAATCCTTCCGGTCTCATCTGGGTTATGCAGTATCCGTTGCAATGGGAGGCGGGTGACGACAGTGATCTCGTGGGCTTGGAAGTAATGATGCAGCTTCCTTGAGGCCATAAGGAGGCCGAAGAGCAATTTCTGCACACCGGAGTACCTCGACCTAGCCCCCTGCAAGAGGGAGCTGACAAAGTAAACCGGGTGCTGCACCATCTTCTTCTTCTACACCACCTCACTTGACTGCGCGGGCACTGCCTTGGTGGCATTAGACTCCGCCAGGGGCCTTGCCTTGCCGGCAGCAGGCCCTGCCGGGGGGATCTTTGGCTTGCCATCCGCTGGTTCTGCCGTCGCCACTGCCTCCTCGTCGACCTCCCTCTATGCCACCAGTGCGGCGCTGACCACTTGATTCGTCGCCGCCAGATACAGCAGCAACGTCTCTTGTGGTTTAGGCGCAACCAGTATTGGCGTGGAGGAAAGGTATTTCTTCAGATCCTGCAACGCCGCCTCGGATTCTGGGGTCCACTCCATTGGGCCTGCCTTCTTCAAGATTTTGAAGAAGGGAAGGGCACGCTCGGCGGACTTGGAGATGAATCGGCTCATGGCGGCGACGCAGCCGGTGAGCCGACGCACATCCTTGATCCGCTTGGGCGCCTCAATCTGCTCAATAGCCTTGATTTTGTCTGGGTTTGCCTCGATCCCGCGCTGCGACACGAAGAATCCGAGAAGCTCGCCGGACGGAACGCCGAAGACACACTTCTCAGGTTTCAGCTTAAGGTTGATCTTGCGTAGGTTGCCAAATGTCTCTTCCAGATCTTGCACAAGAGTTGCCCCGTCTCTGGTTTTGACCACTATGTCATCCATGTATGCTTCCATATTTCTATGGAGCTGGGGTTCAAAACCAATTTGGACTGCTCTTGCAAATGTCGAGCCAGCACTCTTCAACCCGAAAGGAATCCGTAAAAAGCAATACGTACCACATGGGGTGATGAATGTTGTCTTCTCTTCATCCTCTCTTGTCATGAAGATTTGGTGGTAGCCCGAGTAGGCGTCGAGGAATGACAAAAGATCACACCCGGCCGTGGATTCAACAATCTGGTCGATGCACGGCAACGGGAAGGGGTCCTTAGGACAAGCCTTATTGATATCTGTGTAGTTAATACACAGCCACCACTTCCCATTTGCCTTGCGCACCACTACCGGATTGGCCAACCACGTCGGGTGGAGCACTCCTCTCACCAAACCTGCCGCTTCCAACTTCCTGATCTCCTCTGTGATGAACTCCTGCCTCTCCAGAGCCTGCTTTCTGACCATCTGCTTGACGGGCCGCGCATGAGGGCAGACAACTAGGTGGTGCTCAATCACCTCCCTGGGAACACCGGGGATGTCGGATGCTTGCCACGCAAACACGTCGACATTCGCCCGCGGGAAGGTGACGAGCGCGCCTTCCTATTTGCTATTGAGGGTGGAGCCTATGGTGAAGGCCCCTCCCGTGCCATCCTCCCCAACGGACACCTTCTTGGTCTGCGGTGGCTCGGCTCTGGATTTCTTGCTCTAGCCGGTAGAGCTCTCTGGCATGTCCTCGACGGTAGCGCAACACTCCGAGGAGGTGTGCTTGCCGGAGTGGGTGCGGAGAGGTCTTGTCGGGCTTCTTCTTCCCTCCCGGGTCTTCAACGGCAGGAGCAAGTGCCATGACGGCAGCTGCTGCAACTGCTTCCTGGTAGAGTTGGTCGGTGCAAATCAGCGTGTCCTTCTTGTCGGAGGGGACGGAGATGATGGTCAACGGCCCAGGCATCTTTAACATGTTGTAGGCGTAGTGTGACACCGCCATGAACTTGGCCAGTGCCGGGCGGCCGAGGATCCCGTTGTAGGGCAAGGGGATCTCGGCCACGTCCAAGACGATCCTCTCCGTCCTGTAGTTCAACTCTTCTCCAAACGTCACGGGCAGTGTGACCTTCCCGTTTGGCTAGCTCCTCCCCGGATTGACCCCTTGAAACGTGCCCGTTTCCTCGAGGTCTCCATCAGGAATTTGCAGCCTTTTGATCATGACGGACGAGATCAAGTTCAGGCCAGCCCTGCCGTCGACCAACATCTTGTTCACCTTGAGGTTGCGTATCATTGGTGAGATAAACAATGGCAAACACCCGACCGTGGTTGTGCGGTCTGGGTGGTCCTCGGCGTCAAAGATGAGGGGCGTGCTGGACCATTTCAGCGGCTTCTGAGCGTCGAACGACGGCTCCGCTGCTATAATCTCACGCGCCCACTGCTGAACACAGCGGCTTCTGAGCTGGCGGTGAGCATGTTCAGCATGTACAGTCACTGCATGTTCAGCGGCTTCTGAGCTGGCGGTTGAACATGCTGATCACAGCGGCGGGATGAACGTCGGGGATGTTGTACTGCACCCGGCTGAATCTCTGGATGTACTTGTGCAGGGTTTCCCCTTCCTTCTGGGGAATGATATGCAGATCACTGGCCTGGCCATGAGCTTGGTGGCCTCCTGTGAAGGCGCCAACGAACTCATGGCACAGATCCGACCAAGAAGAATGGATTCCGCCGGCAAGTGCATCAACCAAGACATAACATTGGGCTTCAATGCCAGCAGGAAATAATTGGTAAGCACCTTGTCGTCGCGAGCTCCAGCAGCCTGCATCGTGATGGTGTAGATGCTGAGGAACTCAGATGGATGGGTCTTGCCAGTGTACTTCTCGCCGACGTCGGGCTTAAACATGCGGTGGGACGGCCACTGGAACTGCCGCAGCTCACGGGTAAAGGCCGGGCAGCCCACCTCGTAAGGTAGGCCGCCGGAGCCCCCCGGTGCTGGGTGGTCCATAGCTGTCACGACCGGTTTTTCAATAAAATAATTATTGAGAGACCAATCCCTTTTACGGACCAGCGAGGAAGAATTCCTTCTCACTGGTAGACAATATCTTGGTCACAGAAGAAAAATACCAGGAGTACTAAATATAATACAAGGTTGAGCAGAGACTGCCCAACAATTTATTACATGCACGCCGCTAAAACAATACGGCGGATAGGGTGGCAACTACTAACTCACGATAATAATGGTGGTGGAAATATCATCGTGAAGCGAGTGATATGATTCCAGAAGACTACAACTCATCGAGCGTCGGAGTGAGGCTCGAGAAGATTTATTGCGGGTGGCGGAAGCGTATACAATACAAGTGACCAATATCCGGGATCGCGCAGGACTGACTGGGACTCCTCTAGGCGTCGGACGCGCTATCAAACTCTTCATCCAAGAGATCGCCTTCGTCAACATCTGGCCAAATCAACAAGCCAGGTGAGTACTATGAAAGTACTCGCAAGACAGTTCGGACATAAGGTATAACAAATGTAAACATGAAGCATATGAACAAGTTAACCAGTGCGATCAGACATAGAGATAATAAATACTGGGTGCCAAGCGAGGGTCTGAATGACGCCTCGAGCGGAAACTACAGAATAGTAATACAGGTGCCAAACGAGTGTCTGAAAGACTCCTCGAGCGGAAAATGCAGAATAATAATACGGGTGCCAAACGAGTGTCTGAAAGACTCCTCGAGCGGAAAATGCGGAATGATAATGCCACAGTCGGGCGTCAGGGCGACACCACATAAAGGGCTTGTAACAGAAAATAAAGACAGTGCATGCCACAGTTGGACGTCTGAGCGACATCACATAAAGGGCTTATATTTAAAGTAAAGGACAAGAACACGCCACAGTCGGACGTCTGCGCGACGCCACATAAAGGGCTTATATCACAACTCAATAATACAATAGTTCGGGAACATAAATTATCACAAGCATGAGACAAAAATATAAAGTTAGTCCATCCACAGGAATAATAACAAATCTGCATTTACCACTTGAGCTTGTTCACCGGGGACAAGTTTTTCACACGGATAGATATGGATATAATGTTTACACTACTGATCATGGGTGCGATGATTTGGAAAGAATTGACTCTGCAGAGTTTGTACTCAACCACAGCCAACGGATTTCAGTATTCACGGGGACTAGTTCCGTCTACGGTGTTTTGGAAGAAACACGTCTAACCAGTACACACCCAATTCAACCATCCGAAGCCAGGGATCACCCTCGGCAACGTCCAAGAAAAACCTTGAGACGAGGAGGCTACAACCTCGCGTAGCATGGGATCAAATTTCTATACGCGCGCTCTAAGGGGGTGCCCCCCTCTCAGTCCCAACCGGAAACACCCATGCCCCCTGACCGGATGACTGGCTTTAATCCTGGGCCAAGGTACCATCATCACGGCCTCTCTGTTTGGTGTGTACACGGAAAGAGGTTACCAACTTACTAAACCGCATCCTGGCAATGAGACATGTGGTAGCACGGAAGGGGAAAGAACAGTAACACGGCTCCAACCATGTTAACGTCGGAAAATTCGGATGACACAAGGCTGGTATGCTACAACAGTACCACCTTGCTGCCCTTCATGTCACCACATGATTTGGCCACCTCTCATCAGGGGTCATCGCAACTTTGGAACATGCGGGAAAAGAACGATAACGTGGCTCCAACCATGTTAACGTTGGGGAAGGTCGGATGACGCAAGGCTGGTATGCTACAACAGTACCACCTTGCTGCCTTTCATGTCACCACATGATTAGGCCACCTCTCATCAGAGGTCATCCTGACTTTGGGACAAGCCGGGTAGTTGCCTTACAAGCAACGAGGTTTTTACCGACACTCATATGCCACGCACAAACTCTCACGTGAACATGCAAAACATCTGCCATATCAAATGTTCAAAACATGCTTGCCTGGTTCGGAGAAGTCGGAGTCTAGCTCGGCGAAGTTCGCGGCTCCGTCACCTCTTCCGGAACCTACGGCAATCACGAAACGGGTACTAACGTGAAAACCAACACATACACAGAAACTTTTCCAAATATTTTTCAAATAAATCCCATAAAAAACTAGACAAAATTTGAAGATTGTCAGAAAAAGAATCACTCAAAAATACCTTTTTATTAAAAAGTTATAAAGGTTTCTTTCCAGGGACTTATCTGTAATGAAACAGAAAAGTTCCAGGGTTTTAACTGAGAAAACAGAAAACGCTTCGGTTGAGAATGCGCAAGCGCAAAGCAGAAGACGTATTTTTCCCGAAGGCGCCAACAGAAAACGGTTCGCGAATAAAAGAACAGAGGCTGACACGCGGGGTCCACATGTCAGGTTTGAAAAGCTCGCCGGCGCCCGAAGACTGCGGTGGACGCCGGCGTCGAACCACGGCGAGTTAGGAGAAACGGAGGGTACCAAGAGCTTCAGCGTCTTCTTCCGCGTCGGTGGGTGGTGGACTCGTCCAACGGGGAGCACCACATCGACGGCGACACTATCTCCGGCGGACGGCGGCTCGGGTGAGGATGGGGAACTCCGGTGGAGGGCTGCAAACTACGAATTGAGGCGCGGGTCAGAACGAGTGATGCAAGGTGAAGCTACTAGCAAGAGAATGGAGGCGGAGGAGCACACACGGGGGCGAATCGGGCTGGATCCCGTGGCGGGTCGCGGCGGCTGGAGTCGAGGAAGGAGACCTCCTCGGGGCTCTTCCAGTGGCTAGGCTTGCTCTAGGGGGAGTGCAGGGCTGGTGGGTGCACGAGTTGAAGCTCGGGGCCTCTATTTATAGGCGGATCGACGGGATGGCCGTGAATGGAGGATCTCCGGCGAGCGATTACGGCGGAGCAGTGGATTGGCAGGTGGTTTGAGCGGCCAGGCAGCATCAGTGGAGGTTACTGGAGTCATTTTACAGCTAAACGGAGATGGTCTTGGCGTAATGGCGTCGGTCCATGGTGAGGTGACCGCACGGGCTCAACGGCGGCAGAGAGCGTGCTCCGCGCCCTGCGGTTCACGACGAGAGCGGCAGCGCGTTCGGGGGAGTGGAAGGCCACGCGGCGAGCTCCGGTGGTTTGGGCGGCGCTGGGTGGCGTCGTCGGCGCCGTGTCTCCCGCTGGCGTCCGCAAAGCCGCCGCCGGCGTCGGTCACGGGGCGGCGCACCTTCTGCTGCTCGTCGCCGACGCCCGCAAGGCGCCAGGCGTTCGTGCGGTGCAGGAACAAGAGGGCGGGGACGAGGAGCAAGGCGACGCGGTGGCACTGGCGAGATCGACGCCCTGCTCTGAAGAAAACGACAGCGAGCACTGAACTGAATCTCTGAAACTCTGAACTTGACAATGACCATGCACTGCAGGTGTTCGACAGAGAGATTTTGCAATGAGATGAATTTTTCTGGAGCTGTAACTTGGTGAGATGACCACTCAAAGTACCTAGGGGCTGCCTGATTTTACTTGGAATTTTTGGAGAAGGTTTTGAATGAATTTCACCAAATTTGACAAATCTGGTCCAAACTTGCAGCAGGTGTAGTTTGAAAATTTTGAACTGAAGACCAGTGGATCTTCATGGTTCTAGGTTGAGGGTTCAAAGGACTAGGAGGGGAAAAAGGTTTGGTGGCAAAAATCAAGACAGAAAGTGGAGTTCCTTTGTAAATCTCCAAGTGCTAGGAAAGAAGGCAGAAATTTATTTGAATAGAATTTGAATGGAAATAGATACATGGGGAGGTTCAACTTGCTGGATTTGGTGTAGAACATGATCCAAAGGTGAGGGAAGGGTTAGGAGAGAGCATTTTCACTAAGGCCATGGCAAGAAGGAATTGTTGAAAGTGGCAAAGGACTTTCCAAAAGCCATAGTGCAAAATTTAAAAAGATTTTCAAAAGTTATTTTCCCAAATGAAAAACATTTTGTCTTGAGTCCAAATGAAAAGCAAGAACTTCCAAGACCAAAGGCAGATCTTGGGTGAATCCAAATAAAACTTTTGCCATAAGGAAAAATATATGAGAGGGAGAGTTCTCTTGAAGAAAAATTTAAATCACTCCCCTCAAGTCAAATAAAATCTTTTGAAAAATCCAAATAAAAACTTGGGTGTCACAACACCTACCCCCTTAGGAAAAATCTCGTCCTCGAGATTTCTGCTGATCCTCAAATAGATATGGATACTCTGCTCGAAGGAAATCCTCCCTTTCCCATGTAGCTTCATCCTCAGTGTGGTTGCTCCACTGAACCCTGAAAAACTTGGTCGTTTTCTGACGGGTCCTCCGTTCAGACTCTTCTAAAATCTTTACTGGCCTTTCTCTGTAGGTGAGATCTGGTTGCATATCAATGTCCTCATGAGGTACATGCTTTTCTGGGTTGCTCACACATTTTCTTAACTGTGAGACGTGGAACACGTCATGGACGTCTGACAGCTCCTTGGGTAGGTCTAGCTGGTAGGCTACCGTGCCTCTTCGTGCCTTTACACAAAATGGTCCAATAAATCTTGGGGCTAGCTTCCCCTTAATTTTGAACCGTTGCAGACCCCTCATAGGAGATACTCGGAGGTATACGGAATCACCGGGTTCAAAGCTGACCTCACGATGCTTCTGATCATAGTAGCTCTTTTGTCGGCTCTGCGCCGTCCTGAGTCTGTCCCTGATTTGTTTAACTTTCTCCTCGGCCTCTTTAAGCATGTCTGGGCCGAAGATATGGCTGTCACCTGTTTTTGACCAATTCAGAGGGGTACGACACCTTCGTCCGTACAACGCTTCAAAGGGTGCCATTTGCAAGCTGGCTTGGTAACTGTTGTTGTAAGCAAATTCGGCATACGGCAATCTTTCTTCCCAACTGGATCCATAGGTGAGCACACAGGCTCTTAGCATATCCTCTAGGATTTGGTTTACACGTTCTGTTTGTCCATCAGTCTGAGGGTGGTATGCTGTACTGAAAACTAGTTGCGTGCCCAGAGCTGGTTGTAGGTGATCCCAAAATTTGGAGACGAATTGGGTGCCTCGGTCTGATATTATAGTCTTTGGGACTCCATGCAAGCAAACTATACGGGAGAGATAAAGCTTTGCCAGTCTTTGTGTGGAGTAGGTAGTCTTCACGGGAATGAAATGAGCAACCTTGGTTAGTCGGTCTGTGATGACCCATATGGCGTCATTCCCACGTTGTGATCGGGGTAATCCAACAATGAAGTCCATTCCTATTTCATCCCATTTCCACTCTGGTATCCTGTTAGGCTGGAGTAGTCCTGCTGGCTTTTGGTGCTCGGCCTTGATGCGCTGACATGAATCGCAACAAGCGATGAATGTGGCTATATCTCTTTTCATACCGTGCCACCAAAATCTTTCCTGGATGTCCTTGTACATTTTGGTTCCTCCAGGATGGATCGAGTATGGGGCGGTGTGGCTTTCCGTCAAGATCTGTTGCTTGAGTTCCTCAATGTTAGGTACGCAAAGTCTGTCTCGGTACCATAATGTCCCTTCACTGTCTGTGACGAACTCTGAAGTCTTACTAAGATTCATTTTCTTCTTTATGCCTTCGATGCTGGGATGTCCCTGTTGAGCCTTCTTAATTTGTTCCACCAGGGTGGGTTGTATCTCCAGGTTTGATACGGTGCCCTCAGAGACTAACATCATGTTGAGCCTAGTGAACTCTCGCTGAAACTCAGGCCTCAAATTTTGCTGACCGTCACTGTCCGGGCTGGGGTTTCGACTAAGGGCATCGGCCACTACATTTGCTTTCCCTGGGTGGTAGTGAATACCGACGTCATAGTCTTTGACTAGTTCCAACCAGCGTCGTTGGCGTAAATTCAGCTCTGGCTGTGTGAAGATATATTTGAGGCTCTTATGGTCCGTATATATTTCACAGCGATTTCCCAACAGGAAGTGCCTCCACTCCTTCAGTGCATGTATAACTGCTGCTAGCTCCAAGTCATGTGTTGGGTAATTTTCCTCATGTTTTCGCAGCTGCCTGGAGGCATATGCGACAACTTTGCCATCCTGCATTAGCACACATCCGAGACCTTTTCGGGACGCGTCACAATATACTTCAAAGCTCTTGTGTATGTCTGGCACAGTTAAGACCGGTGCGGTCGTCAGCTTCTTCTTGAGTTCTTGGAAGCTCTTCTCACATGCTTCCGTCCATACGAATTTCTTGTCCTTCTTGAGTAATTGTGTCATAGGTTTTGCCACAGTGGAGAATCCTTCAATAAATCTCCTGTAATATCCGGCCATTCCTAGGAAACTCCGCACATCTGTAACATTGGCGGGTGGCTTCCAGTCTAGTATGGCCTTGACCTTTTCTGGGTCTACGGCCACGCCTTCTTGGTTTAATATATGGCCCAAGAAGCCAACTTGTCTTAGCCAAAATTCGCATTTGCTAAACTTGGCGTACAACTGATGTTTCCTCAATTCTCCCAAAACAATCCTGAGGTGCTCAGCATGCTCTTCTGGTGTCCTCGAGTAAACCAGAATGTCGTCAATGAATACCACCACAAATTTGTCCATGAATTTCATGAATACCTTGTTCATGAGGTGGACGAAATATGCGGGGGCGTTCGTTAGTCCAAAAGGCATCACTGTAAACTCGTATAACCCATATCTGGAAGTGAAGGTTGTCTTGGGAATGTCTTCTGTCCGCACCTTCAGTTGATGGTATCCCGATCTCAAATCAATCTTTGAAAATACCTTGGCTTGTGCGAGCTGGTCAAACAAATCATTGATCCGTGGCATCGGATATTTGTTTTTGATGGTGACCATATTGAGGGCTCGATAGTCTATGCACAGCCTCAGTGTCCCATCTTTCTTCTTAGCGAACAACACAGGCGAACCCCAAGGTGAGGAGCTGGCTCGAATAAATCCTTTGTCCAACAATTCTTTTATCCGCTTCTTCAACTCCACCAATTCTGAGGGTGCCATTCTATACGGCTTCTTATAGATGGGAGCAGTGCCAGGTGCTAGTTCAATGCTGAATTCTATCTCTCAGTCTGGTGGCATGCCTGGTAGTTCTTCCGGAACACATCAGGGAACTCGCATACCACTGGAACTTTTCTCAGTTCCGCAATGTCAATTTTGTTCAGTTTTGGTTTCTGGGATTGTGGCCTTTCTTGAGCGGAAACTCTTATAGTCTTGCCGTGATGGTGAGTGAGAATCACTGTTTGATTGAAACAGTCGATGAATCCTTTGTTGGTGGTCAACCAGTCCATCCCTAAAATGACATCCAGTCCTTTACTTTCCAACACGATGAGATTCGCGTGGAATTGTAGTCCTTCAAACTCAATGACCACTCCTTGGCAGTAACCTTGAGCAATTTGCTTATTTCTGGGGGACTTGATGATCATAGATTTTTCCAAGGGAAGTATCGGAAAACCGTGTTGCGAAACAAAACTCTTCGAAATGAACGAATGGGAAGCTCCAGAATCAAACAAAACCGTGGCAGGTACTGTGTTGACAGGGAACGTACCGAGCACGATGTCTGGGGCATTCTGCGCTTCTTCCCTGGTCACATGGTTCAGGTGACCCTTCCTGTGGTTGTTGCTGGGGTTGAAGTTGTTGCGCTTGGGGGCTGGATTGTTTCCACCATTGTTCAGCTTGGGTGCCGAGTCTCTTGGCTTCAGGCACTGTTTAGCATAATGCCCTTGTTGACCACAAGCATAGCAGGTGACCCCTGGACGGTATGTGAACTCCTTGTCTCTGGCATGAAATTGTCCGACGGGTCTTGGCTCAGTAGTCGTGGATCTCCTTGTGTCTGTCCTTGGGACCTCAGTCTTTCCTCGGTTGCTGCGGGCAAGAGTCGTCTTGTCCCTCTTTCGCTTGCGGATATCTTCCAGACTACGGCGCTCATTCTCCAAGGTGATGGCCTTGTCCACCAGCGTCTTAAAATCCGGAAAGGTGTGTACAATCAATTGGCATCTCAGTGCTGGTGCCAGGCCGTCCAGGAATTTTTTCCATCTTCTTGCTTTCTGTCATGTGCTCATTGTAGGCATAACGAGACAGCTGGGTGAACTGACCATTGTACTCGGTCACTGACATGCCTGTTTGCTTCAGGTCATCAAACTCTCTCTTCTTGATCTTTAGGATGCTCCTTGGGATGTGTGCCCCACGGAAGCCTTCCTTGAACTCTTCCCAGGTGATGTTGTGTTCCCTGGGATGCATGTGTAGGAAGTTTTCCCACCATGCTGCGGCTGCTCCAGTAAGGTAGTGTGGTGCATAAAGCACCTTCTCATGATCTGAGCACTGAGCAATAATCAGTTTCCTTTCAATCTCACGAAGCCAATCATCGGCTTCCAGTGGTCTGTCGGTGTGAGCAAAAGTTGAGGGGCGAGTCTTCTGTAATTCAGATAACTTGGAATGGGGTTGATAGGGTTCATGGTGGTTTCCCATGTTGA
Organism: Aegilops tauschii subsp. strangulata; assembly: GCF_002575655.3. Lineage (NCBI taxonomy): Eukaryota > Viridiplantae > Streptophyta > Magnoliopsida > Poales > Poaceae > Aegilops > Aegilops tauschii. The sequence goes on from NC_053038.3 coordinate 91,312,545, forward strand.
TGACATGGTTCATCATCTCGTGGTGCTGTTGCTGGCTTTGCTCGAAGAGACGGCATACTTGAGACAGTGCTGCTTCGCTGTCTTGTTGGCTGGACTGACCCTGGGTGAAATTGTTGCTGGTCTGTGTCCCGTAAACCTCTTCTGGCTGATTGGGCATGGAGCGAGTCCACGGGCGAGACATTTTTCCAGTCTGGGGTATTATTTGCAAAACCCATGAGAAAAATTGTGTAGCACAAAAATCTCGCAAAGGCAAAAATAAAAAGGCTTCAAGGTTTTCAAAGAAACACAAATGATTATTCACGGAGAAGAAGTGCTTAACATAAATCTTACATGCGAAAAGCAAACACAAGATACAGCACTCAGGATGCGCGTACACAATCCTGACATGTTATTAAAAACTAGCGTACTACTCCGGAAGGCAGCAAACACACCAATACAAACTAGCGTACAGATAAAACAACACATCATACAAGCAGGCATAACACGCGGCTACTCGGTGCTCTCAGTCGGAGATGGTGAAAATCTCCTTCCCCTTGCCGATGGCAAGGCTCAGCGGTCCAGGAGAATCAACCTCCTCCTCTCTAGCTGGCTCCTGGCGCGGGACGCTGCGCTGCGGTGATGGTGCGGGGGCGACTGGTGGTAGAGCGTGTGCGGCAGGCGGTGCGGCTCTGACTGGAGTAGGAGTGATGACTTGGTCGAACTCCTCAGTGGTAGGCAGACGGCGAGCAGTGGCCAAAACAGCCGGTGCATACGAGGCTGAAGACGAGACGAATGTCAAAGGCGGCGCCGTGTGGAGAAGCTCCTTCCTGCTGGCAGGACCGCCCCGGACTAAGTCCATGCGGGCAGCCACAAGATCATCTACGAGGTTGTCGAAAGACTCCTCCAGAGCCTTGAGATACTCCACAACCATCTCGATGGCTTCATCTCGTTCTCCCCGATGGCAGGCGAACGCATAGTGGCTGGTGTAAGGCACATGGCATGGGAGGTAGCGGTAGCGACGAGTCTTCATCGTAGGAAGGATGTCCCGGAGGCGAGCTATCGCCTCACGGGCAGCCATCTGCATGGCATGCCTCTCCGTAGGCATGGCCCTTCCCACAAAACGGAAGTGGCGAGCAGCAGAACGTCCTCCCTTGAATTGCACCACAGCCTGGTGCATAGACACATCGTCACTGAGCTTGTGCTGATAGAGTGTGAACTCCGGGCGAGCTGCTGGCCCGATCGCGAGCTTGGTGATGGAGACGAGGAGCTTGACAAACCCCTCGGGCACGCTGGTGAACACTCGATTCTCACAGATGCTGCCAGCCATCTACAAAAGTAGGCAAAAATTCTGAGTAGTCATGTCATAAATTTATGATGACCAACAGAAAAATAGCTACAATTGCAAAAAAAAGCTGAAAAAGCACAAAACGCTAATAACCGATTAGCGATCGCACCTAGTGGCTTCCTACAGTCAGCCTGGCTCTGATACCAAGCTTGTCACGACCGGTTTTTCAATAAAATAATTATTGAGAGACCAATCCCTTTTACGGACCAGCGAGGAAGAATTCCTTCTCACTGGTAGACAATATCTTGGTCACAGAAGAAAAATACCAGGAGTACTAAATATAATACAAGGTTGAGCAGAGACTGCCCAACAATTTATTACATGCACGCCGCTAAAACAATACGGCGGATAGGGTGGCAACTACTAACTCACGATAATAATGGTGGTGGAAATATCATCGTGAAGCGAGTGATATGATTCCAGAAGACTACAACTCATCGAGCGTCGGAGTGAGGCTCGAGAAGATTTATTGCGGGTGGCGGAAGCGTATACAATACAAGTGACCAATATCCGGGATCGCGCAGGACTGACTGGGACTCCTCTAGGCGTCGGACGCGCTATCAAACTCTTCATCCAAGAGATCGCCTTCGTCAACATCTGGCCAAATCAACAAGCCAGGTGAGTACTATGAAAGTACTCGCAAGACAGTTCGGACATAAGGTATAACAAATGTAAACATGAAGCATATGAACAAGTTAACCAGTGCGATCAGACATAGAGATAATAAATACTGGGTGCCAAGCGAGGGTCTGAATGACGCCTCGAGCGGAAACTGTAGAATAGTAATACAGGTGCCAAACGAGTGTCTGAAAGACTCCTCGAGCGGAAAATGCGGAATAATAATACGGGTGCCAAACGAGTGTCTGAAAGACTCCTCGAGCGGAAAATGCGGAATGATAATGCCACAGTCGGGCGTCGGGGCGACACCACATAAAGGGCTTGTAACAGAAAATAAAGACAGTGCATGCCACAGTCGGACGTCTGAGCGACATCACATAAAGGGCTTATATTTAAAGTAAAGGACAAGAACGCGCCACAGTCGGACGTCTGCGCGACGCCACATAAAGGGCTTATATCACAACTCAATAATACAACAGTTCGGGAACATAAATTATCACAAGCAAAAATATAAAGTTAGTCCATCCATAGGAATAACAATAAATCTGAATTTACCACTTGAGCTTGTTCACCGGGGACAAGTTTTTCACACGGATAGATATGGATATAATGTTTACACTACTGATCATGGATGCGATGATTTGGAAAGAATTGACTCTGCAGAGTTTGTACTCAACCACAGCCAACGGATTTCAGTAGTCACGGGGACTAGTTCCGTCTACGGTGTTTTGGAAGAAACACGTCTAACCAGTACACACCCAATTCAACCATCCGAAGCCAGGGATCACCCTCGGCAATGTCCAAGAAAAACCTTGAGACGGGGAGGCTACAACCTCGCGTAGCATGGGATCAAATTTCTATACGCGCGCTCTAAGGGGGTGCCCCCCCTCTCGGTCCCAACCGGAAACACCCATGCCCCCTGACCGGATGACTGGCTTTAATCCTGGGCCAAGGTACCATCATCACGGCCTCTCTGTTTGGTGTGTACACGGAAAGAGGTTACCAACTTACTAAACCGCATCCTGGCAATGAGACATGTGGTAGCACGGAAGGGGAAAGAACAGTAACACGGCTCCAACCATGTTAACGTCGGAAAAGTCGGATGACACAAGGCTGGTATGCTACAACAGTACCACCTTGCTGCCCTTCATGTCACCACATGATTTGGCCACCTCTCATCAGGGGTCATCGCAACTTTGGAACATGCGGGAAAAGAACGATAACGTGGCTCCAACCATGTTAACGTTGGGGAAGGTCGGATGACGCAAGGCTGGTATGCTACAACAGTACCACCTTGCTGCCTTTCATGTCACCACATGATTAGGCCACCTCTCATCAGAGGTCATCCTGACTTTGGGACAAGCCGGGTAGTTGCCTTACAAGCAATGAGGTTTTTACCGACATTCATATGCCACGCACAAACTCTCACGTGAACATGCAAAACATCTGCCATATCAAATGTTCAAAACATGCTTGCCTGGTTCGGAGAAGTCGGAGTCTAGCTCGGCGAAGTTCGCGGCTCCGTCACCTCTTCCGGAACCTACGGCAATCACGAAACGGGTACTAACGTGAAAACCAACACATACACAGAAACTTTTCCAAATATTTTTCAAATAAATCCCATAAAAAACTAGACAAAATTTGAATATTGTCAGAAAAAGAATCACTCAAAAATACCTTTTTATTAAAAAGTTATAAAGGTTTCTGTCCAGGGACTTATCTGTAATGAAACAGAAAAGTTCCAGGGTTTTAACTGAGAAAACAGAAAACGCTTCGGTTGAGAATGCGCAAGCGCAAAGGAGAAGACGTATTTTGCCCGAAGGCGCCAACAGAAAACGGTTCGCGAATAAAAGAACAGAGGCTGACACGCGGGGTCCACATGTCAGGTTTGAAAAGCTCGCCGGCGCCCGAAGACTGCGGTGGACGCCGGCGTCGAACCACGGCGAGTTAGGAGAAACGGAGGGTACCAAGAGCTTCAGCGTCTTCTTCCGCGTCGGTGGGTGGTGGACTCGTCCAACGGGGAGCACCACGTCGACGGCGACACTATCTCCGGCGGACGGCGGCTCGGGTGAGGATGGGGAACTCCGGTGGAGGGCTGCAAACTACGAATTGAGGCGCGGGTCAGAACGGGTGATGCAAGGTGAAGCTACTAGCAAGAGAATGGAGGCGGAGGAGCACACACGGGGGCGAATCGGGCTGGATCCCGTGGCGGGTTGCGGCGGCCGGAGTCGAGGAAGGAGACCTCCTCGGGGCTCTTCCAGTGGCTAGGCTTGCTCTAGGGGGAGTGCAGGGCTGGTGGGTGCTCGAGTTGAAGCTCGGGTCCTCTATTTATAGGCGGATCGACGGGATGGCCGTGAACGGAGGATCTCCGGCGAGCGATTACAGCGGAGCAGTGGATTGGCAGGTGGTTTGAGCGGCCAGGCAGCATCAGTGGAGGTTACTGGAGTCATTTTACAGCTAAACGGAGATGGTCTTGGCGTAATGGCGTCGGTCCACGGTGAGGTGACCGCACGGGCTCAACGGCGGCAGAGAGCGCGCTCCGCGCCCTGCGGTTCACGATGAGAGCGGCAGCGCGTTCGGGGGAGTGGAAGGCCACGCGGCGACCTCCGGTGGTTTGGGCGGCGCTGGGTGGCGTCGTCGGCGCCGTGTCTCCCGCTGGCGTCCGCAAAGCCGCCGCCGGCGTCGGTCACGGGGCGGCGCACCTTCTGCTGCTCGTCGCCGACGCCCGCAAGGCGCCAGGCGTTCGTGCGGTGCAGGAACAAGAGGGCGGGGACGAGGAGCAAGGCGACGCGGTGGCACTGGCGAGATCGACACCCTGCTCTGAAGAAAACGACAGCGAGCACTGAACTGAATCTCTGAAACTCTAAACTTGACAATGACCATGCACTGCAGGTGTTCGACAGAGAGATTTTGCAATGAGATGAATTTTTCTGGAGCTGTAACTTGGTGAGATGACCACTCAAAGTACCTAGGGGCTGCCTGATTTTACTTGGAATTTTTGGAGAAGGTTTTGAATGAATTTCACCAAATTTGACAAATCTGGTCCAAACTTGCAGCAGGTGTAGTTTGAAAATTTTGAACTGAAGACCAGTGGATCTTCATGGTTCTAGGTTGAGGGTTCAAAGGACTAGGAGGGGAAAAAGGTTTGGTGGCAAAAATCAAGACAGAAAGTGGAGTTCCTTTGTAAATCTCCAAGTGCTAGGAAAGAAGGCGGAAATTTATTTGAATAGAATTTGAATGGAAATAGATACATGGGGAGGTTCAACTTGCTGGATTTGGTGTAAAACATGATCCAAAGGTGAGGGAAGGGTTAGGAGAGAGCATTTGCACTAAGTCCATGGCAAGAAGGAATTGTTGAAAGTGGCAAAGGACTTTCCAAAAGCCATAGTGCAAAATTCAAAAAGATTTTCAAAAGTTATTTTCCCAAATGAAAAACATTTTGTCTTGAGTCCAAATGAAAAGCAAGAACTTCCAAGACCAAAGGCAGATCTTGGGTGAATCCAAATAAAACTTTTGCCATAAGGAAAAATATATGAGAGGGAGAGTTCTCTTGAAGAAAAATTTAAATCACTCCCCTCAAGTCAAATAAAATCTTTTGAAAAATCCAAATAAAAACTTGGGTGTCATAATAGCGGGTCCCGCCCGCTTGTCCGACTGGTGGCGTGTATCACGCCGACGCTCAATAGTGGTTCGAGCATCTTCGTGAGCTCATTCTCGAAGAACTTGGCGCTGGTTGCGGTGGGTTCGCGGGTCGGATGACGCTATAGAGATGTTAACAAGCGTCGTCACGACGGGCAGATGCCCGCGGCGGCTGGCGAGGAGGAGGAGAGTGCACCGTGGCCACAGCTCCCCCGGTCCTCCCAGCGCCAGCACGCGGTGGCTCGATGGAGCGCCGACCCGAGGGTCACGCTGGTCGTGGATCGTCTTTGTTGGCGACGGCGGCGAGGCTCTGGATGGTGGCCCTCCACTCGTCGAGCTTCTCCGCAGCAGGAGGGAAGTCGAGGAGCAGCTGCGCGCGTGCCAAAGCTTCTGCTGGCGTGGGTGGCGGCGATAGCTGCGTGGACCATGGCGCGCTTCGACTTCTAACCGCATTAGAAGGAGCTCCGTCACGACCCAGCGGCTGCGCGCCATTTCCGCCAGCACTTTGGCGGGCATGATGAACTCCTTCATCCCGCGAACGACGCACAGGGCTCTTGCCACGGCGGTGCCTAGGGTCACCGGCGTGGTGACGCTGCTCGTCGCGCACACCATGGGAAGAGCGCGCAGTGGTCGCCGGCGTAGGCGTCTTGGAGGTTGCTGCACCGCCCGTGGGTGGCACGACGACACTCCTGGAGGGCCCCGCGCCGCCTGCGGGGGGCCCAGCCCCATCTTTAGACTTGGTGGTGTGCGGCATGTCGCCTGGCGCGCGAACGACACCGCTCGCCAGGCTCTGACTGCCAGGGCGATGTTGGTGCTTGCGGACCGCGGCTCGGGTTCTGTCCGCGACCGGGCCGCTGCTCGCCCGTACTGGCACGGGCCGTCCGGCCCCGGATGAGCCGATCGCCATGGCCGTCTTCTTCTTGGGAGCCATGGCGATGAAGAAATGCTTGGCTAACTACTAGACTAGATTCTCACAATTGCGCCCCCTACCTGGCGCGCCAAATATGTCGGTGGGAATCGACACCTATGGGATCACAAGAATCCCTACTACAGTTGTCGGGGAGCAGGGTTACAAGAAGAGCAGGATCAGTAGTCAGCACGAGGATCGTTTACCCAGGTTCGGGCCGCGAGGATGCGTAAAACCCTAGTCCTGCTTTGGTGGATGTATTGAGTGTTCTTGAGCCTTTGAACTAGCTACGGTGTCTGAGCAGTTCCAGAGAGCCAAATCCTTCTCTAGTACGCCATGGGCCTCCTATTATAGTCGAAAGGGGCTGCCACAATGGCATATAGGAGGTGGAAAGGCGTACAGTGCTATGAGCTTATCGCTCGTATTACAGGACAAGACGCATTTAATGCATCACTTAGGTGTCCCCTTGCTTTATTGGGGACGGGAACGAGGCCCGTCCCGTCCGTCGCCGCTCCTCCTTGCTTCGACACGCATCCTGGTCAGTGATGCATGCGGTGCCATGTAGGCAAGAAGGCAGTTGAGGTGGCGCGGTGGCAAAGCATCCACGAAGATCTGCATGCTTCCACGCATGCGCTTGCTGAGTTGGCCTGGGAGCTGCATGTTGCCACGCAGGTGCCTGCCTAGCTGGTTGGGCTGGCAGCTGCATGTGAATGGCGGTGGAGACTTGGCTGGTGCGGGCCTGGAGGTGGCCCTGCTGGCGCCCTTGGCGAGGGCCTTGCCGGGTGGCTCGGCAAGGGCCTTGCCGTGGCGCGCTGTTGTCCCCGGCAAGGATCCCCTCGGCAAGGATCTTGCCGAGGATCGCTGCCTTCTAATGCTCATCTGATCTTGAATATTCCTTGTTTTCGCAAAGATCTGCATGCCACCACAGAGGTGCCTCCCAAGCCCTGGCCCAATGTGGTTGAAGGTGTTGGGGACCGTGGGCCCAAGGGCGGCTCGCTCTGTTGGTGTTTGGGCGTGCTGCCCCGGCAAGGGTCTTGCCGGGGCTGCTGAGGCCGTCCCCGGCAAGGGCCTTGCCAGGGGAAACTGCTCCGTCCCTTTGCTTCTTTGTGTTCTTGGTCTTGGCGTTCCTCTGGCTGTCTTGGGCTTCGGTTTTACCACGATTCACCTCCCCTGTTCTGCTTGGTGCGGCCGTGGGCGCGGCTCCGACTGTCCGTGCACAGGTAAAGGGGTACAAAGGTGCGCCCCTTCTTTTGTACACCGACAGCTCCCCAAATTTCAACAGCGCCCGCCGAATGGAGCGCAGGAGGGAGTGGCTGTAGGGGACGTTGCGGCCGCCGAATGGAGCGCATGAGTAGCCCACGAAGCAGTAGATGGTGCTCCTCCCTAGTCTCTATTCTTATCTCTATCTCTACTACTCTTCTTTGTTTTTTATAATATACTAGTTGTAGTTGTCAAATCGAATAGTACTGCGCCGTCCACTGCACGCCCGGCTGAACACGCCTCCTCGCCTCCATCAAACCCCTCCGTTAAACCCGCATGCAAACCGAGAAACGTACTCCGGCCCGCGGGAGGAAATTTGGCGGTTGCCGTTGGAGAATGATAGAGTCACGTCCAATCCATTTGAGTTAATTGTGTGTATGATTCTCCCTCTATAAAAAGTTAATTGCATCCTTAATCTTGTATTCTAAGTACTCTGTGGGTTCCACTGTCAGTATAGTGTACATGACTTGTAGGCTGGCTACAGATTCATACAGAAAGTTAAAAAGAAACAAATCCATGACTTGTAGGATTGGAGTTAGCACCGATGGCGGTTCGTAGTCGTTCCACGCTCGGGCATTGAAGTTTGTAACTATTTTAGATTAGAACATACTACTCCTCCGATGCTAGTAGTAGAGCAGAGTCCTACTCCACTACTACTCTACTCAAGTAAGTTAGGGCATAGTAGCAGGTACTGTAGGGAGTACCAGTACTGTGATCACTCAAGCAAGTTGTCTGACTTTGATATGACCCTACGCTGCTGGTATGTGTCTCGTAAGTCAAGCGGCGTGCTATAGTTATCATCACCTGTCCACTTCCCGCAGCACATATTCGCTTCTCCATCTTTTTCCGCTCTTCCATCCCTGCTAAGGCGCCTCCCCCCTCGTCCAATATTCCATCCCCGCTAAGGCGCCTCCCCCCTCGTCCGAAACCCAAGCACTAACAATGGCAGAACCGAGCAGCGTCCGCCGAAAGACTGGCTGGAATTTGCTCCCCACAGAGGTAATCAAGCTCATTATTTCACGTGTGGACAATCTCAGTACCATGCCGCTCGCCGCGTACTCGTCGGGGCTGTACCGTTTACTCAAAGCCCTCAGGCCGGAGCTTTTTAAGCCAGCTCCTTGCTTGCTGATGCCGCCTGATCTTCAGAAACGGCGTGTCACGCAGCATAATGATCGTAGGGTGGTGAGCATCAACCCCCTTGACTGCGATCCAATCCCCGTCACCCTCAACTACATTAACGGTATGTACTGGGTCGGCATGAACACGTCTTGGATGGTGCTCGTTGACGGTTGCGGCAGCTGGATGCTCGTGGAGGTCTACACCCGGCAATTGATCCCCCTTCCTTCGATTAACACTGGACTGCTTTGGCACCGCGGCCCAGAATACTCGGAATCTTACAGTAGCCAACATGATACCAAGTTTGATTTGCTCAAGGTTGTAATCTGCCAAGTGCCCACAAGATCTGCGAATTATAAAGACTTCAGGCTAATTGTGTTCTTCAACCGCGGTCTCGCCTATCTCACAGGTCACTGCGGTAAGTGGATAAATCTGCACGTTCATCGTAGGATCATACATCCTCCATGGTTCTCTGATGCCATTGAACACAAGGGCTTCATTTACGTTGTCGACTCCTTCTATGGCTGGACGTATTGCTGGCCTACTCCAGTCATCGCTACAAACGGCTGTTACAACAGTATGTTACTTTCCTATGATATCATGATGGCTTGCTTATATTACTGTCAGCATTTATTGAAAAAATATTCATGCTCATAACATGTTCTTAAGATTGACTACATCAAGAGCCCTTTTTTATTTGACTCCAACTTTTTTAGGGTTATTTGACTCCAACTTGATATGATGTTGTAGGCCGCCTGGTGTCCCTACCCTTCCTAATCCCAGAACCTTTCAAAGAAAAGCGGCATGGCAGTTGCAGGTGGTTCCTAGCTCGATCAGACGACGGCGAACGATTGATGATCGTTCGCACGTACCGGATGTGTTGTTTCGCGGAATACAATCACAGTCATTGCAAGGTCTTTGAGCAGGATCCCAGCTTCTCTGGGCCTTCAGGAATTTTTGACTGGAGGTTGGTAAGTAGCCTTGGTACACGCTCTCTATTTGTCGGACTGAATTATCCGATTAACCAGGAGATAACCGACGACAAGGATCATGATGGCAGCGCGGTTTCGTTCATCAGGCAAAACTGTGTGTACACAGCGTACCATGCGTCTCTGCATGCACCATACCCTGATATGTGCCGCCACGCTCTGCAGCCCAAAGTAGGAGAGAGGGTCGCAAGTATCAGACTTCGACCTGCTAGCTGGAGTTTCCCCCGTCAGGCACCCATCTGGTTCAAGCCGTCAGCCAATCTCCACAGCTTAATAAATAGTAACATCTAACTGAGCCAGTTAGTTAGATGCGTACACTTGTGTAGTAGGATCTTTATTTAGTTTGATGCATACACTTGTTCTTTTTTGGTAGCCCTTTTGTAATGACGGCTAATGTTTGGTTTGGAAGAGAGAGCTGCGTCTTCACTCTTCTGGCCTGCTTACTGCTTCTGTTGCACCCCCAGCCCTGGTTGCTGCTGCTGTTTTCAATGTACAATCAGTAGTATATTTCGTCTGTTGGTTGAATAAATGTGTTGTTAGAATGACAAACGCAATGTTTTGGAAGTCGTTGCACGGTTCGATCCTTTAGTGCCCCGTACCGTACGTAGCGCATACTATTTTTCGTACGGAACACATTTTCCACTTGTTGATAACATGCATCCCACTGATGAAGGCCCAATAGAGAAGCCCATAATTAACTGGAAGGGAGGCTCTCACATGAATCCGGCCTAGGTGCATGCTCATGGTCCCCTAAACATAAATAAGTAAATAAAGCTAAATGCTCATGCACCAGTTCTTTAAATTCACGATTTAATAGGAGGATATTATTTCCTATGATAGTGTCGTTACATTCAGTTGATATTATTCTTCGGCAAAGATAGCGACCAGTCTTCTTTCTCCCAGCATTTTCTTCCCGCAACCAGCGGACCCATGCAAATCGTAGTCAACGTCGTAAATAGATCCGGTCCATTTTTATTTTTCAATAAGAATGTCCAACCTAGCCCAGCACATTGGCGACAGCACTTTATCCTCCGCCTTGGTGCGCTCGCCGCGGCGCCGCCATCCGGCCCTGTCAACATAGTTTTTTTCGAAACGGTCCCTGACAACATAGTGAATCGGGAGAGGACTGTAGTTGTGAGTATGACAGTACGGACCCACCAGGTCCACTCCTGAACACAAGCAAGCGACTCTTTTACTACTCAGATGAACCCCTCGTTTTTTACTCTAATCCACCCTGCTGATATCTGGGACCCACATCATTTTCAACGTATAGTCAATTAACGACAGAATTGCACAACTTTTCTTTAGTAGTAATTCGGAGGAGCAGGCTATAAACTGGGTTGTGCGGTCTCTGTGGCCCGTCTAACAACATGACCAGCCCAGCAGTTTTTTCTTTGGAAAATAGGTAGCCCAGTATTTCTTTTTGAAGAATACCCAAGCTAGGCTTATTTGTTTTCTCCAACTTACCGGGCTGCAAATCTTTCAAGATGAGGAGGGATGCATTCCGGCCTGGCCAAAGAGTATGGTCAGTGTCTGTTAAAAAGTAATATCAAAAGGGGTTGAAATTTCCAAAAAAATTATAGCAAATGGGATATTAGTTTCTTTTTTGTTTTTGTTCTTCACTGATATCTTATATGTATTTCATTGGATTTAACATGACATAGTACTAATTTATTTTTAAATTTGTTTTAGTATGGCTACTGCTACCTCTTGAGCACTGCATTGGATTTCCCCGAAGAGGAGAGGATGATGCAGCAAAGTAGCGTAAGTATTTCCCTCAGTTTTTGAGAACCAAGGTATCAATCCAGTACGAGGCCACGCGCGAGTCCCTCGTACCTACACAAAACAAATAGCTCAACGCAACCAATGCGATTAGGGGTTGTCAATCCCTTCACGGTCACTTACGAGAGTGAGATCTGATAGAGATGATAGATAATATTTTTGGTATTTTTGATATAAAGATGCAAAGTAAAATAAAAGGCAAAGTAGAAAGCAAAGCAATAATAAAGTGATGGAAGATTGATATCATGAGAATAGACCCGGGGGCCATAGATTTCACTAGTGGCTTCTCTCAAGAGCATAAGTATTTCTACGATGGGTGAACAAATTACTGTTGAGCAATTGACAGAATTGAGCATAGTTATGAGAATATCTAGGTATGATCATGTATATAGGCATCACGTCCGAGACAAGTAGACCGACTCCTGCCTGCATCTACTACTATTACTCCACTTATCGACCTCTATCCAGCATGCATCTAGAGTATTAAGTTCAAGAAAACAGAGTAACGCCTTAAGCAAGATGGCATGATGTAGAGGCATAAATTCATGCAATATGATAAAAAACCCCATCTTGTTATCCTCGATGGCAACAATACAATATGTGCCTTGCTGCCCCTACTGTTAGTGGGAAAGGACACCGCAAGATTGAACCCAAAGCCAAGCACTTCTCCCATTGCAAGAAAAACCAATCTAGTAGGCCAAACCAAACTGATAATTCGAAGAGACTTGCAAAGATAACCAATCACACATAAAAGAATTCAGAGAAGATTCAAATATTGTTCGTAGATAATCTTGATCATAAACCCACAATTCATCGGTCTCAACAAACACACCGCAAAAAGAAGATTACATCGAATAGATCTCCATGAGAGAGGGGGAGAACATTGTATTGAGATCCAAAAAGAGAGAAGAAGCCATCTAGCTACTAACTATGGACCCGAAGGTCTGAGGTAAACTACTCACACTTCATCGGAGGGGCTATGGTGATGATGTAGAAGCCCTCTGTGGTGGATTCCCCTTCGGCGGAGCTCCGGAACAGGCCCCAAGATGGGATCTCGTGGGCACAGAAGGTTGCGGCGGTGGAATTAGGTTTTTTGCTCCGTATCTGATCGTTTGGGGATACGTAGGTATATATAGGAGGAAGGAGTACGTCGGTGGAGCTTCGAGGGGCCCACGAGGCAGGGGGCGCACCCTAGGGGGGCGCCCTCCACCCTCGTGACCGCCTCTCTTATTTCTTGACGGAGGGTCCAAGTCTCCTGGATCATATCTGATGAGAAAATCACGTTCCCGAAGGTTTCATTCCATTTGGACTCCGTTTGATATTCCGTTTCTTCGAAACATTGAAATAGGCAAAAAAAAGCAATTCTGGGCTGGGCCTCCGGTTAATAGGTTAGTCCCAAAAATAATATAAAAGTGGAAAATAAAGCCCAATATAGTCCAAAATAGTAGATAATATAGCATGGAGCAATCAAAAATTATAGATACGTCGGAGACGTATCAGGCATCCCCAAGCTTAATTCCTGCTCGTCCTCGAGTAGGTAAATGATAAAAAGAGAATTTTTGATGCGGAGTGCTACTTGGCATAATTTCAATGTAAATCTTCTTAATTGTGGTATGAATATTCAGATCCGAAAGATTCAAGACAAAAGTTCATATTGACATAAAAATAATAATACTTCAAGCATACTAACAAAGCAATTATGTCTTCTCAAAGTAACATGGCCAAAGAAAGTTTATCCCTACAAAATCATATAGTTTAGTCATGCTCCATTTTCGTCACACAAGAATGCTCTCATCATGCACAACCCCGATGACAAGCCAAGCAATTGTTTCATACTTTAATAATCTCAAACTCATAAACCTTCACGCAATACATGAGCGTGAGCCATGGATATAGCACTATGGGTGGAATAGAATATGATGATGGGGGTTATGTGGAGAAGACAAAAAAAAGGAGAAGATCTCACATCAACGAGGCTAATCAATGGGCTATGGAGATGCCCATCGATTGATGTTAATGCAAGGAGTAGGGATTGCCATGCAACGGATGCACTAGAGCTATAAATGTATGAAAGCTCAACAAAAGAAACTAAGTGGGTGTGCATCCAACTTGCTTGCTCACGAAGACCTTGCGTATTTGAGGAAGCCCATCGTTGGAATATACAAGCCAAGTTATATAATTAAAAAAATTCCCACTAGTATATGAAAGTGACAAAACAAGAGACTCTCTATCATGATGATTATGGTGCTACTTTTAAGCACAAGTGTGGAAAAGGATAGTAACATTGTCCCTTCTCTCTTTATCTCTCTTTTTTTTCTTTTTTTTGGGCCTTCTATTTTTTTACGGCCTTTCTCCCTTTTTTTTTATTCCTCACTTGGGACAATGCTCTAGAAAATGATGATCATCACACTTCTATTTATTTACAACTCAATGATTACAACTCGATACTAGAACAAAGTATGACTCTATATGAATGCCTCCGGCGGTGTACCGGGATATGCAATGAATCAAGAGTGACATGTATGAAAGAATTATGAATGGTGGCTTTGCCACAAATACTATGTCAACTACATGATCATGCTAAGCAATATGACAATGATGAATGTGTCATGAAGAACGGTATGGTGGAAAGTTGCATGGCAATATATCTCGGAATGGCTATGGAAATGCCATAATAGGTAGGTATGGTGGCTGTTTTGAGGAAGATATAAGGAGGTTTATGTGTGAAAGAGTGTATCATATCACGGGGTTTGCATGCACCGGCGAAGTTTGCACCAACTCTCAATGTGAGAAAGGGCAATGCACGGTACCGAAGAGGCTAGCAATGATGGAAGGGTGAGAGTGCGTATAATCCATGGACTCAACATTAGTCATAAAGAACTCATATACTTATTGCAAAAATCTACAAGTCATCAAAAACCAAAGCATTACGCGCATGCTCCTAGGGGGATAGATTGGTAGGAAAAGACCATCGCTCGTCCCCGACCGCCACTCATAAGGAGGACAATCAAATAACACCTCATGTTTCAAATTTGTTACATAACGTTTACCATACGTGCATGCTACGGGACTTGCCAACTTCAACACAAGCACTTCTCAAATTCACAATTACTCTACTAGCACGACTTTGATATTATCACCTCCATATCTCAAAACAATTATCAAGCATCAAACCTTTCTTAGTATTCAACGCACTCAAAAGAAAGTTTTACAAATCTTGAATACCAATCATATTATTATTAAGAAAATTACCATGCTATTTAAGGCTCTCAAAATAATCTAAGTGAAGCATGAGAGACCAATAGTTTCTTTAAAACAAATCCACCACCGTGCTCTAAAAGATATAAGTGAGGCACTAGAGCAAAACTATAAAGCTCAAAAGATATAAGTGAAGGACATAGAGTATTCTATCAAATTCCAATTCATGTATGGCTCTCTCAAAAGGTGTGTACAGCAAGGATGATTGTGGTAAACTAAAAAGCAAAGACTCAAACCATACAAGACGCTCCAAGCAAAACACATATTATGTGGTGAATAAAAATATAGCTCCAAGTAAAGTTACCGATGGAAGTAGACGAAAGAGGGGATGCCTTCCGGGGGCATCCCCAAGCTTTGACTTTTTGGTGTCCTTAGATTATCTTGGGGGTGCCATGGGAATCCCCAAGCTTAGGCTCTTGCCACTCCTTGTTCCATAATCCATCAAAAGATTTCACCCAAAACTTGAAAACTTCACAACACAAAACTCACCAGAAATCTCGTGAGTTCCGTTAGCGAAAGAAAACAAAAGACCACTTTAAGGTACTGTAATGAACTCATTCTTTATTTATATTGGTGTTAAACCTACTGTATTCCAACTTCTCTATGTTTTATAAACTATTTTACTAGCCATAGACTCATCAAAATAAGCAAACAACACACGAAAAACAGAATCTGTCAAAAACAGAACAGTCTGTAGTAATCTGTAACTAACGCAAACTTCTGGAACTCCAAAAAATCAGCCAAATAGAAAGACCTAGGCAATTTGTTTATTGATCAGCAGCAATTGTAATCACTATTTTATCACGTTCTGGTGATTTTTAACAATTGTTTTTGTGAACAGAAAGTTTCTGGAAATTACAGCAAGATCAAATAACTATCATCCAAGAAGATCCTATAGGTTTAACTTGGAAAAAACACTAATTAAAACATAAAACCACATCTAAACAGAAGGTAGATGGATTATTTATTCCTAAACAGAAGCCAAAACAAAAAACTAAAAATAAAATTGGGTTGCCTCCCAACAAGCGCTATCGTTTAACACCCCTAGCTAGGCATAAAAGAGAGGATAGATCTAGGTATTGCCATCTTTGGTAGGCAATCCATAAGTGGCTCTCATAATAGATTCATATGGTAGTTTTATTTTCTTCCTAGGGAAGTGTTTCATGCCCTTCTTTAATGGAAATTGGAATCTAATATTCCCTTCCTTCATATCAATAATCGCACCAATCGTTCTAAGGAAAGGTCTACCAAGAATAATAGGGCAAGAAGGATTGCAATCTATATCAAGAACGATAAAATCTATGGGCACATAATTCCTATTTGCAACAATAAGAACATCATTAATTCTTCCCATAGGTTTCTTAGTAGTGGAATCCGCAAGATGCAAGTTTAGAGAGCAATCATCAAAATCGTGGAAATCTAGCAAATCGCACAAAGTTTTGGGAATAGTGGAGACACTAGCACCCAAATCACATAAAGCATAAAATTCATGATCCTTAATCTTAATTTTAATAGTTGGTTCCCACTCATCATAAAGTTTTCTAGGGATAGAAACTTCCAACTCAAGTTTTTCTTCATAAGATTGCATCAAGGCATCAACGATATGTTTAGTAAACGCTTTATTTTGACTATAAGCATGAGGAGAATTTAGCACGGATTGCAACAAGGAAATACAATCAATTAAAGAGAAACTTTAATAATTAAATTCCTTGAAGTCCAAAATAGTGGGTTTAGCAACATCTAGGGTTTTATTCTTTTCAATCCCACTTTTATCAATTTCATCATCAAGATCTAAAAACTCCGAATTTTTTGGAACGCCTTCTAGGTAAAGGTGGATCATATTCAGTCTCATCAAGATTCATATTGCAAAACAAAGATTTAATAGGGGATACATCAATAACTTTTAGATCTTCATCTTGATTTTCCTAGGAATTGGAATAACACGCTTTAATAAAGGCATCTTTTGTAGCACGCATCCTAGTAGTTCTTTCCTTGCACTCATCAATGGAAATTCTCATGGCTTTGAGAGACTCATTGATATCATGCTTAGGAGGAATAGATCTAAGCTTTAAAGAATCAATATCAAGAGAAATTATATCAACGTTCCTAGCCAATTCATCAACTTTAAGCAATTTCTCTTCAAGCAAAGCATTGAAATTCTTTTGCGAATTCATAAACTCTTTAACACTAGTCTCAAATTCAGAGGGCATCTTATTAAAATTTCCATAAGAATTGTTGTAGGAATTTCCATAATTATTAGAAGGATAAGGCCTAGGATTAAAGTTCCCTCTATACGCGTTGTTACCAAAATTATTCCTACCAACAAAATTCACATCCATAGATTCATTATTATTCTCAATCAAGGTAGACAAAGACATATCATTAGGATCAGAAGAAACACTCTTAGTAGCAAATAATTTCATAAGTTCATCCATCTTTCCACTCAAAACATTGATTTCTTCTATCGCATGCACTTTTTTATTAGTAGATCTTTCAGTGTGCCATTGAGAATAATTAACCATAATATTATCTAGGAGTTTAGTAGCATCTCCTAAAGTGATTTCCATAAAAGTGCCTCCCGCGGCCGAATCTAAAAGATTTCTAGAAGAAAAATTCAATCCGGCATAAAAAAATTGTATAATCATCCACAAATTCAGACCATGAGTAGGGCAATTACGTATCATTAATTTCATTCCCTCCCAAGCTTGTGCAACATGTTCATGATCAAGTTGCTTAAAATTCATAATGTCGTTTCTAAGAGAGATGATCTTAGCGGGAGGAAAATACTTAGAGATAAAAGCATCTTTGCACTTGTTCCAAGAATCATTACTACTTTTAGGCAAAGACGAAAACCAAGCTTTAGCACGATCTCTAAGAGAAAAAGGAAATAGCTTCAATTTAACAATATCATTATCGACATCTTTCTTCTTTTGCATATCGCATAAATCAACGAAGCTATTTAGATGAGTAGCGGCATCTTCACTAGGAAGGCCGGCGAATTGATCTTTCATAACAAGATTCAACAAAGCAGTATTGATTTCACAAGATTCAGTATTGGTAAGAGGAGCAATCGGAGTGCTAAGGAAATCATTATTGTTGGTATTGGTTTAGTCACACAATTTGGTATTATCTTGAGCCATTGTGACAAGCAAGCAAACCAACACACGAGCAAACAAAAAAGCAAGCGAGAAGAAGGCAAACGGAAAAGAGAGGGCGAATAAAACGGCAAGGGTGAAGTGGGGGAGAGGAAAACGAGAGGCAAATGGCAAATAATGTAATGCGAGAGATAAGGTATTGTGATGGGTGCTTAGTATGTTGACTTTTGCGTAGACTCCCCGGCAACGACGCTAGAAATCTTCCTGCTACCTCTTGAGCACTGCGTTGGATTTCCTTGAAGAGGAAAGGGTGATGCAGCAGAGTAGAGTAAGTATTTTCCTCAGTTTTTGAGAACCAAGGTATCAATCCAGTAGGAGGCTATGCGCGAGTCCCTCGTACCTACACAAAACAAATAGCTCAACGCAACCAACGCGATTAGGGGTTGTCAATCCCTTCACGGTCACTTACGAGAGTGAGATCTGATAGAGATGATAGATAATATTTTTGGTATTTTTGGTATAAAGATGCAAAGTAAAATAAAAGGGGAAAGTAAAAAGTAAAGCAATAATAAAGTGATGGAAGATTGATATGATGAGAATAGACCCGGGGGCCATAGGTTTCTCTAGTGGCTTCTCTCAAGAGCATAAGTATTCTACGGTGGGTGAACAAATTACTGTTGAGAAATTGACATAATTGAGCATAGTTATGAGAATATCTAGGTATGATCATGTATATAGGCATCACGTCCGAGACAAGTAGACCGACTCCTGTCTGCATCTACTACTATTACTCCACCCATCGACCGCTATCCAGCATGCATCTAGAGTATTAAGTTCAAGAAACCAGAGTAACGCCTTAAGCAAGATGACATGATGTAGAGGGATAAATTCATGCAATATGGTAAAAAACCCATCTTGTTATCCTCGATGGCAACAATACAATACGTGCCTTGCTGCCCCTACTGTCACTGGGAAAGGACACCGCAAGATTGAACCCAAAGCTAAGCACTTCTCCCATTGCAAGAAAAACCAATCTAGTAGGCCACACCAAACTGATAATTCGAAGAGACTTGCAAAGATAACCAATCATACATAAAAGAATTCAGAGAAGATTCAAATATTGTTCTTGGATAATCTTGATCATAAACCCACAATTCATCGGTCTCAACAAACACACCGTAAAAAGAAGATTACATCGAATAGATCTCCACGAGAGAGGGGGAGAACATTGTATTGAGATCCAAAAAGAGAGCAGAAGCCATCTAGCTACTAACTATGGACCCGAAGGTCTGAGCTAAACTACTCACACTTCATCGGAGGGGCTATGGTGATGATGTAGAAGCCCTCCGTGGTGGATTCCCCTTCCGGCGGAGCTCCGGAACAGGCCCCAAGATGGGATCTCGTGGATACAGAAGGTTGTGGCGGTGGAATTAGGGTTTTGGCTCCGTATCTGATCGTTTGGGGGTACGTAGGTATATATAGGAGGAAGGAGTACATCGGTGGAGCAAAGGGGGGCCCACGAGGCAGGGGGCACGCCCTCCACCCTCGTGGCCACCTCCTTTCTTTCTTGACGGGGGGTCCAAGTCTCCTGGATCATATTCGGTGAGAAAATCACATTCCCGAAGGTTTCATTCCGTTTGGACTCCGTTTGATAGTCCGTTTCTTCAAAACACTGAAATAGGCAAAAAAACGGCAATTCTGGGTTGGGCCTCCGGTTAATAGGTTAGTCCCAAAAGTAATATAAAAGTGGAAAATAAAGCCCAATATGGTCCAAAACAGTAGATAATATAGCATGGAGAATTCAAAAATTATAGATACGTTGGAGACGTATCACCCCCTGCCTCGTGGGCACCTCGTGCGCTCTCCGGACTCCGTTTTCTTGCACAATACGTATTTTGGTCGGTAAAAATTCATTATATAATCTCCCGAAGGTTTTGACTCCTGTATCACGCAAATATCCTCTGTCTTCGTTTCGAGCTGTTTTTCTGACAGATCTAGATCATCGTGACGTCTCCAAACGCCCCAAGGACAAGTTCTTCGAGAAGGTCATCAACCCTTACCTCGCGGAGGTGCTGCGACACCCTCAAACCATTGAGATGCGTGATGAGTTGCTGCACATCCGCAATGTTGAGGGACCAAGGAGGACCGGAAGGGTGGAGACGAGGCTCGAAGCAACGGAGCAAAAAGTTTTCAAGTGCCAGGGGATGGTGGAACGTGGACTCAACGCCAACCACATGATGATCACGGAGTTCACCAACAACCACAAGCCGGATGCCAAGAACATTGAGGAGGCCATCTTCAAGCTTCACGAGAAGATCGAGCACCTCCAAGCCCAAATCTATGACCTGCAAAACCAAAACTGTGAGTATGAATATAGATTCAAAAGGATGAGTTTGGCTGCATATTTGAGGATCCCGGAGACTCGATCATCCTTCTATGATGGTGAACCTATGCCTTGGAAGACGAACGACAAGCCTACATCATCATCAACTCCACCATCTTCTTCACCAGCAAGGGAGATATAATCATATGGGTATGGGCACTCCCCTTGGCAACTGCCAAGCTTGGGGGAGGTGCCCCGGTATCGTATCATCATCACACTCCTATCTTTACCGTTTTTCTTAGTTCGATCCTTTTAGTATTATCTCGATCTAGTAGAATAAAGTTTTTGGCATGATTTAGTTTTGAGTTTTGCTTTATGATCCCCTTATGTAATCGAGTCCGTGAGCTATATATGATAAAGATTAGTGTTGAGTCAAGGGCTTGATTATTTTGCTATGATCTTGAGGAAATAAAATAAAAAGAGAAAGAATAAAAAGAAACAAAGAGATCATATTGATCTTATGAAGAGTAATGACTTCACATAGAAAGAGTATGATGATTAAAAGTTGTTGAGAGTTGACAAACATAGCTTTGGTCATCGTGGCAATTAATAGGAAGTAATAAAGAAAGAGAGGTCTCACATATAAATATACTATCTTGGACATCTTTTATGATTGTGAGCACTCATTAAAATATGACATGCTAAAGAGTTGATGTTGGACAAGGAAGACAACGTAATGTGTTATGTTTTCTTATATCTGAAATAAAATATATTGTCATGGATCATCCAACATGTTGAGCTTGCCTTTCCCCCTCATGCTAGCCAAATTCTTTGCACCAAGTAGAGATACTACTTGTGCTTCCAAATACCCTTAAACCCAGTTTTGCCATGAGAGTCCACCATATCTACCTATGGATTGAGTAAGATCCTTCAAGTAAGTTGTCATCGGTGCAAGCAATAAAAATTGCTCTCTAAATATGTATGAGTTATTAGTGTGGGAGAAAATAAGCTTTATACGATCTTGTGATGTGGAAGAAATAAAAGCGACGGACTGCATAATAAAGGTCCACATCACAAGTGGCAATATAAAGTGACGTTCTTTTGCATTAAGATTTCGTGCATCCAACCCTAAAAGTGCATGACAACCTCTGCTTCCCTCTGCGAAGGGCCTATGTTTTACTTTTATCTCTTACCCTTATGCAAGAGTCATGGTGATCTTCACCTTTCCTTTTTTATTTTTTATCCTTTGGCAAGCACATTGTGTTGGAAAGATCCTGATATATATATCCAATTGGATGTAAGTTAGCATGAACTATTATTGTTGACATTACCCTTGAGGTAAAAGGTTGGGAGGCAAAACTATAAGCCCCTATCTTTCTGTGTGTCCGACTAAAACTCCGTAACCATAAGTATTGTGTGAGTGTTAGCAATTGTGAAAGACTAAATGATAGTTGAGTATGTGGACTTGCTGAAAAGCTCTTATATAGACTCTTTCTGATCTTATGATAAATGACCGAGATTATAGTTTGTTGGTTCTCAATAAAGTTTCTGATTCATACTTGACATTGTGAATAGATTATTACTTGAGCATAAGAAATCATATGACAATATCCATATATGTTGCTGTTATAAGAATGATCATGATGCCCTCATGTCCGTATTTTATTTTATCGACACCTCTACCTCTAAATATGTGGACATATTTATCGTTATCGGCTTCCGCTTGAGGACAAGCGAGGTCTAAGCTTGGGGGAGTTGATACGTCCATTTTGCATCATGCTTTTATATCGATATTTGTTGCATTATGGGCTGTTATTACACATTATGTCACAGTACTTATGTCTATTCTCTCTTATTTTACAAGGTTTACATGAAGAGGGAGAATGCCGTCAGCTGGAATTCTGGGCTGGAAAAGGAGCAAATATTACAGACCTATTCTGCACAACTCCAAAAGTCCTGAAACTCCACGGAAGTTATTTTCAGAATATATAAAAATATTGAGCGGAAGAAATACCAGAGGGGGGCCACCCACCAGGCACGAGGGTGGGGGCGCGCCCCCTGCCTCATGGGCCCCCTAGTCGCCCTCCGGTGGCCATCTTCTGCTATATGAAGTCTTTCGTCCGAAGAAAAATCATAAGCAAGCTTTCGGGACAAGACTCCGCCGCCACGAGGCAGAACCTTGGCGGAACCAATCTAGGGCTCTAGCGGAGCTGTTCTGCCGGGGACACTTCCCTCTGGGAGGGGGAAATCATCGCCATCGTCATCACCAACACTCCTCTCATTGGGAGGGGGTCAATCTCCATCAACATCTTCACCAGCACCATCTCCTCTCAAACCCTAGTTCATCTCTTGTATCCAATTCTTGTCTCTAAGTCTGGGATTGGTACCTGTAGATTGCTAGTAGTGTGGATTACTCCTTGTAGTTGATGCTAGTTGGTTTATTTGGTGGAAGATCATATGTTCAGATCCTTTATGCATATTAATACTTCTCTTATTATGAACATGAATATGCTTTGTGGGTAGTTACGTTTGTTCCTGAGGACATGGGAGAAGTCTTGCTATTAGTAGTCATGTGAATTTGGTATTCGTTCGATATTTTGATGAGATGTATGTTGTCTCTCCTCTAGTGGTGTCATGTGAACGTCGACTACATGACACTTCACCATTATTTGGGCCTAGAGGAAGGCATTGGGAAGTAATAAGTAGATGATGGGTTGCTAGAGTGACAGAAGCTTAAACCCTAGTTTATGCGTTGCTTCGTAAGGGGCTGATTTGGATCCATATGTTTCATGCTATGGTTAGGTTTACCTTAATACTTATTTTGTAGTTGCAGATGCTTGCAATAGAAGTTAATCATAAGTGGGATGCTTGTCCAAGTAAGGATAGCACCCAAGCACCAGTCCACCCACATACCAAATTATCAAAGTACCGAACGCGAATCATATGAACGTGATGAAAACTAGCTTAACGATAATTCCCATGTGTCCTCGGGAGCGATTTTCTCTATATAAGAGTTTGTTCAGGCTTGTCCTTTGCTACAAAAAGGATTGGGCCACCTTGCTGCACTTTATTTACTTTTGCTCGTTACAAATTATCTTATCACAAAACTATTTGTTACCTATAATTTCAGTGCTTGCAGAGAATACCTTGCTGAAAACTGCTTATCATTTCCTTCTGCTCCTTGTTGGGTTCGACACTCTTACTTACTGAAAGGACTACGATAGATACCCTATACTTGTGGGTCATCAAGACTCTTTTCTCCATCCACGCCAAGGAGAGTCCCACCTGGACACAGGAGAGAGTCTTCTATCTTGTATCTTCACGGCCCATCTGTCCGGCCCACGTTACATAGTCCGGACGCCCAAGGACCCCTTAATCCAGGACTCCCTCACCAGCGCTATCGGTGATCTGGATCACGACAAAATAAGCACATGGAGAAAACGGCTCGGCAGCTCACCGGAGTCAGCAAGAAAATGTACCCAACCACCAACCGAACGGTCGACCTCGCCATCACCACCGGGGTGGCGCAGCCCTTCTTCGTGGCGGGCGGCTTGCCGCCGGCAGCCGGGTCTGCCGAGCGCTTGGCGGCTGGCTTCCTCGGCACTATGTCTTCTTTCCCATGTGGCCGGCTAGCTGGTGTCGGCGCGCGCGACCACCCGGCCCCGGTCGCGTCGCCATCTCCTCCCCTCGGCAGTGTTGTACCATCAGCGTGCGTCAAAATCCCCGGCGTCGCCCTCCAAACAATCTCCCAAGGGATCTGAATGGCAGAAACTTACCCGCATGGTGCACCTCGTCGACCTCGGCATCAGCCGTCTCCGAGCCCCCGGCGAGGGTCGCCGCCTCCTCCAAGCCGGCCTGCTGGGCGGCCACCACCTGCGTCGTTGCGCCATCATATGGATGCCGGATGGCATTTAGCAGCACCTCCCTTGTCGCATCGGGACGGAGAAGAAGATGAGATGCAGTGAAGTATAAAGACCAGGGACTCACCGCTGATGCCGGGTTCCCTTGGCTGTATGGAGGCTTCCCGAACTGACACTCCTCCTTCAGCCCGGCCTTCGAAATATCGTTGACCCAGCTGGCGACATGCGCCTGTGTCAGCCGCCGGGATGACATTCTGTTGGGGTCTTGGAGGCCGGTCATCCAGCCGATCATATGCGTCCAATGTTGCAGCGGCAGCATCCGGTGCGCGATGAAGGCAGTGATGAGATCCGTCCCAGTGAGTGTTGGGAAACATAGTATGCGATTTCAAAATTTTCCTACGATCACGCAAGATCTATCTAGGAGATGCATAGCAACGAGAGGGGGGAGTGTGTCCACGTACCCTCGTAGACCGAAAGCGGAAGCGTTAGGTCAACGCGGTTGATGTAGTCGAATGTCTTTGCGATCCAACCGATCAAGTACCGAACGTACAACACCTCTCAGTTCAGCACACGTTCAGCTCGATGACCTCCCTCAAACTCTTGATCCAGCAAAGTGTCGAGGGAGAGTTTCATCAGCACGACAGCATGGTGACGGTGAAGGTGATGTGATCCCCGCAGGGCTTTGCCTAAGCACTACGTGAATATGACAGGAGGAGTAAACTGTGGAGGGAGACGCCGCAGACGGCTTGGAACAATTGGTGTGTCTCCAAGGGGTGCCCTGCCCGCGTATATAAAGGAGGGAGAGGGAGGAGGCCGGACCAAGGGGCGCGCCAAGTGGGGGGTCCTACTAGGACTCCCAGTCCTAGTAGGATTCGCCCCCCCCCCCCTCTTATTCCTTCTCATGGAGGGGGGAAAGGGGGAAGGAGAGGGAGGAGGAGCAGGAAAGGGGGGCGCCGCCCCCTCCCGTAGTCCAATTCGGACTCCCATGGGGGGGCACCCCTTGTGGGCTGCCTCCTCTCTCCCCTATGGCCCATAGTGGCCCATTACTTTCCCCGGGGTGTTCCGGTAACCCCTCGGTACTCCAAAAAATACCCGAACCACTCCGAAACCATTCCGGTGTCCGAATACCATCGTCCAATATATCAATCTTTACCTCTCGACTATTTCGAGAATCCTCGTCATGTCCGTGATCTCATCCGGGACTCTGAACAATCTTCGGTCACCAAAACACCTAACTCATAATACAAATCGTCATCGAACGGTAAGCGCGCGGACCCTACGGGTTCGAGAACTATGTAGACATGACCGAGACACATCTCCGATCAATAACCAACAGTGGAACCTGGATGCTCATATTGGTTCCTACATATTCTACGAAGATCTTTATCGGTCAAACCGCAATGACAACATACGTCATTCCCTTTGTCATCGGTATGTTACTTGCCCGAGATTCGATCGTCGGTATCCTCATACCTAGTTCAATCTCGTTACCGGCAAGTCTCTTTACTCGTTCCGTAATGCATCATCCCACAACTAACTCATTAGTCACATTGCTTGCAAGGCTTATCGTGATGTGCATTACCGAGAGGGCCCAGAGATACCTCTCCGATACTCGGAGTGACAAATCCTAATCTCGATCTATGCCAACCCAATAAACACATTCGGAGACACCTGTAGAGCATCTTTATAATCACCCAGTTACGTTTTGGCGTTTGATAGCGCACAAGGTGTTCCTCCGGTATTCGGGAGTTGCATAATCTCATAGTCAAAGGAATATGTATAAGTTATGAAGAAAGCAATAGCAACAAAACTTAACGATCATAATGCTGAGCTAACGGAGGGGTCTTGTCCATCACATCATTCTTCTAATGATGTGATCCCGTTCATCAAATGACAACACATGTCTATGGTTAGGAAACTTAACCATCTTTGATTAACGAGCTAGTCAAGTAGAGGCATACTAGGGACACTATGTTTTGTCTATGTATTCAGACATGTATCAAGTTTCCGGTTAATACAATTCTAGCATGAATAATAAACATTTATCATGATATAAGGAAATATAAATAACAACTTTATTATTGCCTCTAGGGCATATTTCCTTCAGTCTCCCACTTGCACTGAGTCAATAATCTAGATTATATTGTTATGATTCTAACAACCATGGAGTCTTGGTGCTGATCATGTTTTGCTCATGGAAGAGGCTTAGTCAACGGGTCTGCAACATTCAGATCCGTATGTATTTTGCAAATCTCTATGTCTCCCTCCTTGACTTGATCATGGATGGAGTTGAAGCATCTCTTGATGTGTTTGGTTCTCTTGTGAAATTTGGATTCCTTTGCTAAGGCAATTGCTCCAGTTGTCACAAAAGATTTTCATTGGACCCGATGCACTAGGGATTACACCTAGATTGGATATGAACTCCTTCATTTGCTGCTTTCGAAGCAGCCATGTACTCCGCTTCACACGTAGATCCCGCCACGACGCTCTGCTTGGAACTGCACCAATTGACAGCTCCACCATTCAATATAAATACATATCCGGTTTGCGACTTTGAGTCATCCGGATCAGTGTCAAAGCTAGCATCGACGTAACCATTTACGACAAGCTCTTTGTCACCTCCATAAGCGAGAAACATATCCTTAGTCCTTTTCAGGTATTTAAGGATGTTCTTGACCGCTGTCCAGTGATCCACTCTTAGATTACTTTGGTACCTCTCTGCTAAACTGATAGCAAGGCATACATCAGGTCTGGTACACAGCATTGCATACATGATAGAACCTATGGCTGAGGCATAGGGAATGACTTTCATTTTCTCTCTATCTTCCGCAGTGGTCGGGCATTGAGTCTGACTCAAAGTCACACCTTGTAACACAGGCAAGAACCATTTCTTTGACTGATCCATTTTGAAATTCTTCAAAACTTTATCTAGGTATGTGCTTTGTGAAAGTCTAATTAAGCGTCTGGATCTATCTCTATAGATCTTGATGCCTAATATATAAGCAGCTTCACTGAGGTCTTTAATTGAAAAATTCTTATTCAAGTATCCTTTTATGCTATCCAAAAATTCTATATCATTTCCAATCAACAATATGTCATCCACATATAATATTAGAAATGCTACAGAGCTCCCACTCACTTTCTTGTAAATACAGGCTTCTCCAAAAGTTTGTATAAAACCATATGCTTTGATCACACTATCAAAGCGTATATTCCAACTCTGAGAGGCTTGCACCAGTCCATAAATGGATCGCTGGAGCTTGCACACTTTGTTAGCACCTTTAGGATCGACAAAACCATCTGATTGCATCATATACAACTCTTCTTTAAGAAATCCATTCAATCATAAAATGCGGCAATTGCTAACATGATTCGGACAGACTTAAGCATCGCTATGGGTGAGAAGGTCTCATCATAGTCAACTCCTTGAACTTGTCGAAAACCTTTCGCAACAAGTCAAGCTTTGTAGACAGTAATATTACCATCAGTGTTAGCCTTCTTCTTGAAGATCCATTTATTTTCTATGGCTTGCCGATCATCGGGCAAGTCAACCAAAGTCCATACTATGTTCTCATACATGGATCCCATCTCAGATTTCTTGGCCTCAAGCCATTTCGCGAAATCTGGGCTCATCATCGCTCCTCATAGTTCATAGGTTCGTCATGGTCTAGTAAAATGACTTCCAGAACAGGATTACCATACTGCTCTGGTGCGGAACATACTCTGGTTGACCTACGAGGTTTGGTAGTAACTTGATATGAAGTTTCATGATCATCATCATTAACTTCCTCATTGATTGGTGTAGGCATCACTGGAACTGATTTCTGTAATGTACTACTTTCCAATTCGAGAGAAGGTACAATTACCACATCAAGTTCTACTTTCCTCCCACTCACTTCTTTCGAGAGAAACTCCTTCTCTAGAAAGGATCCATTCTTAGCAACAAATGTCTTGCCTTCGGATCTGTGATAGAAGGTGTACCCAACAGTTTCTTTTGGGTATCCTATGAACATGCACTTCTCCGATTTGGGTTCGAGCTTATCAGGTTGAAGCTTTTTCACATAAGCATCGCAACCCCAAACTTTAAGAAACGACAGCTTAGGTTTCTTGCCAAACCACAGTTCATATGGTGTCGTCTCAACGGATTTAGATGGTGCCCTACTTAACGTGAATGCAGCCGTCTTAAAGCATAACCCCCAAACGATAGTGGTAAATCGGTAAGAGACATCATAGATCGCACCATATCTAATAAAGTATGGTTACGACGTTCAGACACACCATTACGCTGTGGTGATCCAGGTGGCGTGAGTTGCGAAACTATTCCACATTGTTTCAAATGAAGACCAAACTCGTAACTCAAATATTCGCCTCCGCGATCAGATCGTAGAAACTTTATTTTCTTGTTACGATGATTTTCCACTTCACTCTGAAATTCTTTGAACTTTTCAAAGGTTTCAGACTTGTGTTTCATTAAGTAGATATACCCATATCTTCTCAAATCATCTGTGAAGGTCAGAAAATAACGATACCCGCCACAAGCCTCAACACTCATCGGATCGCATACATCAGTATGTATTATTTCCAATAAGTCAGTGGCTCGCTCCATTGTTCCGGAGAACGGAGTCTTAGTCATCTTGCCCGTGAGGCATGGTTCGCAAGCATCAAGTGATTCATAATCAAGTGATTCCAAAAGCCCATCTGCATGGAGTTTCTTCATGCGCTTTACACCAATATGACCCAAACGGCAGTGCCACAAATAAGTTGCACTATCATTATTAACTTTGCATCTTTTGGCATCAATATTATGAATATGTGTATCACTACGATCGACATTCAACAAAAATAGACCACTCATCAAGGGTGCATGACCATTAAAGATATTACTCATATAAATAGAACAACCATTATTCTCTGATTTAAATGAATAACCGTCTCGCGTCAAACAAGATCCAGATATAATGTTCATGCTCAACGCTGGCACCAATTAACAATTATTCAGGTCTAAAACTAATCCTGAAGGTAGATGTAGAGGTAGCGTGCCGACGGCGATCACATCGACCTTGGAACCATTTCCGACGCGCATCCTCACCTTGTCCTTAGCCAATCTTCGTTTAATCCGTAGCCCTTGTTTCGAGTTGCAAATATGAGCAACAGAACCAGTATCAAATACCTAGGCGCTGCTATGAGCATTAGTAAGGTACACATCAATAACATGTATATCAAATATACCTATCACTTTGTCATCCTTCTTATCCGCCAAATACTTGGGGCAGTTCCGCTTCCAGTGACCAGTCCCTTTGCAGTAGAAGCACTCAGTTTCAGGCTTAGGTCCAGACTTGGGTTTCTTCCCAGGAGCAGAAACTTGCTTGCTATTCTTATTGAAGTTCCCCTTCTTCCCTTTGCCCTTTTTCTTGAAACTAGTGGTCTTGTTAACCATCAACACTTGATGCTCCTTCTTGATTTCTACCTCCGCAGCCTTAAGCATTGCGAAGAGCTCGGGAACTGTCTTTTCCATCCCTTGCATATTATAGTTCATCATGAAGCCTTTATAGCTTGGTGGCAGTGATTGAAGAACTCTGTCAATAACACTATCATCCGGAAGATTAACTCCCAGCTGAGTCAAGTGGTTATGGTACCCCAGACATTCTGAGTATGTGTTCACTGACAGAACTATTCTCCTCCATCTTGCAGCTATAGAACTTGTTGGAGACTTCATATCTCTCAACTCGGGCATTTGCTTGAAATATTAACTTCAACTCCTGGAACATCTCATATGCTCCATGACGTTCAAAATGTCTTTGAAGTCCCGATTCTAAGTTGTAAAGCATGGCACACTGAACTATCGAGTAGTCATCAGATTTAGCTTGCCAGACATTCATAATGTCCGGAGTTGCTCCTGCAGCAGGCCTTGCACCTAGCGGTTCTTCAAGGATGTAATTCTTCTGTGCAGCAATGAGGATAAACCTCAAGTTACGGACACAGTCCGTGTAGTTGCTACCATCATCTTTCAACTTAGCTTTCTCTAGGAACGCATTAAAATTCAAGGGAACGGTAGCACGGGCCATTGATCTACAACAACATAGATATGAAAAAACTATCAGGACTAAGTTCATGATAAATTTAAGTTCAATTAATCATATTACTAAAGAACTCCCACTTAGATAGACATCCCTCGAGTCATCTAAATGATCACGTGATCCATATCAACTAAACCATGTCCGATCATCACGTGAGATGGAGTAGTTTTCAATGGTGAACATCTCTATGTTGATCATATCTACTATATGATTCCCGTTTGACCTTTCGGTCTCAGTGTTCCGAGGCCATGTCTGTACATGCTAGGCTCGTCAAGTTTAACCTGAGTATTCTGCACTTGCAAAACTGTCTTACACACGTTGTATGTGAATGTAGAGCTTATCACACCCGATCATCACATGATGTCTCGGCACGACGAACTATAGCAATGGTGCATACTCAGGGAGAACACTTATACCTTGAACTTTAGTGAGAGATCATCTTATAATGCTACCGTCGTACTAAGCAAAATAAGATGCATAAAAGATAAACATCACATGCAATCAAAATATGTGACACGATATGGCCATCATCATCTTGTGCCTTTGATCTCCATCTCCAAAGCACCGTCATGATCTCCATCGTCACCGGCATGACACCTTGATCTCCATCGTAGCGTCGTTGCCGTCTCGCCAACTATTGCTTCTACAACTATCGCTACCGCATAGTGATAAAGTAAAGCAATTACATGGCGATTGCATTTCATACAAAAAAGCGACAACCATAAGGCTCCTGCCAGTTGCCGATAACTTCTACAAAACATGATCATCTCATACAATAACGTATATCACATAATGTCTTGACCATATCACATCACAACATGTCCTGCAAAAACAAGTTAGACGTCCTCTACTTTGTTGTTGCAAGTTTTACGTGGCTGCTACGGGCTTCTAGTAAGAACCGTTCTTACCTACGCATCAAAACCACAACGATTTTCGTCAAGTGTGTTGTTTTAACCTTCAACAAGGATCGGCTGAGGGAGTCCTGGACTAAGGGGTCCTTGGGCGTCCGGCCTGTTATCCATGGGCCGGACTGATGGGCTGTGAAGACATGAAGGCCGAAGACTATACCAGTGTCCGGAGAAAAAAGGACTCTCCTTGGCGTGGAAGGCAAGCTTGGCGACCGACTATGAAGATTGCTTCTTATGTAACCGACTCTATGTAACCCAAGATCCTCCCGGTGTCTATATAAACCGGAGGAGTTAGTCCGGAAAGGATACACACATTACCATAGTCATACAGGCTAGACTTTTAGGGTTTAGCCATTACGATCTCGTGGTAGATCAACTCTTGTAATACTCATATTCATCAAGATCAATCAAGCAGGAAGTAGGGTATTACCTCCATAGAGAGGGCCCGAACCTGGGTAAACATCCTGTCCCCTGTCTCCTGTTACCATCGACCTTAGACGCACAGCTCGGGCCCCCCTACCTGAGATCCGCCAGTTTTGACACCGATATTGGTGCTTTCATTGAGAGTTCCACTGTGCCGTCGACGAAAGGTTTGATGGCCCCTTCAATCGTCGATAGTGACACTGTCCAAGGATAAACCTTCCTCCCCGGACAGATTTTTGTGTTCGGCGGCTTCGTACTGTGGGCCAACTCGCTTGGCCATCTGGAGCAGATCGGTAGCTATGCCCCTGGTCACCAGGTCAGATTTGGAAACTTGAACTACATAGCGGATATCCGTGGAGACTTGATCTTCAATGGATTCGGGACCGCGGCGATCGCCTCCCCTCGCTCCGATGAACATGACTTAAATCTGTCATCGGACCAGTTCCAGGAGATGGTTCCCGTAACCACTATGGCCTTAGATCCGGAGCAAATTGCACCATCCGAAGCCACAGAGTCGACGGCATTGGAGCTGCACACAGACTCGACACCAAGGAATATCTGCGTCAACGGAATTCTGGACTCGTTTCCGGCTATAAACTCCGAACCACATGCGCCTGTAGATACCGAGCTGGATCGGTCATCGATCTTCGAGTTCAGCGCCGCAGACGTCTTCCAACACTCGCCCTTGGGCGATGTGCTAAATTCATTAAAAAACCTGTCCCTGACGGGGGACTCACAGCCGAACTATGTTCGGTTCGAACTAGAGGCTGATGATGGGGAATTTTGCTTCCCACCCGCCACCCACTTCATAGCCACTGTCGAAGACTTAAACGACGAGCTTGATTATGGCTCCGAAGACATCACGGTATGGATGACCATGCCGACAAGGAGCAAGGCCAAGACCCGCCATTCACTGGACGTTGGACGGCCACCTCTTCATACGACGTGTACATGGTTGATACACCTAAAGGATCTGGCGGCAATGACAAAGAAGAACCGCATGTGAATAAACCCTCTGAGACGCAGTCCAGGCACCGACGCCCTAAACGCCGCTCTAAGTCACGTCGCTCAAAGGACAACAACACTGGCACCGGGGAAAATAGTACTCCTAACGACGCCGAAAACAATGAAGACCCTGTTGGAGTAACATCCGAACAAGAGGAACAAGACAGCGAGCAAGTTAACCCTGATAAACAGGCCATGCTCAGTGACCCGGAGGACGATAGTTATCGTCCACCCTCCGAGGAAGAGGAGAGCCTCGGCAACGAGGACTTCATCATGCCTGAGGCACCCCTCGAGTAGGAGCTCTTCAAGCGCCAGCTAATAGCCACTACAAGAAGCCTGAAGAAGAAGCAACAGCAGCTCCAAGCTGATCAGGACCTGCTCATTGACAGGTGGACTGATGTCCTAGCAACCGAAGAATACGGCCTCGAGCGCCCAGCCAAGAGCTACCCAAAACGCAGACTGCCACCTCAGTTCGACGAGGAGGCACCGGAGCCCATACCTCCCTCGCGCAATACGGAGCGACCACCACGCGGACGGGACAGTGCAGCAGACCGACCGACCCGCGGTCGGGATAAAGCCGCAACTCAGGTCGAACACCAGCCCGCTCCAACATGCAAAAGCAGAGACAAAACAGCTTGGGGTTATACATATGACCTCCGGCAGGACTTGGACAGAAGAGCAGGACTCACCAGATCAATTTACAGATCGCAAGGACGTTTTTCGACTCGCGACGATGGCTACCTATTCGGACGTGACAAACCCAGTCACGCCCGGGCCGATAACCGCAGGCGGACTCCATCGCAGGTGCGCCGCGACGCGGCCCAATATAGAGGCGCCGCACACCCTCTTTGCTTCACAGATGAAGTAATGGATCATGAATTCCTCGAGGGGTTCAAGCCCGTCAATATTGAATCATACGACGGAACAACCGACCCCGCAGTATGGATCGAGTACTTTATTCCCCACATCCACATGGCCCGTGGAGACGACCTCCACGCCATAAAATACCTCCCACTAAAACTCAAACGGCCAGCTCGACACTGGCTAAATAGCCTGCCTGAAAATTCCGTCGGCAGCTGGGAGGACTTGGAAGAAGCCTTCCTCGACAACTTCCAAGGTACATATGTCCGGCCGCCTGATGCCGATGACTTAAGCCACATAGTTCAACAACCTGGAGAATCAGCCAGAAAATTCTGGACTAGGTTCCTAACCAAAAAGAACCAGATCGTTGACTGTCCGGATGGCGAAGCCCTAGCAGCCTTTAAACACAGCATCCGTGACGAATGGCTAGCACGCCACCTCGGCCAAGAAAAGCCGAAGTCCATGGCAGCCCTTACGGCACTCATGACCCGCTTTTGCGCGGGTGAGGACAGCTGGCTGGCTCGTAGCAAAAACACAGCCAGCGAGGCAGGCCCCTCCGAGGCCAAGAACAGCACCGGCAAGCTCCGGCGTAATAGGCACAAACGCTGAAGCAATGGCGATAACACGGATGACACCACAATTAACGCCGGATTCAGCGGCTCCAAGTCCTGCCAACGGAAAAAGCCCTACAAAAGGAATAGTGAGGGACCATCCAGCCTAGACCGCATACTCGATCGTCCATGCCAGATACATGGCACCCCAGATAAACAAGCCAATCACACCAACAGAGATTGTTGGGTTTTCAAATAGGTTGGCAAGTTAAATGCCGAAAACAAAGAAAAGGGGTCACAAAGTGAGGACGAGGACGAAGAGCCCCGGCAGCCGAACACTGGGGGGCAGAAGAATATTCCCCCTCAAGTCAAAACGGTGAACATGATATACGCTACACACATCCCCAAAAGGGAGCGCAAGCGAGCACTCGGGGACGTCTACGCGGTAGAGCCAGTCGCCCCAAAATTCAATCTGTGGTCGTCATTTCCGATCACCTTCGATCGTCGAGATCACCCAACTAGTATCCGCCATGGCGATTCGGCCGCACTAGTCCTCGACCCAATTATCAGCGGATTTCACCTAACACGGGTCCTGATGGATGGTGGTAGCAGCCTCAACTTGCTCTATCAAGACACAGTACGGAAGATGGGCATTAATCCCTCACGAATCAAACCCACAAAGACTACCTTTAAAGGAGTCATACCGGGCGTAGAGGCCCGCTGTACGGGCTCAATCACGCTGGAGGTGGTCTTCGGTTCTCCGGACAACTTCCTAAGCGAAGAGTTAATCTTCGATATCGTCCCCTTCCGCAGCGGCTACCACGCACTGCTCGGATGAACCGCGTTTGCTAGATTCAACCCGGTGCCACACTATGCTTATCTCAAGCTTAAGATGCCCGGTCCATGCGGCGTCATAACAGTCAACGGAAACACAGAATGCTCCCTCCGGACAGAGGAGCACACCGCCGCCCTAGCAGCAGAGGTACAAAGCGGCCTTCTCAAGAAACACCATAGTCTGGCTGCCGAGCCCCTGGACATCATTAAGAGGGTCCGGACTACACTGCAACAGGACAGCGCGGCTCGTCAAGAGCTCGATTAGCAATTCGACCTCCGTCCCAATCCCGATGAGGAGGTGGCATTCGTACCACGCGTACATAATTACGCACTCAAAATTCCATGGGCATTGACGGAGGCACAAGCTAGCCCGGGATCTACAGTTCGGCTAGACCGATCCCGGACACACATACAACTTTACTATCTCCTTTTCCCTTTTTTCAGGTTTCTCTTATGCGGGCCTCCTTCGACGGCCTGATTAATGGTCCTATCAAAGGATAAATACACCGGATTGACACGGAGCACAGGCGTACAGGGGAAGCCCTAGAGGCCAGTTCAACGATTACTCTATCCGTTTTCAGGACCCACACGCAGCTCACCTTTGGTTGTGGCATGTCCAATAGCCGGTTGCTTATTGCACTATTTTGTATCAATGTGCTTTGACGCATTAATCCAACTATAACGGAAACAGTTCATGGTCCAAGTTCAAGGGCCCCAGATACTATCTATGTTCTCCTTCTGTTTTCTTTTAAATTACCTATTTCCTAGCACCCGTACACTCTGGTACGTTTCATATTTGCCAGGGGCTCCTCATCGCCCCATAACACGGCAACAAAGTCCAAACACTTCTTATAGAGAAGTCTGGCACCCCGAATTTAGCATTATATGCATCGGCTCCGAATCATGTCTTTGGTCAATGGTTGGGTTGCCCGGCTCCTGTGCTTGCTACCCTATGTTCCGCTACATCGGCTAGGGTAGTAAAGGGAGAACTACTGCGATTGTGCCCTGGTCTAAACTGGATGAGCACCTCAGTACAGAAAGCTGGAAACTGACTATCATGATGCGGCGAGAGCCGGTCAGCTGTTCGAGGGTTACAAATCGATAGAGATTTTTTCCGCATTATGTGAAGGATCGGTACTTCCCGATCAGACGCTGACAGCACCCTGGTTCATATACCTGGGGCTACACCCATGTTTTATTATAAAACTCCTATGGCTAAGTGAGGGCGTTTAAGCCACATAGTCTGATTGCCTGGTTCGTTGCGCTAAACAACTCCTTCAAGGACCATATAATTGGATCAAGATTGTTTAGATTTCATCCCGAGCACCTCCGTACTACCTACGTGAGGGCAGAAGCCGACGACTGGCCAACCCTCAAATTTCCATACACCACGGCCGCACAGGAGGAAACAATCAAAACATAACAAATATTATATTACAAACCGACTTTGTTTCAATAATACAAAGCAAAGACAACACGAATGTATTCATTCAAAAATGATGTCCTGCCTGCACTGCGCTGCCGCAAGTCGAGAGCCTTCTAGGACATCCGCAAAATACCGCTCGGGTGTGTGGTGCTCCTTGCCCTCTGGCGGCCCTCGGGCCACTTCAACGACGTTCATCTTCGCCGACCACATCTTGCAACGGGCGAAGGCCATGCGGGCACCTTCAACGCAGACTGATCGCTTGACGGTGTCCAGCCGCGGACAGGCTTCTACCAGCCGCTTCACGAGTCCGAAGTAGCTGCCGGGCATAGCTTCGGCTAGCCATAGCCGGATTATCAAATCCTTCATGGCTAGTTCGGCCACCCTATGCAGCTCCACCAACTGTTTCAGCTGGTAGGTAAAACGCACCAGATGCTCTGGCACAGTGTACTGTGACCAGAACAGCTTCTCCGTCGAACTCCCTTCCCGGGCTCGAAAGAACTCCGCAGCATCGGACACGCTGCGTGGTAGATCCGCAAACGCCCCTGGGAAACTCCGAACGCGGGTTAGTAAAAGGTACTTCCTCTCCGCATACTTGCTTTGCATGTTAAATGCCTTACCCGCTGCGATCTTCTTGGCCTCCTGGATCTCCTGGAGAGCGTCCCGGGCCTCATTCTGTGCGGCCTCCGCACCCTGGCGAACCTTGGCAAGTTTGGTCTCTCGGACCGACGCCTCGCGCTCCAAGGCTTCGCACCTCTTCACCGCGTCCTGGAGCTCCTGCTGGACCTCCTTGACCCGGGCCTTGAGCTTTTTACGGGCGGCTTGCTGCTGGACAGCCTTCCCCTCGGCTTCACCTAGGGCCTTTTTCAGGGCCTCGACCTCAGTCGCGGCTCCTGCACATATTATGACACTACGGTCAATATACAGAGCGTACTCTTTCCGAACACATAGCAAGTCGTCACTCACCTTGCTTCTCCTGGAGCCGAATCTTAACCTCGTCAAGCTCGTTCTTGGCCCGCTCCAGCCTCTGCTTCAGTTCAGAGAGTTCGGCAGTATGTGAGGTTGCGGCCAACAGCGACGCCTGCTTATTCACACATATTAAGTTAGTCTCCTATAACAAAGGATTGATCCTCTGTCCGGTTCTTCTCGCCGAACACCGGACAGTGTCTCAGGGGCTACTGTCTACTTGGGGTTTTTCTCTTTCTTACCTCGAAACCTGTCAGCAGGTTGCTACAGGCTTCATTCAGTCCACTCTTGGCGGACTGAACCTTCTCGATCACCACACCCATAAGGACATGGTGCTCGTCTAGAACGGAGGCGCCTCGTAGCGCCTCCATCAGGTTATCCGGCGCCCCTGGATAGACAGGGGCCACCGGTGGAATCGTCACACCCCCCTCCTTCAAAGGGGTCTGCTTGCCCGACTCCGGAGCTATATGGGTCTCCAGAATCGTATTCGGCTGAGGGCCGAATTGAATACGGCCCTCTTCGCCAGCCTCCATGGGGATCTGCTCCCCATGTGTCCGGCAGTGGAGGCCTCGCCTTGTGGTGCCTCCCGGACAGCGTCCTGGGTTCCTCCCCGGCTCGGAGCGGTCCTCCGGGACAACACTTTGGTGTCGTCCCTGGCCCCGGGGGAATAAGCGGGGGGCGGCGACATGTTCGCCATCTCCGACGGATC
Organism: Aegilops tauschii subsp. strangulata; assembly: GCF_002575655.3. Lineage (NCBI taxonomy): Eukaryota > Viridiplantae > Streptophyta > Magnoliopsida > Poales > Poaceae > Aegilops > Aegilops tauschii. Next base: position 91,350,473 of record NC_053038.3, read on the forward strand.
CAACGAACCTCCAGATGAGGATCGCTAGATGAGGTCGCGGGCCGGACTGCAATAGTACAGTTAACTATATCAAGATAATGAAGAGAAAGGGACGAATGTGCGCATATGTGAGCCATGTCACTTACGATGTGGCCTGGGGCTTAGTGCGGGGACGTTGTTCCGGACTGCTGTCAACGTCACACGCGGTGTTGACCGCTGGGACGCCCTTCCCCTTCTTGGGCGTCTCCGCCTCCAGATGCAAGGAAACCGCCCTCTTCTTCTTTCTCTCCTCAGGGGGCGGGTTGTTCTCCTCCTCCTCCTCCTCTTCCTCGTCATTGTCCTCAGGGACAGAGGAATGAGCTTCGTCGTCTTCGAACGCCACATCCGAAGTGCCCTTGCGACGGGGGCCACTCCTGGCCCCCTTGGCCTTCTTCTTCGGCGCCTTATAGGGCGCCGACACCAGCATCTTCGCCAGATGCGGGATGACCAGTTCTTCGGGCAACGGAGCCGGACACTGGATCCGTTTCGCCCTCTCCATTCAGTCCTGAAAAAGCAATAATAAAAGCTCAGGCATCATCCTTGAAACAAACAAGTAGGGAATACATTAAAAATGACATACCTCGCTGGCGAGGTGCTTAGCGTCGTGCCCGCGATCTGAATCTACGGCCGGCGGTTTCTCGTTGCCCTTAAAGAGCAACTTCCAGGCACCTTCGTGAGTAGTCTCGAAGAGCCTTACCAAGGTCTGGTGCTTCTTCGAATTAAAATCCCACATAGGGCGGCTTCGGCGCTGGCACGGAAGAATCTGGCGAACTAGCATCACCTGGATTACGTCAACAAGCTTGACATTCTTGGTCACCATGTTTTGAGCGCTCGTCTGCAACGCTATCAACTCGTCAGGTGAACACCAGTCCGGACTCTTCTCGACCCAGGAGGTGAGTCGCATGGGAGCACCGGAGCGGAATTCGGCAGCTGCGGCCCAGGTGGTGCCGCGAGGTTCTGTGATGTAGAGCCACTGCTTCTGCCACTCCTTTACTGTGTCCACAAAAGTGCCTTTGGGCCAGGAGACGTTGGAAAGCTTACTCACCATGGCTCCTCCGCACTCCACATGCTGGTCGTCCACCACCTTCGGCTTCACGTTGAAGACTTTGAGCGATAGCCTGAAGTGGGGTTGGATGCGGAGGAAGGCCTCACACACGACGATAAACGCCGAGATGTGGAGGAAGGAATTCAGGGACAGATCATGGAAATCTATCATGTAATAATACATCAGCCCGCGGACGAAAGGGTGGAGTGAAAACCCTAGCCCGTGGAAGAAATGGGGGATGAATATTACCCGCTCGGCGGGCTTCGGCATGGGGACGACTTGTCCCTCGGTCGGCAGACGATGGGCGATCTCCTTCGCCAAATATCCGGCCGCCCGAAGCTCAGTAATGTCCTCCTCCTTGACGGAGGAGACCATCCACTTGCCCTGACCTCCGGATCCGGACATGGTTGAGTACTAGCTTGAGTGGAAAGGAGATGAGAACTTGGGCGCTAGAGCTCGAGATTGGAAGGGCGGAGACAGAGAGGGCGTGAGAAAGGAAGAGGGAATCCTTATCCCCTTATAAAGGCAGCGAATATTGAACGCCTCCTCTCTCGCCTTAAGATTCGCCTATTCCCAAGGGCTGTATAAGCGGCACGGTTGGGTTACCCATGCCCGCATTGATGAGAATCCCGCAATAAGGGGACACGATCTCTGCTTCGACAAGACGTACCAATGGCAACCGTGTCTCAAAACATGGAGCGGCAGACGAAAAACGGTTTGAAATTATGACCGGACAGACGTGATGTCATGTTGTGAAAAGCTGTCAGCAGATTAGACTCGTGCATGTATTATATCCTATCCACGGTCGTGTGTGGTATGCGTTACAGGTCCGGATACTATCGTTGCGTCCGAAGACTATCTTGGAGTTCGGAAAAAGGGGAACCCGCCTTGCAATGCCGAAGACAATCTGCGCGCCGGACTCCTCGTCATTGAAGCCAGGTTCAGGGGCTACTGAGGGAGTCCTAGACTAAGGGGTCCTCGGGCGTCCGGCCTGTTATCCATGGGCCGGACTGATGGGCTGTGAAGACATGAAGGCCGAAGACTGTACCCGTGTCCGGATTGGACTCTCCTTGGTGTGGAAGGCAAGCTTGGCGACCGACTATGAAGATTCCTTCTTATGTAACCAACTCTATGTAACCCTAGATCCTCCCGGTGTCTATATAAACTGGAGGAGTTAGTCCAGAGAGGATACACACATTACCATAGTCATACAGGCTAGACTTTTAGGGTTTAGCCATTACGATCTCGTGGTAGATCAACTCTTGTAATACTCATATTCATCAAGATCAATCAAGCAGGAAGTAGGGTATTACCTCCATAGAGAGGGCCCGAACCTGGGTAAACATCGTGTCCCCCGTATCCTGTTACCATCGACCTTAGACGCACAGTTCGGGACCCCCTACCCGAGATCCGCCAGTTTTGACACCGACACCGGCCGTAGTAAAATTCGATTCAACTAAAGTTGGAGAAACAGACACCCGCCAGCCACCTTTAAGCAAAACAAGTTGCATGTCTATCGGTGGAACCGGTCTCATGAACGTGGTCGTGTAAGGTTGGTCCGGGCCGCTTCAGCCAACAATACCGCCAAATCAAAATAAGACGTTGGTGGTAAGCAGTATGACTATGATCGCCCACAACTCTTTGTGTTGTACTCGTGCATATGATCTACGCATAGACCTGGCTCAGATGCCGTTGTTGGGAAACATAGTATGCAATTTCAAAAATTTCCTACGATCATGCTAGATCTATCTAGGAGATGCATAGCAACGAGAGGGGGAGAGTGTGTCCACGTACCCTCGTAGACCAAAAGCGGAAGCGTTAGATTAACGCGGTTGATGTAGTCAAACGTCTTCGCGATCCAACCGAACGTACGGCACCTCCGAGTTCAGCACACGTTCAGCTCGATGACGTCCCTCGAACTCTTGGTCCAGCAAAGTGTCGAGGGAGAGTTTCGTCAGCACGATGGCATGGTGACGGTGATGGTGATGTGATCCGCGCAGGGCTTCGCCTAAGCACTACGTGAATATGACCGGAGGAGTAAACTGTGGAGGGAGACGCCGCACACGGCTTCGAACAATTGGTGTGTCTCCAAGGGGTGCCCTACCCACGTATATAAAGGAGGGAGAGGGAGGAGGCCGGCCCTAGGGGGCGCGCCAAGTGGGGGGAGTCCTAATAGGATTCGGGCCCCCTCTTATTCCTTCTCATGGAGGGGGAAAAGGGGGAAGGAGAGGGAGGAGGAGAAGGAAAGGGGGGCGCCGCCCCCTCCCGTAGTCCAATTCGGACTCCCATGGGGGGGATGCGCGGCCACCCCTTGTGGGCTGCCTCCTCTCTCCCCTATGGCCCATAGTGGCCCATTACTTTCCCCGGGGGGTTCCAGTAACCCCTCAGTACTCCGAAAAATACCCGAACCACTCCGAAACCATTCTGGTGTCCGAATACCATCGTCCAATATATCAATCTTTACCTCTCGACTATTACGAGACTCCTCGTCATGTCCGTGATCTCATCCGGGACTCCGAACAATCTTAGGTCACCAAAACACATAACTCATAATACAAATAGTCATCCAACGTTAAGCGTGAGGACCCTACGGGTTCGAGAACTATGTAGACATGACCGAGACGCATCTCCGATCAATAACCAACAGTGGAACCTAGATGCTCATATTGGTTCCTACATATTCTACGAAGATCTTTATCGGTGAAACCGCAATGACAACATACGTCAGTCCCTTTGTCATCGGTATGTTACATGCCCGAGATTCGATCGTCGGTATCCTCATACCTAGTTCGATCTCGTTACCGGCAAGTCTCTTTACTCGTTCCATAATGCATCATCCCGCAACTAACTCATTAGTCACATTGATTGCAAGGCTTATCATGATGTGCATTACCGAGAGGGCCCAGAGATACCTCTCCGATACTCGGAGTGACAAATCCTAATCTCGATCTATGCCAACCAACCAAACATGTTCGGAGACACCTATAGAGCATCTTTATAATCACCCAGTTACGTTGTGACGTTTGATAGCACACAAGGTGTTCCTCCGGTATTCGTGAGTTGCATAATCTCATAGTCAAAGGAATATGTATAAGTCATGAAGAAAGCAATAGCAATAAAACTTAATGATCATAATGCTAAGCTAACAGAGGGATCTTGTCCATCACATCATTCTTCGAATGATGTGATCCTGTTCATCAAATGACAACACATGTCTATGGTTAGGAAACTTAACCATCTTTGATTAACGAGCTAGTCAAGGAGAGACATACTAGGGACACTATGTTTTGTCTATGTATTCACACATGTATCAAGTTTCCGGTTAATACAATTCTGGCATGAATAATAAACATTTATCATGATATAAGGAAATATAAATAACAACTTTATTATTGCCTCTAGGGCATATTTCCTTCAGTGAGCCCCTCCCACGTCGCCATCTCCACCACCCTGTTGCTCAGATTGAGCACCTCCTATGCCGAGTCCTTGGGGCAGTAGGACCAGTTGGTCTTGGCGTGCGGCGTCACGTCGACGAAGGGTGGCAGCTTGATGCGGTCCGCGCCAAGGTTGCGGGCGTAGAAGAAGGAATTCTGCCATTTCTTGGCAGATTCCTCCAACGGCATCTTGCGGCACCCCCCATGCGTCTGCAAAGAGATGACGGTGGCCCCACATGCGGATATGACGCGGGCCTCTGGCCCCTGCTGCTTCAATAAGAAGAACCGGACCCATAGATCGACGGTGGGCTTCATGCCCAGGTGGTGCGGCTGCAGCCCCAAGAACTCCAAGAACGCGCGAAAGAAGTCGCTCGCGGGGAGACCGAAGCCACGCTTGAAGTGGGTGAAGAAGACCACGCGCTCGATCCCCTCCGACTGCGGCACCAGCTCGCCGTCCGGCAGACGCACGGCCACCTCCGTCTCCGGAGGCAGCCGTCGTGTGTCACGCAGATTCTGGATATCCCCAGCAGTGATGGTGGATCCCATCCACGAGCCTTTAGGCAGCACCATCGGCGGTGCGGGGCGCGTGGGCAAAGACAGAAGGAAGAAGCGGCGGCGGAGAGCCGCGGAGCGGCCGCTGAGTGCTGTGGAACAGCGGCGGCATTTCGCTCAAGAGCGGAAGGGCGTCGCGGCGTGCGTCGGTCGCAGAAGCAAGAGCAGAGAGGAAGAAGGAAATAGGGGGCACGCGCGTGAATGATTTCTGCCGCCCCCTCCCCCCCAATTTATAAGCCACGGACATGGGGAAGTGGGATCGTTTGCGCCCGCCCCTCCCACTTCCCCGCATTAAGTGCGCACGATCCACGCGCACATTAACTGCCTCGAGAAGGGCAACCGCCCATGGACACCACAATAATTCCGCACGCATGGGCCGAGGGCACAAAGTGGCGGGCCCCAGCCCGCTGTCATGTCCCGTCGCGTGTGTGGCCTGTCAGGGCCTCTTCAGTTTCCAAGCGCCATGTGGTGCCCGCGCCAAACCCAAGAGATCGCGTCCCTTCCCCTTCAAGTTTCGACGGACTCTTTGGTTTCCGCCCGTGCCGGGATGACGCGATCCGACTTCCGGAAGCCGGCACACAGTGGGTGCTGCCAGACCCGGCGGTCGCAAGCTTCATCAACATCTGCCACCACATCAAGGGGCGAAACTGCGAAGGCCCCCCTACTTGCAGCCGACGAGCCTTCACAGCTTCAGGGACTACTATCGGGTGGATGAATCTCGGGTAGGCAAGGGAACCCGGATCCTTTTCAAAAACATCGGGGCTGACATCGCCCCTCAATCCGGCTCGCACTTGGCCGGGTTCCGCAACCCGGTCGAAACCGCAACACGGCCAGGCCCTCTAGGGCATGTCGGCCGAACTCGACAAACCAAGACTTCTCCAACCAGCCAGCGCCCTCATGGCGTCTTCCTCAACCCGGCCTCGGGTCAGCTCCCGTCCCATCCAAGGCGTACGACAGAACAAGTCCCCGTATAAGAGATGAGCGTGGACACAGTGGTCCACCAACCCCGCTGACCGACAGGAGCGTGGCTACAGTATCCCACCTACTCCGCTGACCAGGGCCGGCGTGGCAACAGTGCCCCCCTCGTCCTGCTGACATAAGCCGATGGCGACCAGGCGGAGCACCACTATAGCCGAGCCGGCCCATCCACTCCGTGATGCACGAAAAGACGAAGAACAATGCCCCCTGGCGCGTGGGGCCCGCGCCCGGAGAACCTGACAATCCTGGTACCTGGCGGGTCCCAGCACCGGCTTCCCAGGCGCTGACATCTCGGCCCCATGGCCTTGTAACTTTACCTTTGTAGCCCTGGGGTTTGACCTATAAAAACCTCCCATGAGCCCCCCATGTACACAGGCAGACGCACAATCGATCCACCCACGTCACACACACACTCACGGAGAAGGAGCAGCCTAAGCCTTGGTCTGCCTTCCTTTCTCCCCCAAACAGCTCTAGGAGCAACTCTGTACTACTCCGCATATATACCACTCTCGGCAGGACTAGGGGTGTTATCTCTTCGGAGAGCCCCGAACCTGGGTATGTCTTGCATCTCACGCTCGCTCATGTCGACCTCGCCTCTGGAGCCCACCGGTGCCCTCGAGCCTGTCCCTCTCTTTAGCCATCCTTTGGCATCTGCCGTGTGCCCACCACGACACTGGAATTTCAGTTCAATTTCATTTTTTTGGTTTGGTTTTTGGTTCGGTTTTGCACACCCTGACCGGTGACGGGCCGAGTTGACACTATTTCTACGGGCCTTAACTACAAATGGGTCATTTGCTAGCAGGCCGTTAATGAGCCAACCCGCTAACTTTGACTTGGCCGACCTTTTTAACCTAAATGGACCACTGTTGGGCTGTGCCACATGTCGACGTATTATAGGCGCGTCTCGTCCATTGGATGAATGGCATCTGTTGCAAAGCCGAGCTGACACGTGGATCCTCTAGCAAATGAGAAATTTACATGGAAAATCGCCATTGATCCTGGCTGTTAATGGGTTATTGGATCCAAAACCGGACCCAATAGCTTAATGGTGAACCGTTACGGTGGAAGCCACGTGTCAGTTGCCCTTGATGAAAACACTTCCATGACGCGGTATTTTATCGTCAAGGAAGTGGACACTTTCTTGATGATAATTTCAGTATTGTCATGAAACACTTCTACGACATCATATGTATGACTATCTTGATTCTGTAATAAAATCGTCACGGACGTACATGCATGATAGAAAACGTGACCTACTGTGACAAACACGTATCATCACAGAAGTGTTTTTTGTAGTGTTGTAAACTGTGGAGAGGCCGTGCTTTTGGTCTTCCGTTCGAGGGACTGTTCGTGGACAGTTCGAGGGATCATTCACCTACGGTTCGAGCGACTTCAAGTACGATCTACACCGACTCTTCTTCGGCTGCAACTCAGAGTTGGTACGATCCGATCCAAACCCCATCTTCATAGTGTTCTTGTTTGATCATAGGGCGATTTCTTTTGTTTGCTACTATGTTTTCCAACACATACATCATCTCAAACATTAGCATTTATGTTGCCTTCATATGCTCCGTGATTTACCTCTCCTAACACGCCCACATATGAAAACGTGGCACTTCGTATTTTTGTTTTCTCACCTAAATATGTTTCCAGCAAACCAAATGACATGCCATTGATCTTGCTCGGCATCGTGATTCGAGTGATTATAACCAGTTTCACCATTTTCCAGTTTACACCATTATGAAGGTGCAGATAATTAGGGTAATGTTGTCCATAAGATTTCTCGTGCTTCAAATTTTGTGTTGATCGAAGCGGGGTGTGGAGTCCATCTTTCATGCAATCGTCTACAATGATGCATGAGTGGGTTGAATTGAAAAATCAAATAGATTTTCTCAAGAAAGGACAACTAATGATGATGAACTGTGAAGCAATGGTGATGGGAAGCCACTGAGTTCTGCACTAGCTGAACGGTTCGCTGAGACTATAGTTGTCACTCTCAGAAATTTCATTAACCTTTATCATGTCATGCAATCATTGTCACGTGTAACAACGCACATACAATTGGTGAGTAAAATAAAATGAATGAATAAAGAGCTGCTTTTCGGGCACCCCTATGTCTTGCTGATAGCGAGGAAGAGGGAAACCTCGCATCGGGGACGCGCCAGATGGGCCGGCCTAGCCGCGCGGGAGGCCACGACCTCATATTTTTTTTCATGTTTTTTATTTATTTATTCTTTCTTTTCTTGCGTTCGTTTATACTTCCAAATATTATAAATAAATATATTACAAAAAAGATACATAAAACATTTGAAAAAAATGTTAACCAAGCATTTGAATTTTTTTGAATGTGTATAAAGAAAATGTTTCACATGTGTACGAAAAATGTATAACAATATACACAAAGTGTGTGGAAAAAGTTGACAGTGTATTTAAAAATGTTAATCAAGCATTAGAAAAAAATGAAAAAGTATTTAAGAAAATGTCAATCAAGCATTTTAAAAATATTAAATGTGTATAAATTTTTTTGACCATGTATTATAAAAAAATCTTGTATTGTATTAAACAAAGGTTAAACAAGTATTTAAGAAAATGTTAATCAAGCATTTGAAAAATGTTAAATGTATTTTAAAAAAATTGAACATGTATTCAATATATGCTAGGAAAAAAATGTCAATCAAGCATTTGAAAAATGCTAAATGTGTATAGAAAAATTGTTGACCATGTGTTAGAAAAATGTTAATCTTGTATTTGAAAAATATTAATCAAGCATTTGAAAATGTTTAAAAGCGTTTATAGAAAAACTGTCGACCATGTTTTAGAAAAATGTTAATCTTGTATTCGAAATATGTTAATCAAGCATTTGGAAAGTGTTTAAAAGTGAGTATAGATAAAATGTTGACCATACATTCATAAATGTTAATACTGTATTAAAAAACATTATTATTGTATTTATAAATTATTAATCAAGCATTTGAAAATTGTTGAAAATGTTTATAAAAAAGTTGACCATTTATTAAAAAATATTAATATTTTATTTAAAAATGTTAATCAAGCATTCGAAAAATGTATAAACAATTTTGACCATATATTCAAAAATATTAACTCGTATTTTAAAAATATTAACTCGTATTTGAAAAATATTAAAATTGTATTTGAAAAATGTTGTTGACGTATATGAAAATTTAAGAATGGAAACCAAAGGAAAGAAAGAAAAATAAGAAAAAAACAATGTAAACCAAAAAGAAACCAAAGAAAAATAAAACCGAAGAAACAAATGCTAAAAGATGAAAAAGTGAAATGGAAAAGAACATTTAAAACTAAGAAATAAACAAAAAGAACCAAAGAAAGAAGGAAAATGAGTAGGCAAAAAAGGATAAAACCCATGGGATAGACAAAATGGAAAATGAAATGAAAAGCAAAAAAACAAAGTATAATGACAAAAAACCCAGAGAAAACTGGAGGAGAGATAAGTAAACCAAACAAAAAATAAATAAATAAATAAATAAATAATAACCGGGTCTTTATCCTCAAGTAGGCCGCGCATCTTATGTTACCTCGAAATCGACCGTGGGGCACATATAGTGGCTATCGATTTCCTGGGAACTCACCTTTTCTCCCCATTTCTCATGCATGCGCTAATGTGTCGGCCCGTTACTGCAGCCGCTTCACGCGAGATATCATTTCGTCTTGCATAAAGCGAGATATAGTCGGGAAAACCTTATTCGACGCTCTCTGCGTCAAAGGGTCGAGCAATTACACAGGTGCGCGACCACTTGGGCCGGCCAAAGTCCCACAGTTCACATTGTTTAGCAGTTCCGTTTTTGCGAAACTCTTCCCACCCGGCTTTTCCGGTTTTCAGAAATGTTAAGAAGTTCCTTATACGGTTATTATTTTTTCCTTTTCTGTTTCTTTTTTCTCTCTTTTCATTTTAAATTTTCATTTTCTCTGTCTCTGTTTTTTCCTATTTATTTCTTTCTTGTACGTTATTCTTTGATTTCGTTTTTTTTGGAAAAATATTGACATTTAAAAAGAATTGTTCACAAATCCATAAAAAAAATTGGAAGCTCTGAGAATGTCTCCATTTTAAAATATTTTGTTCATAAAATCCAAAAAATATTACCTAATTTCAAAAAATATTCTTATTTTTACAATTTGTTCATAAATTTAAAAGGTTCTGAATTTCAAAAAAAGTTATTTTTTCCAAAAATAAAAAATATTTGGGTATTTCAAAATGTGTTCTAATTTTTCAAAGATAGTTCACGTTTCAAAAAAATGTTCTTGCATTTCAAAAAATCTTCATGTTTTCTTCAGGTTTTCAAAAAATATTCAAAGTTTCAGAAAAATCACAATTTCAAAAAAAAAACAGAATTTCATAATTTGTTCACGTTTTGAAAACTTCAGAGTTCCAAATTTATTGGTGTTTTCAAAAATAGTTTGGAATTTAATATTTTGTTCTCATTTTTCCAAAATTATCTAGAATTTCCAAATGTTTCTAATTTTTCAAGAATTGTTAGTGTTTTTTATAAAATGTTCTCATTTTTCAAAAAAAAAATCATAGATCATAAGATGTTCACATATTCAAATGATGTTTGCGATCTACAAAAATGTTCATGAATTTCAAAGCATGTTCCTGTTTTCTATTTTTGTTTAGAATTTGAAAGTTTTTTCCATAGTAAAAAATTGTTCGAGATTTCAAAATTTATTCAAGTTTTAAAATAATGCGTAGTGAAAAAATGTTTTGACTTGCAAAAATATTTCGTTTACAGAAAGCTTATTGGAACATAAAGCTTATTGGTCAATCAAAGAGCTCAACTATGATTTCAAACTTGCCGGTGAGAAGAGGTTATTTGACATTAGTTCACTTGATGAATGGAGAACCCAAGCCTATGAGAATGCCAAGTTGTTTAAAGAAATGGTTAAAAAATGGCATGACAAAAGGATACAAAAGTGTGAGTTTAATATAGGTGATCATGTTTTGCTATACAACTCTCGTTTAAGATTTTTTTTGCAGGAAAGCTTCTCTCTAAATGGGAAGGTCCTTACATTATCGAGGATGTCTATCGTTCCGGTGCCATCAAAATTAACAACGCCGAAGGTGGTAAACGATCAAAGAATCAAACATTATATCTCAGGTAATCACATAAATGTTGAGACAAATATAATTAATACCGTAACACCGGAGGAGTACATAAGGGATACTTTCCAGAATGTTTCAGACTCCGAAAAGGAATAGGTATGTAATACGGTAAGTAAAGCGACTCCAAAACTGTTCTAATGGTAATTTTTCTTCGTTTTGGAATATTTAAAAAAATAGGAAAATTAAAAGTAGTCCGAAGAGCGCACGAGGCAACCACAAGGGTGGAGGGCGTGCCCTACCCCCTGGGCGCGCCCCCTGCCTTGTGGCCACCTCGTGTGCCCTCCGGACTCCGTTTTCTTGCACAATACTTCTTTTGGTAGGTAAAAATTCATTATATAATCTCCCAAAGGTTTTGACCACCGTACCACGACAAAATCCTCTGTCCTTGTTTCGAGCTGTTTTTCTGATAGATCTAGATCACTATTACGTCTCCGAGCGCCCCCAAGGACACGTTTTTCGAGAAGGTCATCAACCCCTACCTTGCGGAGGTGCTGCGACACCCTCAAGCCATTGAGATGCGTGAGGGGGTGCTGCACATCAACGATGTTGAGGGGCCGAAGAAGACCGGAAGCATGGAGACAAGACTCGAAGCAATGGAGCAGCAAGTTTTCAAGTGCCAAGGGATGGTGGAACGTGGACTCAACGCCAATCATTTGATGATCGCGGAGTTCACCAACAATCACAAGCTGGATGCTAAGGACATTGGGGAGGGCATCTTCAAGCTTCATGAGGAAATCGAGCATCTCCAAGCCTAGATCTATGACCTGCAAAACCAAAACTGTGAGTATGAATACAGATTTAAAAGGGTGAGTTTGGCTGCAGATTTGAGGATCCCGGAGACTCGTTCATCTTTCTATGATGGTGAGCCTATGCCTTGGAAGATGGATGCCAAGCCTACCACATCAACAACTCCATCATCACCACCTCTGAAGAAAGAGACATAAATACATGGGTATGGGCACTCCCCTTGGCAACTGCCAAGCTTGGGGGAGGTGCCCTGGTATCGTATCACCACCACACCTTTACCTTTATCGTTTTTTCTTAGTTTGATACTTTTGGTTATATCTTAATCTAGTACAATAAAGTTTAGTGTGATCTAGCTTTGAGTTTTGCTTTATGTTCCCTCTATGTAATCGAGTCCGTAAGTTACATATAATAAAGAGTAGTTTTGATGTGAGGGCTTTTGCTTTCCTGATATGATCTTGAGGGAATAAAACAAGAGAAAGAATAAAAAGAAATAAAAAGATCATGTATTTATCTTATGGAGAGTAATGACTTCACATATAGAGAGTATGATGAATAAAATTTGTTGAGAGTTGACAAACATAGTTTTGGTCATTGTTGCAATTAATAGGAAGTAATAAAGAAAGATAGGCTTCACATATAAATACACTATTTTGGACATCTTTTGTAATTGTGAGCACTCATTAAAATATGACATGCTAAAAAGTTGATGTTGGACAAGGAAGACAACATAATGGGTTATGTTTTCTTATTTCTGAATAGAAGTTATATTGTCATGGATCCTCCAACATGTTGAGCTTGCTTTTCCCTCTTATGCTAGTCAAATTCTTTGCACCAAGTAGAGATACTACTTGTGCTTTCAAACATCCCTTAAACCAGTTTTGCCATGAAAGTCCATCATACCTACCTATGGATTGAGTAAGATCCTTCAAGTAAGTTGTCATCGGTGCAAGCAATAAAAATTGCTCTCTAAATATGTATGATCTATTAGTGTGAAGAAAATAAGTTTTATACGGACTTGTGATATGGAAGAAATAAAAGCGACAGACTGCATAATAAAGTTCTTTATCACAAGCGGCAATGTAAAGTGACGTTCTTTTGCATTAAGATTTTGTGCATCCAACCATAAAAGCGCATGACAACCTCTGCTTCCCTCTGCGAAGGGCCTATATTTTTTACTTTTATCTCCTACCCTTATACAAGAGTCATGGTGATCTTCACCTTTCCTTTTTACACTTTTTCTTTTGGCAAGCACTATGTGTTGGAGAGATCCAGGTATATATATCCACTCGGATGTAGGTTATCATAAAGTATTATTGTTGACATTACCCTTGAGGTAAAAGGTTAGGAGGCGAAACTATAAGCCCCTATATTTCTCTGTGTCCGACTGAAGCTTTAAACCCATAAGTATCGCGTGAGTGTTAGCAATTGTGAAAGATTAAATGATAGTTTAGTATGTGGACTTGCTAAAAAGCTCTTATATCGACTCTTTCCAATGTTATGATAAATTGCAATCGCTTCAATGACTGAGATCATAGTTTGTTAGTTTTCAATGAAGTTTATGATTCATACTTTACCTTGTGAATGAATTGTTACTTTAGCATAAGAAATTATATGACAATATATGTTCGTGTTCTAAAGATGATCATGATGCCCTCGTGCCCGTATTTTATTTTATCGATACCTCTATCTCTAAACATGTGGACATACTTTTCGATTTCTGCTTTCGCTTTAGGGTAAGCGAGGTCTAAGCTTGGGGGAGTTGATACGTCCATTTTGCATCATGCTTTTATATTGATATTTATTGCATTATGGGCTGTTATTACACATTATAGTACAATACTCATGCCCTCTCCTTCCTTCCCCCTCTCTTCCCTTGTTGGAAACCTACTAGGAATAGGATTCCTAGTAGGAATCCTACTTGGGGCGTGCCCTATGAGGGCCGGCCGGCCTCCCCCTTGCTCCTTTATATACGGGGGCAGGGGGGCACCCTAGAACACACAAGTTGACTGTTGGCTTAGCCGTGTGCGGTGCCCCCTCCAAAGATTTCCACCTCGGTCATATCGTTGTAGTGCTTAGGCGAAGCCCTGCGTCAGTAACTTCATCAACACCGTCATCACGCCGTCGTGCTGACGAAACTCTCCCTCAACCTCAGCTGGATCTAGAGTTCGTGGGACGTCACCGAGCTGAACGTGTGCAGATCACGGAGGTGCCGTACCTTCGGTGCTAGGATCGGTCGAATCGTGAAGACGTACGACTACTTCAACCGCGTTGTCATAACGCTTTCGCTTTCGGTCTACGAGGGTACGTAGACAACACTCTCCCCTCTCGTTGCTATGCATCACCTAGATATATAGATCTTGCGTGATCGTAGGAATTTTTTTGAAATTACTACGTTCCCTAACAGTGGCATCCGAGCCAGGTCTATGCGTAGATGTTATATGCACGAGTAGAACACAAAGAGTTGTGGGCGATAATAGTCATACTGCTTACCAGCATGTCATACTTTGATTCGGCGGTATTATTGGATGAAGCAGCCCAGACCGACATTACGTGTACGCTTACGCGAGACTGGTTTTACCGACGTGCTTCACACACAGGTGGCTAGTGGGTGTCTGTTTCTCCAGCTTTAGTTGAATCGAGTGTGACTACGCCCGGTCCTTGTTGAAGGTTAAAGCAGCACACTTGACGAAAAATCGTTGTGGTTTTTGATGCGTAGGTAAGAACGGTTCTTGCTAAGCCCGTAGCAGCCACGTAAAACTTGCATAAACAAAGTAGAGGACTTCTAACTTGTTTTTGCAGGGCATGTTGTGATGTGATATGGTCAAGCCATGATGCTATATTTTATTGTATGAGATGATCATGTTTTGTAACAGAGTTATCGGCAACTGGCAGGAGCCATATGGTTGTTGCTTTATTGTATGAAATGCAATCGCCATGTAATTGCTTTACTTTATCACTAAGCGGTAGCGATAGTCGTAGAAGCAATAGTTGGCGAGACGACAACGACGCTACGATGGAGATCAAGGTGTTATGCCGGTGACGATGGAGATCATGACGGTGCTTTGGAGATGGAGATCAAAGGCACAAGATGATGATGGCCATATCATGTCACATATTTTGATTGCATGTGATGTTTATGTTGGAAATATGCCCTAGAGGCAATAATAAATTGGTTATTATTATATTTCCTTATTCATGATAATCGTTTATTATCCATGCTAGAATTGTATTGATAGGAAACTCAGATACATGTGTGGATACATAGACAACACCATGTCCCTAGTAAGCCTCTAGTTGACTAGCTCGTTGATCAATAGATGGTTACGGTTTCCTAACCATGGACATTGGATGTCGTTGATAACGGGATCACATCATTAGGAGAATGATGTGATGGACAAGATCCAATCCTAAGCCTAGCACAAGATCGTGTAGTTCGTTTGCTAAGAGCTTTTCTAATGTCAAGTATCATTTCCTTAGACCATGAGATTGTGCAACTCCCGGATACCATAGGAATGCTTTGGGTGTAACAAACGTCACAACGTAACTGGGTGGCTATAAAGGTGCACTACAGGTATCTCCGAAAGTGTCTGTTGGGTTGGCACGAATCGAGACTGGGATTTGTCACTCCATGTAAACGGAGAGGTATCTCTGGGCCCACTCGGTAGGACATCATCATAATGTGCACAATGTGACCAAGGAGTTGATCACGGGATGATGTGTTACGGAACGAGTAAAGAGACTTGCCGGTAACGAGATTGAACAAGGTATCGGGATACCGACGATCGAATCTCGGGCAAGTAACATACCGATAGACAAAGGGAATTGTATACGGGATTGATTGAATCCCCGACATCGTGGTTCATCCGATGAGATCATCGTGGAACATGTGGGAGCCAACATGGGTATCCAGATCCTGCTGTTGGTTATTGACCAGAGAACGTCTCGGTCATGTCTGCATGGTTCCCGAACCCGTAGGGTCTACACACTTAAGGTTCCATGACGCTAGGGTTATAGGGCATAGATATACGTGGTTACCGAATGTTGTTCGGAGTCCCGGATGAGATCCCGGACGTCACGAGGAGTTCCGGAATGGTCCGGAGGTAAAGATTTATATATGGGAAGTCCCGTTTTGGCCATCGGAAGAGTTTCGGGCGTCACCGGTAATGTACCGGGACCACCGGAGGGTTCCGGGGGTCCACCGGGAGGGGCCACCAGCCTCGAAGGGCCCTATGGGCTGTATGTGGAGAGGGACCAGCCCCTCAGTAGGCTGGGCGCCTTCCCTCCCAGGGCCCATGCGCCTGGGGGTTTGGGGGAACCCTAAGGGGAGGCGCCCCCTTGCCTTGGGGGGCAAGGCAACCCCCCTGGCTGCCGCCCCCTCCTCAGATTGGATCTGAGGGGCCCCCCCCCTCCCTTGCCCCTATATATATGTGGGGGGTGGGAGGGCAGCGGCACCCAAGTTCTGGCGCAGCCCCCCCCCCTCTTCCATGTCCTCCTCCTCTTCCGCGGTGCTTGGCGAAGCCCTGCAGGATTGACACGCTCCTCCATCACCACCACGCCGTCGTGCTGCTGCTGGACGGAGTCTTCCCCAACCTCTCCCTCTCTCCTTGCTGGATCAAGGGGTGGGAGACGTCACCGGGCTGCACGCGTGTTGAACGCGGAGGCACTGTTCTTCGGTGCTTAGATCGGAATCAACCGCGATCTGAATCGCTACGAGTACGACTCCTTCATCCGCGTTCTTGCAACGCTTCCGCATCGCGATCTACAATGGTATGTAGATGCACTCCCCTTCCCCTCGTTGCTAGATTACTCCATAGATTGATCTTGGTGATGCGTAGAAAATTTTGAATTTCTGCTACGTTCCCCAATAGTGGCATCATGAGCTAGGTCTATGCGTAGTTTCTATGCACGAGTAGAACACAAAGTAGTTGTGGGCGTCGATTTTGTCAATTTACTTTCCGTTACTAGTCTTATCTTGATTCGGCGGCATCATGGGATGAAGCGGCCCGGACCGACCTTACACGTACTCTTACGTGAGACAGGTTCCACCGACTGACATGCACTAGTTGCATAAGGTGGCTAGCGGGTGTCTGTCTCTCCCACTTTAGTCGGATCGGATTCGATGAAAAGGGTCCTTATGAAGGGTAAATAGAAATTGGCATATCACGTTGTGGTTTTTGCGTAGGTAAGAAACGTTCTTGCTAGAAACCCATAGCAGCCACGTAAAACATGCAACAACAATTAGAGGACGTCTAACTTGTTTTTGCAGGGTATGCTATGTGATGTGATATGGCCAAAAGGATGTGATGAATGATATATGTGATGTATGAGATTGATCATGTTCTTGTAATAGGAATCACGACTTGCATGTCGATGAGTATGACAACCGGCAGGAGCCATAGGAGTTGTCATAATTTATTGTATGACCTGCGTGTCAATGAAAACGCCATGTAATTACTTTACTTTATTGCTAACCATTAGCTATAGTAGTAGAAGTAATAGTTGGCGAGACAACTTCATGAAGACACGATGATGGAGATCATGATGATGGAGATCATGGTGTCATGCCGGTGACAAAGGTGATCATGCCGCGCCTCGAAGATGGAGATCAAAAGGCGCAAGATGATATTGGCCATATCATGTCACTTTATGATTTGCATGTGATGTTTGTCATGTTTACATCTTATTTGCTTAGAACGACGGTAGCATAAATAAGATGATCCCTCACTAAAATTTCAAGAGAGGTGTTCCCCCTAACTGTGCACCGTTGCGAAGGTTCGTTGTTTCGAAGCACCACGTGATGATCGGGTGTGATAGATTCTAACGTTCGAATACAATGGGTGTTGACGAGCCTAGCATGTACAGACATGGCCTCGGAACACATGCGAAACACTTAGGTTGACTTGACGAGCCTAGCATGTACAGACATGGCCTCAGAACACAAGAGATCGAAAGGTCGAACATGAGTCGTATAGTAGATGCGATCAACATGGAGATGTTCACCGATGATGACTATTCCGTCTCACGTGATGATCGGACACGGCCTAGTTTGACTCGGATCATGTATCACTTAGATGACTAGAGGGATGTCTATCTGAGTGGGAGTTCATTAAATAATCAGATGAACTTCATTATCATGAACATAGTCAAAAGGTCTTTGCAAATTATGTCATAGCTTACGCTTTAGTTCTACTGTTTAAGATATGTTCCTAGAGAAAATTTAGTTGAAAGTTGATAGTAGCAATTATGCGGACTGGGTCCGTAAACTGAGGATTGTCCTCATTGCTGCACAGAAGGCTGATGTCCTTAATGCACCGCTCGGTGTGCTGAACCTCAGCGTCGTCTGTAGATGTTGCGGAACATCTGACATACACGTTTTGATGACTACGTGATAGTTCAGTGCGTAATGCTAACGGTTTAGAATTGTGGCACCAAAGACGTTTTGAAACGTCACAGAACATATGAGATGTTCCGAAGACTGAAATTGGGATTTCAGACTAGTGCCCACGTCAAGAGGTATGAGACCTCTGGCAAGTTTCTTAAGCCTGCAGACTAAGGGAGAAAAGCTCAATCGTTGAGCATGTGCTCAGATTGTCTGAGTACCACAATCGCTTGAATCGAGTGGGAGTTAATCTTCCAGATGAGATAGTGATGGTTCTCCATAGTCACTGCCACCAAGCTATTAGAGCTTCGTGATGAACTATAACATATCAGGGATATACATGATGATCCTTGAGCAACTCGCGATGTTTGACACCGCGAAAGTAGAAATCAAGAAGGAGCATCAATTGTTGATGGTTAGTAAAACCACTAGTTTCTAGAAGGGCAAGGGCAAAAGGGATACTTCATGAAACATCAAATCATTTGCTGCTCTAGTGAAGAATCCCAAGGTTGAACCCAAACCCAAGACTAAGGGCTTCTGTAATGAGGGGAACGGTCACTGAAGCAGAACTACCCTAGATACTTGGTAGATGAGAAGGCAGGCAAGGTCGACAGAAGTATATTGGATATACATTATATGAATGTGTACTTTACTAGTACTCCTAGCAGCACCAGGGTATTAGATACCGGTTCGGTTGCTAAGTGTTAGTAACTCAAAATAAAAGCTGCAGAATAAACGGAGACTAGCTAAAGGTGAGATGCCGATATGTGTTGGAAGTGTTTCCAAGGATTGATGTGATCAAGCATTGCATGCTCCGTCTACCATCGAGATTGGTGTTAAACCTAAATAATTGTTATTTGGTGTTTGCGTTGAGCATAAACATGATTGGATTATGTTTATCGCAATACGGTTATTCATTTAAGGAGAATAATGGTTACTCTGTTTATTTGAATAATACCTTCAATGGTCTTGCACCTAAAATGAATCTCGATCGCAGTGATACACATGTTCGTGCCAAAAGATATAAAATAGTAATGATAGTACCACATACTTGTGGCACTACCATTTGAGTCATATTGGTATAGAACGCATGAAGAAGCTCCATGTAGATGGATCTTTGGACTCACTCGTTTTTGAAAAGATTGAGACATGCAAACCATGTCTATTGGTATATATGCATGAAGAAACTCCATGCAGATGGATCGTTTGGACTCACTTGATTTTGAATCACTTGAGACATGCAAATCATACCACATGGGCAAGATGACCGAAAGGCCTCGTTTTCAGTAAGATGGGACAAGAGAGCAACTTGTTGGAAGTAATACATTTGATGCGTGCAGTCCAATGAGTGCTGAGGCACGCAGTGGATATCGATATGTTCTTACTTCACAGATGATTTGAGTAGATGCTGAGAATATTTACTTGATGAAACACAAGTCTGAATTATTGAAAGGTTCAAGTAATTTCAGAGTGAAGTTGAAGATCGTCGTGACAAGAGGATGAAATGTGTATGATATGATCATAGAGATATCTGAGTTACGAGTTTGGCACACAATTAAGACATTGTGGAAAG
Source organism: Aegilops tauschii subsp. strangulata (assembly GCF_002575655.3). Taxonomy (NCBI): domain Eukaryota; kingdom Viridiplantae; phylum Streptophyta; class Magnoliopsida; order Poales; family Poaceae; genus Aegilops; species Aegilops tauschii. Next base: position 91,370,336 of record NC_053038.3, read on the forward strand.
TGTTTCACAATTAATACCGCCTGGAACACCATAGTATGATGGTGTGTCCGAACATCATAACTGCACCCTATTGGATATGGTGCATACCATGATGTCTCTTATCGAATTACCACTATCGTTTATGGGTTAGGCATTAGAGACAACCGCATTCACTTTAAAAGGGGCACCACGCAATTCCGTTGAGACGACACCGTTTAGATAAACCTAAGTTGTCGTTTCTTAAAAGTTTGGGGCTGCGATGCTTATGTGAAAAAGTTTCAGGCTGATAAGCTCAAACCCAAAGTGGATAAATGCATCTTCATAGAATACCCAAAACAGTTGGGTATACCTCCTATTTCAGATCTGGAAGCAAAAGTAATTGCTTCTAGAAACGGGTCCTTTCTCGAGGAAAAGTTTCTCTCGAAATAATTGAGTGGGAGGATGGTGGAGACTTGATGAGGTTATTCAACCATAACTTCAACTAGTGTGTAGCAAGGCACAGGAAGTTGTTCCTGTGGCACCTACACCAATTGAAGTGGAAGCTTATGATAGTGATCATGAAACTTCGGATCAAGTCACTACCAAACCTCGTAGGACGACGAGGATGCGTACTACTTCAGAATAATGCGTGATCCTGTCTTGGAAGTCATGTTGCTAGACAACAATGAACCTATGAGCTATGGAGAAGCGATGGTGGGCCCATATTCCGACAAATGGTTAGAAGCCATGAAATCCGAGATAGGATCCATGTATCAGAACAAAGCATGGACTTTGGTGAACTTGCCCGATGATCGGCAAGCCATTGAGATAAATGGATCTTTAAGAAGAAGACGGACGTGGACGGTAATGTTACCGTCTATGAAGCTCAACTTGTGGCAAAGAGTATTTTCACAAGTTCAAGGAGTTGACTACGATGAGATTTTCTCATCCGTAGCGATGCTTAAGTCCGTCGGAATCATGTTAGCATTAGCTGCATTTATGAAATCTGGCAGATGGATGTCAAAACAAGTTTCCTTACCAGTTTTCGTAAGGAAAGGTTGTATGTGATACAATCAGAAAGGTTTTGTCGATCCTAAGGATGCTAAAAGGTATGCTAGCTCCAGCGATCCTTCCATGGACTAGAGCAAGCATCTCGGAGTCAGAATATACGCTTTGATGGAGTGATCAAAGTTTTTGGGTTTATACAAAGTTTGTTAGAAACTTGTATTTACAATAAAGTGAGTGGGAGCGCTACAACATTTCTGATAAGTATATGTGAATGACATATTGTTGATCCGAAATGATGTAAAATTTCTGGAAAGCATAAAGGGTTATTTGAAAGGAGTTTTTCAAAGGAAGACCTGGATAAAGCTGCTTACATATTGGGCATCAAGATCTATAGAGATAGATCAAGACGCCTGATGATACTTTCAAAGAACGCACACCTTGACATGATTTTGAAAGAGTTCAAAATAGATCAGCAAAGAAGGAGTTCTTGGCTGTGTTACAAGGTGTGAGTATTGAGTAAGACTCAAGACCTGACCACAACAGAAGAGAGAGAAAGGACGAAGGTCGTCCCCTATGATTTAGACGTAGGCTCTACAGTATGCTATGTTGTGTACCGCACATGAAGTGTGCCTTGCCATGAGTTGGTCAAGGGGTACAATAGTGATCCAGGAATGGATCACATGACAGCGGTCGAACTTATCCTTAGTATCTAGTGGACTAAGGAATTTTCTCGATTATGGAGGTGAAAAGGAGTTCGTGGTAAAGGGTTACGTCGATGCGAACTTTGACACTAATCCGAATGACTCTAAGTAGTAAACCGGATTCGTATAGTAGAGCAGTTATTTGAAATGGCTCTAAGTAGCGCGTGGTAGCATCCACAAGATGACATAGATATTCGTAAAGCACACACGGATCTAAAAGGTTCAGACCCGTTGACTAATAACCTCTCTCACAAGCATAACATGATCAAACCAGAACTCATTGAGTGTTGATCACATAGTGATGTGAACTAGATTGTTGACTCTAGTAAACTCTTTGGATGTTGGTCACATGGTGATGTGACCTGTGAGTGTTAATCACATGGTGATGTGAACTAGATTATTGACTCTAGTGCAAGTGGGAGACTGTTGGAAATATGCCCTAGAGGCAATAATAAATTGGTTATTATTTTATTTCCTTATTCATGATAATCGTTTATTATCCATGCTAGAATTGTATTGATAGGAAACTCAGATACATGTGTGGATACATAGACAACACCATGTCCCTAGTAAGCCTCTAGTTGACTAGCTTGTTGATCAATAGATGGTTACAGTTTCCTGACCATGGACATTGGATGTCGTTGATAACGGGATCACATCATTAGGAGAATGATGTGATGGACAAGACCCAATCCTAGGCCTAGCACAAGATCGTGTAGTTTGTTTGCTAAGAGCTTTTCTAATGTCAAGTATCATTTCCTTAGACCATGAGATTGTGCAACTCCCGGATACCGTAGGAATGCTTCGGGTGTACCAAACGTCACAACGTAACTGGGTGGCTATAAAGGTGCACTACAGGTATCTCCGAAAGTGTCTGTTGGGTTGGCACGAATCAAGACTGGGATTTGTCACTCCGTGTAAACGGAGAGGTATCTCTGGGCCCACTCGGTAGGACATCATCATAATGTGCACAATGTGACCAAGGAGTTGATCACAGGATGATGTGTTACGGAACGAGTAAAGAGACTTGCTGGTAACAAGATTGAACAAGGTATCGGGATACCGACGATCGAATCTCGGGCAAGTAACATACCGATAGACAAAGGGAATTGTATACGGGATTGATTGAATCCCCGACATCGTGGTTCATCCGATGAGATCATCGTGGAACATGTGGGAGCCAACATGGGTATCCAGATCCCGCTGTTGGTTATTGACCGGAGAACGTCTCGGTCATGTCTGCATGGTTCCCGAACCCGTAGGGTCTACACACTTAAGGTTCGATGACGCTAGGGTTATAGGGAATAGATATACGTGGTTACCGAATGTTGTTCGGAGTCCCGGATGAGATCCTGGACGTCACGAGGAGTTCCGGAATGGTCCGGAGGTAAAGATTTATATATGGGAAGTCCCGTTTTGGCCACCGGAAGAGTTTCGGGCGTCACAGGTAATGTACCGGGACCACCAGAGGGTTCCGGGGGTCCACCGGGAGGGGCCACCAGCCCCGAAGGGCCCTATGGGCTGTATGTGGAGAGGGACCAGCCCCTTATTGGGTTGGGCGCCTTCCCTCCCAGGGCCCATGCGCCTGGGGGTTTGGGGGAACCCTAAGGGGAGGCGCCCCCCTTGCCTTGGGGGGCAAGGCAACCCCCCTGGCCGCCGCCCCCTCCTCAGATTGGATCTGAGGGGGCCGGGCCCCCTCTCCCTTGCCCCTATATATATGTGGGGGGTGGGAGGGCAGCATCACCCAAGTTCTGGCGCAGCCCCCCCCTCTTCCATGTCCTCCTCCTCTCCCGCGGTGCTTGGCGAAGCCCTGCAAGATTGCCACGCTCCTCCATCACCACCACGCCGTCGTGCTGCTGCTGGACGGAGTCTTCCCCAACCTCTCCCTCTCTCCTTGCTGGATCAAGGCGTGGGAGACGTCACCGGGCTGCACGTGTGTTGAACGCGGAGGCACCGTTCTTCGGTGCTTAGATCGGAATCAACCGCGATCTGAATCGCTACGAGTACAACTCCTTCATCCGCGTTCTTGCAACGCTTCCGCATCGCGATCTACAATGGTATGTAGATGCACTCCCCTTCCCCTCGTTGCTAGATTACTCCATAGATTGATCTTGGTGATGCGTAGAAAATTTTGAATTTCTGCTACGTTCCCCAACAGTTTATCTTTTATGCATCTTATTTTTCTTAGTACGACGGTAGCATTATAAGATGATCTCTCACTAAATTTCAAGGTATAAGTGTTCTCCCTGAGTATGCACCGTTGCGACAGTTCGTCGTGCCGAGACACCACGTGATGATCGGGTGTGATAAGCTCTACGTTCACATACAACGGGTGCAAGCCAGTTTTGCACACGCAGAGTACTCGGGTTGAACTTGATAAGCCTAGCATATGAAGATATGGCCTCGGAACACTGAGACCGAAAGGTCGAGCGTGAATCATATAGTAGATATGATCAACATAGTGATGTTCACCATTGAAAACTACTCCATCTCATGTGATGATCGGACATGGTTTAGTTGATTTGGATCACGTGATCACTTAGATGATTAGAGGGATGTCTATCTAAGTGGGAGTTCTTAAGTAATATGATTAATGGAACTTTAATTTATCATGAACTTAGTACCTGATAGTATTTTGCATGTCTATGTTGTTGTAGATAAATGGCCCGTGCTACTATTCCATTGAATTTTAATGCGTTCCTAGAGAAAGCTAAGTTGAAAGATGATGGTAGCAACTACACGGATTGGGTCCGTAACTTGAGGATTATCCTTATTGTTGCACAGAAGAATTATGTCCTGGAAGCACCGCTGGGTGCTAGGCCTGCTGCAGATGCTACTGATGACGTTAAGAACGTCTGGCAAAGCAAAGCTGATGACTACTCGATAGTTCAGTGTGCCATGCTTTACGGCTTAGAACCGGGACTTCAACAACGTTCTGAATGTCATGGAGCATATGAGATGTTCCAGGAGTTGAAGTTAATATTTCAAGCAAATGCCCGGATTGAGAGATATGAAGTCTCCGATAAGTTCTATAGTTGCAAGATGGAGGAGAATAGTTCTGTCAGTGAACATATACTCAGAATGTCTGGGTACCACAACCACTTGACTCAGCTGGGAGTTAATCTTCCTAATGATAGTGTCATTGACAGAGTTCTTCAATCACTGCCACCAAGCTACAAAAGCTTCGTGATGAACTATAATATGCAACGGATGGATAAGACAATTCCCGAGCTCTTCGCGATGCTAAAAGTTGCGGAGGTAGAAATCAAGAAGGAGCATCAAGTGTTGATGGTCAACAAGACCACCAGTTTCAAGAAGATGGGCAAAGGGAAGAAGGGGAACTTCAAGAAGAACGGCAAACAAGTTGCTGCTCAAGTGAAGAAGCCCAAGTCTAGACCTAAGCCTGAGATTGAGTGCTTCTACTGCAAAGGGACTGGTCACTGGAAGCGGAACTGCCCCAAGTATTTGGCGGATAAGAAGGATGGCAAAGTGAAAGGTATATTTGATATACATGTTATTGATGTGTACCTTACTAATGCTCGTAGCAGCGCCTGGGTATTTGATACTGGTTCTGTTGCTCATATTTGCAACTCAAAACAAGGGCTATGGATTAAACGAAGATTGGCTAAGGACTAGGTGAGGATGCGTGTGGGAAATGGTTCCAAAGTCAATGTGATCGTGCTCGGCACGCTACCTCTACATCTACCTTCGGGATTAGTTTTAGACCTGAATAATTGTTATTTGGTGCCAGCGTTGAGCATGAACATTATATCTGGATTTTGTTTGATGCGAGACGGTTATTCATTTAAATTAGAGAATAATGGTTGTTCTATTTATGTGAGTAATATCTTTTATGGTCATGCACCCTTGATGAGTGGTCTATTTTTGTTGAATATCGATAGTAGTGATACACATATTCATAGTATTGAAGCCAAAAGATATAAGTTCAATAATGATAGTGCAACTTATTTGTGGCACTGCCGTTTAGGTCATATTGGTGTAAAGCGCATGAAGAAACTCCATGCTGATGGGCTTTTGGAATCACTTGATTATGAATCACTTGAAACTTGCGAACCATGCCTCATGGGCAAGATGACTAAGACTCCGTTCTCCAGAACTATGGAGCGAGCAACAGACTTGTTGGAAATAATACATACTGATGTATGTGGTCCAATGAGTGTTGATGCTCGCAGCGGGTATCGTTATTTTCTAACCTTCACAGATGATTTGAGCAGATATGGGTATATCTACTTGATGAAACATAAGTCTGAAACATTTGAAAAGTTCAAAGAATTTCAGAGTGAAGTGGAAAATCATCGTAACAAGAAAATAAAGTTTCTATGATCTGATCGTGGAGGAGAATATTTGAGTTACGAGTTTGGTCTTCATTTGAAACAATGTGGAATAGTTTCGCAACTCACGCCACCTGGAACACCACAGCGTAATGGTGTGTCCGAACGTCGTAACCGCACTTTATTAGATATGGTGTGATCTATGATGTCTCTTACTAATTTACCTCTATCGTTTTGGGGTTATGCTTTAGAGACGGCTGCATTCACGTTAAATAGGGCACCATCTAAATCCGTTGAGACAACACCTTATGAACTGTGGTTTGGCAAGAAACCCAAGTTGTCGTTTCTGAAAGTTTGGGGCTGCGATGCTTATGTGAAAAAGCTTCAACCTGATAAGCTCGAACCCAAATCGAAGAAATGTGTCTTCATAGGATACCCCAAGGAGACTGTTGGGTACACCTTCTATCACAGATCCGAAGGCAAGATATTCGTTGCTAAGAATGGATCCTTTCTAGAGAAGGAGTTTCTCTCGAAAGAAGTGAGTGGGAGGAAAGTAGAACTTGATGAGGTAATTGTACCTTCTCCCGAATTGGAAAGTAGTTCATCACAGAAATCAGTTCCAGTGATTCCTACACCAATTAGTGAGGAAGCTAATGATAGTGATCATGAAACTTCAGATCAAGTTACTGCTGAACCTCGTAGGTCTACCAGAATAAGATCCGCACCAGAGTGGTACGGTAATCCTGTTCTGGACGTCATGTTACTAGACCATAACGAACCTACGAACTATGAGGAAGCGATGATGAGCCCAGATTCCGCGAAATGGCTTGTGACCATGAAATCTGAGATGGGATCCATGTATGAGAACAAAGTGTGGAATTTGGTTGACTTGCCCGATGATCGGCAAGCCATCGAGAATAAATGGATCTTCAAGAAGAAGACTGACGCCGACGGTAATGTTACTGTCTACAAAGCTCGACTTGTTGTGAAAGGTTTACGACAAGTTCAAGGAGTTGACTACGACGAGACTTTCTCGCCCATAGCGATGCTTAAGTCTGTCCGAATCATGTTAGCAATTGCCGCATTTTATGATTATGAAATTTGGCAAATGGATGTCAAAACTGCATTCCTGAATGGATTTCTGGAAGAAGAGTTGTATATGATGCAACCAAAAGGTTTTGTCGATCCAAAGGATGCTAACAAAGTGTGCAAGCTCCAGCGATCCATTTATGGACTGGTGCAAGCCTCTTGGTGTTGGAATAAACGTTTTCATAGTGTGATCAAAGCATATGGTTTTATACAAACTTTTGGAGAAGCCTGTATTTACAAGAAAGTGAGTGGGAGCTCTGTAGCATATCTAATATTATATGTGGATGACATAGTGTTGATTGGAAATGATATAGAATTCCTGAGCATAAAAGGATACTTGAATAAAATCTTTTCAATGAAAGACCTCGGTGAAGCTGCTTATATATTGGGCATCAAGATCTATAGAGATAGATCAAGACGCTTAATTGGACTTTCACAAAGCACATACCTCGATAAGATTTTGAAGAAGTTCAAAATGGACCAGTCAAAGAAAGGGTTCTTGCCTGTGTTACAAGCTGTGAAGTTGAGTGAGACTCAATGCCCGACCACTGCAGAAGATAGAGAGAAAATGAAAGTCATTCCCTATGCTTCAGCCATAGGTTCTATCATGTATGCAATGCTGTGTACCAGACCTGATGTGTGCCTTGCTATAAGTATAGTAGGGAGGTACCAAAGTAATCCAGGAGTGGATCACTGGACAGCAGTCAAGAACATCCTGAAATACCTGAAAAGGACTAAGGATATGTTTCTTGTTTATGGAGGTGACAAAGAGCTCATCGTAAATGGCTACGTCGATGCAAGCTTTGACATTGATCTGGATGACTCTAAGTCGCAAACCGGATACGTGTTTATATTGAATGGTGGAGTTGTCAGTTGGTGCAGTTTTAAGCAGAGCGTCGTGGTGGGATCTACGTGTGAAGCGGAATACATAGCTGTTTCGGAAGCAGCAAATGAAGGAGTCTGGAAGAAGGAGTTCATATCCGATCTAGGTGTCATACCTAGTGCATCGGGTCCAATGAAAATCTTTTGTGACAATACTGGAGCAATTTCCTTGGCGAAGGAATCCAGATTTCATAAGAGAACCAAGCACATCAAGAGATGCTTCAATTCCATCCGTCATCAAGTGTCGGAAGGGGACATAGAGATTTGCAAGATACATACGGATCTGAATGTTGCAGACCCGTTAACTAAGCCTCTCTCATGAGCAAAACATGATCAGCACCAAGACTCCATGGGTGTTAGAATCATTACAATGTAACCTAGATTATTGACTCTAGTGCAAGTGGGAGACTGAAGGAAATATGCCCTAGAGGCAATAATAAAGTTGTTATTTATATTTCCTTATATCATGATAAATGTTTATTATTCATGCTAGAATTGTATTAACCGGAAACTTAGTACATGTGTGAATACATAGACAAACAGAGTGTCACTAGTATGCCTCTACTTGACTAGCTCGTTGATCAAAGATGGTTAAGTTTCCTAGCCATTGACATGAGTTGTCATTTGATGAACGGGATCACATAACTAGAGAATGATGTGATTGACATGACCCATCCGTTAGCTTAGCACTATGATCGTTTAGTTTGTTGTTATTGCTTTCTTCATAACTTATACATGTTCCTATGACTATGAGATTATGCAACTCCCGAATACCGGAGGAACACTTAGTGTGCTATCAAACGTCACAACGTAACTGGGTGATCATAAAGATGTTCTATAGGTGTTTCCGATGGTGTTTGTTGGGTTGGCATAGACCGAGATTAGGATTTGTCAATCCATGTTTTGGAGAGGTATCTCTGGGCCCTCTCGGTAATGCACATCACTATAAGCCTTGCAAGCAGTGTGACTAATGAGTTAATCACGGGATGATGCATTATGGAACGAGTAAAGAGACTTGCCGGTAACGAGATTGAACTAAGTATTGAGATACCGATGATCGAATCTCGGGCAAGTAACATACCGATGACAAAGGGAACAACGTATGTTGTTATGCGGTTTGACCGATACAGATCTTCGTAGATATGTAGGAACCAATATGAGCATCCAGGTTCCGCTATTGGTTATTGACCGGAGATGAGTCTCGGTCATGTCTACATAGTTCTCGAACCCGTAGGGTCCGCACACTTAACGTTCGATGACGATTGATATTATGAGTTTATGTGTTTTGATGTACCAAAGGTAGTTCAGAGGAAATGTTCCGGAGAAGTTTCGGATAAAACCGGAGTGCCGAGGGTTACCGGAACCTCCCGGGGGAACTAATGGGCCACATGGGCCTTAGTGGAGAGAGAGAGAGAGGCGGCTAGGGCAGGCCGCGCGCCCCCTCCCTCTTGGGTCCGAATTGGACTAGGGAAGGGGGGGGGGCGCCTCGCTTTCCTTCTCCCTCTCTCCCTCTCCTTCCTTCCCCCTCTATTCCCTTGTTGGAAACCTACTAGGAATAGGATTCCTAGTAGGAATCCTACTTGGGGCGCGCCCTATGAGGGCCGGCCGGCCTCCCCCTTGCTCCTTTATATACGGGAGCAGGGGGGCACCCTAGAACACACAAGTTGACAGTTGTCTTAGCCGTGTGCAGTGCCCCCCTCCATAGATTTCCACCTCGGTCATATCGTTGCAGTGCTTAGGCAAAGCCCTGCGTCGGTAACTTCATCAACACCGTCATCACGCCGTCGTGCTGACGAAACTCTCCCTCGACCTCAGCTGGATCTAGAGTTCGTGGGACGTCACCGAGCTGAACGTGTGCAGATCACGGAGGTGACGTACCTTCGGTGCTAGGATCGGTCGGATCGTGAAGACGTACGACTACTTCAACCGCGTTGTCATAATGCTTCCGCTTTCGGTCTACGAGGGTACATAGACACCACTCTTCCCTCTCATTGCTATGCATCACCTAGATAGATGTTGCGTGGTCGTAGGATTTTTTTTAAATTATTGTGTTCCCTAACATCTTACACGATTATCTGCATCGACGTCGTAATCATAGAAGAACTCTGCGTTGATCTTTTGTATCTTCTCGAAGAAATCCAGAAGCTTCTTGGCGTCATCTTGAGACTCTTCTCTAGCAAACTTATGTTTCCTGCATTTCAAACGTAATGCAAACTCATCTTATCAAACAAGAAATAATTACCCACAGAATGCTCAAGCGATATGTTCTGTCACGTGCTTACTTGTTGACCCAGTCGCGGCTAGTATGACCCATGAACTGCAGACCATCGGACATACGCGACAGCGTTGACATCATCTGTGTGTGTGATTGTCCAGCTGCATGTCCTTCACCAACTGTCAATCAAAGGATCATCTCTTTTGTGTGAGTGCATGTGCAAAAGCATCCTGGGGCTTTCTAGCATGTTGTGATTGTGGTTAAGCTCAACTGTTTGTATCACAAAACTCTCATTCTTCCTCTCTTTGACTCTAATTCTTGCCTTGCATCCAATCCTTTTTTATGTCTTCTCACGTTTCCGATCATAATCTGCCACAGTCTGCTTGCACGTCCCTTCTCTTGTGCAGACAATGTAGGCATTTGTCTTGTGTTTCGCCTTCTTGCATATGCCAAACCCTGCATATCTTGGATAAGTGTTGTAAAAGTCCCATGCATTGTCGTACGAGGTGAACTTCATTCCAGGGACAAGTATGAGGTTTGCGGCATGTTTTTATCCTGCATCAAGTGCAATGCTCTATGAGACAAAGTGTATTGTTCTATTTAAATACGAGGACTGCATACGAGTTAAGAAAGCACTGCAATGTTACTATGTTTTCGGAAGAGTTGACTGTATTAGATGTTAGGCCAAACTTCACAGAAAATGTCACTGCACTGCAATTCTATCTGAATGGACAACAAATATTATTATTTTTCAGGACATAAACTTACATGTGTGTAATGTCGTTCATCCGATGTCGTTTGCAGCTCGCCGAGTTGTATTGGACATGATAGAGTTATAGCAGATATGTGTAGTTGAGGATCACACAGTGGCAATAGTAGGAGGACTTGTACCCGCCGTTGACTTCTGACCGAGGCACCCTTGGTGGTCACAGTGTTGAACTCGATGCAGCAGGTGCACTTGGAGCTATGTTTTTCGGTGCAGCATGTGCATGTCGAGCTCTATTTTGTCGTGCAGTAGGTGCACACTGAGCTTTGTTTTGTGGTGCAGCAGGTGGACGCGGTGGTAATCCAGTGTTGTGGTGATGTCTCACTGGATTGGTTTGAAATTGTTGGAGCGGCGACACATCATCATAATCATCATCTTCTGCAACATCATGGTCAACAACATCATTGTTGTCTGTTTGGACATGCTGTCCAAATGTAGTGAACTCGTGCTTGTACTCTGGGATGAGAAATTTTATTGGCTCATCTTCATCGTTATCATCTTCATCATCCTGTTGGTGAGTGCCCTCCCACATGAAGGTGACATCGTCGCCATCTTAGACTACCTCTTCTTCATGGAAAAAATCTTCTTTCGAAGAGTATTGCACCATGTTTGTTGTTGTGAAGAATCCTCGAGGAATCTCATGGGTAACCCAGCCAGTGTCTCTTCCGGAAAAGCTTGACTCTTCCGAAAGTTGATGGTCCATGGTTTGTCAATTATGCGCGGCATTTTGTTTCTGCTCAACGTCATTTCCTGCACAAAACGGCTGAGCTGTATTGTCAGGTAAAATGAACTGAATCATACGAACTGCATTGTGTTTAAAAGGGTACTGCGAATTTTGTTCTCATTTTTCAAAAATTGTCTAGAATTTCCAAATGTGTTCTGATGTTTCAAAAATTGTTAGTGTTTTTGATAAAATGTTCTCATTTTTCAAAAAATGTTCATATATCATAAGATGTTCACATATTCAAAAGATGTTCGCGTTTTACAAAAATGTTCATGATTTCAAAGCATGTTCCTGTTTTCTATTTTTGTTTGGAATTAGAAAGTTTTTTCCATACATTTTTTCATAGATTAAAAAATGTTCGAGATTTAAAAATTTGTTCAAGTTTTAAAATAACGTGGAGTAAAAAATGTTTTGAATTACAAAATTATTTCGTTTACATAATAATATTCGGCATTTCATTGTTTTCCTAATTTTTCATGAAACATTAAAAAATGTGTAAAGTTTGTTTTAAATGTGCCGCTTCAACCGTCATCTCCAGTGACTTGTGTCACACGAAATCAAAAGTCGCGAGTTCGATCCCAGGCAGCGCCTCTCTGGTTTCGGTTATTTTTTACGTCGCGCTCTCCTTCCTTTCCTCTTAGTGGGCCGGCTCAGTCGCTGGTCACTCTGTGCGTCTGCGCGCTGTTGGACGCATATAGTCGCCGCAGTGCTTTTCCGCAAAGAAAGCGATTGTCGCGGGATGTCGCACTGAAGCGTTTTGTGTAATAGGGCTGGCCCATGTTCACGCAGAAAAGGAAAAATAACATACGGAAGAAGCAGGATTCGATACCTAATCTTCTTGGGAGATCTAGCTCTGCTAGCCACTCCAACCAAGTCGGGCTCATGATAATAACGAGAAGCGTTTTGTAGTTGAGGCGAGTTAAGCCGGGTTTCCATTTGTTTTTACGGTTTTTTTTGTTTTTCTCTTTGCTTTCTTTTGTTTTTTTCTTCGCCGGGTTTTTGTTTCTTTTTCGGTTTTCCTTCAAATGTTTGTTCAAAATTTTGTCAAATACTTGTTCAACATTTTCTTAAATACTTGTTCACCCTTTTTCAAATACTTGCACACAATTTTTTCAAATGCTTGTTCAACTTTTCAAACAACTATTCAACACTTTTCAAATACTTCTTCAACATTTTTATATACATGATCAACATTTTTTCAAATACTTGTCAACATTTTTTTCAAACACATGGTCAACATTTTTCAAAAGTTTGTTTAACATTTTTCAAATACTTGTTAAACATCTTTGTATACATGATCAATATTTTTTCAAATACTTGTACAATAGTTTTTAAATACGTGTTCACCGTTTTTAAAATACTTGTTCAACATTTTTATATACATGATCAACCTTTTTTAAATACTTGTACAATAGTTTTTCAAATACGTGTTCAATATTTTTCAAATACTTGTTCAATATTTTTTAAATACTCGTTCAACATTTTTCAAATCGTTTTTCTACATTTTAAAATACTCTTTCAATATTTTTCAAATGTTTATGCTAGAGTGGATTTTATACTTATATATTTAGAATATTTAAAGTATAAGCAAAACTACAAATATAAAAGCAAAAAAGACAATAGAAAACGTAAAACAAAACTGAGAATGTGCCCAACAGCGAACCTGGGCCGGCCCATGTGCACTGCCTCTCTCCTTGACGCGAGTGCTCCCCAGGTCTCGCTGAACGCGAGGAATAGAAGGCCGTGGTGCTTTCCGAGGTAGAAGATAGACTTGCATCGCCACCGTGGGCCGGCTGCGGCCCACGGTGGAGGACCAAGGTCCAGCCCAAACTAGCGGTTAAAGGGAACATAACCCTAGCAACGATGGGGCTACCCAGTCTCCCTTGTAGAGACTAAACAGGAGGTTTGGGATCGAACACTTGCTTGTATTGATCTGTTGCTCAAGATATATACAGAGTCCAACGTACACACGCATATCTCTAACCAACTAACAGACTAACTAGACAGCCCTAGATGCTAGGAAGAGGCATGCAAGGCATGCCGGTCGTGGTTAGTTAGCGACGTGCATGGGCCTGTAGACCCGTTCCAACACTCCCCCGCAGACGGAGCGTCGCCGGCGGTGACGCACAGGCTGGACCTGAAAGCCTTAAAGGTGGCGGTAGGCAGCCCCTTAGTCATGATGTCGGCGAACTGCAATGCGGTCGGCACGTGCAGCACACGGAACTGTCCAAGGGCCACCTTTTCATGAACAAAGTGGATGTCAAGTTCGATGTGCTTGGTCCGGCGGTGGTGAACTGGGTTCTGAGCAAGATAGACAGCCGACACATTGTCACAGTAGACAACGGTAGCTTTGTCGATGCCGGAATGAAGTTCCTGTAGGAGTTGCCGTGTCCAGCAACACTCGGCGACGGCATTGGCCATGGCACGGTACTCTGCCTCCGCACTGGACCGAGAGACGGTAGGTTGCCTCTTGGACGACCAGGATATGAGTGAGCCGCCAAGGAACAAGCAGTAGCCGGATGTGGAGCGACGAGTGTCGGGGCACCCGGCCCAATCGGCGTCACTGTATGCAACAAGCTCGTGAGGTGGTGAGGAACTGATGGTGATGCCGTGACTGATGGTCCCGCGTACGTAACGAAGTATCCGCTTCACCATGGACCAGTGAGGCTGCCGGGGAGTGTGCATGTGCAAACACACCTGCTGGACAGCATAGGTGAGATCCGGACGCGTCAGCGTAAGGTACTGCAGGGCACCAGTGATGCTGCGGTAAAGGGTGACGTTATCAGCTGGATCTCCATCAGAAGCAGATAGCTTAGGCTTTGTGTCCACCGGCGTCGAGGCCGGATGACAGTTGGTCATGCCGGCGCAGTGTAGAAGGTCCTCAACGTACTGATGTTGATGGAGAAAGAAACCACTTGGGGTGCGCTGCACTTGTATGCCGAGGAAGAAGTGCAGCGTGCCCAAGTCCTTGAGCGCGACGGCAGTGGTGAGCTGCACGATGATGTGGCGGAGAAGCGCGTCGGACGAGGCCGCGAGGACGATGTCGTCGACGTAGAGGAGCAGATACACGAGGTCGTTGCCGTGACGATAAACAAAGAGCGAGGCATCGGAGCGGGTCGCCACGAACCCAATGGCCCAAAGACATGCGGTGATCTTCATGAACCAAGCGCGGGGAGCCTGCTTGAGGCCATAAAGCGACTTGGACAGAAGACACACGTCGTGTGGGCGCGCCGCATCGATGAACCCTGCAGGCTGCTGACAATAGACATGCTCGGCGAGCTCACCATGGAGAAATGCATTTTTAACGTCGAGCTGATGCACCGGCCAGTTGCGAGAGGCGGCGAGCTGCAAGACGATGCGGATGGACGCCGGCTTGACGACGGGCGAAAAAGTGTCGTGGTAGTCGATGCCGTGGCGCTGGGTGAAGCCACGGACTACCCACCGCGCCTTATACCGATCCAGCGTGCCGTCGGGATGCAGTTTGTGGCGAAAAATCCACTTGCCGGAGATGATGTGGGCGCCGGGCGGACGAGGAACCAAGGTCCAGGTCGCGTTGGCGCGGAGAGCGTCATACTCTTCCTGCATGGCCTGGCGCCAGTGAGCATCCGCTAGGGCTGCTTGAACGGACGTGGGAACAGGCGATGGGGAAGCCACAGAGGCGGTGAGGATGTAGTCGTTGTCGTACTGCGTGTTGCGGCGAGAAATGCCCGCGCGAGCGCGGGTCAGCATCGGATGTGCGCGGACGGGTGGCGGTGTCGATGTGGAGCCACCGGCGGCCGCCGCAGAGGAGCAGCCGGTACTGGTCGGAGAAGGCGCGCCCGCGGCAGACGGAGCAGCGGTGGATGCGTGAGAACCCTCTGCCGTGGTAGCCGATCCGGCCGACGTAGCAGCCGGAGTGGTGGCGACCGAAGTAGCTGCCGTGCCGGCCGAACGCGCGGGTGAGGCAGCAGAACGCGCGGCCGAGGTAGCAGAAGCCGATCCGGGCGACGTAGCAGCCAGAGTGGTGTCGAGCGAAGTAGCTGCCGTGCCGGCCGAACGCGCGGGCGAGGCAGCAGAACGCGCGGCCGAGGCAGCAGAAGCCGATCCGGGCGAGCCAGGCACCGTAGCGGAGGCAGATGAGCCCGCTGCGGTGGCAGCCGAGCTGCCGTGCCCGGGAGGCACCGTCGAGGGTGGCTCGTGGCAGTGTCGAGCCCGAGCCTCGGGAAGTAGCAGCGGCGGCGACGGATCTCCTGTGATGACGCGCGCCGAGGTCGGGGTAGACGGCAAGACCTGCGCAAACGGAAACTGGCGTTCGTCGAAGAAGACGTGACGGGAGATAATTATCCGCCCGGTATGTGGATCAAAGCACTTGTATCCAGCATGGTCGGGAGGGTAGCCCAGGAACACACATGCACGTGAGCGAGGGGAAAGCTTGTTGGGGGCTGTAGCTGTAGTGTTAGGATAACAAAGGCTGCCAAACACACGAAGGTGGGAGTAGGAGGGGGTCTTGCCGTATAGGAGCTCAAATGGCGTGATGTGTTGACGTGGCCGGCATGGACGTAGGTTTAAGAGGTAGGTCGTGGTGGCTAGGGCGTCTGGCCAAAATTTCGTGGGCATAGAGGAATGAAACAGGAGGCTGCGAAGGCCTTCAGTTAAAGTCCGTATGATCCGCTCGGCACGACCATTCTGTTGAAATGTGTAGGGGCAAGTGAGATGGAAGACAATGCCGTGATTAGTGAGAAAATTACGAAACGCCTTGTTATCAAATTCACGGCCATTATCGGTATGAATGGTGAGAATAGGTCGTTGGAATTGTGTGGCGACATATGCATGAAATGTGATCAACACCTCAAATACATCAGACTTGCGCCAGAGAGGAAACGTCCACGCAAAGTGAGTGCAATCATCAAGAACAACCAGAAAGTATTGGAAGCCAGAGTTGCTAAGAACCGGCGATGTCCAAACATCACAATGTATTGTATGAAAGGGAAACGGTGCAATGGTAAATGATTCACTAAAGGGCAAGCGTACATGTTTGGCAAGCTGACATGCATGGTAAGTATGAGAGGTAGCTTTATTACAATGGAAATCAAAACTGTCTAAAACATGTGATAATGCAGCACGTCTGGGATGGCCAAGCCTTTCGTACCATAGATCGGCAGTGACGGCAACAAAGGCAGTGGGAGAAGCAGCTGCAGACGAGTGGAGAGGATAAAGATCGCCGCTGCTATTACATCGGAGCACCACCTTCCCAGTGCGAAGGTCCTTAACAGAGAAACCAAAGAGGTCAAACGTCACAGAGACAAAGTTTTCACGTGTAAGAGCACGAACAGAGATCAAATTCTTAACAAGAGAAGGGGAGATGAGAATGTGGCTAAGAGAGAGAGAGGATTAGAGGTAGTGGCGATGGACAAGGAGCCAGTATGGGTGATGGGAAGGGGAGCACCGTTTCCGATGAGTATATGTGATGGGGAGGAGGAAGGCTTGACATCCGAGATCATACCAGGGTGTGCTGCCATGTGCGACGACGCCCCGGTGTCGAGGATCCAGTCGCCACCGCCAGCATAGGGCTGCTGCTGCATGGCGAGGAGGGCGGCCTGCAACGCGCTGGTGCCCCATGGAGGTGGTGCAGCGGTCGACGGAGGAGGCACGGCGGGCAGGCCGCCGCCATAGGCAGTCGCGGTGAGCCCCATCGGAGGATGAGGTCCGAGCAGACCAGCGCTTGGGGGCCGCGCCATCATAGGCCACGCCTGAAACATGCCGGTCCACGGGTTGATGCCGGCGCCGCTGTAGGCGGGTGGACGCTGCATATACGCCGAGGGGGAGGGCGCGCCTTGCGGCGGTGGAGCCCCGCCAGATCCGCCATGGCCACCACCGTTGCCGCCTTTGCGGCGGTTGCGGCCGCGCTGTCCGCCGCCCTGCCCGCCGTGGCCGCCGGCGCCACTGGACGTAGGGGGGACGGGAGGCGGAGGAGCCGGGCTGGGTGTGGAGATTGGAGGAGGCATAGGGCGGCCGGCGTAGAGAGCTGTGGCCGACTCATGGGACGCCGCATGATCGATACGGCGCTCTTCCTGGAGGAGGTAAGTCCGCGCCTGCAGGAACGTCGGCAGCTTGCTGTCGTCGTACGTCATCGTAGAGATGGCGTGGGCGAACTTGTTGGAGAGCCCGCGGAGCATGTTGGAGACGAGGCCGCGGTCGGTCACCGGCATGCCGCAGTCGAAGAGCGTGTCGGCGAGCGTCTGGAGGCGGGTGAAGTAATCCGTGATGGAGAGGTCGTTTTGATGCAGGCCGTGGAACTCCTCTAGTGCGAGAATACCCTGTTGATTCCGGTTGGAGAGGAAGAGCTGCCGGATCGCCGTCCAGAGCGTGTACGCCGTGGGGTTCCGGTGGTTGACCGCGCCCCGAACTTGGCCGGAGATGGAGCCGAGAAGCCACCGGATGATACACCAGTCAATCTGCGTCCAGACGGCGTCGGTGAGCTGGTTCCGGGCGTCGACGGTGCCATTGACATGGTCCTGAAGATTGTAGGACATGAGAAGGGCATGGAGGAAGGAGCTCCAGGTGGTGTAGTTCGGGGGGTGCAGCTCTAGAGTGACGGGCATGGCTGAGGCGATGTTGAGAGAGAGGATGAGGTGGAGAGGCACGGAGGGGCCGACGGAGGATGGATCGCCGAAGGGGTTTGTGCCGGGGCCGGAGCCAGCGGAGGAGAGGTCAGAGAGATCCATCGATGAGCGGAAGCGAGGAAGAAGATCGTGGAAGTATCCGATACCATGTAGAGACTAAACAGGAGGTTTGGGATCGAACACTTGCTTGTATTGATCTGTTGCTCAAGATATATAGAGTCCAACGTACACACGCATATCTCTAACCAACTAACAGACTAACTAGACAGCCCTAGATGCTAGGAAGAGGCATGCAAGGCATGCCGGTCGTGGTTAGTTGGCGACGTGCATGGGCCTGTAGACCCGTTCCAACATCCCTACCCACCGCTCATTCTCGCAATAGGAGGAGCTGAGGCGGCTGGTTGCTCCCCTTTTGCTCCGGCTGCAATCTCATCTCGATCTCCGACCCTGATCGTCCCCAACCTCCCCCCCTCCCCACACAAATCCATCTACATACCCAAGGCGGAGAGGAGAGCCAACCGATCTAGGATCCATCCACACACCGGAGAGGAAGAGCTTGACGGCTCTCGATCTGGAATCCATGGACAGCGAGCTGGCTGATTTTGCTGCTTCTTACTTCGGCGAGGAGGAAGCCGTCAAGAAGCCTGACAGCAGTCCATCCGCAGGAGAGCGGAAGGTATTGATTTTACACAGGCCCACAATCACACAGGATCCCCCATTCCTGAATCCCCCTACTTATGGCTACCCGGACGGCGGTGGCGACCAGCCAAGCTTCGTCCTCATCGAGCCACACGCCTACTTTGCCGACCGCCTCAACGCCACCACCGCCGACTGCGGCTTGGAGGGTCTCGGTCTCCGGGGGAAAATCAAGGTCACCTTCTGCACCGCCCAACCGCCGCAAGTCTCCTACCTCTGCGTCCATGCCACCGACTACGACCACACCGCGTTCGCCTACCCGCCTCACATAGTCGCCACAGAGACTGAGGGCGGCCTCGTCCTTCTATCCGTCGTAGTCGGTGGCCGCCCATCCTATGCCTCGCCTCGCCTCAAACAACACTACTTTGTCTACAACGCAAGCGTCCCTGAGCTCAAGCACATCAAGCAGCCGGGCGACGACCACCCAGTCAACGATCACTCCTTTGCCATTGTGAGCAATGGCAAACCTGATTGCACCTTCGTCCTTGCCGCACAAGCTGATAGGTTTGGGCATGGCAATCCTTCTCACCTCTGCCTGTATCAATCTGGTACCAACTCCTGGAGCAAAGTGCTGGTGAATGTCGATTCAGTCCCCTACCAGCTCACCACATACAAGGCAATCACCATAAAAGGAGATTTAGGCCTAGTAGCCTGGGTTGATCTCTCACATATGATCACCTTCTGCAACGTGCTGGACAAAAGCCCCAAGCTCCGTTTCTTAAGACTACCGACCGAGCCGCAGTATGCAATTGGATCGCCGGCTGTTCGGGATGTTTCCCTCCTTAATGGCTCCATCAGGTTTGTTGAGCTGCTGCACCACAACCATGGTTGGAAGGCCACAATATGGAGCATCAAGACTGGTGTCTTCTCCAAAAAGGCTTGGCACATCCATCATGAGCTTGAGCTTGATTCCTCTAATATACCTGAACCATCGCTGCCTAAGCTGAACGTCCATGAAGGTGTCACAGCTCAGCCAACCTTGTCGACTCTCGACATTGGCCTGCCCAAGCTGAGTCTCCAAGATGATTGCATTCTTTACCTCCTAGCCAAGATTGACTATCGTGACATGGAACACACAGCATGGGTGCTTGCTGTTGACATGAAGAACAAGACTGTCAAGAGAGTGGCCGAGTTTAGCCCCAAAAGGTCTATCGCCTTGTCCACCGGCTACGATTCAAGTAGGATCTCCAAATATCTCAAAGTTGGTCCAGGTAACTGTTTCCACCGCTGCCTTACCATCTGCCACTTCCTTACCATCTGCCACTTCCAGTGCATGCTGAATTACATTACCAGATTAATGCAAGTTCTTCTTGGTGGAGGGGGTATCATCACATCACACACATAGACAGTGTAGGGTGGGTTTAGTACGAAATAAGATATGCTAGGTTAATCATACCGTTCATCTCAAAGACAGGTTTAGGATCGGTGACGTTTGGTGCTATGGATTTGGGAAGAACCTGGTGAGGTGTTGAACACATTATATTATAGATACACAACACCGACAACACATGAGTGTAATATGTGGTGGAAGCAGATATACGGCCAATACTCAAGTCAAATGCTAGCATTTTGGATACCACAGTTCCTATTGTTGCGGTGAAATTCTCACCGGAACAATTAACTTTTCCTGTCACACATTTCACCTTGGGTGTTGCTGCATTCTACTACTATAAACTACTCCCTCTGGCCCATAATACAAGATGTTAACATATTATATTATGGGACGGAGGTAGTATTTACTTATAGAGCGCTACATCTCGTAAACAAGTTTGGCCTTTTTCAGCAGTCCGTTTCACAAGGAAGTCTAAAGTAGTGGTTATATATATTAGAGCCGTGCTACGAAGTTGTGCATGGATTAGCTTTTTGTTTCTTCCAAACTATTACTGAAACATGCTAAATTTGGCATGGCAGGTAAAGGCGTGAATACGGAAATGACCTGTGATCCCCCCCTTGCAAGAAGCTGAGCTGGGACCGGAGAGGATGTCATTCTGATAGTGGAAGGAGTTTACATGTGAGATGAACTGGACTATATGATCTGAGAATAATGCCCATGTGTCGATGGAGGGGGTAGTGGATTATGGATGATCATCTCTCTGAACTGTCTTTCATTTGTCTGTTAATTTTAGGATTATGAATACTCTCAAGGATTCCTCACCTTGTTTTATTATATGTATCCATCTTGTCTCACCACCTATTCTTATCGCTTATCTGCAATAAGAACTTTCCATGAACTAGTATATTATGTCAGTTGTACTGCCCTCTGTATTGACTGCATGCTGCTTTCTTTTGTTGGCATCATAACTTTTTTGAGTTACCATGTGTCTGGTTATGTTTGACCCAAAACTATACTTGGGTGGGTGGTGTGGATTTTATCAAAAAACTGGCCGACAGGTGAGCGAGCCATGCGTGAAGGCTTTATTGTGATATGATAATTGTTTATTTCTTCCTGTAATAATGTCTGCTTTTTGTCCCCCCCTTTACTAGATGACCCTGGACGACTTGCTAAATCAGTGCATTTTTAGGATGATGTGAAATGTGTTATGCATTTCCGTTAGACATTTGCTGCAACCACATAATCAGGAAATATGCATCAAATCCTGTCAGCCTAGGCTAAGCTTTGATTTGATAATCATTCATATATATGAAGTTAAAACACTTACGTTCATCTTTGACTACTACGGTGTTAAATGACACCTGAAAAGATAATTTGACCAGAATTATTCATTATATCAGTTTGGCCATTACTTTTGTCCCACTACTCAGTTTTGCCATTGGAAGCTACAATTGCTGGAAAATGTCATGTGTTTGTTCAAAGATACCATTAGACACCTAAAAAATTGTATTGAATGCCATTAGACGTTGTTACATGTTATATTGCTCAAAATACCCCTAATTCAACATGTCAGCTCTTTATATCTCGCAATGATAAGTGTGAGCCCCACTTGTCACGAGTGAGTAAACGAATAATTTTAGAGGAAAATAAAACGCTATTGGGATCAAGTGGGACACACACTATCGTAGTGAGATAGTTATATGATCAAAATACCCCTAGCCCTACATGTCAGCTCTTTCTATCTCACAATGACAAGTTATCATTGTGAGCCTCATTTGTCAGGAGTAAGCAAATAATTTTAGAGAAAAATAAAAACGCTATTCGGACGCACACTATCATAGTGTACTAGTGGTTGGGCCGCCACCCGAGGCGTGATGGTGTGCCTGGCTGCTTGTTGCTCATTTAGCTGACTTGTTTGCTCTCTAATAGGCTTAGTGTACATGTATATGTGTTGCAACCGAGAAATTATGAGTTCAGAACAACTTAAACTGATTGTAGAGATAATGTGGACCACCCATTATAGTTTTTTTGCATATGTTTGTATTTATAGCACAAGAAAGAAGACATACGGAGATATAGTCTGATGGTATGGAAAATGCATTACGGATAACTCTTATTACTGTCACCGCGCTCCACTGACCCGAGCTCGCCTTCCTCATCGCATGCTCGAGCAGCTGGTCATCGGCGCCACCTTTGACTCGCCATAGAGTAGTCCTCAATGTAGACCATGTCCCTCTCGACCTAGACGTAGACCTTGTGTCGGGGATATACCCCGCGGTATGACCCGGCCGGATATATGACCCGGCTGGGACTTGGCGTTTCATCGGTAACCCACCCGAAGACTGGTGATTCACTGGTCTGGCGACTCACTAATGACCCCGACGGCAGGTCAGGTTGATGACAAGGCCCAAGGCCCAGTAGGCCGACTCATGTTATGATAGCCGGCTTAAGAGGAAAGGCGTAAGGAGTATTCCCTTACAAAGGAAGTAAGACTAGGATTCCACTTGTAATAGAATAGTCGTAATCCTACTAGGACTCCACATGTAACCCGCCCCTTCAACTTATATAAGGAGGGGCAGGGCACCCAAAGAGGGGGAGAGTCTTTTAGACAGACAAAGTCAATAGCTCTCGGGAGAGAGGTAGTCAAAGATCACCCTTGTAATCGTGAGCACCATGATCAATATCAACGAAGCAGGATGTAGACTTTTACCTCCACTGTGAAGGGTCGAACCTGGGTAAAAAACCTCGCGTCTCTCGTCCCACTCAACCCCTCTCAAGCTACTACGTAGATGCGTTGGCCTCACGACTAAGTCCTCACACTAAGACATCTGCCGTGACAAAACCACGACAGTTGGCGCCCACCATGGGGCCCGCGTACGGTGGTTTGTGTTCTTGAAGAGATCTCTCTCAGGGGTCGAGAAGCTCGCGGTTGGCCAGATTCAAATTTCAACTGGTTTAGTTTCCATCAGTAACAACGAATACCCGCTGTACCGATGCCCGCAGGCACGTCAACAACATGGCATCATGCGC
Source organism: Aegilops tauschii subsp. strangulata (assembly GCF_002575655.3). Classification (NCBI taxonomy): domain Eukaryota; kingdom Viridiplantae; phylum Streptophyta; class Magnoliopsida; order Poales; family Poaceae; genus Aegilops; species Aegilops tauschii. Next base: position 91,393,632 of record NC_053038.3, read on the forward strand.
GTGGTTAATTTTTTTTAGTTGTGCGGTATGGTGCGCACCGCTGCGGGCGGATGATCCGGCAAGACCGGATTGAAAACGCCCTAGAGGCCAAGACGGACATCAATTCTTTTCTACAGTACTTTACCTGCCGTCGCCGAAATTGTTAAAAGCTTTATTCTCCTAACACTAACGCCCACACGTGTGGCACTTCTCCAACTTGCCCACATGTCTTGATCGCCGTCGATTCATTTTTGCACGAATCTTGACACAGGAAGGCAGATTTCGTGTGCCACGTAGGACAAGGCCGGTGTGTGGTGTGTAGTTAGCTCGCCCCGCACGCCGTTTCTTCCTCGGACGACAGCGGTTTGCGAGTCGGGGCGTGCGGTGGAACTGCCGTCGCGCCCGCACGCCGCGCACGACTTTGGTTGGCCTCTCCCACGACTCGCCATTCCTCCCCTCACTACGGTTCATTACTCCCATTCATATTCACTTCTCCCCAACCCACCATGCACAGCAGTTCCATTCGATTGGAGGAGAAGACGAGAGGAGGAGGCGGCGGCGGCGGAAGAGTCGACGGCATTCGCGGCCGTTGCTGGGGTTCACCGGATCGGAGTGTCGTCGCCGGAGTAGCCGCAGTGAGAAGGTAAGGCTATCGAAGCCGGTCGCATTACTCCCTGCGAAATCTGCCCCTCCCTCCATGGTCACATTCCCCTCGAGCATTCTCGAGATTTCGGTGGATTGGCGGCGCTCCGGTGTCCCCGTCGGCGCAGGAGTCGCGTGCGTGCCATTTAGGGCGGCATTGGGCAGTTTCCTCGCCGCCGCGGTGGTAGTCATGCCGGTGAGGCTCGCCCGGTCGGCAACCACATCCGTATATACGAGAGATTAGTTCCTGCATTTGCCTGTGCGAGTGATTTCTAGTTGTTAGTTCTGATTTTGACTCAAAGGCTATGGCCATCACTGTTCTTAGGGCGTTTTTTGTTGTTGAATTCAGGGTATGATAGTTCTATATGAACCCTAGATCTAGTTAAGTGCATTTCAAAGTGTAGGATAATGACAGTCATGGCAATTTCAACACACTTTGTTTTGTCCACAACTATCATCGTTGATGGCAACTAATTTTTTGAATCAACTATGTCAGTTGCAATGTCATACGTACGATATGTCAGTTTACGATATCCAACTCAGGGAGTGATATTTGTGTATGATTTCTATATCTAGGTAGATGCATATTTAAGTGTGGGATAATGGCAGTCATGACAATTTCATTGCATTTGTTTACCTACAACTATGGTTCTAAGTGGCAACTACTTTTGTGAACCAACTATGCGAGTTGCCATGTCATATGTAGAGTAATGGCAGTTTGACTGTACAATAGACTCACTATGTTGCCATGCTGTTTTGTTATAGCGCAACATATTTGATTGAATTACATGGCAACTCATTTTTTTATGAGACCAGGGTGTGAGTTGCCACATTATATGTTGTAGACTGGAAGTTGTCTGTCCTATTTGAACTGCCTTAGTTGCCATATCTTTTTGTTTGTTAACATGGCAACTTGAACCTATTAGATGTGACCCGTCCTTTTACCAAGCCAATGTGCCATTTGCCACATTACATGTTGGACAATGGTAGATGGGTGTTCCTCTGTACTGTCTCAGTTGCCACTTTTATTAGTGCCAACATGGCAACTTGATTTTGCTACATGGCAACTGCTTGCCAAAGAAGCACACACACACATCCAGTTGCCATATTTTCGTATTTGCTTCTCCATTGGTTATTTTCTGCCTATTTGTGCATGTTCAACACATGGCAATTACCTCCTTTTCAGATGCTACAACTTTGGGGTAAACATGGCAGTTTTCATTTTTGTTATCGATGATATCCAGTGAATCATTATTTCGTGCATTTCTGTCCGCATCTGTTGGCTGTGTTTTCATTTTACACTAACGTGTTTTTGTTCTTACCGCAGCACAATGGCTCACGGTGACCATCAAGATGATGATGATGACTTCATGGAGTTACCGCCACAGAATCGTGCGACCGGTTGTACAAAAGATGGCGATGAGGCCACTCTCCCCCTATGTTTTAATTTGACATTGAGTTTTCATTCTTCTGTTAGAACTAATTTTTTACTACATTGAACATGGCAACAAATGATCCTTTTTGTGTTATGCAGAAGAAGAAACATCAACGCAATAGGGCTTCGCAAGAATGCCTTACTATATTGAACAAAGGATTTACTGATGAGCAGAAGGGAGCTGCCGGTGAGATGGGGATGCAGGCTCTGATGAATGTTCGGTGCACGAACCTAGTAAATCCTGTATGCGACCGGCTCGGTGAGATATATGAGCCTGCGTCTAGGGAATTCGTGATTCTGGGACGTGGCAGACTGCCTTTGGATGAGGAATCTGTGTTCTGCACTTTGGGTGTGCCCCGTGGAGAAATCAAAGTCCCGTATGAGGTGAATAATAAGATTGAGGAAGCCTTGTTTGCCCGTTTTTTTTCCTGGAATGGCATCAATGCCTAATGCGACTGCGCTGGCAACTTTGCTGGAGGGCATGAAAACCCATGGCGAGGTATTTAAGATGAAGCTGCTCATGTACTTGATCTCAGCTGTCTTTGCGCCTACCACATCTCTTCGCCCAAGCAACAAGTGCTTTCCCATCCTGGTGAATGCTCTCTCTCTACTTCTTTTTCCCTACAATCTTTTGATTTTGATGTCACGCGGAAGCTAGTCACTGCCAGTTTTTGATGTTTTTATTTTGAATGCTGATGTGACATCATTTTTGTCCTGAAATTGTGTTGTGCAGGCGAAGCTGGAAGACGTTAAGAACATGAATTGGTGTAAATTCATCGCAGACTTTCTGCATGATGCATTCTCAAATAAGATGTACCAGAAGGGATGTCGCTTGCACCTAATGGTATTTTTCCTACTCTTTTGCAAATGCTCTTATCACGGTTCATTCTTTCCTAAATCAACATTACAGCTGTTCATAAGTGTGAACCAAATTGTTTTGCATTTTTGGTATCTCTGTTTGGCCATAATCTGACAACCCAGAGTTTTTTACTGATCTTTTAACTGAATTTTGTATTTCCTTTTTTTGATGGCGACCGTAGGAGATCATGCATGGCAACCCTTTGTTTCATTTTTCTGTGACTCTTTACATGTGAAAGTGATTTTTGTTTGATCCATGGCATCTGTAGTTGCTCCCTACAAGACAATAGCATTTTTCTACAACACAAATAGTGTTCATTTCCTACATTCATTCTCTTTATACATTCTGGATGGCAACTACCATGTTGAAGTGGTGGCAACTACCAGCATAATAGGATGGTAACTGCCAACATAGCATGATGGCAACTAACATAGATATATGGCAAATCTTTCTTCCCTTCTTTTCAACTTGCGACCCAATGAAACTGCATAAGCTTTTTCTCAACATAGCATGATGGCAACTAACATAGCTTGCTTTTTATTGTGAATACCAACTCATGTATGTCGATCGTCTTGATTTGTCAACTGTCGACTTTACTGAGATAGGAGGCCCGCCGCCTCCACATAAGTTTGTTGTCTCTGCGTGGACGTATGATGCTGTCAAGGCTGTGCTTGCCGCAGACAGGATATCTGATACAAAATATGGGAAAATGCAGGTTAGTTCTGCCTTCTTTCTTGAACGGCATTATTAAATTTAGATGTTGGATATAATATAAAAAAACCCACACGGCAACCATTTATGGCTAACAAGCGATAAATACCTTGGCAACCATGGTTGTCTGCACAATTCACCCATGTTTGACCCCATACGGCAACTCTGCCATTCCGTGTCGAAACTCCTTCTTTTTTCCTTTTTGCAATCCATGAATTGTAGTCACTGCTCCTTATTTCTTTTGACATCTTAGTTGTTTTTGCTGTTTTTCAGCTGATGGCCAAGCATGCTATAGACTACAATGTGTTTGGTGGGCCAGAAAACTTTGGCAAGTGGATGGATGTGCATTCAGCTCCATCTTGTCCTGCTGAGGTTATCAAGGATGTTTATTTGTTTTCTGAAATTATATTTTCTTGCATTTGATATCTCTTTACGGTTGTTTTGGCTTATTTTTCTTATGCACGTGACTCTAATATGTTTGGTTCTTGTTACTTTTTGTTTTCTGCTCAGGCAAGGGCACCTGTTGAGCACCTAGTCGGGCAGTTTGCTTCCGGCATGACCAACTTTCTCGGGAAGTTGGTTGAGGGTTGGACAACACTTAATGGTTCTGATAGCGACGCGGTTGTGAGGCAGTTCACATCATTTGTTGGAGAACGGACACATCGACCAACTGGTTGCCGTGGCCGGTATGACTACAACAGCTCTCAGGAGCTCCCTGACATGCAAGATGAGCTAGATGGGGATGGATTTGGTGGCGTGGATGCTGGCCTCGACAAGGACAATGACGATGACATGAGAATGTGCCACATGAAACCGATGATGATGAACATGATGAAGTTCGTGTAGGCGGTAAGAACGATAAGGCTGCACCAAAAGTTCCTCCACCGGAGGGAGGCATCGATCAAGCTGTTGCGAGAGACACGGGGGGTTCGCTCTCAAAGAGGGGCAGGGCTCCAGATGATGCTGGGCAAGGCTCTGCTGGCAACAGGTGTAGGATCGATCCCGTAGCTGCTAGGAGGAGGTTCGACATCTATTTAGCGTTTTGTTTGTCCTTCCTTTTTAACAGCCTGACCTTTTTTTCATTTTGCTAAGGCGCCATGATTTTTGTGTCTCACACCTAGTATATTTTTGCCATTTTTCTACGTGTAGTGAGGCGACAGCTGGTGGACGATCAGGTAAGAAGAAACAAGCACCCACGCCAACCCGTGTTTCTGCCCGATTGAACAAGGGGGCTCCCACTGCTGGTGCCACCACTTCCACTAGGTCATCTCCTCGCACATCGAAGTCCAACATCGGGGATCCTGTCGTGCTGGAAGACTTGAGGAAGACAATCAAGAGGTGGGTTCTCCCTGTTTTTTATTTGTCCTAATACTTTTGTTTGATGCATTCTAAATCATATACAACCTTTTACTTGATACATTTTCTGTGGCAACTACTGTCTGCTTCCCATGGAAGCTGTCTAACTTTCCACATGGCTACTCCTATCTGTCCCACATGGCAACTGTTGTTCTTATGATCTAAATTTGCTGCATGGCAACTCCTACTTCTTCTGCATGGCAACTGCTTACTAGACCACATGGCAAATCTTTTTCCACTCATATGGCAGCTGGTAGCTTTCCACTAACTTCCACCACCTACATTTTCATGTGTGCTCATCCATACCTTGTTCTCAAATGGCAGCTCTGGCATATCACACATTTTTTCATTTTATGATGACTACCATGGCAATTATTTTGCTCACCTTTTTTTGTACTCTTCATGCATTTTCTTGCAGGGTGAAGAAGACTACTACACGCTCGACAAAAAGCACTACCAAAGACCCACTTGAACGCATTCACTCCAAGTTGTCGACAAGTGGTAAATCAGATATTCATGAGCCACCAGTCGACAAAACTGCTGCTGCACCGTCCACTGTTCCCACTAGCTCTGATGCAAGCGTCCGACCATCTCCGCCGGTTGCAGATGTGCAGACTACAACAACAGGCATCCGTACATCTGGGAGTGACGAGTCAGTATCTGCCAGGACTACTGAGATATTGCCCACCCTGGTGGCAATGAGGGATGCTGTTGTGACCCATGCCACGCGATCAACAAGTGTTGAAGTGGACGCTCCCGAGATCAACCTAAACAAGGAAGATTCCCGCTCATCTGATACAGATTCCAAGCGTGTGGCTGGTGGCACTTCTGTGTCCACAAAAGAAGGGGCTGCGGCCACATTTCAGAATGATAGGCCATCCACAGATGAGACTCATCGCACAACAGCTCGAGCGGCTGGTCGCCCAGAGGCTGCTACTGCAACCGTTGCGCGAGCTGGGCTGCCACCTAGGCGGCGTAGCCCCCGCAAGCATCCTGCACAGTTATCCAATGCACCAGAGGTAGCTAAGAGCAGCAGAGTGACTCTGGTTATGTGCCTGCTTCCACACTGTTCCCACCTTGTGCCAAAAGCAATGTTGTGGAGAAGACGGAAGTCCGGAATACAACAGACGCAGGTGGTAAGCCGTGCACGACTGAAGGAGGTGGACGTTCGGAGCAGACTGTGTCTTTCACCACCGTGGAGAACACCAGCTTAAATCTGCGCACTTCTAAGCTCCCTGTCAACATTGGTGTCCCCTACAGCCCAAACAGGAAGATAGGCAAGAAAGTTGTGATTGAGACCGCTGACAGCACGCCCCGCCCTACCAATAAGCCTGATGATCATGCAGCAGACGAGGCAGACATGTTTGTTGATCTGTCACCTCTAGATTCTGCCAAACAATTTGTTCGCGATCCGGCTGGTAGGTAGGAGAGGCACCCCATGGCTTTCACCCCACCGAGCTTTAGTCTTGGCATTGATCGCACTCAGGATGAACCAGTGGTGCACGATCCTGCGCCTGTTGCCTTTGCTTTCCCGGCAGGTACGTCCCCAATGATGGTGCAGCCAATGGCTGATGGCAGGAAAGCTGTGAAGTTTGCAGAGCCGATAGTGCAAGGTAAATTATTGTGTGCTTATCATTTTGTTTCTACATTTTTTTGTCTGACATTTGTCACAAGCTTTTTGGTTTCTTAATTGTGATGGGAAATATCATAGGATGCACATGGCAACTACAGTTGTTGCCACGTGGCAACTTCAGTGCAATGCACATGGCAACTGCAGTTGTTGCCCCATGGAAACTCCAGTACAATTCATATGGCAACTGCAGTTGTTGCCACATGGCAACTCCAGTGCACTTTTACACATGGAAACTGCAGTCTAGACTTTTTCACAATAACTTGTTGTTTCCAAGTTTCTTAACCCACTGTTTTATTCTTGCAGCCACCCCTGAGGAGATTTTGCCGTCACTTGATGAAGCTTACCGTAGGATTGATGAGGAAGAATTGAAGAGGAGGTCCTCACGGGGTCAGGGGCAATCAATTTCTAACATGCCTGCTGAGTCAGTATCCGAGGATACTGTCAGAAGTGCCACCCCTGGATCTGTGAGGCAGACTAGGGTAGTTCAACCACCCCAAGTGGATGATTTTGAGCCCGATGTTAAGTCCACAAAGGAGCAGAACCATCCATACGATATTGTCAAGCGTTTTGGAAATGCGAGGTCGAACAGCAAGCACATGAAGGAGCTGAAAGCGTAATGTCCACACCACACAACCCCTCACTTGCTTTTCTCCGATATTTTTTTACCCTTCTAGCCATGCGTTTTTTGCGTTTATTTTTATTTTTAGTAGACATGATTCTTTCATGTTATATCATTTTCATACAACTCATGTTTGGACAGAACCAAAATCATACAATGTGATGCGACATATGTCGACCTAGGTGATCTTGCCGAGTTTGTGAGGCCTACTGGTAAAATGTCGACAAATGTAGTTGCGTGTGGGATTGACTTCATCAACAGGCATATGGACATTTGTCCCGACAAGATGATCATGCAGTACAGCGTGACCTGCAAAATATGGGATGGTGACTTCCACCACAAAATCCTGAGGAAGCATTTTGCCGCGCATGGTGAATTCAAGCTCACACTGAAGAAATATGTGAGTGCTTCTTCTCGGTGTACATATTTTTTGCATGGTATGTTTTGTCAGTAGTTATACTTCATATGTGGTTTACATACTATTTGTGATAGACGTTTCATGTGGCAACAGCTGCCATGTAAAATAAGTTTGACCGTTTAATGCAACTTATGTGGCAACTTCACTTAAAATATTAGGCAACTTTGTTTATACATGGATGGCAACTTCTTTTAATTACACATGGCAAACAACCATTTTCCATGCGTTCACTTTAGCCACTTGATGCTTGGTTATTCATATATCTCTTATTGCATCTGGCAATAATTTTACATATCATTTTTCCAACTACATCACTCTGTTTTGATGGGAACTATCACTACTGCAGGATGATGCTAACGCGACACTACGATCAGAGACCCTTCGAGAAATTGTGTGCGATGCAATAATCGCAAACGGTGCTGTATGAAAACCGTCAGAAATGTATAAAACGTTTGCGATGAAGGATGCATCAAACACGGTTCAGGTTTTATTTGCGTGTGCGATGAAGGGCATACGGTTCAGTTCAATGAACTGTTTGCGATGTGGAGGAACAAAAGAAACGGATAGCCAGATGAAGGCGTGTGTGATACACAGCATACGGTTCACTCGGATGAACTGTTTGTGATTAGGCAACACAAAAGAAATGGTGAGCCAGATCAAAGGTGTGTGCGATATACGGCATGTGGTTCACTCGGATGAACTGTTTGCGATGAGACATGAGAACATAAACGGTTCAATTGAACAAGATGTGTGTGATACGAGGCAAACAGGTCTGTAATCAGAGACGTGTGCGAAGACTGATAACAACACAGATGATTACTGCTAACAAGTCGTGTGTGTTATGGGCCAGGCAGTAGTGGTAGACGAGGACGTGGTGGCGTACGCACATCTGGGTGACGGCGACCTTGGGACGAGAACCGGCACGAGCGAGGGTGTACTCGAGGTCGAACCCGACCACCTTGTACTTCTCCTCGGCAAGCAACAGCTCCATGATGTGGATGGAGTGCTCCACCCAGACCGGGTCGTTGGTGTACACCACCGAGAGGTCCATGAACCTTCTGTGGGTGTCCAGCACGGCACACATGGTGAACTGCTGCTCGTCGTCGGCAGCCGCTCGGAGCGCCATTGGAGCCGCGCAGGATACCCTCTAAGAATTTCTCGTGGTGGGTGTGCTTCTTGCAATGGTGGGGCGCGATCGAAAGGTTGAAGAGACACAAGGGTAGGTTAAATGGCCGTTGTAATAAATGGGGGCCGGCCGGCCTGTAATCGTCACGTCTTGTCACGGCGTTCATAGCGGAGGATTCTAGAATCCAGTGCACGCTTGACAACACCGCACCCTAGGCATGGGCTCGAAGAGCCTATTCCCGCGCTACCGTGCTGTTTACCACGCAAGCTTCCCGCTCGGCTAGTTTGGCTACGCGTCGGCTAGAAGAGGGACAAATCTTGGGCGTTTATTGGTAAAAAGCTTTGTAAAAACGAAGTGTGTGGAATGACTTCGGTCATAAGTTTACCCTTGGGTGATGAGGTCAAAGTTACACAGAAGGGTGATGATGGACACTCGAGTGCGATAATTAATTCTGCGCTCTACAGTGCACACGGTGGAAGAAACCAACTGTGTGCAATAATATCGAAGATCGCAGTTGAGTTAGCTATACAGATCGTGTGCTGTGAGATCGACTAGGTAAACTGATTCGAGAATGGTTAATAAAATCTAAGACCATTGCATATTAAGGTCAAAATAGTGCTAGCAATATACGAGTCTCATACGATGCCATTTCAACGATTGTACCACAAAAGCTCGAAATGTTACAAGGTCCAAATTGCAGAGTTATATGGCTCAAATTCGAAGATTACAAGTTTCAAACTGATATTAGAAATGAAATTCAGCTCATCAGCTGCAAACACTCACGCTGATGCGCTGAACATGGATATCAGAGAGGTTCAAACTAATATCACCGCTTCTCAGTCTGGCTTCGAAACCTCACAAATTTTGCAAAGGGGCCAGCCACTGAGAAGTCATGTATGGGCTTGACCCGATGACTTTCGATTACTCTGTCATCTGAAGTTACAAAATGAAATTCAGCATTGTTGGAGCCTACTCCATTCTTCCGCAGGCGCCGACGCTGATCAACAGACCATTCATTTTTGCGAAATAAATGTAGGGGAAACCT